>NW_026535284.1:9660461-9666954 GCF_026225885.1 Hylaeus anthracinus
GAGCAGGTACATAATGGATACGTTCGAGCCACGTAATTCATCTCAGCCTCGAGCCCGAGTATTTACACTCTTGTATTGAAAATTTCCCAATTTTTTTTTTCTCAAGAACCTTGACAGCGGATCATAACAAGAAATTTCGATTAACGGGCCGTCGCGTGATACTGCCTTCCGCAATAACAAGTGACCTCGAATAAAGTACAAGAAACAAACAATTCTTTGTCAAACCAAGAGTGAACGTTATTTCGCTACTTTGAAACTGGTAATAAAATCATCAAGTAAATTTATCCTACTTTTGGAAGCAGCATCCTCGACCCTGACACTGCTATTCGGTTCATTGAATGACCAGAGATGAATTTCGATAGTGCAATTCACCAAGCGAGCTGAATCCGGCGCATAATTCCGCGAATATTTTAATTAAACATTACCATGTTAATTCTCTCCGTGTACCCGAACGAATTTTCGCTATTCACCGAGGGACTATTCAGGGCTCGACTCCGACGCGTTTATTTTCCAGCGATGAAAGGGAAGCTCGCGGAAACTTGTAACCGCACGGTCAACCTCCGCCTTTTTACTGAGCTCTTTTGAGGAAATCAAGTATCAGCTTATTATTTACGGAGAAAGAAAAGTCGCGATAAGCGAGTCCCTTTCGGTGCTACGAAACGGGCCAGCTTTTCACAATCTTTCTCCTCTGAAGGCTCATTTGTTCAGCGGGGCACCTCACTTGAAAATTTCCTCCGCGGAAGATTTTTTAGCAAGTTCGTGATATATGCACTCACATGTCTACCTCCATGCAAATAACATCGCGTGAAGGATCTTGGTGTGGCTTTTCCTTCTTCACTGTTCATCCTCGGGAGCTCAAGGATTCGCAGTGAAATCGTAGGCTTCAAAAGCCTGAAATATTAATATTATTAGTAACAGTCGAGTCTCCTTTTGATACTATTTGGAATTCGTTTCTTTCCTTTTTTTGAAAATCACTGATTATTAATATGATTCGTAAGACTTCAAACTCCAACATGAGCTTGGAATCATTTATGTAGTCAAATATATTATCAATTAACCTCAACTATTTCCAGAAAACAATACTTTGTACCAACATCCGCCTAAAAGTAGCGACGCAGCCATCTAAAATTCCATTGGTCGACTGTCCTTTGACGTAAAATTGAAGCAGTGGGAAACAGGGCGTTACGCGAGGATGGATCACGTGCAAATGGATATACGGTTCGATAAAAACTTCACGGGACTGATTTATTCCAATAATCACACGCGTGTAATCAAAAGCGCTCACACGTTGCACGCAACCGCGTACACTGCAGCGATAAACGGGGTTCGCACACGGCTGCTCCTGGTTTTCACGCGCGGCTGCGTTTCCAGGACGATTCCGCGTTCGTTTCCGCGCGACAGGAAGCCTTACCTCAAGAAACAAAACCGCATAGGAAACCGTTACTCTCGCGAGGGTGTCAAGTCTCCTAAAACGAAACGAGAAAGGTGTTGAAAGAAAAAAAAATAAAAGGAAGTATGGTGCATTTGATTTATGGAAAACAAGTGTTTTCATTCAAGAGATCCTAAATAATAATTCAGAAGTAAGACAAACATCGACTCGCTGTTCTGTACGCAATCGGAACATTTATTACAAATAATTCACGATTTTCCGTTGCTCGAGCAGGTTTTTGCAAACTCCTTTTGAATTTACGACCATTCTTTCCTGCAAGCATAAATACATCAGCGTCCCGTTCAAGTATTCGCCCCAGATAGAAGATCGTCTCGGAGAAAGTTTAAAACGCTTCAACCGAACTTTAATTCCGCTTTTCTTACTTTCTTTACGTTCTTTCATTTCAAACGTTTTCGACTCCATTCGGCCCCTTTTCGTAATAAACGCTCGAACCGCGGCCGATAACGGTTATTAAAAGCTACTGAGAAATATCGATGATTCGAGCGTTCCGCGTCGACAACTTTTATTTAGCTTCCAATTTATAGGCGTCCTTGGCCGATGATACCGGGGGTAAATTCGACCAAAGCGACGGGGAATCGAGGCTATCCAATTTTATGTTGCACAGAAACACAGCCTTATGAGTGGCAAAGTTCGATCAATTGTCCATCAGGTCTCGCATACGTAACCTAAGTCGTAGTATTTATTTTTATAACGAAATTCATGAATCCTAACCAACGTGTTAAGCTCGCCAAAATAAATTTGACAAATGCGATCGGTGCAGTATATGCATCTCTCTCGCTTCTACCGTCTCTCAATCTAACCCCTGACGAGCACAAAGCGATAACAGCCTCTAGCGACGTCTCAAGAACGAGGGTACTTCCAGAGTTTGGAACATTCGACGACAAGTCCCATCCACGAGTAGGAGACACTCGAATTCAAATTGGAGAAATTTCTTATACGCGCGTGCCCTGGTGCACGTTGTAACAACCCCCCAGAAAGTTGCGAGAGATATCGTTCCAGGAGTATTTCAGCCAGGGACAATAAAAGGGAATGTTCCGATTTTAAGATTTCCCCGAGCCCACAGGAAGCGATATATCTCTGAATCTTGGCTCGGACGGAGCTCGTACCTACGACATAAATATTGATGAAACTGTGCGAGCAAGGAAATTTCAGCGGCCTCGTGAATGTATGGTACTCGCTGGAGACCGAATAGTTGCCTAAACGATCCACCCCTGGTCGTGAATTATACGAATTTTCGCGATATCTACTATTGTTTCCTTGGGGAACAGGCCATAGGGGTGCTATCGGCTCGATTGGGGCAAAGAAAAAAACTTGGGGATCGCGCAAACTATGGCGAAAGTAGCAGACGAGGTTAACACATTCGCGACCGCTGACTTGAATTCACGTCACTTTAAATTCTATTCCTAGTTATGGAATATATTCGCCGGTCGCGAATGTGTCAAGAGTCTTTAACACTAGAACAAATGAAAACAATTTATATTCTTACACGTGTTAGTTTCTATGGCATAAATAATTCTATTGGGAGCCAAAATACGATCGACGCAACAATCGAAAACAATTACAGAAAATCTGAACGTGTGGTTTCGTTGCAGACACGTTCGCGAGCAAAGTGGCCGCCTGCCAGGACAAGTACGCCGACGCGAGCGTAGGAAACGTGACCGGAAGTAACGCGGTGAACGTCTTCCTAGGGATCGGCATCGCATGGAGCATAGCAGCCATTTACCATGCCTGCCACGGCGAGAAGTTCGAAGTAGAGCCTGGCAAGTCAGTATCGATTCACATTTATTTTTCGATTTCCTCCACTCTGTGTCCTGAAATGCAACCAGAAAACAATAAAAGATTCCTCCGGGGAAGAATCTGATCCTGAATTTCTTTTCTTTGGTCACAATCGACTCTGCTTGGAATGGGCATTCTTGGGCAGTCTGTTGCATCGAAAAAGATCAAGAATAAAGGTACACTAGTTGGAAATATTTTCGGAAAATTATTATTTGCAGCTGACGTACTTAACATTTTCCCAAGGATCAGTTAAAATAAAATAAAGAGAGAGTATTAGGTGAAGCATAGTGATATACTCGCGATCAGATACATTCGATAGGCAGTCGTTTCTCTTTTATGGCCCCCACGGGTGGAAGCGTCGAAAAGAAGTTTACTTGAAGTCAGCAGCAAGGACTTTGCTGACTTGTCGATTTATAGGAGGAAACGTAACCAGCACTTACGACAGTTGTCCTTGGAAAACTGTTACCATTGACGTATCGACAGGAATAATCTGCCGAACGTAACAGACGATATCGATATTTTCAGGATGTCCAATATCCAATCGCGAACGATTGGCAAAAGTCTATGTGTACGCGAACAGCAACGCAATTTTCTTTCGCTATCCAACTCTCTCTGCAGAATAATTTTTATACTGAATAATAGATGCTACTTTGGTATTTACGCTTATGGCTTTGATAAATGACATTTTCGAAGAATTCAATATGATTCGACAAATAGTATTTTGAGATCCTACGAGCTTTTGTGATCACTACTTTGCAATTAAATTAACGCAATTTCTTTAAGTGTAAGAAGCATTGTTTTCATGTGAAAGTAGGAACATCCACGGTAATAAACATTTATACAGTGCAGACTTCGCACTTCGATCGACGCACGAATTGTTACTCGACGCTAATCAGGCATTTCCTATGCGAGGCACCCCGTGGATGCGCGTTCAATTTTCTCGGTTACGCCTGTACAACTTCTACCCAGGAAAGTGTATCTTATCTAACTCCTAAGCAAAACTTGTGTATCCCTTGAGCAGAGGAGACAGAATTCATCCCCAAGTCTACCTCTATGATTAACCAAGCATACCCATCTACTATCTATCACAAATAAAACACTACCAACTTCAGCAATTACATTTAAATATTCTTAAAGTCGAGATCCATAATTGGCAAGGACGCTTGCAAAGTTATGGTAAGTTGGAACGTGGATGGAGCTAGTGTCGCGATGTCCACCGATCGTTTTTGCCAGGACGTACCGATCGTTCGACTCGTTAGTTACACAGTACGCGTAATTTAACATACATCCTATCGCGTTAAACATGTTTTGCGATATCGTTTCGTACAACTCTCAGAGTAACGTAGAGAACAACTGTTGCGATCGCTATCTCTTCAGATTTACATACCGTCTATGGCCTGTGACGCTATCAATTTTAAACAGCGTGGCTAGAGTCGACTGTGACCTTCGCAGACAGTGGATACATAAAGCTCTTCATTATGAAAGCAGTATAAGTCCATCTTCTTTTGTTTCGAGGTATAAGAGGTTTAAGTTTCAATGGGCGATGAAGCCTGATCAAGGCTTTTAACACTAGAACAACCTAGACACGTTTAACTGAGCCTAAGTCAGCATGTTCATGAATAAATATTGCCTCGTTAATAATGGAAATGTTTCACAAACTGTTTTTCACGAAGATGGACTTAGAACGCATCCGACAACAAACACTTCGTATTTAAGTATCCTTTACAAGAAGAGAGCTAACCAACAACGAAATTAATTCTATTTCCCGACAGCTTGGCCTTCTCCGTGACGTTGTTCTGCACAGAAGCCTGTATGGTGATCCTGGTCCTGCTGCTGAGGCGGACGAAGAGCATCGGCGGCGAGCTTGGCGGACCTTCGGTACCAAAGCTGATAACATCCCTGACCCTCTTCTCCCTGTGGGTGTTCTACCTCGTTATGTCGACCCTCGAGGCCTACGGCGTCATCGAGGGCTTCTAAGGAGTCCCAGCGACGCCCAACGTCGGCCTACCTGCTGCTGCGTCTCTATCTTATCACTTGCGTCCGCCAAGGCGTGTGCTCAACGAAACGTTCTCTGGGCAAGTATACTACTCTTCTGGATGCGCGACGATGCAACACTATCCACGTGATATATCTTCAGGCTCCGTTGGTACAGGGTGTTCCATTAAACGTAGACCAAATTCACACTAAACCTACCAGGTTTCAAACTTTTGCCTTCTCTTATAAATCCTTTGACTTATGTATCGATCAAGATGCCAAAGTCCTCCTGGTTCGAGTCTAAATTACGTTTTCTCTTAAAAATCCTTTAATTTATGAATAAAAATGAAAGAAATCCTCCTGGTCTTATCCGATAGCATGAATGTTCGACTCGACCTGTACGTAACGTTAAAGAACCACACCCCTCCGCTAGTTTTTGCGTACATTAGCTGGTCCAAAGGGACACGACACACGCGTATATAATCTCATGCGTTCGGGTCATCGTCTTCTCCCAAAGCCAAGCTTAAATATAACTTCGGCTCGTAGCCCACGTAAACACGACCAAGAGAATAGTTTCCCCTCGGATTTGCCCGACAAGCGAACGACCCGAATCCACTCACGCACACGAATACCGACGAATTGCTATTAGGAAACGAAAGAGGGGGAGTACGAGTAGTATAATGTCCGCGTGGCTGGACCCTGCCAGCGGAATCGTTTTTATTTGACCGATTTATCGTTTCTCCTTTCAGGATAAAGGAGAAGTGGAATCGAGGGGGTGCGATTTCGCTGGGCGAACGAACTGTCTCCGTCGAAAGAAACAGAAAAAAAAAAACGAAAAGACATAACAAAACTGCTATTACTAGTAGTTTTCACCCTCTCCCACCGGCAGGGACGATTAACAACGAACGCGATCGCGTGACGACGTTAGCAAGAGTGCGTGTGTGTGCGTGCGTAGGTACCTGAGAGAAGTTTGTATGCCTGTGAGACGAGCGACGGAATCGTTGATCGAACGTGCGAATCGTGACGGGAAGAGAACGCAAGGCGGAGCAGCTTGAGTGTGCGAGGACGAAAAGTGAGTTTGCCTTAAAAATAATTTAGCAGATACGAGTTACGAAAGGGATAGATAACGTAGATAAGTAAAAACAAAATAACGCGATCTAGTCTCGCGCCGTGCCTCGTTCGTTCACGGTGGTTATCGAATACGATGAAAAAATGAACGTATATTATACATACACACGTGCATAAGACACACACACACACACACACACACACACACACACACACACACACACA
>NW_026535284.1:9666964-9730290 GCF_026225885.1 Hylaeus anthracinus
ACACACACACACACACACACACACACACACACACACACACACACACAGCCATATATATATGCAAATAGCGTATTTATTTAATTTCCTGAGAAACGCAGGTTTCCACGGTATTTTAATAGCGAATTGTACTGCAATTCCTTTTTCGCCAGAGAACCATGTCGCTAATTTTATATAAACGTATATTATCGTTGCGAAAATTAAGAGCCCAGGAGGATCGTAGAAAGGTGATCGTAGGAAAAGAGATCGCAGATCCAACTGATTTGCGTCGCAACTTCGAAGGGAGTGGTAGGTGAAAAAGTAGACGATACGCGCGAGAAGAACGAGGCAAGGGAGAAGTAAAAACTACCCTCTCCAAGGGAGGAAACGTAGGAAGCTCTAACGATTAAGGAAGGTTCCCTTCCAATCGTTGCCACGAAAATCGAGGCCCAATTCAACCACTTGTGTTAATGCCTTGAACAAAGAACAGCAGCCCTTTCCGTCCTTGGCGACCTTCCGGCGACTAAACTCCTCAGAGAGGCCAAGAGTGGCAAAGATGAGGCGACTTTTGGTGATTTTTGTTGCCTGAGTAGTCGATGGTTTTTTTTTTAAAAAAGGGTAAGTATGAGAATATAAACATAAATAAAAAATTTAGTCCTGTAGACATTTCCATGTGAATCGATCTGGCAGTCAACGCGTCAAAGTAAACCACGCATTATTCGAGCCAGCAAAGTCTCTAAAAATCACTTCTGTTAAGATCCAAATCTAATCCCCAAAAGGTCGCAGGTGATTAAGAAAGGGCTGCGATAAGCCTTCTCTTCCGCGACGTTTGTCGATCGTATCGTTGCCACAGCAACGAAACATGTTCTGTTACTCGTTAAGGATAATTAGGTAGACCGAGAAACATAATTAGGCGCTATGTCGCGGTCCAGCAATCGACGCGGTGGCCTTCGTTCAAACGTCAAAGTTTTTTGTTGGTGTTCACTGCCTTTGGACCGAAGGTCGCGCGTCGTTGCTCTCGGCGCGTCGAGTTAACTTAAGAGGATCGAACGGACGATGTGTACACCTACTACGGTGTAGGCCACGTATATTGGCACATTCGCGCGCTGAAACACGATACGAATGCTGGTCGAGGAAGTCTCGCGTCGAGCCAGAAACGTTGGCCGCACAAGATCACCCAGCTACCCCCGCCGTGTTTGTCTGGTCGTTTCCGGACGAGGGAAACAGGTGCTATGTTTGGGAGGTAATTAAGAGGCCCCCCAAACCCTTACTTTATGATTTAGTTTGCGTACGAATCGCCTCGACTCGTTGTGTCAAACTTTGGCAGGTGAAAGCAACCGTTGCATAATTTTAAAAGCTTGGCTGGCTAGATCTATTTTCTCGCAGTGCTCAGCTCTGGTGCAGGCGTAAAGTTGGCGTCTTGGTCTTAAGACACATTTTACAAGGAACGAATCAAGCGATGTCCAGATCGTCTGCAGACAGTGGAGAAGAAGAGAAAAAAAAAAGTACCTACTGCTCGCACGTGAACCGAAGCGAAACGACGCGACAGAGCTTTTGCGACGAATCCTCCAGGGGGTTAGTCAGAGAGCAACGATCCGGGTTTCCGGTCGAGATGCTCGTCAACACGTGCCACAATGCTATTCCCCTTTGCCCGAATCGAACTCCGTTCTGACCCCAATATATCGGTTCAAAGGAGCCCTGCCATAAATGCTGGAGCTTTCATGTGCGATCTACATACGTTTATATAAACTCTGATAGCTGGACTTTTGACCACGTCGATTTCAAAATTGCTCCAAAACTCTTGTAACCGATGCTCGAAGACCAACGCACAGAGAAATTTCAAAGGACAGCATCAGGTCCTTTTAATTCGGAATACTTATTCGGTGTTAGCTGTGTATACTCGCTATACTTGAATATTTCACCAAAAAAATTAAAGATCGCAATGATAGAAATTCCTCTTATATCTCTCCTCAAGCTTGGAGCCACACAAGCCATCAACTTGCAAAAAATGGTGACCATGCGTCCCTTAGACAGTGATAGCGAGTGCCCCATCGAATACCTTCTTCCCCTGCTTGCAAACGATACAACAGATTGGTTAAAGAATCGCGCTACCTTTCAACCCACTCCACGACGCCAACGCAGCCAATTACGCAAAACGGTTGCAGTCGAGGCTTCGCGTTTTATTTGCTTCGTTATGAAAAGAACCGAGGCGACTGGGTGGCGTGGGTGTGGCTGGGATGGGAGGGAGATTGATACGGCGCGAAAGAAACGGCGTAAGAGCAACGAGAAAGTTGCAGAGACGCCGTGTCGCCGCGATGCCAGCCAAACATCATAGAGACGATATACATACATATAGGTATGCATAAGGGAGAAAAGAAGTATATAGTGTATGTATTACATACGATATAGATATTTTAATAAGAGGATCGTTCAAAGAAATTTG
Organism: Hylaeus anthracinus; assembly: GCF_026225885.1. Taxonomy (NCBI): domain Eukaryota; kingdom Metazoa; phylum Arthropoda; class Insecta; order Hymenoptera; family Colletidae; genus Hylaeus; species Hylaeus anthracinus. Next base: position 9,669,384 of record NW_026535284.1, read on the forward strand.
CGTCTAGTAGGACGTATATAGACGACACTCGATAGCAAAGCGTTGAAGTGATAAACCGTAAATGGGATCCACGTTACCAGTTCTCGTCCCGCGAGTGCTGGGCGAACCGATCGTCACCGCGAAATCAAACTGACCATCGCTAGGGAACCGATGCGAAAAGACGCGACACGACTGGGCAAGTTGACATCGATTATTTATTTCTCACGGTTCTGCTACCTGACTCGGATCTTCGATATCTTTTTGGGAAGGAACGATTATTTCATTGCTTTACGAATGTTCCATACAGAGGATGAGTAATACCTAACGCTCGCAGAATGTTTGACAAATTTCTTGCGACAGAATTCATTCGTAAAGCGAGAGCTGCGAATTGCAAAGCAACAAAAAAACTCTTCAACGAAGAAACTGGACCGAAGAACCGAAGAAACATTCATTTTCCGCAGAATACATTATCCGTCGCATCGGTTCGGTTGCGTTCTCGACAAAATGATACAAGACAAGCATGGACTATCCAAGGTTGTTTTATAAATGGGAACGACAAAAGAAAAGTCGAACGATTAATCAAACGAAATCAAAAGTGCTACGCGTACCTCGACGATCGGACCGTCCGGCGGCGTTATCGGCGAGAATTTATGGAAGCGGACGATCTCTCTTCTTCGTGCATTTATTCCAATTACTCTTCATCCGGCCGCCCGCGCAAGTCCTTTCAATCCCGCTAAGCGGACCCGCAACAAAACGAATTCAACTGCCGCGCGCGTTTATGCCGCGAATGGTCGTTTCAATTCGCTCGTTTCATGCGCGGTGCGTCGTTTTTTCAAGCGGCCCGTCTCTTCTTCGATTCCTTTTACCTCCCCGTGTGTGTGCGCGCTCGCGTGTGTTTTATTTATTTATTTATTTATCTCGCGAGCACCGTCGCGAATCGTCAACCGCGTATAAAACGAAACAAACGAGTTTCTGTTTGGCGGTCGTTGAACAAACTTTGTTCCATTCGTGCGTAGCGACTAAGGACTAAGAACTTTTTTTCAGTTCTTTTTTTATCTCTCGTAGGAAATATGCCGACTCGCATGTGACAGCCACGGATAAATATTTTCATTCGTGAGAGGCAAACCGACGCGGATCAAACGGGACGCTCGAGGCGTCGCTGTCCAATCTATGCTAATCGATTTTTGCTGTTCGAAATTGTTGGTCGGTTGTTTCAGATTTCAAATACACTTCGGGGGCAGAAAGATAGCGCACTTTCTGTCATTGATAAAAGTGATGAATTTTTCAAAAAGTCCCTGTGAACTTGAGAACAAAATTCTAAATTAATTTTAAATACGAATAAATTTAATTGACAAGGTTTGATAAAAGGAAAATAAATAATTCTAGAAATATGCTATCTTTTCGTATCAGAATGTAGGTACATATTGTTACTCTAAGCGAGAGCGAGGCTTCAGAGTATACACACGTCGAGTAGGGTTAAGCACCGAAGCTTTCCTTACGACCTAGGATGGGCAACTGACATCTTCAGCGAGGCAGAATGACTCCTTCAGCTCGAAAACCGCGGGCAAGCCACAGTTATAGACTAATTAACGTCGCAGTGAGGCGTGACGCGTGTGGAGCATCTTGGAACCTCGCCCTAGCTTGGACAAGTTGCATTTAATTCCCCCTGATATGTAAAGACTGAAGTCGAGTCGTCCCTAACCGTGGACAAATGAAGAAAGTTCTTTCTCTGCCAAAGGAAATAATCGAAATTAGTATTCCACGCATTCACAGGTGCTCGAGCATCCCATTGACTCGGCCGATTCGCTCACTGTTAACATAGGTACGTAGAATTGAATAGCAACGAGCGAAAAGCAACGCAATTTCGCTCTTTAACGGGCATTCTGTTTGCTCGAACCCAAGGGCACCGTTCCGCGTGGCCAGCCCCGATCCCCTATCGACGCCGCGAATCGATAACGACCATCGTGTGGTCGCGACTCTTTCAAACATGCTGCAACTAAAAAATCCATCGCCTTGAATACATAAACGCGGTTTGGTGCGCCGCGTTGGTCGAAACTAACGACTGTTCCGTGTCGATCTCTCGGTTTTCTTCCATTTTCTACTCGTTATGCTTTGCGAGGAGAAGAAAAATACAGTACTGTAGAGCCTTCCGTATTCGAATATACATTGTTCGAAGGCTGAACGTTTTGTTATGCGAACAGAGTGTCTGCTAGCAACAGATGTCTTCTTAGATTGCAAGTACATACAGGCGTTTATTCGTTAAGAGCTCACGGCTCGTGACCTGCGCAAGCTCTTACCGTAGAGGAGACGCTTCTTCAGCTCCACTCGAGACGCTCGTTCGAGGAGACATTGAGTGCTTCAGACGTTTGTACAGCAAAGATTGCTTTGACAAATTTCTACCCGCTGATGAGGAAATAATTGTAGTTATGCTCTCGAAAAATTATTAGAATCACAGATAAGGACACTCGCGTGTCCCTAGCAGTTTAGAAATGGAAGGCTCTACCGTACGTTGTTTTCTCGCAAGTTGCTTGAATTCCACGTTTACACGATTTCTATTTTGTACCAAGCGAAGATGATTAATCGAATAGAAGAGAATTTTAGTTTAGAGTTGACAATTCAAATTTTTTGCTAGAGCTAGGTTGTTATCGAGAACGAATCGACCCCGGTAGATTCACGAAAACCGAACCTTGATAAGAGACTATTGAAAACGTGTACCTTCGTTTCGTCTATTATCAAACTTTCTCGACCAAATGCCCCCTGACTTGCCATTTTTCCTATCAAGAACGAAACTCGAAAACACGAATCGTTTCGTTCTTACCATGACAACGAACTCTAATTGTACATTATCCATCGTTTAATCTCGTCTCCCTAATTTAGTCTTGTTTCGTAACGACAATCAAACAAGGATCAATTTTATCTATCGTCCTTCTAACGTCGTAGAGAAGGATTAGTCAGTCTTTACTTGATACCAATCGCTGTCAATTGATCGACTTAGTTGTCTACGGTGTTTTCACTTGAGTAGAGGCGGAAAGTACGGATATACTTAATTAGCGTTTTACACAAGCGAAGATTAAATAGATTCAAAAATGTATAAACAATCGTGGTAGCCTTTCCGATTCTAATTTCATTACCGAGCGAAAGCTGTCGGCATCGTTCTGATAATAAGCTATCGGGATAAAAAAAAAACAATGACGGTCATACGCACAGCCAGGACCATAAAGAAACATACGAAGCAATGAGATTAAGTGGCTTCAGTTACATCTAATTCAGGACTGATAGAGAATTACAAAAGGACAAATTTTAATCGAATCGTTTGTTCTATAGTTTTCGAGATAGTTCTTCGGTATACACTAGTTTCGTCTACGATTAGTCAACTGTATACACGAAACGACCAACGTTAGAGAGAAATTTCAATCAGGACCAAAAGGAGAAGCGAAATATGGAAACAAGTGTCGTCTCCTAGTCTGTCAGTAGCTTGGAAGTAAGCTGTGATAACCCGAGGGCCAGGTAGGCGATACTTGAACCCTGTTATATCTCCGACTCGCTTGTCTTTTTAAAGATTTTAAAGGAGAGCGAGATATAGTTAACAGTGACGGGGATTACTTGGTCGCAACCTGAGATACAAAAATTGTGACAACCTGAGAGCCAGTATTATGCGTACGATGAGTCGAGAATCCATTTGTACGAAGTTGTTACTAAAAGCTACCTGTGCGTGAACTGTTGAACCAAAACATTTGAATTTTTTCTCGTTATTTGAAAGGAGCCTTCAATTTTCGTTTCAATGCTTCGCGCACAACGCGAGCCGACAAGGGTTGTCGAACCTGGCCAACAAACAAGAAATATATTGAACAGCAAAGAACTGTTGTTCTTCTTCGAGATACGTATGTATATATAATAGACCATGGGGCTGGCCACGTACTGTAAATACAATGTACACTAACGTATCAAGGTTTCTATTCGATTTTACCAAAGATCCTATTATACACACACACACATATATATACACGAAGCTACGTACACACTTTGTCTCTCTTTCTCTAACTATACACGGTCAACTACATGATTGTATTCCTATCTCTGATACCTACATTATACATACTCTACTCTATCGATCTATCGATCTATCGTTCTAACCTTTGTCTTTACTCGTGACTTTAATTGCGGGACACTCGTAGCCAGAAAAAAAGAAATAAAAAGACGTTCGTTAAAGAAGCGCGATTATTATCGATACATCGCGTCCACCGAGTTCTCGTGAATTGGTACGCGTGATGTCGCGTGCAGCGATCACCCCGACGCCGACGAGGAGATCGCGATCGAATCGTGTTCATTCCAGCGACAGCTGAAAATTGTACACCTGGAGAGAAGTTGATTACAGATAGGAAATTGGTCGAGTGGGGGACAACGCTTCTTTTTACTGCGATCAAATATAGTAGGGTTAACATCTGTAGGGTTGTCGAAGATCAACGAGGATAGCTACCAACTCCTCGTTCCGCTCTGTCACAGCGGCTGTGTAAATCTGCAGGAGGTTTAAAAAGTAAGAGCGTTTCAGCGCCTTTTTTAGCGACTCGAGCACCAGCTCATTGCCACTTTAATTACTATTCGGTTTCTTATTGTCAATCTGTAGATAAAGGGTTTACCTTCGACCGAGTCGATCGGAGTCTAACGCGCAGTTCCCTACCTGTAATAAATGACTCACACCAGAGTCAGAGCTGTACCCAAACCATCATTAGGCTCAAAGTGGAAACTATCGGTCCCTCTACGAAACAAGACGCAGGGGTGGTTGCCGTATGTTTTCTAAAAATAAAAAAAAAACAGTTCGAGAACCGACGTTACATTGTAAGATAGCGAAACTTTGTATAGTATGATAGTCACCGTTTGTGAGAAGGGCGGTTACAGTCGCGCCAGTGGCGAAAGAGACGATGCGCATCGGAGTTTTGTACCGTGAAGCGAAACATACACAAGATCAGGGTCGGCTACGCGATCGGTTAGGTCCGTTGCAAAAGAAATGCTCATTCCAATCGTTGTATCATATTAATTTTAAGCGAAAGATTTTATAGAATGCTTTGCTTACACACGTTCGAAGATACAGTGAATTTCGAGATTGCGGAGCATTCAACCCTGTTGCGATTAAAGTGGGGGCCCATGGAGTCGACCCTGAGGAGTAACTGCTCGTAGATAGATATACACGCGTGTATATATGTATTGTTGCGTTATTGCCTAACATTAACGATAGGTACGTTATTGCGAAGAGAGCATCGAAGGGTTTCACGCGGGAACGTCCCCAGGTGCTATTTTTATCGTTTCAAACTATCGACATCCGCTCAAACTAAGGATGCACCAGCTTCGGAACCGACGTTGTTGAATTTCGTCCACGAACTACCCGAGTAGCTTACTTCGTGTCTCTGGCTGCGACGCGACGAGAATTTCCACGCGTAAAGTAGACGGTATTTTCTCTACCTAAACGAGCAGAGAGATTTAGGGACTTTTCGTACGAAACCCTGCGGTTGCGAAGCCTCTTCCACCTTGCCATCAGGAGCATCTGTCCGGTGATTACGATGAGAGTAGTGTAGACTATAATATAAATAGCCCTGTTGTACATAGAAAATGGAGATCGCTGATTTTATGATATACCGTATCGTCGACGCGAAGGCGAGGAGAATAAAACCATTCGTAGCGACTATTCGATTTTGAAAATGATTCAAGAACAGGTACGAGCTGGGAAAATTGCTTTCAACACCTTGAACCTTGCCTGTATCGAAATGAAACTGTTGAAAACCTTACTTAGAACGACGCTGCTTCTTATTAACGTATAATATTCAATGTAACGATGTTCGATATCAAAAATGAAATAGACTGAAGGACAGTATTCCTAATAAACTCTCGTTTTTACATTCGTTGAAGATCTTGTCTCTGCTTACCCTCTTATCGAGACCTATTTCAAACCTCAGGTAGTCGTGGCTCGAGTAAGAGTACACCCGAGTGGTGCACCGACAATCAAAGAATACTACTCTTCGATTCTAAATGGACTCTATCCTCCTGTAGATCGGTACCGCAACACATCCCCCAAAAAACTGTCAGTTTAATCCACAATGTTTAGCCAGTCGACGGTACACTAAAATACGAAATTGGCAAAATAGTCATCGTCCGTGTGTTTTCTCGGTTTCTCGTCGACGATACGGAGAAGTTCGTCGTTTCGTTGACCGTTTCCTCGCAGGTCGTTCAGAGGCCTCGAATATTCTCGCTGTTCGATCGATTGCTAAGATCCACGGTGGACGTCCAGGTCCCGTTAGTCAGTAAGGAATTTCGATAGAACTTAATACCTAGCCAATGATAAATCGACGAGTTCGATGTAACCGTAAAAACAAAAAACGAGAAAAAAAAGTGTTTACAAGATTAAGTAGCGAAAACCGCAGGAAAAGAGGGAAACGCTGACCGCGCTCTCGATCAACACCTCGCGGACTCTCGTTATTCTATCCGCTCTATCTTCATCGTCCTTTTACGACCTTACTCCCCGCCGCCCCCCCCCCCCCGCCTCCCCCCAATTCCAGTTAAACCAAGCGATCAATTCACCAAGGTAGCGTTACTTCGGATCGTTATCGAATCCGTACAAAACTGGACTCTGATCCTTCGCGACTCCTTCCCTTGCGGTTTTTAACCCTTTGCTCTCCAGAGACGACTATTAGCGCCTCTGTCCACTATAGACGCTGTCCAATTATATTATAAATGTTTCTTTTGTTTTTCTTTGATCGACGTGGCTGACGCGTAGCGCGACGAGACGAGTCATCTTCTATATAAATAAAATTGAAGTGTCTGTTTAAACTTCTGAACCGATTTTGTAAATTTTGTCAGTAATAGAAAGCTACACTATCCCTCCAAAAAGTCATTCAGAGTTTCTAATGCACCCTATCGAGAGCGTCCTCGAGCGCAAAGGGTTAACGCCAGTCTCCCTCGACCCCTATCCGCCCTAAACTCTTCCTCCCACCTCTCGATATCATCGCGCGCGAACTTCCATTATCCACATTTGCGCTATACAACGAAATCCGATTAAGTTTTAATTGGAAAAAAAAATAAAGCGTTCGCAGGATCGTGCATCAAGTGAAGCTGTTTAGCTAATTTAGTCTAAAGAGAGTCGAAAACTTAGGGTGTTATCGCGTCGCAGACGATACACCTCCCTTTGGGTAAGTGGCGATGCTTGATGAAGAAGGAGAGACGAGTCGCTTGTTTTTATTTCGTCTCTAATACATGGACTCTTTGATAAGGCTTTGTCTAGCACAGCGGTTCTCAATCTTCTCCTAGCGTACCAAGTAACCGCTGTTGACACCCGTCGAGTACCGTTTCTTATTCGACTGTTTACTTAACATATAGGGGACGTTGATGACATTCGTGTACGAATAACGCGGTACTTGACGCGTTCAACAGAGAAAGGTTTGCCTTATAAGCGTTAACAGTTAATTAGCTACTTAGTGTAAAGATAAATCAGATTTTAGGACACAGAAGTTACTCATAGCAACACGGAATGGAAAACCGAGTGCTGTGGTTGAAATAACGTGCACGATTATATTTTTCATTGAGAAAACACTGCACATCATCGGTTGAGAACCAGCGGTCTAACGGATCCTTTGGAAACATAGTTACGTTCGCTAAATTTATCTTGATTTTCAAAGACGAGATATTGGTAGGTAAGGATTTTATCATGAGTTGTCGTCTAATTATAATTGTTATCTAGCGTGATAATTTTTGTATCGCAATAAATTGTTCGTAAAACTCGAGGATTGTTTCTCTTGTATGAAGACACTTTTATACTTGTGTGAATATTGTTTAAGGATATGTATGCGTGTGACGTGTCTGCGCGTTAGGGTGGTCCTTATTTATTTGAAATAAAAATTGTTCAGAGTGATTCCAATTTAAATATTACTAGAAAATGTTAGAAAAAGAATTCGTCAGAAGGAATACGAATGTAAAGTTTCACTTAGTTTTCTCTTTATTAGAGAAAAATAGAGACAAAGTTTACTTAAACTTTTTACATAGAATTTAATTCTCTTTAAGATTTATATGAAGAATTTTATAAAATTTTTACAAATAACGAATGCATAACCAGAATTATTCGTGTGATTTGTATTATATAAGTACCGAAAAGTGGTCTTCGTCTAATTTCTAGATATGTACATAGAAGATGCCCCGCAATTGATCAAGAATATCCGTAGAAACATACTATGTTTGATATTTTAATTTTTAACAACAAACTCAATGGGGTCGTTCATTTTTTAATAGATTAGATACCGTACCAATTAATAACATATCAAAATTTCATGAAATAAACCCTTTTGATTTAACCAGTACTTTTTTTTGTAATTTTCTAAGATTTTTGATGCTATACAACGCGAATTTTGGAAACTTTTATTACGTTTCGTACTGGAATCATGTCTGGCGTGTTTCTTTGAAAATAAAAAAAAATGGAGAAAAAAAATTTCTACCGTCTGTAACTAAGGACCATCCTAAGGTGCATAACTAGTAGCGCGGATACAGCGAGGAACCGAGAAGGAAACGGCATCCCATTATGCGAAAGTATCGATCTTTCTGCACCGTTCTTCTACTACGAGTCATAAAGCTTTATCTTCCGTCTTCTCTCTCTATATATATACATAATTCCTATTGTACAGAAGAGCAAGAAAGGACCCGAAAAGCGGTCCCTTGTGAAATTGTTGTAACACGTTAAGCCGTTTATGCCTACGCTCATTATTATTGGCATTATTATATACTGTCGATTCCTCGTTCGTCGCTTGCGAGTTGTCAAGATCGCAGGTATCGAACTGAGCGGGAAATGTTGAACAGTGTTCGACTACACGTATCTCGAACGCAAACGACGAAGGTCGAACAAACGCGTGTTAATTGTTGATGTACGATCTCGTTGAAGAACCCCTGAGAATAGAGGCGAGCAAAATTAGAGGGAGAGAAAGAGAGAGAGAAAGCGCTGGAAACCACTTGCCATCGAGGCAACAAAATAAAAAGAAAACAAAAAACACAAAAAATTGTTTCTCGACTTAGTATAAAATATTAAAAATTAATCGATAGAGATGAAAATATACAAACTAAAAGTAAGGGAAATATTTATGTTACATTTGGAACTCTGGTATGACTCCATGGTTTCGACCAATCGACGTATCGGCTGTTCCAATTCTCGTTAGTTGTTTTTGCTGCTCGATGGCAAGCGGCTGATCCGATTCAGAATATATAAAAAAAAAAAAAAAAAAACATAACGAGCGACCGACTAAGAATCAATTAATTGTAATTGAGTCGAAAGTGCAAAATATACAGACATTAAATGTTATTTACACCAGCGAGCCAGTTTATTCCCTGCAAAACCCTTTGCGAGCTTAATTAAATAGTTCCCGAAATCGGTGGTCGCGCCCAGTCGCTGAACTTTCGCGTATAAACCAGGGACACGCGACGCAGGAAACTTTCGAAACGGGTAATGAACCGACTGACATCGGATGTATATGTAGGTTGAACCGTTAAAGGGTGGTTGAATTTTTAACAACGTCTATAGTGCGCTAAACGATCCCCTAATGGAACAGGACTGGAGACAGTATGGTTCGATCATACCACCTTTTGACGGCGATGAAAATTTCAGGAACCATAATAGGTAGAAAGACGTTGGGTGTCGAAAATATGACGAGAAGCAAATATATAACAGGTAAAGCCAAACATATGGGAAATTCATCCGATGGTTTATTAGTTATTGAAACGGATTTATGGGACTAAACGTTTTAGTAAAAAAAATCAACTCGTCGCAACGGGTAGGACAAATGAAATTAATCGGCTGACCCCGGGTCTGCATAGTCGCGAAAGCGCTAATTGTTTTTCAGAAAGGCTTGATTGGCTTCGAAATGGCTCTATTGTATCCGCGGGACAATGGATACGACTACTCTCGCTGTATTCCCGATATATGCGGTATGTACTGAAGGTTTTAGAGTGTTCACTAGCGATGGGATCAACTACGATACACGGAACATTCCACGAGTAAGTGATCAAACTTTTATAGTTTTACTTCATTGGAGAATGGTACGTTAAACTAAATCACGCTAAACTTAACAAAATGGAGAAATAAATGAACCGAGTACTTCAGTAATAAACAGTTTTCAACCAAGATCAATTGAATACTTTTGTGAGTACTGAACTATGATAGAATCGTAATCCAGAACACGAAGATAAATATGACTCAATTCACTTGATTAACATAGTAGAACTTGCAAACCTAGACAATCAGATATGTCTCCATCAAAGGCTAATTCAAACAACCCAATTCAAGTCCCACTACACTTGTACAGGCATCGAACAAGTCCCTAGAGGGTATAATCATGACTATTTAGCGACACGCTCGTTTCTGTCGCTAGAGTTGACGTGGAGCTGGCACGATTCACCTGTTATTTCATCGCGAAACATACTCTTCGATAAATAATAAGAAAGGTAACGAGGCGCGCAAACGAGTGCCGCTCTTTTATCGTTAAGTAGTTTCCTGTGTTGCACGAACACGACTCAACATATCGCTCGTTCGATCTCTCTCGGCGGTTACAAAGTACATTACACATTTTTCTTTTCTCTCTCGCTACTATTTTTTTTTACCAAGAATTCGTCTAAAATGTGTCGCGATAATTCTTTCTGGCGATAAGTTATTGCGAAGAAATAGAAAGATAAGGAGACACGTAAGTGAGGATTCAAGCTTAACTCAATTAACGACCGAATCCCTTTGCAAATCGAGAACTGTTATTCGTACACTAACAATAGCTGACCTAGTCTCGAATTTTATTTTAATAAATAATAATCGGCGTGTTTCAAATCCAAGAATGAAAATTCCCAATCGAACGCGACGCTATAGTTCCTGATTGAATTAATCCAAAGGAAATGTCACCGGTTGATTCAAAGGTGATCGAATCTCCTGGAGTGGTGATTGGTAAGTTTTCAATCCAATCTAGTCCCCTGCCCTTTTTCCTTTCCGTTCAATTTAGTTCAAAAGGTTTCCTCGTTTTTCTTTCCCGGGATTGTTCACTTTTATTGAAAATTCCGCCATACCGTGTGGCTACCTAAAAATCACAGCAAATTAATTTTCATTGCTTAACAGGTTCCCAGGGTGGACAAATAGTTGGTTGGTTTTCATTATGTTGGGAACGGTAATGCATTCGTTAATGGCGTCCATCGTTGTCGCTAACGAAGTTCAATTAGACCAATTATGTCGAACACGCGACTCCCTTGATATTTATAACGGTTTCATTTTATTTTATATTGTGAATATTCAACGTTTACGAAACGGTGCTAAATATTCTCGAAGAGAATAAAGTAATGTTGTTTAAAAACAAAATCGATGACCAATCTACCTAAACTTTTCAACAAATAAACGTGTCCAACTTCTTTTCGTGGAAGTTAATATTGTTTTCCTATCTTCTGTAAGTAACTACTTCAAAAAATTATTATTTCTATCTGACGATCTCGTTTTACACGTCCAACCCCAAACAAATCGATATTTTTCTCTTTTCTTCACGAGAGACGAACGATAACGCGGCTATATGGCCCTGTCCACTACGAATGTCAAGAGCTCTGTCTCTCAATGGACATAGAGGATCCTTCTATCGGAGTGCCACCCTACGCGACGTTCAATTATTCGCCAAATCACGTGGGAGCGTGTTTAGTCCAACGCAACTGGCCACCTACGCCTCACCAAGCGAGCAAAAAGGCTTCTCCAAGGATCCAGAATCGCGAACGCTGTCGCAAATCGTCGCTGAGGTAAGTAACGTATCGCAGACGAGGCAATTCTATTCTAAAGCGAATAATAATCCATCAGCTTTCTACTAAATTAATCATGCATCCTAATGATGTTACTTTGCACCCATGGAGTATCTTTGTAGCTGAACCTGAGAAAGATTAATTCGTCTTCCTCGTAGCTATCTACTTGCACTCCTCTTGTGCTTGTGTCGGTGACAGTAATGTGAATTTCCACGGTACTTTGCCCCAATGTAATGTCTAATGTCTTTCTCTTTTTTGTTTACATAAATCGCTGTTGAACTTAAAAGTTGGAGCTGAAGTAACAGGATACATACAAGGTTTCGTAGGTTGGTTCTTTTATCGTTAGTGATGCGCCGAGTTCTAGAATAGCTCGCTACGTAAAGATTCCGTTAAAAGGTATTCGATGCAAGTTACTTTAGGGAGATTAACCCTTTGAGTCGCGAGTTTTTCTGATCGATTCTTTCGAAAATCGGTACTCCGAAGACTTTTACTAGGAACTCTACGAAATCAACTTAAAATAGTGTTCGATGTTAACGAATTCGTTAAAATAATTAAAAGCTAGGGGCAGAAGGTGACAAACGTGCTTGCTACTATGACTCAACGAGTTAAATAAGAAGTTACAAGGAGTTTCCTCGTGCTTCGTGCTACAATGAAAAGCCTTTTGAGGAGGTAAACCAGGAATCCCCCTGTAAGAGGAATTTTAAAACATCCTGTAGATAGGTTATTGGACAGTTCATCTGTAACATATAAATCGAATCAATCATCCCTGCCCTTCCTTTTCTAAAGGCTACCGTCACTCTATCGCGATTAAGGAGATATTAATGAAACCTTCCTGTTCTCGATCAACGTAAACAATGGCGTGGTTTCAGCGTTTCGGGGACAAAAAATAGGCATGATAAAGTCACAGGTGCCGCGACGATAGCGGTGATAAAGCGATAACCCGGTTTCTACAAAAATATATAACAGGATTAAATCGTGGGTGTTGGTCAAGTTTAAAAGAAATCGTCGATATGACTTTGCTTCGCGGTCGTCTGTTACTGATTCTAGGACTATTGCTCGCGGGAGCAAAGGGCGAAGAAGTCAACGACAAGGAATGGTGGGAAACCGCGTTGGTTTATCAAATCTGGCCTAGAGGATTTCAGGACAGCGACGGGGACGGCGAGGGTGACTTACAGGGTACGTTGTAAATTGGAAAAGGGCATTCGTGAGCTAAGTATTCAGGATGTCCAGTGTTCGAAACTATCTTATAGGGAAAATTAGGATTTTACGATCGTGTTTTGAAATTTAAGGAAAGCTATCACGCTGTATTTAAATAAGAGAGAAGTTGAACGGACATTGCTGATCGTGGAAGTCTATTTTTGAAACTATCGCTTATGGTAATCGAATATATCGTAAGCGAGTGATACGTGGAGAGGTCTCGTTTGACGTGCTGTAAAGCTGCTCTCGTTTATCGCTCGATGGTTAAGGTACCAACCGAAGTTATGTCAGATAACTTCGGACGCTTTCAGTATTTCCAGCGATAACAAAGTATCTGTCTATGGATACATTGTCGTACGACGGGTCTAATTTTGTGTGTGTATTAGGTTATTGTGTTACGATCATATTAATTTCAATGAAAGTTTTATTATAAGTGTAATTATGTTGATTAAACGTGGACGACTACGAAAATCGGAAACTACTATCGCGTGCTTTGACAACACATTGCGTTGTTCTGCATGGAGTTCTATGACAGACGAGATACAGAGGTTCTGTACCTCGTCTGTGGCTTTAATTGACAATAGCTATGGTGTTTGTTTAGACTCCCTGCAACATGTATATATTAATAACATTAATACTTGCAAAACAGTTTATATCTTCTTCTTCATAAAACAGAAATATCTTGATGCACAGGTATTATCAGTCGCCTCAATTATCTCAAAGATCTTGGAATCGACGCAATTTGGTTGAATCCCATCTACCCGTCACCCCTGGTAGACTCTGGATATGATATTTCCAATCACACCGACATACATCCCCTTTTTGGTAGTTTGGAGCATTTCGATGAACTCCTGAAACAAGCACATGACCGTGGTAAGTTCCAATAATCGAAACTCTCAGATTTAACTTAAATAAATTATTATGTGAAACAGGATAAATTGTTTCAGATCTGAAAGTCATTTTGGACATAGTGCCTAATCATTCAAGTGATAAACACACGTGGTTTTTGCAGTCCTCTAATAAAGCTGGTAGATATAATGATTACTACATTTGGGCAAAGGGATCATTGGACGGAGAAGGGAATAAGAGACCTCCTAATAATTGGGTAGGTAGTAATTCTCAAATTATATTTTATGGACAGTGTGGTGTAAATCTTTTTGTATTCAGGCAAGCACTTATAGCAGTGAAGAGGGATCTGCATGGACATGGCACGATACAAGGAAAGAATGGTATTACCATAAATTTCACAAATCCCAACCTGATCTCAATTTAAGAAATAAAAATGTGGTGCAAGAACTACTGGTACAGTATTCGCGATATAACATGTTGCATGTTCTACTTTAATAGAAAAGTAATGTATACTTCAAGCTCTATTTTTATATTGTAGGAAGTTTTCAAATTTTGGTTAGAAAAAGGTGTGGATGGTTTTCGAATTACTGCTGCATCATATTTATTTGAAGATGAAAACTTAAGAGATGAACCTGTTACAAAAAGGGGAACTTATACATCTGGTTTGCCTGAAAATACAAACCTTTTATACACATTTCGTTCATATATTGACAATTGGGTAAAAGAAAAAACTTCAACCTCAAAGTATGTATAAAAATATTCGTAATTTTATTAGAGCTTATTTTGCAATGCTAGTGATAGAAGAATGTAATCCTTACTTTACAGATTATTAATCGCGGAATCTTATGACTCAAATGAAACACTAGTAGCTCTTTATGGTAATGAAACACACAAAGGAATTCCACCTTTCAATTTCCGTTTTATCACTAGCATTCAAAACACCAGTACTGCTGAACATATTAAAAACGTTGTGGAAGATTGGTTTAAAATACTTCCTATTAATGCTAGAACAAATTGGGTGGTAAGAAGCTCAACCATTGCTATTGCTACCTATTATGTGTATAGAATTGAAGCATTTTACTAATTTCAGCTTTCAAATCACGATAACTCAAGAGCAGCTTCAAGAATTGGATTCAATCGCGTTGATGGTCTTCATATGCTAAGCCTTTTATTACCTGGTCAAGCATATACTTATTATGGAGAAGAGATCGCGATGTTGGATAGAAAAATGTTATGGAACGAAACAATTGACCCTATGGGTTGCTCAAAGACAAATGAAACATATGAAATGTATTCTAGAGACCCTGCAAGGACACCAATGCAGTGGAATTCTAACGTGTCTGCAGGATTTTCAACCAATAAAACCACATATCTCCCTCTTCATCCAGACTATGTAGACAGAAATGTTGAAGTGCTATGTCAGAAACGGAGTAACTTAAACACATACAAATTGCTTGCTGCTCTTAGGAAAAGTAAGGTTTTCACACATGGCGATTACGAGTTGGCAACCTTAAATAATAATCGTGTATTTATATTAAAAAGGTTTGTATATTCATCAGATCAGATATTTAGTGCATATACTGAATAATTATTTAATCTCATTTTTTATCAGATCTTTTGAAGACTATCCTACATATATCGTTATTATTAATCTGGGTCTGAAACTGGAGAAAATTAATTTGACTTTATTGTATCCAAAGTTGGGAGATTCTGTGGAAATCATTATAGCTTCTAGTAATGCTGTTCAAGCTACGTAAGTATATGTCTTTGATTCAAATACTTTGAATGTAAACAAGAAATCTTTTAAAATGATAGAACTTCTAACTAAAACTAAGCTGTATTGTCTAGGAAACCTGTGTCGGGTGGAAGTTTCATACTGACTGCTAATGCTGCATTTGTAATAAGAGCTCAAGAAATAAGAGAAACAACAACTCCCTCCATCTCTACAACTACAAAAAAATCAGCATCCAACTCAGCTCCTGGTTCCACAATGATATTCCAGTTGATACTAACAACAACTATTACTGTGATACTATTCTTCAAATCCTGAACATGTTTGTAAATAAGACTTTGTACAATTAATAGTTAATTATGTATGAATCAGAATGCCTATTGTGTTTTAAATAAAAATAATTTGGAGTAATAATGAATCTATTTTTATCTAAAGACAGTAATCCACATACTACTTTGACTATTCAAATGTTTACAAAATTATGCGTAGAATAAATTGTCACATTGACGTCATTTAACTCCAGCTGTTAACATATGGAAAGCTAGTCATATGTACATTAAAATGAATAATAATAAGAGGTAGTCATAAAAATTTACTGTTAAGATTAGTAAGGTAGTCACAAGTAACAGGACAGGAGATATAAAATATTGAATTACTTATATAACCATATATAATATAAATACTACACAGTGATCTTGCTAAGTAGGTAAGTGTACAGAATGGGGCACTTGAAGCAGATATTTTGAAAAGCAAGGAGTGGGAAGTTGTTTGACTTCATCGGGAACATTGTGTGGTGATATTTCTTTTTTGTTCAAAGTGGAATGATTTATATATTTCAGTTATTAATTTTTTGGTTCAATGGAATAGTAGATTATTTTCTTTATTTTCTAATGGCAGTTTATAAAGCAAATAATTTACATTCAAAATCATTCATTGGAATGTAGGCATTGTATGTGTTTTATGGCCTTGAATTACTGTCATTGCATTTAAATAGTAGTCTTTCGTAGGAGATAAAGTAGAAAATATTATTCTGTTGAACAAAAACAAGTGACATTTTTGTTTAGAAAAACAGACCGCACTATGACCTTAACTTATCTTAGATTAAGTGTCTCCCATATGTTATATATTTTACAAAAATTCAATCGCCGTGGTTTACGCTGTATAGGAAAAACGTTGTACATGAGAATTATCCGTTGTGCACTGACCGTCCTCGACTTGACAACGAATTTGAAGAGACGTAAATACACGCATTGAATCACTTCTAACGTATCTCCCCGCGCGATAAGAGTGACGGAAAAATAACAATAGGGGCGGCAAAAGCAATTTCGCCATTCAATTGATATCTATTAGTGTCTATATTTATCTCGTGCATACACGTTCGCAACCGTGTCCCGTTTTCTGACACCGATCATTGACGGTCAAACTTAAATCGCGTCACTCTTTTGTAAACAAACTCTGTCGTATCGGGAAGCAAACGAACGAGAAATGGAAAGCACGATGAATTGAGAAAACCGTTAGTCTACCACTTCGATAGCGAAGAGTACGAGCGAAAAGAAAAGGAGCATGTAAAACAATGGAATCGAAAGAAACCACTCACCTACTCTACAGTAAATTTGTCTACGGATCCAGAAAGAAACAAAAGGATGCAGGTTCGATATGTCATCATTGTACAACACAATTACGATAAGTACGCGTTGCAATTACCTTTCACGATAAATGGAAAGTCTCAAATTCAAATTTGAACAATTGTTACGTACGTTTCGCTCGTGCGGCCACTTGCCCATTGGTCCACCACGGCGTCTTCCGGAAGTCCCAAGTTGGCAAGGATATCGATTTAGACTCTATGGATTAACGAACAATTATCGATTAAGACTTTTAATTAAATAAATAAAGAACAAATTTAAGCTGTACCATATTTCTTATTTTTTTTTTGTCTTGTAATATCATACTGTAGCTTATTTTCTATTTTTACTCTACTTTTACTCTTATGACTTATCCCGCCAAAAGTTTCGAGGTTCCTTAGACGAACACTCTATCGACGCGTTTCGATACTCGAATTAAGTAGACCAGTGACGTATACGAAAACTTTTCTCCAGAATCGATAAATGACGACTTGAGGTATTCTGCCGTTGACCCAAGTTGGATGAACGTTCGTCTGTGCATATTTTGGTCTTTATGGGTCATATTGATAGTAGTATTTATTATAACAATTTTATCTTATTGTTGTAACTTGTGGCAGACGTGCCCTAAGTCCGACGAAGAAATTATTTTGAACGTGACGAGTACAGTGAGTATTCGAGATGTCGACAAATATTTTCTGCAATTTTTAATTAACAATTTCGTATTGCAAGCACATGCTTATAACATTATAATGTTTCAGTAAATATATCGGACGTTGAACACTGCGAAATATGTATTTTCTACTTCTAATCGAGTGTTACCAAACAAGTCAGCAAATAAAAAGTACATGTGTCCATAATGATAGTATATTTTCTGTGCTATCAACAAGATGCAAGATAAGCGCAGGAATGCCTGATTAGGTTGGCGAAGTTTCCCTTGAACGCGAATATGTATAAGGAATTAAATAAAGACATAATTATATATATATATTAATTTTGATTAATTTTGTGTAAATGTAAAATAAATTTGTTGTATCGAGTCTTCCTTTTTGAGATAAACGATTTTAAATATACGCGGCTTGCACTTTTTTGCCGAATATGCAAATTTGGATGCCACGTATGTCTTATGGGTTTATATGCAAAGATCGTAATCGTTTCCAGGTCAGTGTTCTTTGGTCACGTCGTGAGGTAATGTTTAATTTTTATTAATATTTAATTATGCTCAAGCTAATATTGTTAGAATTCGATAGTACTTGATTATTTAAAGGATTCTTTTCATTACAAAATATTTCCAAGATTCTTATCCATGGGACAGGCTTTTGATTATATTTATATAGATATTATAAAGAAACATATGTTAAACATATTCAGAATGTATTTATATATATATGCATAAAATCATAAATATATGCATAAATATATATAAATGCATAAAATCTGCGATCCAGTTACAAAATATAAACATTTGTAATTGGGATTCATTATACATAGTTTTAGATAACCACGAATGTGTCCCACGCATTATCGATATCGATTATCTCAAAAGCGAAGACTACCTCAGAAAAGTTCCATCCTTCACTTTCGAATTATTTACCAACTAAAAATCAGACCTCTTTACAATATCTACATATACATCCAGGTTTTATCACTGTACTTCAAACAATAAACACAGCTGTAAATCTAACAATACACACAAGAATCGTAGCATTAATACTGTTTCATTGCCTATGGCGTTGTTCGAATCTATCGATTTGAAATCGAAGCATTTACGTCAGTTCTGGGCTACAACAGAATGGAACCCTGTGCAAGATCATTTCCACTATCGATCTATGCATTCCAAATGCCATGCTTCAGCTCTCAATGCATATCAAAAGTATCCCTCGATTTGAATATGCTGTAACCTGACCGTGAATTCATTAGAATGTTTTAAAGGACGAATGCAAGCCTCGGATCTTATCCAAATTTATTTTCTTTGACACCTCAGCTTCCCGAATTAACTTCTTCAATTTCTAGGTGATAGATTTTGGAAAGATTTATTATTCATATATCGTCGTAGAGGGAAACGTGTTAAAGAAAATGAATTATTGGATAGATAATCGGTTGAACGAACAAACGGAACTTTTAACACGTTAGCTGCTAAGCTAAAACTCGTAAAAATTTCTATACACTTAAAATTTTGTCTCGAGACTATTGTAGATTAGATAATTGAACATCTCTCGTAGCATTTAATTTTTTAACGTCGGCAAATACACGAAACCTGTCCAGACTTATTTTCATTATTATCTGACCTTTGAAATTTATTTTTTTAGTTCCTTAATAGAAAGTCCTGTCACCCATTCCTGGGTGACGTGGCGACGAACGTGTTAAAAAGGGTCGTCCCTGATTGTATGTACTCGTACTGCGCATTTGTATTGGTAAAAGTAAATAGGCCAGGACAAACCGACAAATAGGGGACCGAGGGAACTGGTCAGAGGGGGTAAAATGCATTCATCCACATTCATCCCATCATTCTAGAAACTGAAGCCCCAAGGGAGCAGTTCCAAGCTGTTCCAAGCAGTTCAGGGCAGGTAAGGTATCGAGGAAGCTTCGCCAAGAGAGAAAGGATTTCTCACGTGTGTGGCAAATCTCGCGTAATCAGTGATATCGTTCGAATACGTCCTTGAGATCCGCACTGGTTGCAATGGAGAGTGGGAGGCTGGATTTAGAGAGTGTGGAGGCGAACGGTATCGCGAAAGAAACCGCAGTTGTTGCCACGTACAAGACGCTCCCAGACGACGACGTGAACAGGCAACCTAGTACAGAGAATAACGTGATGGGGAAACCGAATAACGAGAATGAAGTCGACGATGGGGTCCATGAAAAAATGCTCAAAGAGGAGAGCAAAGTCTCTCCCACGAAAGAAGCGACAGATATGGTACGTTATTATAGCACGTTTTTTTAAAGACACGCCTTGAACCTCACGCGATCGATAGCCTCGCTTCTTTGTCGTCCATAATTGACAATATTTTTGTCGTTGTATAACTATCAATATTGCTAATCTCGTTCGTTTCAACATATATTCTTTTGTTCTGTAACTTTGAATCATAATTTTTCTTTTGTTTTGTAGTCAGTATATCTACTTTGTTCCGAGAATCAATTGTTCTTTTCAATAGTAAGCAATTGATCTAAATACCAATTCTTTAGTCTTGTATCTTGTCTTGTATCTAAATCTGTTGAGTTTATTATTATGTCACAATGAACACACTCAAAAGTAATAGCATCTTCTTATTACATCATCCTGCGATAAGAGGATAAATTCCAAAATAAATTCCGAAGAAATGACTCGTGATTCATCAAACATTCAAGTAGAATGTATATGATACTGTTTTTTTACATATAGATAAAATTTATTTCTGAGAATGGAGATGCCAAGATCGATATTGAAACAGTCAAACAGGCCCTTTCGGGAATGGGCAAGGAAGAGCTGATGAAATTTGCTAATGACCCATTCTGGGTTAAATTGAGATGGTTTTTGTTCATCACGTTTTGGTTGATTTGGCTTGCCATGTTGGCTGGTGCTATAGCTATTGTGGCAATGGCACCGAAATGCTCTGCACCCAAACCAAAGGAATGGTGGGAAACTAGTCCTATAGTGCAGTTAGATCCTGCTGAAACAGGCAGTCATAACTTGAGAGAAATGGGATCTTTATTGGATACTTTAAAGGAACAAAATGTGGATGCTATCTCTCTTGCTTCCGTAATTAAAGAAAGTGCAACAGGTATATAATTATGTATTTCTTATATTTGCTTTCTATTACATTCACAAAACATTGACACATACTACTTTAAATTATAGGTGGGGTAGAAGATTTCACAGATATTAAACCACAATTGGGAACAATAAGCGATCTGGAAGCTGTCATAGAGGCTGCAAAATATAAGAAACAGTATATTATTTTAGAACTGGATCCAGTGCATACATCAACTGAACATTCATGGTTCAAACAATCTATAGAAAGAAAAGATCCATTCACATCCTACTATGTTTGGGCAGATGGAAAGACAGCTGATGGTAGACGTAGTCCACCTAACAATTGGGTTAGTTACACATTTTTTAAAACTACACTCCTTTCGTTGTACACAATCTTTCACAATATATATTACTTTCAGCTAAGCTTGTATGGTGGATCTGCATGGGAATGGAACGAACAAAGAGGACAGTATTATCTTCATCACTTCAATAAAACTCAACCTAAATTGAATTACAATAATCCAGCAGTAATTGCAGAATTTGCTGTAAGCTTGTTACTAATTTTGACAAACTACAATCAAAAAAACGCTAAATAATACTCCATCTTGAATACAGGACGTTTTAAAGCATTGGCTGAAGATAGGCGTCAGTGGTTTCCGTTTAGCCAATACACAATATTTAACCGAAGATCCACAACTTCACGATGAGTTCAGGAGCACTATTCCTACCGAAGCAGATAATTATGATTCGTTGGTACACGCCTATACGAGAGGTCGTCCAGAAAATGCTGCAGTCTTGTCTACATGGCAAGAAACAGTTTATAATGAAACCACCAATACTGGGTCAGTTATATCAATTGACTACCTATGCCCCGCGGTTTCACCCGCGTGTTTGTCCTGTAATTAATTTGCTAATTATAATACTTTTTCAGGTTGTTCACCCTTCAAGATGATATTGGAACTGATATCTTACAAGTTTACAATGAAAAAAAGAAATTGATTGATATCCCACAAAGTTCTCAATTCCTTATTACTGCTAATAGTAGCATAAACGCTACAACTTTGCATAAAGGTTTCTCGCAATGGCTCAACTTTACTTCTTGGCCTGCTTGGGATGTGAGTTTCCATAGTATCAATCAACGTCTTTCATCGAGTCATAAATCTACAATATCGCGTATTTCTTTTAGCTTAACGGTAAAAAGAGTAGCTTGAGGCAGAGAATGCCTGGTGATATAGCAGATAGTTTGACGCTAATGACGCTACTTTTACCTGGTACTCCGGTATTGAAGTTGAACGATACTTTATCTGCAAAAGAGGCATTCGCAACTCTGGCTAAATCGCGACACAGTTCGACGTTCCTTTATGGGGAGACATCGTTTAAGACTGTTAATGGAAGTGTATTTGTCTACACAAGGTAATTCAACAGAATTATAAATAATTCATTATTAACATTCAAACATGTCTAACCCATAGACTAAACATCCTTTGTAATTTACTGATAGAAAGCTAATTACTAGCCGTGTAAATAACGTTGAAACTTTTAAAAGATAGAACTAACTAAAGGTTAATTTAAATCTCAATTGCTATGAATCATTTGAATCGTCTTTTGATGCCACACCTCAAATAACATACACCTTACACGACTCACACAAATGTACTATGTAATTTACTAACCAAAGATTAATTTGCCCTGTTCCACGCTTCCTTCTATGCGACAAAGGAGCTGGTGAGTCTTACTAACATATTGTATGAATGCATCCTTTGTAGAATAACTGTAGATTAATGGTTATTACGTTCTAGCGAAATTGCATGCGTATTAATTTAATATATTATTTCTGTATATTCAATTTTAAAATTATATTGAAACTATAAATAAATGCTCAGGTTAAAGAGTGGCAATCCTGGCTACCTGGTAGCATACCAAACAGCGGAGGAGCCTACTGTAGTAGACTTGTCCATGATACCACAAATTTCAGAAGAAGTTAGCGTGGTTGCACATAGTCCTAACTATGTACAAGATGGTGATACGATAAGGTAAGAAATCGTATAATCATTTCTTTTTTAATTTTATAGAACAATCAAAACCGGTTGTTAAAAATGGGAGATTCTTTTTATTGCAGGACAAAGCTGCCCTCTAACAAGGTTCCTATATCAGCTAAGAGCACGGTCGTTCTAACGTTTGTGCCAAAGAATTAAATTAATCGTAGCGTACGAAACATTCTACTTATTAAAAATAATCTCTCGTATGTTATCTCGAATAATGGCATTTATGTATTAAATGCAGTCATGTATTACTTTTGTGAACTGCAAGTGTGCACGTATAATTAAATGTGATGCAAGAACATACAATGTCGTCATTTACCCCTGTAACATAAAACCTCTCCTTTCAACCTTCTATTAATCTTACATAAGTAATTTTTGTAACAATATTTATTCAATGTGAAGTTTATGTGGATCTGTAAACCTAGCTGTAAGAACATAAAATAACGCAGGTAAAGGTACTAAAGCAAGCATCGCTGGATGAACGCTAACACCACGAAGCGTCGCTACAGCCATTATGCCATATCCATGTAGGAGCCAATGGCCTAAGATGACTATTACATTTTTCATATCTGATACAGAGCTCAATAATAATGATTTCATTGTCTGAAAAAAATAAATGTATATTAACACAATCTATGCTAATTGAAATATTTTGATACATTTGAATAATTGTACCTGATTTAATTTAAATGCAAAATGTGTTGCATTAGACAAAACAGATAACGTTATCGTTATGTATGGAAACGAGTAATCTGTAAAAGAATTAAGAATGTTTGAGATATATTGTTGTAATAGAATACAGATTGATCTACTTACATATCAAACCACCGCCAACTGCATGTAGTAATGCTAAGATTGGATAGAAGTAAAGAGCAGCATAAATTGAAAATTTCCCCTGCTTTGGTAAAAATTTCTTAGCTATCAATGGCCTTAACAATAACATAATAGCAGTTCCTAGAGCATAAAAGACGAAAACCATTGTGTACCTAAAAATTCAATAAAAGATAAATATTCATGATGTTAAAGATTAGGGTTATAATTTAACTAATATAAAAGTACGAACAAGGGGTAAACTGCTTCTTGTGTACAATGTAGAGTTTCTTCATAATTAGGACTAGGGTTGTGTAGTAACGTGTACCAGTCTGAAAGTTTAGTAGCTCTGCAGGATATAATTCCAAAAGTACCTATAGGATCTGTCAATTGCAAAGTAATAAGAGCTGCAGCAACAACTTCGAATAAAGCTGATGCATGTAAGGCTATCACTTCCTTCGGTAAGTTACGCCTCATGGATACCATGTCAATACAAAACCAATGCAACACTAATGCTAATAACGCCATAAAACCGAGATACAGCCAATCGTAGAACATAGGCTCGTCCTCGCAAGGGACACATACTGAAGATAAATTTGCCCTAAATCCTCGAGGACATGCACCACAATCGCTCCAATTTCCATCGAGCAATAATTCTCTTCCACAATATAATCCAGGGCATCGTGTGAACAAATTTAAAGCATTTGGTTTCAGAACTGAACACATGGAGAACTCAATAAGATATACTTAATGTTTAAAGAAAGTTCAGACAACTGTTTAAACTGTTGCAGTCACGAAAAATACGTGTGAAAACAATCATTATTCATGTTATAAACAGATCCATACATTTTGAGGTTAAGCAGAAAGAAAAGTAATAAACTATCACCGAGTATAATGTTATGATCATATATATTGTAAATTTCAGTATTTACAGGTTCATATTAATTGTTTAAGAGTATGTTTTATTCTCAAACTATAATTGTATGTTATGGCAAATACGTTTATAAACTATAGTAATACCATCACGTAACGGGTATCGCCATCTAACGGCCAACACCCCGAACCTTAATTGCGTAAGTACGAGAGAAACGCACTAATTGTGTGACAAGGATAGACCTATGTCCGCGAGTGCGAGGGAGAACGCAACGGTGTACGACACGGATAGACTTATGTCCGCGAGTGCGAGAGAGAACGCAAAGGTGTGCGACAAGGATAGACCTATGTGCATAGTGCGAGAGAGAACGCAACAGTGTGTGACAAGGACAGATCTATGCGAGAGAGAACGCAAGGGTGTGCGACAAGGACAGATCTATGCGAGAGAGAACGCAAGGGTGTGCGACAAGGATAGACCTATGCGAGAGAGAACGCAACAGTGTGCGACGAGGACAGACCTATGCGAGAGAGAACGCAACAGTGTGCGACGAGGATAGATCTATGCGAGAGAGAACGCAAAAGTGTGCGACAAGGATAGATTTATGCGAGAGAGAACGCAACGGTGTGCGACAAGGACAGATCTATGCGAGAGAGAACGCAACGTTGTGCGACAAGGATAGCGACTACAACAGCCATTTTGTCGGCACGCTGAACGTTAACATATGTTATTATTAATTTAAATTACTTAATAACAAATCATATCGTATCAAAAATGGGCCTTGAATGTTGCTACTGATCCAGACTTTATTTATGGTGTGCGAAAGTGCATAATTTCTTTGCAGAAAGTTTAAAAAACAATCAATTAATGCGAGGACTAGCGATGCCGTGCATGTGACCACCTTGCAATAATGATTGATAATTACTTAATGGTAATTAAAATCGAACTAAAAGTGGTCCTTGAATGTAGATAATGATCTGTACTTCGCATCACGATTGCAAAAGTTTATAAATTATCTGTGGAAAGTTAAGAAATTAAGGATAATGTCTATTAGCATTCGATGACGTGGTGTCAATAGTCGCTATCCTTGTCGCACACCCTTGCGTTCTCTCTCGCATAGATCTGTCCTTGTCGCACACCGTTGCGTTCTCTCTCGCATAGATCTGTCCTTTTCGCACACCGTTGCGTTCTCTCTCGCATAGGTCTATCCTTGCTGCACACCGTTGCGTTCTCTCTCGCATAAGTCTATCCTTGTCGCACACCCTTGCGTTCTCCCTCGCACTCGCGGGCATAGGTCTATCCCTGTCACACACCCTTGCGTTCTCTCTCGCATAGATCTGTCCTAGTCGCACACTATTCCGTTCTCTCTTGCACTCACGCAGTTCAGCTTCGGGGAGTTGGCCGCTAGATGGCGAGTCGAGCGTTTACCACGATTTTCGAATTATCTATCCTAAGAAATTATGAATATGTTTTTTTATATTTCTTTATAAATATTTTATAAAGAAAATTGTAGTTTAGAATTATCTCAGCTACCTCCCCTCCCCTTTCCGGTCCCTACACTAATCCTGGTTAGGATCCATGAAATGTACAAATGTTAAGGAGAAATGAAATAAACAATTCGAGTTATTACTTTTTATTTCCAATACTTGAAATTGAAGATAACTTTACAATGCGAAAATACGTATGCTTGTAGGTACATACAATCGATGCCTTTCGATATCATTCGAATATTTAAGATCTAAAAAGGCTGCGTGATAACTCGGCCCTACAGCAACCGACGAAACAATAGGCATTAACGAGATTCAATTTGTTTATAAATTACAATTATTTCGGTCGCGATGTTCCCCGTTCGCGTTTCAACGCAGTTGTCATAATACCGAGTAACCATTTTCTTCTTTTATATATTAGATTATAATAAAATAGTTGTACATAGCAATTATTCTATTCATAGTAAATGCAGTAAGCTGACTAGTAAATTTTACAAATCACAGGTAGGAAGGGAGTGTCGCGTACGCAACACAGAGGTATGTATTGACAATTTCTTTCTTTTTTTTCTTCGTTTTATATACATCTGCTAATTTCATCGACTCAAATAATTTCATCGTTTAATCATCATCGAGTATTTTACAATCTCCTCCTTTGATTCTTCTTCGTTAGATAAAAGTTCTTGCATTCACCATTCTCTATGGAAAACATTGAAAAATACCGATACAGCGTAACCTTCGATTATACCAAGTTGATCTGCAAAGTTTTACGAGCATAAACGCTCAAAATAATTAACTTACTGCATAAAGACACGAAGCAAACTTCAATTTTACGCGTGAATTGATATCTGTACCTTCTCGCAACTTTACTAACATACATACTGTCATACAACACAACAAATGACTCTCATTGCAAACGTACACAATTACAGAAGGCTCTTCGCTTAACAGCTTGTGAAAATTTAAGTACAATAATAATATATATGTCATATAGTTCATTTAATATTTGTAATATATTAAAAACTCATGTAAACTCTCACGCCTTACTCGTCATCTGTTTAAACGTAACAAGTGTTAATTACTAACCCTTCGACCAAGATTACCTTGGAGGGTGAAATAAGAAACCTCTGCATAGGGAAACGGTAGTCTTGTAACTCAGAACTCTTCACTTGGAGTCTGGACAGGCTTCTTATGCAAGATTTAATTATCTCTAATGCTTTGACTCGAAAATAGTACATACTCGATTAAGTAAAGCATTTGACATCGCCGTACATATGTTTGTCAGGAATACAATTGTAAACAATAAGTTTTGTGGATCTTGGCTGTTTATGATTTACACGTTTTCGTCACACAAAGGTTTCGCTATAAAATCAAATCGTCCATGACATCAAAAATATATTAGGATAACAAAGAAAAGATATATTTACAAAATAATGGCAGTACGTACTTCTCTACATGATAACCTTAAATTAAGATGACGAAGCTTCTTACACATTTATAATGGACGCAAACCTCGAGATGGAACAGATATGCATGTATATTTTGTTAAAGAGATATTCTATGCAAGATGCAGATATAAATTCAAGCAATGAAAGGTAACATTTGAACGTGTACAATTTAAATAAAATATTAAACTAAACATAATATCCCTCGTTTAAATAAATATATTAATTTCTCTTATGTGAAATAATACTTTAACCAATGAATCTTTAAAGATGAAGTATATCTTACGCTATAAATAAAAAGAGACTATAACACAATTGTTCACATGTTAGAAAACAAATCGAGTAATTTCGCCCAATTCTTATCTATAAAATTCAAGTTATTATAAAAAAGAAAAACAATACGATTCAATGCGATGAGAAAAGGTGAACATGATTACATAATCGGCATTTAGCGCCATAGTTTTAAGCTTATTCGTTGCATAATTTCTTCATGCAGGGATACTCCTATAAAATTCGAAATGAAAATGAATAATGCCAGAAGAAGCCGATTCCAACGCGTCGCGCTATGAATACAATAATGGTATCAACAATATT
Organism: Hylaeus anthracinus; assembly: GCF_026225885.1. Lineage (NCBI taxonomy): Eukaryota > Metazoa > Arthropoda > Insecta > Hymenoptera > Colletidae > Hylaeus > Hylaeus anthracinus. The sequence goes on from NW_026535284.1 coordinate 9,697,514, forward strand.
TTTGTATGTCTCAATGTACGATAGTATACCTTCCTTTGTGCCCAACTAGCAAAGGATAACATTAGAACCGTTTAGCAAAGACAACGTTAGGACCGTTTTTATTCACTTTACGTGAGATCAACTCACTGCAACATTTAATATACTGAATAATGATGGTGCAAGATACTACGTTTCGCTCAACCCTTCGCGGACGGGCATTTTGGAGCAAGACGCAAGTCCGCAAAGGGTTGATATCTATCCATCGTATGCATTCGTATCACAGCAAATGAGTTGAGTTTGTGTTCTACCAATGATTCAGGCTGGATCCAACTGGATCTAGCAACGGAAATGAAAATACACGAACGTCGTTGCATATAATGAATGTTACAGGTGAGAAAGCCTGCGATATATGACCGTCGAATCGCGTACAATGAATATGCTGTGGATGACAAAGCCTGCAAAATATGCGACTGAAATATATTCTTTGGAATTCTAAGCTGCAAATCCTTGTGTATTAAATACTGACGGCATTACATGGATGGATACGACAATTTTACTCTACTGGATTGGTACCTGCCAAACCATACATTTCTCATTTTTATTTCCATCGTCGAGCCACAGTAAAAAATCCTGTGGACGACGCGTGCGTCTCATTTGAACTCAATTCACAGGAAAGGTAATATCGTTAAGCGTGTCACCGAACCACGACATAAGTCATTGTGCGAGTGGTTGTACCATCATCGCCGCGAAAAGTACATTTTTGTTTTATCTTAATAACAATTCTCGCTCGAGTTCGTTAACTGTACTCTTATCACCTATTGCACTTCGAGATACTTGATCACGCGGATAATTCTTAACCAGATTAACGCTACACCGTCCGTTCACTTTAAATCGATTCGTTGAATGTTTTGTGTATAAACTGTTAACATTTATATCTTACGCCTAGCAACTATATATCCGTTGTTGGACGAATTGAAACTTTCAGACGAAATGTTCTTAAATAATATACAATTTGAACATACAACAAAATAATCGTACAAAAAAAAAAACAAAAAGAATTAAAACATGATAACTGCCACAGTTACGTTTCTGCCTTTTAATTTGACTAGATGAGTAAAGACATTTAATGAAACTATGCATAAATAAGAGAAAAAAAACATTGCTCTCACCAAACAAAGTATAGTTAAGTAGGAACATGTTTGTTAGAATTATTAAATATGGTAGTCGTTACGTAATACTAAGCTGCCTCTGAAATTGATGGTAATAAAACTTAGTGCGAACTAGTTAAAACTAATCGACTGGTTAGTGTAAATAAACGTACACAATCCAACGATGACGAACATTCGCAAACATAGTTCAGAAAGAACGATAGATTAAGTTCGTTCTTGTTTTCGATTTAAAGCAAGAAAATTTTAATATTTTTCGCGATGTAAATAATCGGTGAGCTTGTCACGTTTTAAGAATCAAACATTGATCGTCTGCTCAATAGGCCGACATAACCTCTCTTTGTTAATATTCGATAATTGTTCAAAGATTTTATCCTAAAAATGTTCCAATTCAATTGGCCACCAGTTTCGTACGATAAAACTCGCGAAATCTACGCTCGGTGGATGTTGATCCTCGAGACATTTCTATCCAGCAATGATGCCGAAGACTAGCTTTAAGATAAAACCGTCATACAAGAACGTGTACTTAATTGTGAACACTATAGAAAAACTTCCTTAAGAAGGCTCGAGAATATTCGTTGGAAGTATCGTATAACGAACTTGTCTAGCTTAACAATTATAAGCAAACATTAAAGCGCTCTCGAAGCGTACCCAAAATATTAGCTTTGTGATGTTTTCTGTGCTTACTCTCGATGGGAAACGTTCAGATTGTGTCTACGTATGAGTGTATGTGTGGATGATTGTCCACTTGTGCTGGGAAGTCCTAGAACAGCCGTATTTAGTATCTTAACGAACTAACACGGCTATAACAGATATTCACAGATTGTAGCTCAGCTATGTACGCGGAGCTTTCGTAGGCCTGATAATAGACTGATTACATTTACACTGCTCACTGGTGGCGGCATTTGAATACACGCGAGATGTAATGTGCGGCAGGGAGCCCAATAAATTAGGACCTGGCAGGCTCCCTGCGAAACCGCTTCTCCCTAAGAAGCTGTGGGCACACTTGTACAGTCTCGTTTGCAGAATCAATATATCGTCCAAGTCCGCTTCGCTAATTGGTAATTAAATTAATAAATTGAAAGATGATTGAAAGAGGTCGAGTGGAAACTTACCTTGCAGCGGCCAAGAATTTCTGGAAAAGCCTATTGGGAACGGTGCGAGGACGATCCACCGTATCAGCGTAAAGATCCGTTTCTCGATTGTACAGATGTAAAAAGTCTGACAGCTGCTTAGCAGTAACAGCAGCACGATCTTTGTCGCTTAATTTGCTGCTTGGTAACTGTGTGAGAGAATAAGGAAATAAAAGACCCTGACAGTTTGCAGGTATGTGTGTGTGGCTTACCGTGAAGAAGAAAGGTGTTCTTAAATTACTAGCCGACTGCTGAAGAAATTTTATCACAAGTTCGCAGCACGCTGGGTCAGCATTGGATTGCGATATCTTACGCAATATGTGGCCTAAGTATAAACCGAAGGCTTTTCTAGCTTCTCCAGGACTAAAACGAGTTTTGTTACGCAATAAACAAACACCTCACTTAATTCAGAGATACAAACTGATCTGTCTTATGTTCCAATGACCTACCTAAGTTTATTTCCATCGTGCATGGATTGCACCACTTGACTCTTATACTTATGCTTATCGGTGTCCATGTTTTCTTTGCTATCACCGCGATCCAAGCTTTGTTTGTGACCCTTTACCAAAGCTCTCTCGTATCTTTCATATCTGCATTAAATTATTACGAATTGTATTATACATATACGATAAATTATGGAGTTTTGAACGTTTCTATGAACATACCTAGATAGTCTGTCCAGAGTGACTTCAGGGATGATGAAGCCAGTAGTGCGACTAGCCGCAGGGAACAATTGTTCGTGCAACATAAGATTGTAATTAGCGTTAACGTGTTGCGGAACTCTGCCTGGTCCTAATGGATCCGAAACTACTGGTATCCCCGTGGTTGGATCTGTAAATACAGAACAATACTGAGTACAAAATCAATAGAAACGCAACAGATAATAATAAATATTCATATTTACCTAAATATTGCGAGTACATTTCCCACGATTTTGGACTAGGAAATATACGAACGAATCCTCCTCGTCGTTCAAACTGCGCCTTCGCAGACGCTACTATCCGTTGCTGTTCGCTTGTTAATCCAGTTTTATTTATATTGCTTTTGTTTACGTTTTTCTTCCTTTGCGACAACGTCTCAGCGGAGTGTACTCTCCTACACTAGAAATAGCGAGATGCTAATTTATACGAGCTCAACTGACGATGATAAAATCGCAAAGGGGAACTTACACTAGCTATTCTTTTAGTAGAGGTAACAGTAGCTCGATTCAGATGTACAGTTTGTGGCCGTAAAATTGGATCAACCGCAGGTATGCCAACTAGGGTGAGCAGATCGGCTATCAAAGCCGATTTCAGTCTAACGTCGAGCGGCGAATCGCACCCCAACGAGGGCGTCAAATTCACTTCTAGTAGCCATGGCTTCAACGTGTCGTCAATAAGAATGTCGAAGCCAAACAGTTCTAAAAAAAACAAAACAAAACATGTATCACAAAATGGCCTTAAACCATGACTCTAAACCAAGTCTTAACGTGATAGTCTTCATAACATACCAAAACAGGTCTCTGGATGCTTGACAAATTGCTTAACGCCGCTAACGATACCAGAGGCGGTCGCGAGGATCGATTTTATTATAATATCTTCTATGCGTTGCATCAGCGACTCCGTGTCTTGCCCCATAGAGCGCAAATGTCTGAGCAACGCCGACAATGTCCACTTGTGACCCACATCTTCAGCGTCTGGGTCCTCGCTTCTGCAGAAAACGTGAAAATGCTAAGCAAAGTCCAGGTTCGGAATCTACACGATGCAAATGGTACAGATGTTGCTTACTTGACGTAATCTACGTGGAATTTGTTGATGCTGTAATTGCACAGATGCATGCAAGGATTCCAAACGTACTGATTACCACCATCGTACTTGACCGTGGCGAATCTGACCAGACCCTCTTCGTACAGATATATCAACAGCGGATCGTAATTCGTTACGGCGACGTACAACCGTAGATCGCATTTGTGCCCGTCGACCAGAAGGGGATTGTTTATGTATTGTGCAACGATCACAGACTCATCCGTAAGGATCTTCTCCGGCTGCAAGCGAAACGTAATACAGTCTGTATTGGTAGCTGATGAAATTGCATATGAACACGCGGGTACCCTTCATTAATTACATCACGCTAGGTCAAAGAAGCTTTGGACGTTACAGGGTGATGTAATTGATGAACAGATCCTCCCTATCGACAAACGCATAGAAGAGATGGAGGAACATGCAGACATTGAGTAGAGTCTTTCGTTAAAAATGAAGCGACCATCGTGGGTGAAAAGCGCGAGAAACATGCGGTGTAGGCCACGTAACCTAAACTCGTATCTAAAAATTATTATGCTCACACTGTTAACAATATAAATGCCACGTCCGCGGGAACTGGCTTTAGGTTTGACAATCCAGGGTCCGCGATACCTGAAATGCGCAGTGAGCAATTCCCTCGACTCGCTGGGCAGTAGGAAGGTTTGAGGTATGAAGTCCAGGTTTCTTAGACCTTTGCTGCGTTGCATCGCTTCGATGTTCTTGTACAGGCGGTCCTTCCGCGTGATTTCGTACGACCTGAAATGAAGTAACAGAGAGTTGGAACGAGTCAACAGTTGTTCAGCTTGGCTATAATTTCAGTGTTAATTACTAAAATACTTCCTCCTCTAATCTCGAAGATACAGTACATTTAACAAACACATGCTGTCCTCGGTAGTTCTTTTATGCAACTAATGTATAAAGCATGTATAAGTACAGTGATCCTCTCATTCCGCGCATCAATTTCCATTCATTCCCCTTAATTGCCCAGAAAAGTATTCCTCCGATTAGATTGTGAGCAGTATACATTTACCAAGTGACTAACTTAGATCCTTAACAACCAAGTCCAAGTAATTTTACCTGGAGTTTCTTGAATAATTTTTTAACAATGCATCAACACTACTCTGTACCTTGGGAAATGATTCACTTTCTGATGAGGCATCAGATTGCGAAGAATGTCCGGCTTCGGATGATTCCCCATCCACAGGATGTTGAATTCCGATTCGTTGATAGACACCTGAAACAAAAACCGTTATCGATTTAGCATCCTGTTGTTCTCGACGCGATCAGGCGTGAAACGCATTCTGATATCGCTCGTAAACATCCAGCGGATTTACCAGAACGTGGAAGTGTCGCCGGAGGCTTTAATATTCGCTCTGCATTCCTGTTCACGCGGATCGCCATCGCCATTGCCATTGCCATCGCCATCGCCTTCGTTGCGACCTTGCGGTTACTTTTCGTAGGAACAATGTGCCCAGGCGTATACATATGTATACACGCCGACGGACTGCTAATCACCGCGAAGGACGCTTTTGCGCGACAAAACACGGATCAAGAGTCATCGTCCAAAGAGGAGATTACTGACGAGAAGTGCGCAATATCGGGTCGTTTGAATGAAACCTGTGCTTCAGATTACACGAATACGCGAACTGTTGGCTCCACTCAAATTGGATTACCATAAACTCTAACCGAGTGGTGGTGCACATTACGTGCATGGGTCGCCGTAGCGGCGTCTGTGGAGTGCAAAGGGTTAAACGGTGGAAGCGTATCTACCACGATCGCTTTTAACGTTCACGAATAACGCGGTAATGGCGTCCATAAATCAACGGTGGATGGCGTCTCGACTCGATGACTCACGCCGGTACATAGTTCGTAGCTTTACGATCAAACAAACAGCGATCGTAAACCATGATCGAGATAGTAACGAGATCGACTAGTTACCAACCATCGTAACGATACCATCAGAGATGCCCTTTGGAGCCATCTCGATAGCTCCAACTTACTTCCTGGCCAGTATTAGTTATTGATCCAGATAAACAGATTTGAATTTAGTACTCCTTATTCGGAAATAAGAAATTTAAAAAAGGAATAAAAGTTCATAATGAATTAAGGGAGTAAGGTAGGTAATCCAAATTAAATCTACTAAAAGTGATCTTGCGTAGTCCCTTTTTGAAGAATGTTTGTTCGCACGACTAACAATAAGCTGAGATACTCTCTTAAATGAGTAATTAGCCCCTGAATAATCTAACGAAATAACAGGAACTAAGAAGCTCCCACGAGGGGAAAGGAGCAGGAACATCTGGTACAAAGCATAAACAGTCGACGAAACGTGAACGTAATTTCCAGCTCGGGGTTTGCGTTATAGACTATGACGAACAACAGGTGAGGACACAGACGGACCCATGGTGGGATAACGTTTGAGGGTCGCGTTTGGAAAGGTCCGTGACTGAAAAATTAACCGGTCCTCCGAACCACGGGAGTCTCGTGCGATGTAGAATATCCGTAGAAATCGGTCTACGTGCAACGTGTACCGTATCCCTGGGTAGCTGTCGGCGGATTTCTTATTTAATTTCCGCATTGCTCCGAGGCGAGTGCAGTTCTCTTTTCGATCGATCCTCGACACCGATCGACGCTATCAAGAAAGACGCTAACGAGGCCAGGAGCCTTCGAGTCGAGTCGATTCGTAGCCTTAGGGCCTAACCTTCGCGAGCTGTGGTCTGGTGTTCCTTGACTTCCTCGGACTGTCGACGAACGTACAATTTCGAATAATTTCTCTGGAGATGTTAAAGGGACCTCGATTATTGCAACATCGATTACTGCATGGGGAAACAGAGAGAGAGAGAGAGGTGGTGGGGGGAGAGCTGCTTCCTTGATAATTACAGAGGTGTTGAGGTTCTCCGCCCTGTGGTTGAACTTGAAGAAACAACGCGCGAATAGAAGAGAATCGTTTCCAATGCGTATTTGTTCGATCATTTAACTATCCAATGTTATCCCGGTGTTCGTGACGCAAACGCGAGTCCATTATGCTGCGAATGGGCGGAACAAGAGAGTCTGCATCGATAAATGAAACGAAAAGTCAACGAGCCTGTGCGTGTTCACGGTCACGTAGCCTACGGGGAAGTCGTCGAGCCACATCATCGCGACCCTTCTCCTTACTTCCGCTCCTTGTAGCATGGAAAGTGTGGTATAAGGCACCAATTAGGACGAATCCTGTCTAAGAGGCGCGTGATTACCTCGATATCCCCTCCAAGCACGCAACTAAGTCGTCCATATTGGTCCTTCTCTTCCCAACCTGATGGAAGACGAGTAAATCCAAGTAATGGGGGTAACCACGCGCATCTTATGCAGAACTTGCTTCATACCTTGTAAACTGCCCTAATTTTCCCCTTATATGAAGCCTACATCTGCAGTACACCCCCTATCTTATCTCCACGCTATTTCCTATTTTCCTTACCTGTACGAAATTGCAACAAAACGTTTCTGCATCGTAAAGCGTCCATAATTCGTTTCCGCATTTCTCAGGTTCACCAGACGTCTAAACTCTAAAAGAAGAACGTCCTCGTGAATCAACTAATTGATCGGTTAACGTGTCTACGTTTTAATCTATTTTTTTTTTCCTAAACGATGATTAACGGAAACTCGCGAGACGACGTCAAAGATTTCGTGGAAACGGCGGTCGCCTAACAAAGTTTATTAGAACTCGAGTGGCGTCGAATCGTAACCGAACGGCATCGAATTACGACGAGGTCGATCTTGATCGGAGTCAATCGATACGATCTACATGCGTAGATCGCGCGAACGATATCTCGGATGGTTAAACGCGAGGCTTGCAGTCTGCGGAGCAAGGTGAATTATATTCAAGATTTCATAATGAATAAACAACGTTTAAAAATTCGTTGAAACTAGTATCCAGACGAGAGTTAATTCGCCAAAGAATCTACAATTTTGATGAGGAATTGCCTTGCTTTATGTGTATTCAATTAAGGTAAAGAAAAAGTTCATTTAAAATTCGTCCCTGGAGAGATTAACTCGCTGAAAAATCAACATTTTAATTATTTACACTGCTATCCCGAAATTACTTTATATACACATTATCTAACGTCGGTACTCGACCACCAACGATCGCTCGAGAGGATAAATAGAGTGCTCTTCTCAGAAATGAGTCCCTCTTTATTAAATCGCGAGATATCCTATAATCGCGGCGGGTCAATAAATAAATAAACGAGTGTGTTTTAATGTCTCTTTGGCGAAAGGGGCAGCAGAGTGGTCGAACACGTTCAGTCGCACGCAGAAGTGTGCTACTGTATGTGGTGGACAACCAGAAAGCTAAATGACGAGGTCGAGAGCCGAACCGAGTTGCACCGAAGCCAGCCGACTCGAGGCGAATCAGGTCGATGTCAGACGAGACGAAGCGAACTCAACCGAATCGGGACGAGTCGAGCCAGCAGCGCATGCAATTCCGTGATGATGGCAGTCTAGCACGAGCTGTAGCTCAGGAGACATCCGTAGGGGACTTGCTTGTTTCAAGGTAGGCACCTGACGCCTGAGTATCTTTTCAATCATTTCTCTTACCACTAACGACAATCCTCAACGTTGCTTTCCTGAAACTCTTTATGCTTTCTTAGAAAACGGCACTAAAATCTTCACCCAGCGATTTCGATGCATCTCCTCTACTTAAAAACCTGACGGACTGTATTCAATCGCTTCTTCCTGCTGCGTTCGTTGACTGCTGTGCTATAATCTTTCGTGTGATCTTGAAGAAAGGAAACTACGATAATTGCACAGAATTTTCTGTATCCTTGTCTTGGCTCCCTTTAGACATCCTACGCCTAACTACCTACTCCTGAATGCGATCATTAATCGTATCTCTTCCTGTCCAAATTAATCACTGCATGTGCGTGTCTACAGTCTTAGCGAAAGGGACTTATCTATGACAATCAGAGTATTTGGGATCGTGAATTGCACGTGGCTAGATTCGCGTCAGTCGTTAGTTTAATAGGAAATAAATATACAGGCTGCCTAAGTAAAATCCTGTTCTTTGATATCTTGTATACTCTAACGGTAACATGCATTTTTCTTAGATTGTTGTTTATAATATTTCACCGTATCAGATATGTAGAGTACTATCATGTTTTAAAGATGATAAACGCATACGATGTGTACACTGATTAAATCGCACAGTAAAAATCGGTGATAGACAAAAGTGGTAGGAAAACAATGTACTCCTCTCAAGGGAAACACTCGTACTTCTTGAACTGAATCGCGCGCGCATGAGCCTACAGCTGTTTTCAAAATCTGTCTTCTGTATCCAAAACAGTCAAAGTCTCCTTTGTATCGTCCAATTCCAGCCGCGATGCGTGGACAGCATACGTTTGGTATACCTTGAATCGTTAAACAATCGAGACGTAAAGTACGCTGCTGAAAACAGCGTAATGAACAAACCTCGGGATTTATTCGTGAATGATCGATAACATTTCTTTATTCTCCAAATTATTTATTATTCATGAGCAACATTATTGTTATTCTAAATGTGGAGAAGCGTTGATCGCATGAATATCCATTCTTACTTTTATCAAAACATTGAATGCTTTCGTTTGTAAGTTGAATCTCAGAAACTAAATAAAGTACAATACACATTGATCATACGATTGTTTTCTAATTACATCGATCGGTGTAGAAACGCGCACGCATAGTGTCAGGCGGTTTTAAATACCGTTACTAGAAAGTAGCGTCGATTGCTCGCAAGTAGAATGAACGAAAAAAAATGGTCCAGTGAAAGTGTCGCAGCGGCGTGCGTCGGATTCGTTGTGTTTGCTTTTATGTAACAGATCGTGTGAACGACTCACGCGGCAGAGCCTGGCGTGCATCATTTGCGTTATTGTTCTGATTTCAACGTTGCCGAGCGTCACGTGTTCTGCTTGGATTTCCAAGTTCGGCGGAAGGCCGTGGCGTCGTCGCCAATTCGAATCTCTCTGTAGTTGGCGCGCGGACTCGTTTCCTTCAATCGTTCTCAACGCCATCCTCCTACGACCAACACGTTTCACGAATCTACTGTATTTATAACTAGGCTGGTCATTAGTGACGCGTTTAACTACATTGGAACGCGTGATAAAATGAAATTTAAGGGAATGCTAAAAATAAAGGCGATGGAGAGCGTAGGATGTACACCTCTGATAAAGTGCTACCTAATATTTATTTCAATTACGATCGCGATAAATTTTCAAACAAATAGTTAGAGAATCGAAATGCATGAGCTAAAGGTGGATCAGTACCTCGAGTATGGGAATCGCTTGGATTATCGTGGATCTATTTATGTACGCTCGCGTGTCGAAGACGAAGCTCGAGTTTCAACTAATTGCGAGCTCGTGGAACGTTCTCACCTATTTCGCTCCCTCAAATTAAAATAAGAAGTAAAACGATCGCTATCTTTTAATGCAATTTCTACCTATGGACGAATTATGGACGTGGTCGTCGATTCGTGACTGTACCGACCGAATATCCTGTTTTTGTAGGTTATACTATGTGGTCAAATAATTCAGTCGATTATGATTATTTTCAGGCGCGATATGTTAGGTAATAAATTAGCATTCCTCGTATTATTGAAACGGAAAATGTCGGATAACAAACAGCGGAGGCACGAAAGTAATAACTATGCCTGTTTATTAGCTTTGTAAAGCACGATGCTGCGTCGTAAAAGCGAAGCACGTTTTCTAGTTTCCCTGATAGATATATCACGACACAGGGAATAACGAAGGAGAAACGAGCATGTGTGCGCATGAATACATTTCTTTTATCGAATTTAACGAGGTTGAGTTGTAATAATTCAATCTCGAATTTCACTTATGCCCTTAAAAATATTGTCACAGCCTCGATATCTTCTCGAGAGTTAATGCTGCAAAGCATTTTTTCTTCTAATTCACTAATGACGTAGGAACATTTCTTATCTGGATAAAAATGTCGAATAACAACCGGTTGATGGCGTATTTACCTAATTGCGTGCGATGATATGCAATATAAACTATCATTAGAACACGGAATGTATTGCAAAATACTCAGACATGCCAGTAGATTGGTTAGTCTAAAAATATTATCGTAAATGATACGAGATTTGCTTAGCACAAGTAAAATGGCGGGAAACATGATCCTCTAATTGTTTCGAACAGTGGTAATCTTCTATCACTGATGTACATATACATATATGTAAATATATATCGTCTGTTTCGAGTGCAAAAATAGTTATAGAATAAATTTGCATTTTAATTAAATGTCAAAGCACTCGTTTCGCTGTCTCGTCAAATACCCGTGTCTACTTACCAATCGTCCCATTTCTAATGACAATAACAACCCCTTCATGTCCTTTTTAATTCCTTAGCATGTAATTTCGTAAGAAATATGATAGAACAAAAGCAGGGCGTCCTCTCGTCTAAAACGCGAATGAAAGCGAGAGTTTTTTACTACTGCTAGTTACGTAGGAAAGTTGTTTACTTTGCTTCTGTCAATTAATACGGTCTGGATAATATATCTCCAACGTTTGTGTTAGTGTCTAAGAAAAGGAAACTTACCTAATGCGTTTCGAACATACTTAACCTCAAAATCATAACACTAACATTATTTCGATTACTAACCCTTCATACACATTTCATAATGCTTGACAATAATAACTTTCTTTAACATACAAACATACGAACATTATAACAACCTAGTCCTAATCTTCTTATAAATATTGAAATCATTACTGTATTATTATTGTTATTATACATTGATAAATGTATCACACATTACAGTGAATGAACAAGAGAAGATGCCTGGCCACCGTCAGCCTAACTCCCTAGAGGGGCTTAGTTTGGGACGTGTGTGTCAACAGCTCGACGGAACGTGCCGAAGGCTTCAGGTGCTTTCACAAGAGTCATCCACCGCACAAGTGTTGGCTTACGCTAAGCAGACTATCAGACCTTACTATATAAATGCTCTGCCAGCACGGTTAAGGTCTCAAGTTGTAGAGGAGACATCGAAAATGTTGTACGGGCCTGCATCCGATGGATCAACATTAATTTCTGGACCAGCTCCTTTGTATCTACTGGCCCTGCTTCTTGGGCATGATATAAAGCAGTTGAAAGTGAATCTCTGTTGTTACTATGGATGTAGTCATCAGACATCTTTGTTAAGACTACTCGCGACAGAAGGAATTGGACTAGAATCTTTGGAGTTTGCACGTTCAGCTCTACTAAGATTAGACTGTAAATTACTGAGATCTGCACTTGTGAATATGAAAAATCTGGTAAGTCTGACTCTGCGTAACATAGCCAGTGATGTGGTGCTTCAAGTTGTAGGAAAGGCTTGTCCAAAACTGGTACTTTTGGATGTAGCCTGTTCCAGACAAGTGACAGACATAGGATTAAAGCAATTGTTGTTGCAAGTAGAACTTAGAGATAAGGTGCCTCATGCAGCAATGCAAGAACCTACCAGTTGGTCTCGTTTGAAAACATTGCTTTCTAAATTAAAGATGAAGAATTCTACGTCGCAAAAGAAGGAAAAGCATGGGGTGCTATTGGAATATTATGAGAGCAGAAACTTTCTCTGCGATACACTCAGAGTACTCAATGTTGCAAACACTGGGGTGACCAGTGCAGGTGTACTTCTGGCTTTGGTACATGTTCCACAATTGGAATCCTTGGCAGAGTATAGCCATATGGGAAGAGTGGTGGAAATCATGAGCAAAGGGCTAGTTGGATTTAAAACTTCGTTTAGCCTAACTCAAGCGAGAAGTTGCAGAACCACGCCAGTTCGTTTGGAACTTTTGGCGCAGGCATGTCCAAAAGTGGAAAAGTTACACATTTCGGAACCTCATCATCCACCTGAAGCTTTGCGACTATTCCCTTACGTTACTTCTCTAAGTGTGCACAGTATACCACCTCAAAAAGAATGGCTGGACGGTTTCTACGACTATCTTCGCACGAACGGTCACAATTTACGCGAACTTAATCTCAGAATAGCTCAACACGAGAATCCTATACAAGTGGACTTGAAAGAAATTTTCAGCAGTTGCTGCAACCTCAGAACATTCACTAACGATGGTTCGAATACAATTTGGAACGAAGGACCCGATCCCCCACCGCTGAAAAGTTTGAAGAAGATTCAATTGGGATGCATAGTAAGCGCTGTCGCGATAACAAAAATTCTTTTGTTAGCTCCACAGTTGACAGCATTGCATGTTCATAGCTGCTTCGATCTTACAAACGAACATTTGGAAAAGTTGTTGAGTGCGTCGAATAAGCACAGACATTCGAGAAAATCTGATAAGTGTGAAAATAGTTTAGTACAAAATCTGACTTGTTTTTATATATACGAGGTCAGTAAAGTGTCAGCAACGACCGTGCTAAATATGTTTAAAAACTGTAGAAGATTGCGAAAAATTGGAAATTTGGCGAACTGGGGTTTAGATTGTGAAGGCGTTAGGATGCTAAGGACGACACTGATTCGGGCAAATTTGGATGTGGATCTATGTCCAGGAGCACATTGGTTTTGGAGCAACTGTATTCAATAACAGACTTACTACACCTACTGTACTAATAATAAAATTAGCTCCATAAAAGTTCGATTCATGAACCAGCAATTGCCATTTAATTCGGATCTGTTATTCTTTAATAGACTGTAAAATTGTCAGTATTAAACATTTTCTTAATGAACATAAGACAATTTGTATTTTTAAAAAAATACGAAGAAAAGTTTGTTACGTATTAGGTAAACATAAATGAAACCGTAAATCTAAAAAGAATAATAGATCGTTTTCTTAGAAAAATATGTATACTGTTCGACTCCGTGTTTGGTTACGATTATAAATGTTGAAATAACATGCAATAATAATGTATTACGTGTAACGCGAAGAAATGTATAGGGCTATTCCATGTTATAGTAACTTACTATACATTAATACTAATCTAACAAATAAATCAAAATATATAATACTAAGTCTAAAATTTAAAATGTCTCTGCCTGTACAAAAAAGTCAATGTTTCCATAATAAATGCGATTTTAATGACGAAACAAATGATATAATAAAACATATTGACAAACGGAATGAATTTCTTTTCGAGACGAAAATAATGTAAATTTTATATATATTTGTATCGAATGACAATTGAAAACTGAGTGGTACATGGCATCCGATCATAATAAAAATTCCGTACAGAAAATGTTGGGCCGTTTTGTTTCGAAGTCTGTTATTTCATATAAATACAAAAACAACTCACCTCTATTAAGCCATGGGATTGCAGCAAGAGATTGATGAGCTTTGTATCCGTTTGAAAAATCTTATAGGTCATATGTAACTTCCTTGCTGGTGGTTCTTCTGGAGGTGTTGCTAACGCGGAACATCTGAAAAATAATTAATAAACACAATGAAATGTGTAACGAAGATAGAATCACGAGAATGTAGATGTTACTTTTGTAACTCACTTGAAACGTAGAATAGATGTTTTGTTTCCAGTTGGACCATTCAATAGCCATTCGTTGTGCTGAGGACTCTTGTCCTTTGTTGTGCTGCAAGAGCATATTACAAAAATCGTAACATAAAGCGCGGGAAAATTAGAATGTTGAAAACGAAACAAGTGGATACACGGAAAAGGTTTCCTTTGGTAACGTAGTTCTATAGAGCGCTTATCAGACGTCGGTAAAAAAGTATACGTTTCTATGAAATACTTTCCACTTGAATTATTTACAGTTCAGCTTAATGCGTTACACATTTGATTAACGAGGTATTAGATAACAAGAGAAAACGAACGTATCGCGGAAATGAAGTATTGAAACTTGCGTTAGTGGTTCTTCGAACTTTCATTCGTACCTTTGCAACGTTTCGGATTTGTGCGGCCTATGTACAAGGGGTTCCAGTGTTTCTTCGCTGCTGTTTGACAACTGTGACATACCAGAAAGACTGGAGGACGACATCAGCTCCTTTGGTCGTTTCCCTTCCAGCTTTCCAGTCGTGTTGCTCTTCGTTTGGGACAACATGATGTATCTGGAATGTTACAAGGAAAAATATTCTTTAATCATAAACATTCATGTTCATTAATTTATTGAGACAGTTCTCAATTGCCTATAATCTTAACTTAATCATAAGGAATCTATGTCTCGATATTTGAGATCAAGATAAACTCGTTTCCCAACGACCTGTCTCATCGTCGATCGAGGATCGTCAGTTCGAAGGGAAAGTCTCTCGAGGGCATAGCATGTGCAACGTCAATCTTGTTAACGACGCATTCAGCGTAACGAGAGAGCATTAGCGTTCGCGTTTCCCATGTTGTTCGTTTTGGGCGTGTAATTACACGCTTCGACAAAAACGTCGATAACTGTGCCAGCGAAAACCAACGAAGCCAACGAATTAGTAAGCGCCACCCGCGTCGCTGGCATTCGCTGCGCCGACAGAGTTCCTGTTCTGCCATAATCTCTGGTTCTACCTCGAGTCGATTGGCTTTGTTTCGACTGTACTCGGCGTCGACTTCTCATGAACGTACAACCTGTGCTGTCGCACAGGGGCCGTTTAGAAGAATCTCGCGCTTCGTCTAAAGAATTCTACCTCGTAATTATTTTCAATTAATTTGCGAGTGAAGAAGATATCTGAGCTTTTGCTTTTTGAATCTTTTGAGCTTATCCTCTGTTTGACACAGGAAAGTTTGAAAGTCGCAAAAAATGGGATTCTATTAGAACAAGTTTAGCTTGTTCTACTTGTTCGCGTTAAGTCGCATACTTATAGCTGGCATCGATTTTCCGTTCTGCGTTTCCGTGCATTTTGCTCTTCTGGCGCTGGAATGTTAATGGGTGGCAAATATAACCGCGATGTAGCTGCACCTTGACTCTTGCCAGACTGTGCGAGTTTATGTGGGTAATCGGATCAAGGTGCGCGATGAAAGAAAATTAAAGAGAAACCGGCGTCCACGATTAAAACCTGAAGATCGTGTTCCGTGGAAGGACAGGTCGGTCGAAACAGCATCGGTGATCAAATATTGGAACCGTACGCCATCTATCGATTCCATTCGTTTTTCCTTGAATATACATTGAATTCAGGGACTGTTTCATAAATGTACTCGTTCAATATTTAATAAGTCTGCGAATGCTATATCGCCAAGCATCTGTCTTCAACGATAAAACTGTTCCACTCGATTGATGGATAGTTACAATTAGAATCTTTTTTCTTTCTTGATCTCGATTTGATCAGTGATCGATGGAGGGTGGCTCAGTGGAAAGAGGCTTTTAACGCCTTTGCTAGTTTATGTAACGGGTGGAAGCGTTTATTGGTGAAAGTAGTATGGCTTCAAGGGGCACATGTAGCATCAATAGTTTGCTCGTAGTAGAGGTTCGACTTTGTTAATTTTATTTGTTTTACTAGGATTTCTTCAATGTCACTCTCGTTAAAAAATGAGAACACCTCGTGTTTCCACAGTAACACCCCAACGGAAGTAAAAAGCAGGTGACGCACAAACGTGTCCGTTGTTATCATAGCACACGTTCGCCTAACCCCACACCTAACGTAAGGGAAGAATTCCTCAATTTAATCGATTCCCCGTCGAAAAATGTCTCGTGAATCAGACGAGCACAGGACAGAAGTAAAGAAAGCAAAAATATAAACAACTGGAAGAATGTACGAACGATAGACGCCATTTATCGTTCGAGTGAAAACAAAAGCGATGGGCGGATGATACGTCTGACAGATGTCAAAATTTCCAGTCCCATCTGCTCGATGCAGTAAACCCAAAAGAAAGGAAAATGGCGAGCACCGCGACCGTAAACATTGCCTACGGCCAGAGGACGATGTGAGAGGACGAGCGCGTAACAATGGAAACGCAACGAGGATGGACGTGTCTGCGACGATCACTCGAGAGCCCATTAGGAAGCGTGCCAAAATCGGTAACAAGTGCACTGCGTGGATCGTGGACACGGCATCGTTCCCTACGACGGGAATCGCTTCGTTACCAGTGGAGATCATCTTCAAAATCCTCTCCTACCTCGCGTACAAGGACCTGTGCACAGTCAGACGCCTCTCTTTATACTTCGAGCAACTTGCGCGCGACCCATTTCTGTGGCGAACTTACGAGGTAATCGAATAATGCTCGAGTCGTATAGCGAAAAATTACAATTAACTAGGGGTGTGCGGGATTCCCGAGAATGTACGGGATCTCGACAATGTACAGGATATAGAATAATATCTGGGATTTCCGAAAGTGTTGTTATTCTTGAAAATTTCAGCAATCCGAATGTACGGGATTTCGAAATTCCCGGGAATCCCGAACATTTACGGGATCTCGAAATTCTGGGTATTGGATATGGGTGTAATAAATGAGTTTTTTTAATAAGTTTGAATTCTACGTTTATTCAAATGGCTCGGAAGGACACGTTTATTGTTCAAGGAACGGCCTGCCTGCGCTCTGTTTATTACCCTGGCCTTCGACGACAAACAGTCAAGGGTCTTCGGACCTGGTGGTGCCAGTCCGATACTCTAAATTACAGAGAAAAGGGCAGTGTCTCTCAACGCTAGATTCACTTTGTTGAAGTCAAATTATATGTTTATAATTCAACACTCGGGAATCCCGAATGGTTTCAGGATCCCGGAAATTCACGGGAATCCCGGATGTATTCGGGATTTTGAAATTCTCGGGATTCCATCCCGATCCCGGGAGGAATTCCCGTCCCGACCGGGATCCCGCACACCCCTACAATTAACCCTTTCGGTACGGAAGAGCTGGCCGCGGTTATACATTCGTGGCACGAGAAAGTTTTCCGCAAGAGTGGTTGCACCGTACGGCAGCGTCAGCCGCGAGAACGTGTTTTGCGCCATTTGTAGAAATCTCGAGCATGATTGACACTAAACTTTTCTAGTTTTGTAATGCATAGTATAGAAAGTAATCACTAGACTGCGGATCTTTATGCAAAATAAAATCTTCGCGAGCATGCCTAGAAAAATTGAACCTAAATAGGAATTTATTTTGTTCTGCAAATAGTATAACATGAACTTTACTTTCAGTCTTTTTTATATTCTTGCATATTGTTTGCATTTTGTAGGTTCTTGCACATTCAAATTTCCTATAAATGCATAAAGATCCGCAGTCTAGTAATCGAACTCGTTTCGTGGATGTCGCCTATAGGCGGGAGTAGTACCGAAAGGGTTAATAGTGTTTGTAAAGCATTTATGAGCTGGTTCAGTTGGTTTGTCGAGTACATTCTTTTCAATGTTTCCAATCGATCGTGCTAACCAATAAATGATCCGCGGTCGTTGACCACTGATCCGTTACATGAGCATCGGTGCCTTAAATAGACGATAACCGCAGAAAACGTATCCGTATCAGCGCGTACCTCGTCATCTGGTTCTCCGATGAAGCTAACCGCGATGCTGGTGAAACGACAGAATGCTTTCCCAACAGAATACAGCTGTTTAATACCCGGAAGCCACGCGAACACATGGAATAAACCCGATGGGATTGATTCTTGCCTACCCGGTTGAGACCACTAGATTCCCAACCGAGTCTCAACCTGAGGGACACTACTGTAACTCTGCTAAAACCTGTAACCTGACAAATCACAAACGAAAGATGGTACAATGCTAATTCCAGGTGACGAACAACGAACAGGACACTATGAAGGTGATCACGGAGCTGAAGAGGATGCCCTTGCTGAGGACGTTCAGCATAAGCGTCAGAGCGGACTGCGACGAAATCCTGCGACAGTTACCGATCACGAACAAAAGGCTCGAGGAGTTGCACGTTACCAATTGCACAGGTTCCATTGCAGTCATCGACATTCTACAATCAAATTTACTTGTTTATCAAAGTATCAGTCTTTAGCCTGGGTTACAAAAACTCCCTTTCACCGCGTTGCCACACAACAGAGAATATCGCATTCGACTTTAGTGCCGTGTTGAAAGAGATCCGTTTGACGCGCAACCCCGTTGTAAAACAGAGCTTCGTTCGTTAGTCGAATATTAAACAACGCGTTGCTTTAAAAACGTTCTCTTTCAACAGCCGAGCAAACGCAACGCTCTTGTTTGGAAACGTGTCGAAAGAGAACATCCATTCGCGGAACGCTTTTGAAGCCAAGCTTCAGCGTTCGTTGAATATCAAACAACAGACCTCCTCCCAAAACACATGTTGCCAAACAAGCGGCCACGATCTCTGATTTTACGTACGCAGGCTCGACGTCGAAACTGTACCTACGCTCTGCTCAGCTGATCCGCATACTGGAGAGGTGCCGCAATTTGCACACGATCAATATACTCGGTAACAGATTCCGCGGTCGGAAATTCTATCGGCTCCTGGCCGGCATGGGCCAGCAGCTCAGAACCTTCAACGCCCCAGCGACGAGTTTGCAGTTCTGCACCTTCATCAAGTGCATCAGTCAGATCACGGAAGAGGACCGGCAGACGATCTGCTCGATCTGTGCCGGTTCGAAGAACTGGGAGCCCTTGTACTACTTCCTGAGGAGACGATCCGACCGCGACTCGTCCACGATCCTGATCAGCTACCTCAGCAACGACATTGTGCTGACCGACGTTGGTCGACCTACTCGCAACCTCTCCATCACCGTAGCAACGCGTTCCTGACACGAGCAAGAAACGAACAGGGGTTGTTCGGTGTCGTGACAATGTAAAAAGTGTAAAAAGCTCGCAACAAGGCAATTTCGTCCGATTTTTATCACACTCCGCTAAGGATACGTGTGTACTCTGTTACGTTGTACAAATACATAGGCACTATGCATACTTTTCCTGAGAAGGCCAGTCTTTTCGAAATCGGCACAGCGATCTAGGTAACGAAGGTGATCTGGATAGATCGATACTTTGGTAGAGTGCATAGTGTGGTAAGTAGACGAAAATTAAGAAAATGATAATTGAAGTTTTACGACTTCGCAAGATTCGTCGTCAAACTTTAATTACCAAACTGTGAATATTCATGCATTTGTGACATACGTAAATATACAAGGGTGTGCGGAAACGCGTAAAAATACTTTAATACAAATTTCTACCCTTCGTCGGAATGTATTAAAATACGAATTTGCATAAACATCCACAGTCTATTCACCGAGAAATTGTCGATCCGTTAGACGGTAAACGAAATGGAAACGAGGCGAACGAGCTCCAAACGGCAGTACGCGAATTAAAAGCGCTCGCCGCGATTCAGTTTGCTCTGTGAATGGTATCAGAGTCTTTCTAAAGAAAAGGTAGTGTCCCAGCTTCGCGTGAAATCCGCCACACTCGACTATTCGAGTAAGTGAATCGTTAGCGCCGCAAGGAAGTTGGTTAATAGGAGTTGTTAACCTCTGTTCTCGGCGGTGTAATTAAAACCTAAGTTTCCGTGATGCATGGAACACGCGATCCTCCCGGGCAAATCACCGATCGATTCTCATCGCACGAATGGTAACAAGTTTAGGTGAATTTCCCCCACCTTGGGTCTTTTTCGCCGCCTGATTTCACGAACGGGCCATTCCAAATGAAATCGGACACTCTTTAAAGTACCACTTGCAATTTCACCGAAAATTCATCACGTTGTCTAAAATTGAAGATTTGAAAGAAAGATTTGAAAGATGTTTAAAAAAAATGTCAATTCTCACCTGTTACTTCGACATTTATGATTTATTAGGAGTAGAAATTAATTCTTTGTATCTAATCATCGATAGCTCTAGCTTAAACAGATATACTTACTCGTCATTGTACAATCTTCTATCGATTCAAGGACATTAAGTTGAGGATTTAGAAGATTGTATTTTAATACAATAAAATGAAAAGTAAGTATTTCTACTAACTCTAATTCTTGGAGTTAAAATTAATTGATTACAAAGGCGTAGAATTAACTTCTACGCCTAACATTACAGAAACAGTACCAGTATTTTTTAACTACCCGTAAAGTTTCAGAAAGTCTTGTAAAATAGCCTCGAAATGTCGTTAAGACAACACCAGATCCAAGTTACAGTGCAGTTGAGTAAATGTTGCCTGAAGGAGTGTCCAGTTTCGCGTAGAATGACCCGGAACGGTTTACGGAACTATCGATCACCGCATGAAATGCGAGAAGAAAAGCCGCGGTAGCTTTCGAGCTTGCAGATTATATATGCAAATGCAGTAAGGGGATCCTGATCGCGGTAGCAAACAAGCCGCGATACAGACATAATCCTCCCACTCGTTCTTGAGACCGCCAACAGGTATTTCCGATAGTGGCCCAGTCGAATGATAAAGCGGCCGGTGAATGCGACCATCGAATGACCCGGAAGTGACCAACGCTACCTCGTTGGTTGCATCATTGAACCCACGCGACGGATATGTGCAAACGTGTATCGTGAATCGTCGCTTCTCACGGTGGACAATTAACCGTGTCTCGTCACGTTTCGCTCGATCGACTATTTTGGTGTTTCGTTCTCGATTTGGCACGGTCACGATACACGGGGTACGCTATTCAGTGACGCACCCAGCGATTTAACCAAGGGGTGCAACTTGAAAATTAACAGAGACGAGTGGGTGGCATTCTAACAATTTATGAGAGGAGATAGGAGAAAAGCTTGCTGCACTTTTTAAAATTGGATTTCTTTCGATATTTATACAGAACATTTTCTTAAATTGTTGCAAATAACGAATATACAGTGGGTGTAGAAAGTATTCGTACACCGATCAATTTCCAAAAAGACTGTGTAAAATAGTAATTTATTAACTTATTTTTTTTATAAACAATGACATTCTACATATTCTCCGAAATCTCTAGAATAGATAGATTACAAAAAAATAGCTATTTATGTAAGTTGCGAAATTAACAAGAAAAAAACAATTAATCGATAGAAATGTTGAAGCAATAAGTATTTGCGCAACTGTTTAAAAGTGCTTTACTGGAAATTTAATGTTTTCTAATTCATACGGAGCAATAAACTAATACGTTTACGTTACAAACTCTACTGTAAATGGTTCGTCATAAGAATCGTACAAATACTTGTTGCTCTTATACTTTCACCCATTTTTCGCATTTTTTTGTTAATTTCACAAATTTTATTAACTAGTAAATGTTGTTTGGACTATATTTACCTTAGAGACTTCCGAGAATATGTAAAATATCATTGATTACAAAAAAAGAAGTTAAGAAACTACAATTTTACACAAAAGTTTTTTGGGAAATTGATCGGTGTACGAATACATTCTACACCCACTGTATATTAGAGAAGAGGGAAAGCTATAAGACGCAACTATGTATTGTTGTCTGTGAACCGATTTTGTTTGGGATCGAATCAGATCTCCAGATAAGGACCTCCGGTGTAACGATTAAATATGAAGTTTCGTGGTCACTCATTCAGCCGTTTGGATACAGTCTTGTTAACACTTTCAGTGCCAGTCATACTCATGGAAATTATTATTCAGCTAAAATTTTATTCTTATACAATTGGAAACTGTGTAATCTAACCTTTCGAGTTAGTATTCAGGTTTACAACCTGATCAAAATTCACGAATCCTATTCAGACTTGTTTTTATCTAACACATGATTTTCAGAATTAATTTTTAAATTCCTTAGTGAAAATCCCTGTCACCCATATATGGGTGATGTGGCGATGAACGTGTTAAAAGACATACATACTTTTTCATGTACTGTTTGCTCGCGAGAAGAATGCAACCGAGAATCCACGTTGAATGCCCCTTTGTACGCCCCTGGGTGCGCCACTGACGCTATTGTATCGTCCTGACGCGCGCCAATAGGATTCCAATTTTGACAAATTTCGCTAGCTAGAGAAAACACTTCTCACAGGTTTCATGCACGAACCTATAAATCTACTCACACAACAGCAAACAAACGCTTTGCTATTACTCTATGCAACACTCAAACTAACAAGAATTATTTTACACCAAAGATCGCTTTCAATATTTCTCAATCTTCGCTATAACTGTCTTCGAAAGTCGTCGTTAGGAAAAAAAAAACTACGACACAAAACACGAAGCTGACATTGGAATCCCTCTAACGTCTCTGGATAAACAAAACTATATATAAAATTCACTCCAAAGTGAACATCCTTCCGACTATTTTTCTTTGCAAATTCAAAGGTTAAATAGCATCGACTCGTACGACAATGAAGCCACGTTTATACATACTTTATATCGGAATGAATTCGCTAGTAGGTGTATAGTTTCTAAGTATTCAACGGGTATGAATATTCAATAAACAACGCTAACGATCGTCAAATGGCAACAGCAAGTTCAAGTCAGTAGCATATACGTCAATTTGATAAAAAAGAAAAAATTACTAAGAGCTTTTCACGACCGGTTTCCTTGCGTGATCTACTTATTTATAAGATACGTGAATACATAATTCATTTGACGAAGCAAACAAGTGGAAAATTCGAGTTAGGTTGACTGGAGGAGCGTTGTCCCTCGCAGAGGCCACGGAAGTAACAATTTGTCATACGATATGGGTCTCTACGACCTGTTGTAACGATAGTAAAAAGGTTCATTTTCACAGGATCCTAAAGTTACGAGTTTTAATACCGCGTCGTTGAATGTCACAAGCATTACCGTGAAAACTGTTGGTAAATATCGTCAGGGACGAATCTATCCCTCGATACTAATGCCATACGAAATATTTTTGAAAAGAAGAGTCACTCTTAATAATTAGCTTAGGTCCCTGATGAGTCTAGGTCCGCCACTACTATCATGATATTCTAATTACAGACGCATTAAGAATCGTGACTTCACGACACGTGAAATGAACCTTAATTATCAATTGAAATGTATACGTCTCTTTTCTTGAAGACGCAACGAACTATGGTTAAAAATGACCAAGATCTCACCGAAAAATAGTACGAATAGGCAGAAATACCTTCGCCAACCCTTCGAAGCAAACGTCGAACAAAGAATTGTTCCGTAACGCTAATCGACCACACGCGTTCCGTTCCAACTTCTCGTTTATCGAATATGCAGTAGACTAGCTCAAAGTAGAGTCTCGAATTTCCAAATCGCGTTCATTTCTGTTCTAATAACCCCATCGACACGATTTTCTCTTTTAACAATTGCACGCTCGTTGATCGAGATAGAAATCTCGCTACCATTTATGGTTTTGTAATCGTACATTATTTCCTGTGCCGCCGGTGAAAGATGCGATTACACATTAGAACGGTACGTGCAAGTTTCTTCGAATTTGTAATTAGTCGTCCATTATCGTGTAATGCATCAATTTTGTCATTGACGCGTTAACAAATTTAGAAACACGTTTGCAAAGAAGGTCAGGCGATATTTTTATTACATTTATGATAAGAAGTTCGTATCGCGACGATTTACGGGAACAGTCGATAAATTAACATGCATGGATCGTCCAGGGAACGGTAAATGAAATTACAAGTACAATAGAGATTGATCTACACTGAAACTTTAATTACACTGTTTTCGTTGCATTCGATACTGTATTCTAATTGCCAACATTTACTTATTTTATACTGTTTATTCTTAAGATTAGATCTTTCCACCAAGAACTACATGTCTTCGTTTCACATTCAAGTAAACTTGTTAAGAAATCTACTACGAGACAATAATAGAATACATAAAAATACACACTGCTTTGAAATGAAAATGCTGAAAAACCGAAAACGAATGTCGTCGGAGATTTCCAACGGTTCTCCTCAAATGTCACGAAAATAGAGACGAGTCTACGATCCAAAATTCTCCAAGATGGCCAAAACTTAAAAACTCATTGTATAATAAATATATTCGATTCTTAATTAGACAGTATTACGATGGAATATCGCCATTTGAATAGACGATATACATTTTTCAACGAAATAAATAAAGTCCATGAAATTCTAACACTTTAACAGAAACGGAAACAATAAAAAAAAAAACACTACAAAAGCTATCAAAGCAAACGGTCCATCAACCCAGCTGAGATGAAAAGGATGATGCTTGTCACCCTGGCAGACGGCGTGCTGGCCGCGTGCTCGACAAACATATTAAAATAGATATACTTAAATGAATTATGTGACAGTACTCACCAACATTCGAAAGGACGATTAGTTTTTAATGAACATCCACGCGAGTAAAACATCACTATCAATGGTTTGCTTCAAATTATATCGGAATAAGGAGAAAACTTCGACAAACCGCAGCCATACCGTATGGCAGTACGACCAGGACTGCCTCTACCAACTGAAAGACGAACTAATAGGGTATGTACATGCCCGAACAAAAGTTTTTGCTTTACCTTAGCAACGCTAGCCACGCCTTTCATTGTATTTGTACACAACGTTGACATTTAGAATCCAAGCGTTGTAAAACTGATTTTTATTATCGGTATTTATATATTAAGGAAAATCTTTCAATACACTTTTTAATGATTGTATATCATATATTTCTAATATCAGTTAAAAATAGTTACAATAAATCAACAATGTACAGATTAATTGTCAACTTGCAAAAATTACTTCATTGTTCTGGCGTATTTGTCTTCTAATTCTTGCAATTTCGAATCAAGCTCAGCCATAGAATATGTCTGAAATTTGATTATTCATAATATACTTAGAAGTAAAAATCTAATAGTTTCCAATGAAGCGAAACTTACCCTTTTTCTAACTGGTTTAAAAGTCCCTTTAAGGCTATTGATGTCTTCTGCTTTCTGAAATCAGCCATTTTGAAAAATACAAATCTTCGTTTAAACTACAACAATTTCCAAACATTTCAACAAATCCTCACCCAAAACTCTTTGTATTCTGGAGATATCCCTTCTAAGTACAATATTCGATCTTCGATATTTTTAAGTCTCTCGTATACATCTTTGGGAACAGGCCTATTTATCGCTAAAATTCGTTCGGCGGTTGAAATTCTATCGTCCAACACGGAAGGACAATGGTTTGTTTGATTTGCTCCTGACATTGTAGCTTTATGTAAACTAAGGTGATCCATTGTTTGCGGTCCCCACGCGTTACGTACCCTATGCACTAAAGAAATCTGTACGTGAATATTCAACAGATTGTTGTTACAAGTACTATTATTTCGACTTACCCTTAACGTGACTTTTAGAGTCCTTCCGGCGAATGAGAATCGCGTCTACTCTTGCGCAAGAATCCTCGGTTTTATCATTTTTTTCTCTGCAATAGTAACTTCTAAGTACTTCACAATTGAAATTTTCAATTCTCAACAGTGATGATGAACCAACCTGTGACAACAAAATTCTTGTACATTCACGATATTTACTTGTTGACGTTTTCTCTCAATGAAAGATTCTATTCTATGATATAGTTCTTGATTTGTGGCACGAATTTGAACTAAGTTTGGATCGATTACAACTTTAGAATCTTCATCCTCTTCCTCTTTCTCACCATCTAGATTAATGTTTTCTATCACAGATTTATCAGCCTTGTGTGGCACTGTAATGGCACCATCCGATTGTTGATGTCTTGTACCACTAGCTATATAAAATGAGTATTTGATGGATACATATCACAGTCTAGAAAGATGTACGTATGAAATGGATAAATGGTTGCAAGACTGTTAAACTTTTATCAACAATTTATTAACAATTGTATATTTATCTCTATAAATATTCCATATAAGATGTATGTATTCTTTTCAGAATGTCAAAATGCTATAATACATTGTTCAAACTTAACATGTAATACTTTGTATAAGTGAGTAAACATATTGTAAGTTTCAAGGAACTTGTATAATTTCTATGGAATGTAAAAATATTATTTACAATTTGACCAAGCACATTCCTGGTTTTCCTTCCATTCACTGGCTTCTGTATCGTATACCTCTTTCTTCCAAATTGGAACTGAAGCCTTCAATGCATCGATGGCATATTCAACAGCTTTTAGTGACTCTTTTCTATGAGTAGATGAAATGGCAATTACTACACTTGCTTTGGATACTGCCACCTCTCCAAGACGATGATATATAGCAATATGATGAACATTCCACTGGGAACGAATTTCTGTACAAATATTAATCATCTTTTTTATAGCCATTGGTACGTATGCTTCGTATTCTAACTTTAAAACCTAAACATTATAGACATATTGGTAATAGATTTAAACTTATAATTAAATTTTTAAGAAATATTAGTACCTTTTTATTTTCGAAATTATTACGAGTAATACCAATAAAATTGGAGATGGCTCCACAGCTAGGAGATGATACTGAATCAATTATTTCACTGACATTTAATTCTTCCTGTAGCAGCCTCACGAGGTTCTTTGGTGTATCCATTTTAACCTAAAAGCGTCACTGTTATTATAATGCACCAACTCAACTTTTACATTGAGAATATTTTACCGAATTTATTATAACGTACAAACCTCCACTTAATGGCGGTATAACAGCAATTTCGTCTTTTTCCGAAAGCACTAGCGTAGTATTCGAAGGAACAAATTCTTCGTTCACTGCCAGAATTAAAGTATCGCGTATACTGTCTAATTTGAAATGATTAATTATTTTATCCGCTAAATCAGTATATGTCAACTTCTGTGGAACAGTAATTCTACATTCTGTCTTTCCTGTTAGTTCTCTAGCTTTGGCAAAAAATAAGATTTTTACTTGTGTTTCTACAGAACCGCGATCCATTATATTTTAGGATTAGAAAGGTGCAACAGGCGCAAGACATCTTATCGTGTATGCAACGAAAAGTACTAGACGCATTTCGATTTTCTATTGGTCAAGTGTATACATGAGTTTCAATCTACCAATTGCAAGTTACAACGTGCTAGTAAATTTAGAGCATCTGTGTGATGATACACAGAGCTGTTGAACCGGAAATGGCGTTTGTATACTATACATACATCATTTTATATGATATATTCATGCTTATGTACGTAAAAAATTATTGATAAAATTTTAATAATTTACAACCACGTACTCATTTCATAATTACATTTTGTTGTATATTGGAATGGCATCGTATTTAAGATTAATATATTTATTCTAATAAAATACTTTTCCCTGGCTACTTATTTACGACGATAGCGTAAGCTTATAAAATACTTGGACATTTTTGTCACAGGCAACATAAAATGCATGATTATCGATACATCGTGTTATATAATTATGTCATTATCCAAGGACTGCTGCTACTTTATCTAAGATTTGAAACAAGGTTATGTTTTCCTTAATCTACTCGCTAGTCAAAATAGCGTTTACACAAACGAAAAGAAACGGATTAAAGATTTTTTTTCACAGGATAGTTGATGATTCTAGACAAAACAATTAAATATATAATAAGTAATGTGACTTTTGTATTATATATTCAGCATCTTTCATGAATAAGTCTTAAGTTTGACTGATCGTAAGAATGTCATATAATTTATATAAACCGTTCACTCTCTCTCGTGGAATATTAAATAATCGTAATGGTTGATTGTAATTAAGAATCTTTTTCTATTTCACCTAGCATTCTTACAAAATGATATCATGTTTGCAATGTGTTCACACGTAAAATAGTTTCCCCCAAAGAGCTGATAGACTAAAGGTGCTATATAGGTCAGGTTGGAGTACCTTGTGCGATATTAAGGTCAACCAAGAAATGAGGTCAACGTAGCAAGGAATCGTACTGCTCTGCTTGCATAATATTCGATACGCGGAAGCTAATATATTTGTCGAATCGTCTCGTATAATTGTATTTCGTTAAATATGTATCGATTTAGGACTCGTCGAACCGTCGTTACGTACATACCGGGTTGCATTCCAGCAGATAAATATTATTCGTTCGACTGGAAACTTCGAAATCTTTGGACGTCTAATCTTATCAACATTACAGATGAGAAGCTTCGTAAGAGGCATGACCCATGATTTTATGAGTAACGTATTAACAGCAGCGTGCGATGTGTCAGAAAGCAACGGCCTTGGATAAGCATTTAAATGTATGCATCGTGCGTGCAGCACAATATGCGCTCACGCGTAAGTATAGATGGATAGCCTGCTAACCCGGAGTCTAAAAGAGTGCAAGGGATCTAGCTCGTTCACTCGAGTTGCTGTGGGACAAGGACAATACATTAAAGGAACTTATTTCTTTAGCGGTTAGGTAACTATCCTGAGAAACCGTCTATGTATCACAATCAGAAATCGCATCGTCCGATAAACCGGTTAGGAATAGTCGTATGTACATATACGTGTACATATGTATGCGTGGAAATATACGTATATGTATGTATATGTATATGTATATGTATATACATAGAGACGCTACTTCATCCAAACCCACTGGACACGTGACGCAATAAGGGAAAAGATTCCAAGATCATTACCCAATCGCCAGATTCAAGTGGCTGTTTTCCTAAATTTCAATCACGAACAGTCGTAGCTCTCTTATCATTACTTTCCGATAATTAACACGACCGCAGAGTTTAGGAAAAAATTCGTGTACCGTCGGGGTGCTTTTTACAAACAAGCAAAAGATTATTAATTTCATAACATAGTAATGTTAATCAGATTTGCCGTTCGGATCTAAATCGTTAATCTCGATCGCTAAAAATGCGATTGATACGCTCGTTAAGCAGTACGTTGCGCACTTGGTGCAGAAGTTCGAAACAGTGTAATCGGTAGCGAAGCACGGTAAACGTCATACGGGAGAGAAGTGCAATCGACGCGAGGTCGTGCGGTGATTATATACCGAGCTACACTAGGTAGGCTCCCATCGCTCGAAAAATTCATGACAGAATAGGTGTATGTACCGTGCACTTATATGTACAAACGGATACGGAGAGGCACTGTGACACTCCGTATACGCGGTCAGTATACACAGTCGATGGGTTCGCGCCTGAATTCTACAAACACGAGGGCCTGAACCGGAAGTGGCACGGGATGGACAAATTAATTCGTACAGGTGAGACGAAGATCACGAGAGATGTCGTACGCGCACATGTCTGAACGCGGTTCGTATTATCTGACGTACGTTTAATAGCACTCAGGAGCCACCTCGTGGCTTAAAGACAACCTTTCGGGAGGGAAGAGCCCGCGCATTTCGCGAATTGTCGCTGTTGTCGGTAGCCCTGTAGCCCAACTAGATACACGTTCACATTTAACAAGTAACAGCATTGCGACACGCGACCGTTGACTGAGCGGTTTTCAGTATATAATTTTGCTGATTTTTACGACTGATTGTAACATGAAATAAATTTTTATTTTAATTATGTGTTACATGGAATTTTATTTGTTTCGATGGTAAATCAGTTAGACCACCAGAAAATATGATTCATCACGGTAAATACAAACCGATCCTATG
This sequence comes from Hylaeus anthracinus, assembly GCF_026225885.1. Classification (NCBI taxonomy): domain Eukaryota; kingdom Metazoa; phylum Arthropoda; class Insecta; order Hymenoptera; family Colletidae; genus Hylaeus; species Hylaeus anthracinus. The sequence goes on from NW_026535284.1 coordinate 9,727,771, forward strand.
TGCGCGTAATTGTTATTAGAAGACAATACGTATGACATGTTGCATACGAGCTTCGCTGATGATTACATTGTCTGATCGGTAAAAGGAAAACATTTAGTGTGCGGTAGTGGACGTAACTTGATCGTGCGCATTGATAGAACGATAATCATTGTACCGTATATTAAACATTTGTTGTGTCGGGGACTATTTGTGCTCGAAAAGTTATGTATGTAACCACGCGATTCGGTTTCAAACCAATAACGTTCACTAATTCGCGTTCCTTCCTCAGATAAGAGTTTTAAAAATACTTCCTTTGTAACCGTAACTATATGTGCATAGAGAAATATTTGTAAAGAACGTCGTGTTCGTAACATATTCACACGTATTGTCACTTTTCGAAGCAACATGGCTGTACTTCCCCTTGGGCTGGCTAAAGATAACGAATGGTACCTCATAATTTACAGTTAATGGATACTTTAAACGACAGAACGTTGCGTTTCAAGATAGTCTAATGCAGCATTTGCAACGGAAACCCGTTTCGATGCTCGACGATTATGTTAAGCTAACGAAGAACACAGGGAAATCGACGTAGAATGTTTCGACTCGCGGTGATAAAATGTCATTTAACTATAACGCCCGATAAACCCTTGCAATCGTACATTTCGGATCGCTAGTAAAAATCAAAGGCGTCCCACGTTCGTTTTGTACACGAACTATGATGTCATACCGCAGTGCGCACCAACGACAACGAGATTAACGGCCTTGGCGGGGAAAATAGTTTTTACAGCGTAGACAGTTTTACTCTCGCGTACGAATATTATCTAGCAATGTAATAAATAAGTTACCCCTTCTACAAAAGCGTCGTTTGTACGCGTGGTATACCGTAAGTCGTAACTGCATGAGGATTAGCACTGAAATCAATCGATAGAAAGATTTATCGATACGATATTAATTCACGTTAGATCGTACGCGAAATTTGCTAAACGACATCTTTGAAATACATATCTGCTAAATCGGTTAGACGTGCTTGCGAAAGCAGCGAAGCAATGCTAATAAATTATATAATATACAACATCTAATGCTCGATCGTAGAAGCTTGGTATGCCAACGAATATGAAGTTCCTGGAATTGATAGCGGGGTTTAGTAACATACGCGTCAATTTCGAAGAATTCTGAATTTGTGCGGAGCGCTCAGATAAGGAAAAATATCGAATCGATGTATCGGGCCCTCAAAGGTAAGGCGCCCATGGTGCAGGTCGAACGTTACGTTCCTGGTGTACAGAGCCCGCGAGGGCTGGTGGGAAAGAGAGAGGTGGTCCGGCAATCGGAGCTCATAGGAGCGAGACGAAGATAGAGGGCGAGAGAGGAACGCGAGGGCCGAGGCACACACCATCGAGTATCAACCAGCTGGTTGGCAAGGGAGCCGCGAGCAGTCGCCAGTGAGACGCGGCACCCCGCGAGAGATCGTCCGCTGTTTGTTCGTCCGTACGTTCGTACGTACGTCCGTGGTCGGTCTCCCTTCCTTCCGCCTGAAACCAGCTATCGTGGTCGTGCGTACGTTCGTTCGTTCGTTCGTCCGGTTTGTGAGTGGTGTGTCTCCTCCGATCGCCTTTGCTTCTTTGGACGACACTCGCCCCCGGTCGCGGCCATCGTCTTTCTCTCTGTGTGTCAACCAAGTATATATATATACCTATATATATATATATACACGTTATATACGCGCGCGCACACACACAAACGTATACATACGCTCGTTGCACGCAGAGGCATACATACACATACGCGTTATATATCTCTTTCTCTCTCCCCGTTTCACTCTTGTGTGTGCGTGACGAACGAGCCAAGATGGCCGCCGATTCAGGAATGGAGACGTGTCCCTCCCCGGAGATTGCAGACTCCAGGAAGCGGCCACTCGATTGCGACACGGAAAATGGCGCGACGAAGAGGTCACATTACGGATCAGGTATTTTCACCGCGTGTTGTCAATCGTATGTCTCCGTTATCCGATTCTCCTCTGTGATACCTTCGTCGATGCCCCCCTGGCCGTCCCCCCTCTGCCCCTCCCCCTGTTGCCCCCAAATATGCACGTATATACATCCGATAAAGTACACAGTTTCACCGACTTCGTCACGCTCTTTGCTCTCTCGCTCGCCTTTGACAATCTTGTCTTGTCTCGCTGGTGGTGCTGCTGTTGACACAGCGATCGCCTCGCTCGCCTAGGCTGCTCCCTTTCATTTCCCACTTCTCGAACGCCTGACGAACGCGAACACGGTGCACCGCACAGCGGTTCGCGCATCCTCTCGTGCCACGTCTCCTTCTCTTTTCCTCAGCCTCGCGGGTTCTCTCCCCTTTTCCCTCGATCCTTTTCGCTATCTGGTCAGCCCGATATCTGGTGACCGCGAACTTGTACTCGCGGCACCTGTAACGGTGTTTTTTTTTCTTTCTTTTTACGTTGACGTTCGTTTCGGTTGTCACAACGTCATCATTGTCATATTCTCTCTCTCTCTCTCTCTCTCTCTCTCTCTCTCTCTCTCTCTCTCT
>NW_026535284.1:9730300-9814586 GCF_026225885.1 Hylaeus anthracinus
TCTCTCTCTCTCTCTCTCTCTCTCTCTCTCTCTCTCTCTCTCTCTCTCCGTCTGTCCTTCTCCTCCGCCGCCTCCTCCTCCTCCTTACTCCGCCTTCTCTTCTTCCACGAAGTTAATCGACAACATCGTCCTCTTTCACCTCTCGGTCTTCCCCGCGGTTTGTTCGCTGTCACCGTCATCGTCATTGTCATCGTCATCGTCATCGTCATTCTCGTCGTTGTTCCTGCGTGGGCGGTCGTGCCTTTGTGAACATCGTTAATGGAGAATCGTTGCCGCGGCGGTGATTGTCGATCGCATTCGGTGACTGTGCAATTTTGTCCCTGCCGTTACATCGGATCGCCGAGTTCGCGACAGGAACATCGGAAGTGGCTGTACACCGCGTTTCATCCTTACGCGTGCCGTGTACGATACCCTGCCGCATTCCCCCTATAGTGCAGTGCCGCCGTTATCGCGTTAAGTTCGTACTAAGGGAAACGCGCTCTCTGCTAGCCGTTTTCGAGTGGCGGTTATTAGGATGTGGCGTATCGGTGAGTTGTCAGCCAGGCAGGCACACCGTTCCGCTGCCGAGGTTGCGGGTCAAGGTCGACGCGAAGCGAGCGAGCGCACAGGGCTTCCATCTGTCAAACAGCTGTTTGCCCTCGACGCAGAAGCAACTTTGTGCTGTTTCGCATCGCGTTCACCTTATCCCCCGTTCGAACTATTACCTATGCGATCGTTCGTCCAACTTCGTATTCGCGTTTTCGATGGTGTTGGCCCGTTGCACCCGTGTGACGCATGGTACTCGTGATTCCGTGTTCGATTCGGAATTACTTTGGAGCAGTTGCGAGTCTGTGTAACGTGTTAATCAAAAAGTATCGTAAATTTTTCCTAGAGAAATACCTTTTCGTGGTAAAGTTATGTTGGGATAGTTTGTGCTCTTTGAACTTTTAGTAGTATTTATTTATACACGATGTGTTCATCATTAACGTTTCCATTGTACAGAAGTAACAGTTGCTTCCTTGTGTTCAATATTATTAATTAGAATTTTCTTGAAGAACTCTCTTTCTGTTTTATTTATATTACAGAAAAGGAATTCCTTTTTTTATCTATACCACTTTTGCTCTCAATGGAATTAACTCATTAATTCTTGAGTGAAATTGGTATTTTGTAGGAGGAGATGGAACGTATCACCTCAAAGTATTGGTTCCTGGTGTGGCTGCAGGAGCTATTATTGGAAAAGGTGGAGACACCATTGCCCAATTACAAAAAGATACAGGAGCTAGAGTCAAAATGTCTAAATCTCATGACTTCTACCCAGGTATCGTACAGAAATCAACCTGTGCTTTGTTTATTCCTGTAGAATATACTTATAATATTATCTACATTTAATCTCTCCTACTTTACAGGAACCACAGAAAGGGTATGTTTAATAACAGGCAGTTTGGAGGCCATAATGGCAGTCATGGATTTTATTATGGATAAGATACGTGAGAAACCAGATCTCACATTGAAAACAACTGTTGACTTTGAATCTGGAAAGACTACAGCAGAGAGAGACAAGCAGGTAAAAATGTAGTCTATCTTACCTTTCATAATTACATATATTTTATACATGTTAATATCTGTACAACTTAATTATAAAGTGTTTTCAGTTTACACAAAGTAATTGATTTATCATTTCAGGTCAAAATTTTGGTACCTAATAGCACAGCAGGAATGATAATAGGTAAAGCTGGAAATTATATTAAACAAATTAAAGAAGAATCTGGGTCGTACGTTCAAATAAGTCAAAAAGCAAAAGACGTATCTTTGCAAGAAAGATGTATAACGGTGATCGGAGAAAAAGAGAATAACCGTAATGCATTAATGATGATATTAGCAAAAGTGGCAGACGACCCGCAAAGCGGTACATGCCCTAATGTTAGTTACGCTGACGTAAGCGGTCCTGTAGCCAATTACAATCCAACGGGCAGCCCTTATGCTCAAGCTCCGACAACTACTCCCACGTATACTTCTACGGCTGGCATTAACACAGGTAAGATTTCGATCACTTTGAAATATTTATAAATGGACGGATGAACGAAGACTGTGTGTCTCAGTAAATCTAATTATCGTATCGGTGCTAATTTCTGTTCACAGTTAGTCTCTTGAATGGTGCTGGTCTCAGTTTGAACTTGAACTTAGGAGCTGCAATAACAGCGGGTACAACACCCGTAACAACGCAATTGTTGGAACATATAAAGTTAAATTTACGGACATCGGGTTTCTCGGAACCTGCTGCCACCGAAATTTTGTCTGCTATTGCAACTCTCGCCAAGTACAACATCCTCGGGATGGGCATTGGGATGCCCTCGAGCATGAGTTACCTTGGAAATCCTATGGACACTACCACAACAGCGAACGGTTCGAACAATAACGGCGGAGTGTTTGGGCCAATTGGAACGGTTCCTGCTCTCGGATCGACTTCACCAACGCCACGCAATACGCTCGACAGATATGAACCCTTTGATCCGTTCAGACAGAACAACACAGCCGCCAGTGCTATTCATCTAAACAACAATTCGTTTGGCCTGGGCACTAACCAGTTATCGCTTGTAAGTAAGAGTCCTACACAGGTAGACGCCAACAACAAGGAGACCAAGAAAGTAGACATAGAAATTGCAGAGGTTATAGTGGGAGCTATTCTGGGACCCGGTGGTCGTGCCCTCATTGAGATTCAGCACTTAAGTGGCGCCAACATACAAATCTCTAAGAAGGGCATGTTCGCTCCTGGTACCAGGAACCGCATAGTGACTATCACGGGTTATCCTAATGCGATCGGCACTGCTCAATATTTAATTGAGCAGAGGATCAGCGAAGAGGAGGCAAAACGAGCACGTCAGAATGCCCTCGCCAATATAATCCATTGATTTCAAGTACAGTACTTTTGTTCATCCCCATTATTGAGCTCCGTTATTCACCTCTTCGCATTTTGAGATGATGGCGCGGTAGCTCTCTTCTCCTGTCTTTTAAAACACTCGTCCACCACTACCACCTACCACCCGTTGTCATCTATCGCTACATCACTATAGCGCTTGCATTCTCACATCACTATTCATGCATCCATCATGGCTCGTCAACATTTATCAATCTTTTAAGATAATTATGATATATAAATATTACATGTTATATGATAACTACTACAATTGTTCTGTGATACACCACGTTACGGGGCTTTATCACGAATAACACACATACCACATCAGAGTCACATAATATATCTAGTTGTATGGTATAGCATATTGAAAAGATGGCATGATAAAACCTATTGTTCCATTAGAGATGAAATGGCACAATTCGGCCATAATATTACTCTTGAAAGATCGAGACAGAGATGTTTACATGGATAATTGTTTCGTTTTATAAAAACAATTTTTTCCTTTTTTTTTTTTATAGAAGCATAATCCAACTACTGATACGAGACACGCTTAGTTACAAGGTCATACAGAACTCGCAATTGAATGACTTCGATTCGAAGATTAGTACTTCGTTTAGTGTCCTGTAACTCAACTTACATTCGTTTTTACAAAAAGATTCCATAATTATTGTATTGAACTGTTCCTTGAACTATGAAATGATTAGGCTGTTTGAGCGATGTTACTCTTGCTTGACATACTATTTTAACGCGTTTTTTAAGTACGGAATAATACCTTGGCAAAACCAAAGATCTTACATATACGAGGCAGAAATAACTTGGCTGGAAGATAAATATATATACAAAGGGAGAGCTATTCTACGTATAAAAATATATATTTATATATTTACGATGCTGGCTGGTCCAGCTAAACGAGTAACATAATACCTTATTGCCAAGTTTTATTCTCAACCCTGAAGCTTTTATTTCTCAAAAGAAACTTCATCCAACTGTATATTATCGTGCTTAGATTAGTGTACACGAAATTATATTAGCGTCGAGTCTCATTATTTCTTTACATATGCCTTAAGAACGGAGAGTTCGTTCTACCAAGGCGCTAGGATAAATACGACTCGGTTCGTTCAGACGCGATTCACGAGCAATGATTTCACTACGGTTACAACACGATCTTGTAGATAACACTTCGTATATTAAAACTTTCGTCTAATTATTTTTAGTTTCAAGGTTTATCAGTTGAATACAATTCGGATTAATAACAGTTTTACATTTGTCGACACTTGCTAAATGAAAAGCTCTGACAAAAACCTTGTTTTCGTCATTCCTTTACGTTATAGTTTGCATGAATACAATTTTTATTATCACGTTGAAATGTTTATATTTGTATACATGCGTTCTCAATAGTTTAATTGTCAATCATATTTCCTCCCGTCAACGTGTTCGTTTCTCTTTGTTTCAAAAAAAAAGAAAAAAAAAAGCAAACAAACTTTTACGACAGTTTTATTAATGTATTGATATTATACATATTGAACATAGGAAAAGAAGTTCCGTTTAGCAAACGTATCTTTTCCGTGCAATGATCGAAGTACCTTAGGCATAGCATGAAAATTGAGATTATTTGATTACACGTGTTTACTCTTGCATATAGAGTCTGTTATGATCAGCAGCCCATGTCATACAACCTTGGGTTCTGTATGATACTGCTTTATATAAGATTCTATTTAAGCCAACCAAATCTTTAACCGTTGCACTTTGACATTGAATCAAATCAAGTTAGATAGAGAATGGATTTTAGCTAGTAATAATCTTGTCTGTGTTGATAATTATTGGTATAAAATACAGCTACGCTCTATTGCTAGGTGAGAAAGGATTACACCATCTATCGATAACAGACAGTTACGAATCATTGTTTTGTTAGGGGGTAGGTAATAGAAGAAAAAAGGGGGTGGTATAAGGGATAGGCGATAATCAATAATGGGTTTAGTTCAAATAACTGAGAAAAAGTTAGCTATAGCGTCAAATGAAATATATAAATGTACACGAGTACAATTCGTAGCTGAAGGCGCTGGCTCACCGCTCTTTAATATAATAACTTGTATATTTATAAATATCGTATAACATGAGTAATAATAATATATTACACAGAGAGAACGAGAGAGTGAGAGACAGAGAAAATAAATTTATATGTTTGCGCGTGTGTTGTGTGTGTGTGTGGTGAGCGTGTATATGTATATACACACGTAAGTGTATGTATATATATATACATACGCGCGCGCACACATGAAAAGTTTGAATTAGATTATTAAAAAAAGAGAATTCATATATCTAAAAGAAAAAAAATAATATATATGTGTATATTTATATATACACAGGCACAAACGTATATATGTATATGTGTGCGCGCGTGTGTGTATGTATATATATTTGTGCCTGTAAAACGAAAATATATATAAAGAAACATATAAATATATATAAATATATATATATAGAATGGAATGATATTATAAACATTGTTGGTAAAATATTTTTGCGTCCGCGTACGTGAAACATGGTTTTAAGTTTATCCATAAATTCTATGTGAACTATAATCAATTGAACTTCACTGTGTTGCCCAAATACATTGAAAAGGAAGTTACAGAATACGCAAATGATGCAAACTACACAATGACACAGAAGATGCAAACTATTATTAAGTTGCTGTAGATAGATCAATTCGAAAATTTTAAATAGAACATGCTACGAATGTCACGTATATATAGCAATTAATTTAATTTATAAATCGATTTATTTGAATGGTCATCGCGCTATTACTACTAACGGCAGCATAATATTTCTCTACGTTAGCTACGTACAGTAATTTCTCACTAATCATCCGCATCATCACATTAGATCTATTATTGGCAATTCTCAGTCTAATCTTATTGCCAGTCTTTTTTTTGTTTTTTTTTTATTATTATTATTATTATTATTATTTCTACTTTATAACTCACTCGTTGACTGCTGATAGCCAGGTGTGTTCGAAATGATTTGAGTAAAACAAGATGTACTAAAAAAATTCGATATCTTAATTTATGCATCGATTCATACTTCTGTCATGCGTAATGCTCACGAATACTTGTACTAGTGTACCTAAATCTAGCAACGCACTAAATTTGTACATTATAAAGTAGATTAAAAACTTAGCTTCGCTTCGACAAGGGTTTCTACATACTTTGTGCTTGTTACAAGTAACAGTTTTCTTCCTTTACATTTTTTTTTAATTTTTTTTTTATAAGCAAGGTAATATGTTTGTTTTTTTTTTTTAACGCAGAATATTTCGTTCTAATGAATTAACGTATTCAGTGTTACGTCATCAGAGAGCTGCAATATTTTTAATATTATCGATACATTGAACAATCGTTATCGCGACTTTCTCTCACCTGATTTCTCGTAAACGAAAATCAAAGCAATTATCTTCGTTCGACTCGATCGATGTATAGGTATCAAATTATTCATGCGCATTGATAAAAAAAAGTAGCATATTCTCGCGATTAAATCTTCATGCCAAAACAACTTGTAGGTAGCACAAGGTAATTAGATTAGGTTACGGTTTTCTCAGTAAACACATTCCTTAGTAGAACAGATTACGTATAAGACTAGCTGTGATGGAGTTGAGGGATATGTTCATCGGCTGCCAGTACATGAAAAAAAAATGCCACGATACGATTGGTAGCGTGTTAAATTAGAGAATTTATTTGCGCAGGAAAAGTAACTCGATGGCATACGAAAAAAGTTCATCGCCAAGGAGTAAACAAGAACGGATGATTTCTCTGCGTAACGTAGCAGTGTTAGCGTTGAACACGCAGAAAAGCAAAATTTTATGCACAATGACATCTATAAGATTCTGTCAAGATGTCACGGACGATCTTGCGATATCCGTTTCCCGTTGTTATTGTTCGAAACGTTACGATCTTCTTGCATTATTGCTAAGAAATAAAAAAAAGAGATACGTATACAAAAACCATAGCGATCAGTCAGTCTAAATATAAGTATGTATTTCCTTTTTGCGATTTCTACGTCCGTACAATGTTAGTGTCGTCGATATTAGAAAAGAATCCTAAGTGTTCATCGGGTAGTAAAACTAACTGTGCATTAAAAAAGTTTATTGCTCGCACGTTTGAGCAAAGATCAATCTCGAATACTTCACTTTACATTCTCAGAGTTCGCGTGTCGCGTTGAGTTGAATCTATTTGTCGCGCGTTCAACAATTTCCGTCTTTTCATCGGCGAAAAAAATACAGAGGGTGACTTAGTATTAGTGTCAGAACCGGAAATGGGAGGTAGTTGAGACGATTCTGAACCACAATTTTGCAAAGGGAATGCAATTTCCTTTGCGAAATTGTGGTTCAGAATCGTCTCAGCTACCTCCCATTTCCGGTTCCTACATTAATTCTGGGACACCCTGTATACACATGAATACCTCTACTCAAAGTGGCAAAAAGAACAGTATTGGTTGGCCAGTCAATGTTACCTACGAGTTGTTTAACGAGAAAACACACTGTTAGAGACTAATTAAGTCGGCAAACGTATTTGGAAGGATCTTTAACGCATACAACGCTTCGTCTTTGTACAGTTCAAGGTAGATTTCATTGTTCATTCTCTATGTAAAGATGATCACGCGACCTCTAATCGTCGTGGAATAATCGTACACGATTAATAGGTATAGATGTTGTAGATAGTCTGAAATTTCATATAAAAGTGGTCGTTACAGGCTCGACGTTTTAATCCAATTAATACGAGACGAAATATTTACGGAATGGATAAAAGTAATTATACTCTCTCGCACGTGGAAACGTAGTTGTATAGTAAAACAAAGGGAGAAACGATGAAAAAAAAAACTGTAGGAATTGCATTGACTTGCCTCGACTCTAATATGACTATATTATTACAGTAAATATGATTCAATTTTGACACACGTGTCGCCACGCGGGGGTGGTTTTGCGTGTCACGTTACTTGGCTGTGTGTGCTAGGCTACATCGTATAACTCATGTTCCATCATCCATCACTCCACTCGCATAGAATCCAGTTACCTTTACAGAACGAAACAAAGAGGGGGAGAGAAAAAAGAAATAAACAGGAAGAATAACGATGATTCATCGTTAAGTAATAAATATTCGTACGAAAATGGAAATACGCTAAAGGAAGGGTCGATGAATATTTAATACAACGGAAAAGAGAACAAAGTTACTTTTCCGCACATTCACACACACACACACACACACACACACACATACACACACCACCTAATCACTTTAGTGCCATATTGATATCCCATCAGCCACACTTGTTGACGTTTTAACGGTAGAACGTGTTGTTAAAGATGTGTATATTCTGCAATATAAAGCAGGTTGTTTTGAATAAAGTCGGAATACATTTTATTTCACATTATATATAAATATATATAAATATATATGTATAAATATATACATATACATTTATATATATAATCGTTACAAAGTATTATAAAACATTCACCACCTGTATATTGATTATTTAGGTTGTCGCCAGTGTACAAAGAATTGTTACACAGCTACAGAGGGATTTAAGTTAATAGGAACACAGTACCTTACGCTTGTATGCCACCGAATTTTACTCGCACAAGTGGGAAACGAAGACAGTGCCATTGCCACAGCAGCCACAGATGGGAAACGGTCGCGGGTGGGGTAGTGTCGTCCACTAATTAATATTCACACGGTTTTGGTAAACATCAAAAGTTCTCGTTATACCTGTGATGTTTTATAGAGAAGGCATAAGAGATTTATTAATACAATTAGTGGAACATATGTGCGAAGAGTGTCTAAAGGAATATAAAAAAATTCAATAATTTATTCGTTAAAATCAATTTTTGTGTTGAACATCAGAGGTATCTTCACGAGAGTATCCCCTACGAATTGGTGACGTATCTTTGGCGAAATTGAATCCAAACACGACTTCATTCGGGCTATTTTTTCACTTGTGAAAATCTTCCAATTTTTTATAATTAAAGATAATCCGACCGAGGTTGCTGTTGGACTCACTTTCGTGATACAAACATTGTCCATTCGTTCGCGATACTCTCACGAAGACGCAATGAAATATATAAAAATAGAAATGTTGATTAGTGGACATCTCATCCTGCGAGCGATGATGTTTACCTGTCCAAGCTCGCTGGCATTGCTCTATCCCGTTCACTTTTAATGTACATATCCCATTATCTGTCGCGTCAGATGATCCAATAGAACCTCGATCATTGGACGACATATGGATTGTAAATGTCTACAATAATCGAAGTAACGAGTCAGTATAATATCAATTTTTCTGCCAGGGATAGGCAAAATACACGTCTAGGCGATAATTTCCAATAACGAATAAAAGACGCGCGACTTTTTATCCGTTATTTGTCAAATAAACAGGGGACTTGCGAAAAATGAAATGATCGGTGTACTGTGTTTTCATTCATCTATTGTTCGTCTATTATTATAAAATTTTGCCCGTCTCTGCTTGTTGCTTAGCGACCATCCCCTCTGCTCGTCGACAACACGCGATGATGGAGGCCTCCCGTGCAGTAATCGAGGTTCTATTGTGCATGCAACGATATTGCTATCTTCACTGGATGTATAGAAACACGAGTGGAACCGATTCGGGGTGCATAGAAGCGAGAGTTACTGTATGTAATAATGATTTATCACGATACGACAAGACACAAGAATTGTTCGATCCGCATCCTCGAGTTTCTTTCTTTTTCTTTTTCGTTTGCGTAACGTAGCGATGGAAATTCTTTCTGTAAATAATGCAACAGTTTCTCGATTAGGCGAGCGACGCGTTTCGACGCGCGGATTATTCTTCTAGTTAGAAAATGAAAAAAAAAAAAAAAGAAAACAGAAAACGAGCAATGGCTTTACTTGTAAATCAAATTCTCCATTGCTTGTTCGTTCGGTGTGCGTTCAATTCGCCGGAATTAGAATGCGATAAAAACCGACGCAGGCCTCTGTTACAGCGACGAAACGTTTCGATAGAGATACCGTGATGTTTGTTAGACGTGCTTTTTCCTTTTTCGAGGCTACCATTGTTTCCGACGAAACGTTGCATTCGAACGCTTTAAGAATTGTTATATTCTTCGGACGATTCTTTTTACTGCCACTTTTTGCAATGTTTCGCTATAACGAAGCTAGATGGAAATTTACAATAGTCGAAGGGAATTTAAAAAAAAAAAAAATAAATAAAGAAAGAAAGAAAAAATTAAAAATAACGAAACATTGATGTAAATGTGTAACGTTACGCGTTAAGGAGTATTGATATACATATTAAGAGACGTATGGTCGTTACAAAGATGGCGGTGAAAATAAAATCGTACGCGTTGCATTGATGAGACAATAGAGCAAAACTTTAATCGTTATACATAGAGGAAAAAGAGAGTGCAGCAAAAGCTTGTCGAGGAAACCCACAATTAAGTCTTTGAAAAATACGCTGAACTGGTTCACCGGATGTTTTCATTTAGACGCTACAACATACATGTATAAACGCGTATATTGTACGCGAAAACTTTCGAACCCACTTGTGAGTTGCCATTTTGTATACAGCCGTGTCGCGTTTTGGCGAATCTGTAATTGCAAAAGAAAGGAAAAAGTAAACAAAACGCACATACAGAACAAAAACGATCATCGACCTGTTCTCAGACACTTTCTCTGTTTTTGACTCGTTCGTTTTCGATTGTCCGGGTTTCGCCATACGGAGTCTTTCGTGAAATATGAGCGATAAATCGTTCCATAAAAATGATAAAGATAATTCAGGTGAACGTTTGTATCGTTTAAAGGAATAATCTTTAACCCTTTGAAGCACGAGGGTAATATGTTACTACGTTGAATATATACAGATATATTTATATGAATATATATTAAATGTATTAAGCGCTGTGCATAAAAAACTTCCTCGATTATCTGGAAAGGAGTGTGTTAAGTTTCATAGTTTATATTCGCCACAAATGTCTGTGCGTCAAGGGGTTAACAGAACAACTTCAATAGGTATTCAGTAATGGCTCAGAACCTACAAATGATACGGCAAAAATCAAATCGATAGTTATTTATTACTTTTATGAATTATATAATTTTAATATTCTTGCCACGTTTTGCGAATTGCTCTGTATGTATCTGCATTGCGATACTCTGGAAAAGCAATCGATGTATTCAAAACAGCAATGCATAACAACGTTTGAAATCGTGAAATCCTCCGGGTCGAGCGACCAGGAGCTTTTTTTACGATTTCTCGAGAAACGTAGAACGAGCGAGCAAACCGAGAGAATTTATTCGAGATAAGATTCTATTTAAAATGAAACAGTGAAAACAGAGGGAATGTAACGAAAAGGAGAGATAGAGAACATATTTAATAAACACGACTAGGAATCACTCGTTACGAGTAAAATAAGGAGAAAAAAAAATACGGTTGTACAAAAGTGTATTGTAATGTTATTTTATTGGAAGTGAGACTTTTAGCGTTAGATTGTTAATACACACGGTATATTATTTTGGATAAGCCTATCTATAAAGAGATGAAAAATTCGGTGTGCGTGTGTTTGTTTGTTTGCGTGGTTTGCGTGGGTGTGTGCGTGTGCGTAAACAACAAGAAAGAAGTATATATATACATATATATGATGAAGAATAATAATCGAGGAACATTGATGAGATTGTTGCGTTGTTCGCGGTAGAAGTAGCGCATAGTAGCTCGGGGATTTAATGAAAAGAAAGACGGCGAGGAATGGAAAAAAAAAAGAAACTATTAAGTACCTTGTTGAGTATAAGTAGAGTTAATAAGTCGCCAAGTCGCGGAGAAAAAAACAAGAATAAAGAAAATTATGTACACGCGGCCGGAGAAAGGTGCGCGTGTGCACGAATTCATGTTCATTGAAACGACTCGACATCATTGAACACTCACACAACACACAAAGGAATATTATACAGTTGTATAACGCGAATTGTTGCATGCCTAATACACGCAAATGGACACAAACGAATATAAACAGAAAAAGAAGATATATGTGTATATATATATGTATATATATTGACATGTATATACACACATATAACGAAGTGTACTAGACAGGAGGTTTCACGCGAAACGCAGTGCCGCGCGTTGTGCTTTACCTTGATTAAGGACCGCAATCGACATCCAAACGATGCTCGGTCGCGTTAAATGAAAATAAATAAAAATAGCATTATCTTCTTACGAGTATTTCGAATTTCGAGAGCAGCTGGCTGCGAGAAACAGATAAAAGAAAAAAAAAAGGTACCACATATATAGAGGGACTCGTTCGTCAAGTATTGTACCTTACATTCCTTCGGCTATAAAGTGATAATGATAAGAGGAGGACGACGACCGTGTGCGCACATCGTGGCACTTTAACACGGAGGTTCTTAGACAGAGATCCTTCCGCTTCGAAAGATTCGCATCAGTATTGGTTATTCCGATGTTGTGTACATACTTTGAAGGTTTAACCCCTAAACGAGCGTTTAGTAAACTGACCTCGTCGCGAGTTAAAATCGCTGTGTTTTTATTGAAGCAATTAGAACCACAAGAGTTATTTCCGTACGCGATATGTCACGAAACTTTTAACTACGATCGAAACGAATTCTAATCTTACGAGAATATTTCTATTCCGGAAAGAAACATGAACAAAATTATTAGATGTACGCGACTATTACTCCATATCGATCATTTGCTGCAACACCCATAAATGTTCGAGATACGAATATAGACAGAACGCTAACAAAAGTGAGCATTCATGACACTGAAAGACGATATTGCATGCTTCTGGCCTAGTTCGGTATCTTATCTTACCAATTTGGCATTTCCACTGCGACGTTCCTAGGTAATTACAATCGTGCAAAATTCTAACTCATAATTACAGCAAATGAGCGATGCGTTACCAAGTTGTTTTCTTCGGTTACGTTTCGTATTACACTTGTATGTGTAATTCAAGTGATTTCTCGTTCGAACGTGACAGAAATATCGTCGATAACAGTGCTTAAGTAACCCATGAAAATTAAAATAAATTAATACAGCAGGTTTCCTTGTAATGCCATTGGGAAACAATAATTTTCCTTATGTAACACGAATAAATTATATAACGCGTTGTACAAGCATTGCGTTACATAAAAAAAAAAAAGCATATCTTTCGTGTGTCGTAGAAACTCACGTTGATACAGGAGTTTACTGTACATGGAGTACCAGCTAGCACGGTGTTTGTGGCCAAAAGAGAACGTTATGGTAGTGTTGCGGTCGTCTAGGGGTTAAAACCTGACATCGTTCTTTCGACAGCGAGAAAACAAACTAGTTTCTATCTAGTGGGGATTATAGTTTCTATCTATCGGGCTCGTGCGGTAAAAATCTTCTGCCCTTATTACAACGTTCGCGTGATCCTCGCGGTTATCGTTTCTCTGTATTATTTAAAACCAATTGAATCATTCGACTGTCGTGTCGTTGCAAAGAGAAGGCAAGGCTTCGACGGAGATTATTATTAGAGCAAAATCAAGCGTCTATATGTGCCGATAGTATCGACAAGGTTAAGTCTTAACACGTTCACTGTCCACGGACGCACATGCACAGTAAGTCACTCGAGTATTCGTGTCTCCTCCCTCCTCGATCCTCGACTTGGAACGATTGATATTTTTGTTTAGAACGCAAGTTTTCGAATCCTTATCAGCCAGAATCCGTTCGATTGGCAGACTATTGGTACATAAAGAATCGATGCAACGAAAATGGGAACGTGGGTAAATTATAGCGGAATTAACGTCACGAGGAATGTTCGTATGTATTTGTGGGTAGAATTGGCGCCATTTTCGCTACACCGGATACATAAGACATTCGAAGCATTAAGAATTGTAAAGTTCGTGTTCTCGAGAAATCCGAATCCCTTAAAGTCGACAATTTGGCGAGATACGGATATTTACTTAACTCACTGTGAGTTCAGACAGTTTCGATCGAGGAGTCCGTTCCGAATACACGACTACTAACGCCGTCCATACGGTCGAGTCGAGAGCTTTTTCGAAGTCTGATCCAACGATCCAAGCGACTCTGATGCGTATTACCGTGGTAGTTAGGCTAGGAGTTAGAATATTTATTGCTACGAAAACGTAAACAATTTTCTAGACGTTTGAGTTGTGTTGACGGTTCCAGGTGCGGGCAGACGAACGCGTTAAGAAAACTGTTATCGGAACGAAATCAAGTGGTTGCTCAAAGTCACTGCATCGTTTAGCGTGAATAGCGCCAAGCAGAAATTTCTACTTTCGCGCCATACCTGAGCTTGGCTCTTTGTTTCAGAGACAGAGAACGCCCGTGCACGCAGGTTTTCCATTTCTGTCTCTGAAACACTGACGCTCGGAGAGAAGACCTACCCCAAATCAGACAGACGGGGGCGGAGGTATTCCAACGGTACAGTAGAGACCTCGATAGTTGCAGAAAAACGAAGCTGAAAAATCCTGCGAGCGGTAAATACCTCTATAAAAAAAGTTCCAATTTCACGATACATGTACTTCCATTTATGACTTATAATCAAATTGGGGAGGAAAATTTATTAGAATATCAAAAACTTGAATCAATTTTACTGTTCGAAGGGGCTTCTTTGGTTCCTTCCTCCCCAATCATATCACGGCCCTGCTCGTGATCATCGCGTTAATCAATTACCAACAATCTGCTTCCGTCTAAAACAAAAGGCTTCCGGTACCCGTTTCACTCGTTGCTTAATGAGCATCCCTTCTACTCGCCAACACAATGAGGCTCGCGTGCAAGTATCGAGGTTGTACTGTATACAGTTGGAAGAGGAATGGGGAGGTGGCTCTCTCTCCTCGGTGACTTTGAGCAGTCGGTTGATCTTGATTCGATTACAAGTGGTTTACGACTACGAAGCTGCTGTAGTTTATCTGACGTAGGCAAACTCCATCGCCGAAAAGGTTAATCGGATTTGTCGATGAAAAAAGTACTCGGTGTCGATCGACGCAAAATCCTCGTTTTGTCGACTGGCCGCGGGTAATCGACGCATGTGTCACACGGTCGATCGGTTGTCTGTCTATCTCGTTTTGTTTCTTTCCGTCAGGATATACATACATAATAGAGAATGAAAAAACGGTACATAAAGAGTAGCGAGCAAAATTGTATTTTTTAATATATACACAGCGAGTCCCAGGGGTATTTCTACTGCCTCTGGAGACTTCAAATTGTTGATGTTGTTTTTTGAGATAATTTATGGGATCGTTAGTGATATTGATACTGTAACATTTATCTTAAATAATATATTAACGATCTGAGGTCGGTAATCGAGGGAATAGGAATACTTTCGAAACTCACTGTACATATATATTGTCATGTGTGTGTGCGTGTCGCATGTAAGAAAGTGAGAGAGATAGAGAGAGAGAGAGAGATAATGTGAGAGGAAGATAAATGTATGCGTGTGTATAAATATATATATGTATATGTACATACACATATATATATATATATATTCCGAGGGTCCCGCCTCCGAAAAGGGTATTGCGATTTAGCTATGAAAATGGTTAATCAAGGAATTTTAGATTTAATCGAGACTCTATATTTAATTAATCGCTAAGTTGAGCAGCAAAAGAGTAGAGCATTGTTCTTTCGAGACAAAGATATATTACGTATATATATGTATATATATAAACAGAGAAAGAGTAAATATATATATAAATATATATATGTACACATTATACCATTATACATACACATACTTAGAGGCAAATTAAAATTCTCTCGACGAACAAAAAAAAAACTATTCTTAGGGCTGTTAATTATTCGAGAATCGTCTAAAGCGATAATTTAGGACAAAATATACATATATGAGATACATGCACATGTTGTGATTATACTTGTGTCGTCGATTTGTCCGTGATACGGATCGATCGGGAACTCATTGTACGCGTTTTACGTTCTGTTTTTGGTAACACGAAAAAAAAGTGGAAAGAAAGCAAGGAAAATGTCGCGTTGGCTGTGCGTCGCGACACAGAGAAACTCGTCCACGACGATAACAATAACAGAGAATCTTTACGAACGAAGAGAAAACCTATTTCTCCGTGTGTCATTTCCCCACGATTTTCCTTCTACAAAAATACGTTGTAATTATGATCTAGCACAAAGCAGTTGTGTTGACAGTTTCTTCAACAGAGTTTTCTACGTTCGATTGTATCGTCCACACACAAACGATAATTCTCGATTATTACGGATCGAATACCAATGAGAAGCGTGAAACTCTTTTTCCGATGGATGCGTGTATACGTAAATAAGATTGTGGTTCGTCGATTGGGTTCTGTTCTTTTTTTCTTTTTTTTTTTTTCGAAGTAATAGTAAAATGAGAGAACCGATAATTCGACAAGCAAAGTGTCGCATGTTCGTCTCGCGTTCTTTCGACGTTAAACCGACGTTATACACGCCCATCGTCTCTCAAACATTTTCACGCTGAATTTGCTAACCGTCGAAAATGTAAATGGAAAATCGAAGAGAATTGAAGTTTGCGCGGATATCAGTGAACGCGACGACAAACGAGTATGCATCACGCTGTTTGCAAGCCTAAGAATATTACGAAGCAAAAAAAAAAAAGTCTCTGTTTATCAAGAACGCGAAACGATACGTTTTTATTTTTTTAATTTATTTGATAATTCTATGTTTGTAAAGAAAAAAAAAATGAGAACCTAGGTTTCAGGGTAAATCTCACCCTACCGCGACCACTTTGGGCACCACTATTAATATATATGTATATATATGTATATGTATGTCTATATACATATGTATATGTATGCATGTATGTATGTATATGATTAGTTCACAGAGCATTTGAATTTTACTCTTAAAATAATTACTTTACACTCTAACCACATTTATTTGCATCCATTGAATTGTTAATTCTTTCATCATCAAAGTTATTCCATTCAATGTTAAATAATTATAAAAAGAATATTACAAAAACATAATATATATTAACTATTTTCACTCATGAGGAAGCATCGTTACCTGTACGACAAGTGACCATAAGAGCATAATAAACAATCGCTCATTAAATGCATTCTGTTGTTCTTCATTTCATGACCTGGCCACAACCACAACACGCTCCATCCACGCCGGTCCATCGAAATCCATCCATTTCTCCATTTCAGTGTCGTTTGTACGATCATCGTAATTTCTCTCTATTATCTCATTCGCCGATACTTTTCTTCGAATTTCACAAGATTCTGCCTACCATCACGCCTCTCTATCTTGAATTTTTCTTTGCTCTCTCTGATGCGACCATCCACAATGGATTCTGCGTACAATTGTAATTTTATCAAAATTGGGAAGGTTGCAATTCCGTAAATTCCATTGCACGAACGCGTTTGATCCTATCAATTCCACGAGAAATAGATTTCAATCGGTTCCGTTGGGTTCTGTACGTACATATTGGGAGCCTTCCAAATTTTGATAGAAAGTTCATCGAAAGTTGAACGTTTTAAAAATGGCTTGGCCTATCGCACCTGTAAATACGACGATTCCAATTAGTTGTTAAGCCTTTAGAGTAATGTTTACCTCGTCTAGTGTTCAAGGCCGAGTTAAAAAACGGCGCAATATCTCGCGAGAGTGCAGTATTTCTTTTTTCTTTTTGTCGTTCGAGACAGGAATGCAGAGGTACAATTTCGGACTCGATTAATATTTAACGCCATCGTTCTATTGTACACTCACTGGCCGTGTCGTTTATTTTTATTGCGAAGTCTCTTTGTAGCTGTGTTGTTATTGCGTGTGTACCTCGCGTTCGGAATAGCATATCACCTTGAACACCGCTATATACGGTTTTCGCGTGCATTCCATCAGTGGTACAAATTCTGGCGTACAAAAAGAGAGAAAAAAAAAGATGCTGTTCTAACTAGTCAGTCTAGGATAAGGGAATGTATTTTTTTACACGATGGATTTATAATAAAGACATTGATAAACGAAAGAGTATGGAGTTCAGACAGATGGCATGGAACAAAAAAAAAAGAAATAAAGAGGAACAACTTCGTCGATGAATAATTCGCGAAGCTTTCGACGAGTTGGGTAAACATATTTTTGGTTTCTTGGGTACGATATGTCTCGGGAGAAGTAATTTATTTCTAAGAATTCTCTCTCGAAACGTTACGAGATTCCTTCGTTTCAGTTTTAAATCGCATGTACGAATTGTTTGGAATACTTGGCACACCACAGGAGAATTGGTATACACTAAATTCCTTTCGCTGGGTAAGTTGCATATATTTTTCTTCATATCTATGCTGATTCATCCATCTCCTCGGTTCGATTTTATATCGAAACAGTTAAAAACCTCTGGGTGCGAGTCTGGTTATTCGTTAACTTCGCACCGCCTATTCAAAGTAGAGTTTATGAAATTTTTTTTTTTTTTTTTTTTTTAAGTTATCTATCATACTAACGGAAGTAACTTCAACAGGCGATTTTGTTCAACCACGAGTTAGCTTCATCAGGATTTCAGGATGCACCGATGCTACAATAGGAGCGTAATAATTATGGCAATAAAGACGGTGTTTCGAAATGATTCGAAATGTAATTGAAAATACAATGGCGCGATTCGTTCACTTACAATTAAGATCGCTCACGATTCCCAATCACAACTCGTCTACAGTCGAATATTTTTATTGGATCGAGAACTGCATATTCAAATATGTACACACAGTTCTCGACGGCGTTTTAATTATCGAATTCTACAAATTAATTATACATACACTATGACACAGAATTTATTATTCCTCGTAAGCAATGAACGTACATAATTCAATTTTCACTTACAAAATATCTAAGCGTATCATACCGGTTTGTTTGTTTCGTTAACTTTTTGTTAAGTATCGTTTATCGTTATTATTATTATACATACTCGCATTTGCCCCTACTACGACTCTTACTCACGCATACTTTTACAAATGGTATGTAGCACTACCTAACTAAACTCTATTTAGGACCGTCGATATAAATGAAGTTTCTAAAAGTGGTTTGTCCGTTATTGCCCCAATTAATTTGTTGCCAAACTATAAAATAATTCTATTGTGTTCAGTGCTTTTCCACGTTACACCTACGAAACTAATCGTTTTGTGTCGCTTTACGTAAACACTTTCCTGCCTCGGGCTCTTCCACGTGTGTGCGTACAAGCTAATAGTGAAAAAGCAGTGTATGCTAGAAACTATAGTTTATCGATTCACCGTTAAAAGGATAAGCATTGTGCAGAGAAATGGAAAATTTATTTTTCTTTTTAATAGATGTACCATTCAATACAAATTTGTTGACCAGCTTAACAATTTTTTACGGGATTACCTGAATACCAAAGGTAGATCGATATCGTTTAAAAAAATTCCACGGAAAATTATCCATTTCTCTCGCGTTATTCAATTATAAGAATAACAAATATCACGTGAGTTAAAAACAAACGAGTTGGATTTTCCTTCTCACAATCATCACACCTCGTTTTTTTTCTTTCTTACTTCCATAGTTGGGATCGACGCAGAAATTATTTTGATGCGATTATAGTCGAAGGGTGTCACTTGTTTGCATTCCTTCCTACGTCCTCTACGAACCCCTATCATATGTGTACGACATGCGATACTCTTGCTGAGATAGTATGGACAGCCTTCTCGAAACGTGATTCGGGCTGATAGTGCTTTTCTGCATGCAACATTCGAACATCTTGTATAAAAATTATATATACATTATTATCTAATCATTCACTTGTATAATGCACACGTCTAAGTATGAAATGTATATCTCTGTCATTCTTCTTTGTTATAGTATAAATTATATAATTCCTAGCCGCCTAGTTGAAGAAGCATGCAAACAAATACCCCTCCGTTATCACCTAACGCGGTACGGAATACCTTAATTTAATGAGTAATTCGTAACATAAATTCCGAATAGGCGAGCCTATGAACGACTACTTTCGAAAGTTTTCATTTTAATCGTACGATTTACTTACAAATCAAAAAGGATTAGTCTTCACTTTCGTGGAAAGCAATGGCAAGAAAGAACCAGGCAGTAACAATGTCAGTAGAACGAGTTCTCGATAACGTACGATACTGTAGTTCAGTTTCATCCTGACGCCTGTGGTCTTTATCGCACAATGAACGTATTGTTCGTGTATAAAACTACAAAATATATTTAAGTTATACAATATAGGCGATACGATCAAACATGTATCTCTATATAAGATTATGTCCTGCAAAAAATACATTGGAAAGTATTAAAGTGTGCTCAAGATTGAAGCAAGGAAACATTCTACACAATTTTCAAATATATATCTTAATCGTAATTCTCTACCACGTTTTTTTTTTTTAAGTCTCAATATGCGTATCAGGGGAATCGATGTATTCCTCCAAGGTACGCGTTACGAGCTTATGGTACATATCAACGCCGAGCACACTTTTCTATCTTTTAAAGTTAACAACGAAATCCAAAGTTACATTGTATCAAATATCTCCAACAATTACTCGTGGACCGACACAAGTTTATAGAGGAAAAATGAAGTGTACCCACAGGATAAATGCTTTATGAAAGAAATTTGATTTGTACTTTTCATTCCTCAGTATTTTATCTGGAGTTTGAGCAGATTGCGTTCTCTTATTACACATTTTCTTTTTCTATTTATTCAATGTATGTTAGTATGCGTGTATCCTGCAACGTTCGAATCTGCTACTTTATATTCAGTAAAGGATTTAAAGTTTTTATCTAATATTATTTAATAGCAACACTTCTCCTTAATCTATGTAAGCTAAAAATAATCGAAAAATTATATTATTATGAGTATAAAAAGTAAACTTTTGATTTCAGACAACAGAACCTATTTGGAATAGGTCAATACACTTTACAAAATAATATGCAAGTACTATACGAAGACGAATTCGAGTAATTTTGATTATGTATTTAAAACCACTGAAAAAACATAACAAAATTAAACATAAGCCAACATTCCTATTCTCTGTGTAAGTATGGGAATGGTACAGTGTTTCATCTCATCTTGGAACAGATGACGCATCACGTATTTTCACTTTACGTATAACTGAAAATTATTACAGAGTCGAATACTCTACTCTACACTGTTTACCATCTCGATACCTAAACGTAGTTCACAAGTGACAAAAGGTGCACTATTCGCGTTACAAACAAGTAACCAATGATCTATGAAAAAATATCTAAAATACCTGTAGCTATGTTTGATGGTAGTATCCTTAACGCCAAGAGATCCCAAAGAATTATGAAGAACAAATAAAAGTAAGACTGGTACATTAGGTGTTACAGCCAAGTTACACGACTTCACACCCTTATCAATAAAATTCACCCCCTCCCGTTTCGATCTCGGAAACTCTATGCATGCGTTATTACCGTTTGTATAACATAATTGTGTGTTGTCAATTTCAATAAAAATAGAGTTGCATCACCTTTTCTCACCATAGAACTACAAAATATTGGACCACCTCCCTTTCCGTTTCTATAAAATTAGAAGAGGAAGAGGGTGGTCTGCCTTGCTTGCTACTTGGTTGCCTCTGGAGGACAATCAGGCTGATTATTTGGGTGAGCAGCGGTAAAGGCAGGGTGATTCTCTAAATGACGATCTACTCTTAAAATTGTTGGGAAAGGTCTCAGATCGACGAGAAACCTTCTCGCGTTAAATATTTGTGGTATTAAACAACAGTCTGCTAGTGTAATTTCATCCCCCACGCAGTATTTCCCTGCACTGGACGACAGTAATTTTTCTACAGCTGGAAAAAAACCAATTCCAATTATCTCTCTATCTCTCTCTATTATCTATCTTCATTGTTAATGTATTAATTTGTATACCTGTTAAACCTCTTGTAATCCAATGCTGTGCCCATTCCTTCTTACGTTCTTCCCCAACATATATCAACACAACTAGATTCTGCAACGGTTGAATACCACTAGCAATCACCTCGCAAATCTCCCTGACTCTAGCTCTCTTCACAGGATCTGCAGGCATTAAAGGTCGGTGTGGTCTGGTCTCTTCCAGGTATTGCAAGATATTCAACTGCAGCCAACACATATTTCCAGTTACATTCTCTATTCTTCATTAATATGATATACAAAAACGTATGGGATTATACTCACAGATTCTATTAACGTGTGATTGTCGATATGAAGTGCCGGCACCTGCTCCATGGGATTAATCTCACGAAACTCATTGGAATGTTGCTCACCGCCTCCTTTTATTAAGCTAACTGGTTTTATATCGTAAGGGATCTCCTTCAAGTTTAGTGCTGTTAGAAAATAGAATTTTGTATTGCACTAGATACATTTGGAAGAATATTTTATTTATTTGAAATCTTTCGCGAGTATAACGATAGCATCTTGAAATCATTGAACGCTGTATTTTTACTCACCGATTCGCACTCTCCACGAGCAGGAGCTCCGCCAATAGGAGTAGAGTACCGGCTGAAACGAAAGAAAGAAACGAAAAATAAATGATCGACCGACAAATTCGTTCCAATGTTTACCGGCTTCATGAGTTGACGAAGGTGTACATTCGCGAGGTAAGATTAAAATTCGATTGAATAGTTGCGGATAGAATACAACTGCGATGATAAAAGATGGTAAACAAAGGGAATAATACAAAAGAGAGAGAGAAGGAGAGAGAGAGAGAGGTAAAAGCATCGTTCGTAAATTAATAGGAATTCTGGTTGAACGAAGGTCGAAGAAACAGGTCCTGCAGGAGACGAAGGAAGGGCTAGCAAAAGCGAGATCTCTGGCAACAACGTCAGCATATATTAGATGTATTAATTCGTTCTCACCTTTCCCATGACGGACATCTCGTCAGGTCTTCGCGGACGGACTCGCTTGCTCGATTCTATACTCGATCGTTAAACGTTGACGCCGTGGCTCGCGAATCTCTTGGAAATTATTCGGAATCAGTTCAACGCGCGAAATCACTCCTCCCTCCCCTTTTATTCGATTGCCAGACGTCCCGTTCCAATGTCTCATTCTTGTCTGGGCTCGTGCGACCAATCAGCGCTCGCTTTTCGATAGAGCGCAGTGCTGTACGATACAAAAAACCTTCAAGGTTGATATACACCTATCTCCTGATTTACATGGAGGATCAGCTCCTACGAGGTTCTCTGAATATAACGTTCAAATCGAATTCAGGACTTTTTAAGTGGGAAAAACATGTACATTAAAAACAAAATGCAATTGTTCCATTACATTCATTTATTTCGACGTAAGATAAAAATGGGAAGCAAACAATTCCATTCATGAGATAATCTTTAATAACATTTTAATTTTTGTTTCTATAGATATGATTTTTCTAATCAATCTCTTTCCTGTTTAATTTCTCTCAATCTTTAATTTCCCTCTAAATTTTGCGTTTGCCCTTGAAGATTAATACGCACATATTTTGTAAATAATGTATTGTTAACGTAAATTTGATATCATGTGACTTATCACGAGTCCCGCATGTGGATGGTGTGAGGATTTGTTGGGTGTTATCTGTATGTTTTCTGGTTTTTCTTTTTAATACAGCAAGTACGCTTAACGACAAACAAGGATACCGATTAGAAATTATAATTTGGTATCCACTAACCGGTCGCGTGTATCGTGACAGTAAACAAGGCTATAAAAACTGAAACATAGAGCATGAGAGGCGCTCTTTAACGTGAGGAATATGCAAATTTTTCGTCCACGATTCTAATAATTTATTACTATATCTAACATTACGTACATTTATACAGACGAGATTTTTACGATGTACATTGGAGAATGTTAATTTTTGTTCTCTAAAAGAAAGTCACCAGTTCTGGCAGCAACCAAGTATTTCACGAGACCAAACCTGATAACTTAGAGATTCTATTGAAGTATATAATTTTTATTACGTTATTTGTTAATTTGAGAATGCAAATATGTTCAAATTATAGATGTATCCCAATAATTTAACAAACATTTCATATTATACGAATTAAAATTTGACTACACCAATGCTTTGGATGCACATGAGTGATTATGTCTATTAGTCACGTTGTTTATTTATTTGACCTCTTATTTATTTTATTTTATTTAGTTGATTCAACCTTTTGCGGTCTTCTCATTTTAATAATTTTTATATAGTTCATGGACTCAAAATTGGTATCGCCATCTAGCGGTGAACAGGCTGTACTAATTTTTCAAAGGTATGTATATATGACAGTTATTAACTCCTTAATATCTCATTTTCCTTATAATTAACTTGAAATATAATTGAATAATAAGTGTGTGAAGCAATAAAATGTGTAAATATGTTAAATTTATAATTTTTAAAAATATTTTTTTAGTCTTAGTGGCGCCATCGGTGGCAAAACGCCCAAGTTTGTAGTAAAACTAGTTCCTACTGTTTCCGCTAGATAGCGCTAATGACTATAGGGTCGATAATTATTGCTGAATTAAATAATGTATGTATTACAATGATAAATTTGGTGTTTGCGTTACTATTTTTTAGTACTATAATGCAAAGAATGTTGTTAATTATGCATTTGTGTAATATAAAAAAAAGAATTAATAAATGACTCGGTAGCGCCATCTAGCGAAAACAGTGCGAACTATTTCTACTACAAACTTGGGCGTCTTGCCGCTAGATGGCGTTACTAGTATCGAATTACCGACTTTAGAAACATTTATTTATTTAATTTTTTTTGCAAATTAACATTGTATTACTCCGTGTTAGGGGTGCTAAACTATTAGTTTAATTACAATTCTTTGAATTTTAGCGATTGTGAGCCATTTAAGCGTATATAATGGTAGTTTAATCTTTCCATATCCAAAATTAGTTCACCTGTCTCACCGCTAGATGGCTATACTGAAAGTCACCCCGTTAATGCGCTTATGGGTTTGAAAAGCATAAGCAATTATGCATTTCAATAATAGGCTTATTTGAGAACTTCTTTGTATATAAATTATCAATATGTTTATTAATATTACTAATATTAATAATGAGCTACATAATTATTTATTTTATATACTATAAATATAGAAGATAGAATAATAGAATAGATATAACCCTACATTAAAATAAATGCAATAGTTTATCTATCCTAATATTTCCTTATATATTAATTGTTCCTGCTTAAACTTTCCAGAATACTTTAAAAATCGGAAGCAAATGAAATCTCATAAATATTTGATACGTTACTAAAGCATTAGAATAAGAAATATAACACGCATGATGAATTTACGTAACATACCTAAAATCGCTACATAATACAGGTGGAAACTACATTACACCTGTGTATCGCATATAATGTATTTTCCTAAACGTTATCCTGTGCATCAAGCTTTAAACAAGGTACATGGACGATCGATATGCCCATCTATCTCTAAACTATATAATCGTTGCGGACCATACGTGTTTATGGATGTTCAATGGTTGACAGCTGTCAGTCGCACATAGGTTGATAGTGAGTCACGATATTGGCAGTGGAATTGGGTGAAGACCATTCACCTCGACAGGTGACTAAGAGCCTAGGAATTGCTGCTACCTCTTTTTATCTTGAAGTTGTGTTATCGTCTGTTGCGCACGCACTCGCCCGTAGCTAAAAGCGGTTCATGCTTTTGTGACTTTTCCTTTAGACAAAAACCTAATCAAGCACTTGCTTTTTGGCCTCCAAGTTTTGTGCTGGTCCGCCACAGATATCGCACGTCATCACCTACCCCTTTGTTCAGATGTCCAGGTATTTTTTGTAAGAGCCCATGTTTACTTTCTTTTGCACTTATTTGTACGAATCCTTAATTAATAATAAGCGATATTTACCTTGCAAGCTTTGTTTCGCAGCGACATAACCGGCATGGCGTCTAGCTCCGTCAGCCAGGAGGACTTTGACAATGATTTTAAACTGACATCCAGGAGGTCCAGGATCAGGACAGCACGAGCACGTGTTGGACCACCCAGACCAGGGGACACCTCTTCCATAGGTTTTCAAAGTAATTCGATACTTACCTATCTGTTAATTTGATCATTTCTGTTGAATTGTTACTTGGAATGCAAATTGCTCTGCTTGCAGAGAATGCATCAAACGTAGAGGAGGCTCAGGAAGTATGCGATATGAGCTCTAACAACGTGCCTGATCACGAGAACGCGCAAAACAAACCGATAATGAGAAAGCAGGACAAACGGGTGACTGGCCGGTGAGTAATTTTCTTGCAGTTGCCTGCTTAAGAAATGCCCAAAGATGTTGGTTTGTTGAACCTTGGATGACCACACAATTTTGTTGTATTTAAAGTAACATGATCAAACTCAATGAAATAATAATAATGAGACGTCTATCCTTGATGTATCCTGTGCCGTCATCCAAGGATTAACTTTAAGTGCTCCTGCCATGAAATAGAACCAGCACAGATGTTGCACACGTTGCTAACACTTTCTGGGTCTGGTTCTAGTGTCTTTAGTGTCGTATCCTGTTTGCACAGGCCAACGCATATAAACAAGGGGAAGCAGCAGCGGGATAGACGAAAGCTTAGGGAAAAGAGACGAAGCACAGGAGTGGTACATTTGCCATCGACGGAGGTTTGTCACTGTTTGCAGTCATCTTAAGGTCCCAATATCTTAACGACTCTTCGCAGCACTTTCTCAGATTCTAAGAAAGGATCCTTTGATTGCATTGATGCTCGTTTGATATGAGAATCTTAGTCGTCTTTGTATCTTGCATGACGAATTTTAGAGATATTCTATTTTTCTTTCTTTCTATTCATTGTAATAATAATAATTTAAGCAATTATTTTGAACGATCTGAAATGAGCATTTCAGTGACGGAATTTGTATCGAGTGTATTTTCTTTTTTTCTTTTTCTTTTTTTTTTTTTTGGTGTTTCCAATTTGTATCGAAATTGTCTTGAGCGAACGTATTTCTATAGAAAGTCATGCTAGAAACGCAACACACACGGAATGTCTAACAAAGTAGAGTTGCACTTAGAAAACGCTTTCTCGCGATAACGATAAAAAAAAATATGTATAACGCGTTTAGACACGAGTGTTATGGATATTGGTAACAAGTTTTTGTGTGCAATCCCGTTGTTACTCCGCAATGTAATTTCGTTAGCCACTTAATTCTGCAGAGTACAGGAGGTAGTACAGGAGAAGATGAGGAAGAGCTTAGTGGCACTTGTCTTGAAACTAAACACAACACACATCACAATGAGTTCCTTGATCATGAACTCTTAGAAGTAAGTTCGTATGATAATACCAATATGTACATATATATAGTATATATATTTTTTGTTTACATATATGTACATAAATATATATATATATATTTTTTTTTTATCTATTATTACCGTTCAGGCGGTTCAAAAAGTCGATCAAAGTTTCTTGTATCAGAAATTATGTATGTATGTGAAACTACGCGTGTTTCAGGAACGGACAGCAAAAATGTTTACACAAAGGCGAATTAAAAGGTATAAAACACTATAATATCGACTACGGTAGTAAACTTATATACATATATTATACATAAATATATAGAGCTTTAGTGAAATTTAGTAGTTACTTGTAATAAACTGCTACTGCTTTTTAGGCATTACCGTACTTCCTACAGGTCATGTATAAATAGGCACAGTTGGTAAGTGCTACTGTACGTGACGAAAGTACAATTAGGCACGACCTGTACGAAGTACGGTAGAGCTAGTAGATTCTTTTAAATATGAGCCTGCGTATTGTAACAAGTACGTAAGTCCTTTGTTATACATTTTCTACACGGCGATCTCGAATCGATAAGAATTGTATTTCTCGTTCGATCACATAGTAAACGTGTGCCTCATCGTATTACGCTAAAATAGTTCATTCGAGGAACAAACATCGGTAGACGTTGCGGAACATTAGGATCGTTTATATTGAGGGTCGTGCCTAATATGATATTATATAGGCAGTTTGGACCAACAGAGTGACACGCGATTGCTAATAGACGAAAAACGCCAATTTAATTTTAGCCATTCCGATTTGGAAGCAGACGACGAGGAATTCGACTCCCTGAATCAGTCTGACAGCGTGAATCAATCCGATCACGGAAATCACGAGCCGCAGACGTCTGTGAATACTGGCAGCAGGCCTAGACTGCCTACGCCTACGGGAGACAATCCACACGAAGTATTTTCTTAGTATTTTCTATAAAGAAAATATTTAATCACATCTGGTGTAGTAGTAACAAGGCTTTAGGATAGAGTAGTTGAGTTATTCTAGTCAGGTCTCACACTTACAGGGACCTGACATTTATACAAGATTGATCTTTTCTCATCGTTTCCCTGCAAATAATAACGTAGTTCAAGCCAGAGACTTCAATTTTTCAAAGAAGGAAGTATCTTTTAACAAGGTCTTAAATGATTAATGTTTGAGAATAACGAATTACTTGTTACGACGTCATCAAATGTCTGCGAGTTTAATTATACTGTATCCTAAATAATTCGTAATGTTAAATCAATGAGAAAGAAATGAGGTTAAGTGCTCATAACGATTGAAGTAATCGTTATTCGCCAGCAGTCATTGATCGAATTAATCTTCGATGGGTAATAACGTGTATGTTAGCTACAGTGAGCAACATAACTTACCAATAACCATAGTCTTATAAATCATTTTTCGTCCTTCGCTGTAGTTATTCAATTTAAAATACAAATTTCATAAGCTATAATATTGTTTTTTTTTTTTAAATTTCAGTTGATCGAGCGGACGCAGGAGGAGAACAGGAGGCTACTGTCGCTCCTCGAGGATCGTGATCATAAGATCATGGCTCTCGAGGCCCGTCTGTTACAACAGAAACACGAAATGGCCATGGAACGCGAGCGACTACGGGAGGAAAATGCCGCGTTGATTCGCGCAATGGCGGCTCTTGCCAGTAATTAGCTTTCCTTCTCGCGAGGACACAACCCGACGCTACGTATCAATCCTACGATCGATTCTAGAAATCATTGGATTAGTGGATCGAAAAGCTATATATAACAATAGTTTATATTAATCGTGAATGTACTTGTTAATAATAGCCAAGAGAGAAATAGCGAAGCGATTTTAAACGAAAAAACATAACACAGAAGAAAGATGATTAATTGATAAGCCAGGCTGCAAGAGAATTAGGGTAAGTTACACAGTAATGTTACAGTCCGTTTTCAATTCCTCTGTATAATGTTTTTGTAATAAGCAATAGATCTCGTCTCACGAGTTTGAAGGTAATCGATCGTTTATCCGCTTCACTTATAGAGCTTTAGTTGTACAAATCCAATTACGTAGCAGCCAGTGTTGGGCAAATTTTAGTTAAAATTACAATTATTGACCTATGATGACTATTTAATCTGAAATATAAAACTTTCGCGAACTGTGGTACGGTTTTTATGATGTAGTCTGGTCATTGCATCCCAATTTTTAAAACTATCTTTTTCCCGATATTTCACTTTTAAAGCACTGTATCATCGTCTTATGTAAGGAAATCATTTTGAAACGGAAATCGACGATTAATCATTAATTTGATCAACGATGAGTTTCAGCAAATAACGATTACTGTAATCGTCAATCGTCGATTAGTTCAATGAAATTAGTCAATTAATGCCCAACGCTGGTAGCGACGAGAAAAATTTTATTTCGCGTCTTCATACCGTTGGTATCTAATCTTGCGCGATAAGTCGAGGCAAATATGTTTTTTTGCAATGTAACAGCTTAACAGTAGAAGAGGTGCTACAGTTTGTTATGTCATTGTCAGTCAAATTGAGTGAACGAGATTCGTAAATATTGACGAATTTATCCTCGACGCGATTGTAAGACCCTCTGAATGTCGTAGTGTTCGAACAGCGTGTTTTATACTCACTCTATCTCCTTCTATCGCTAATGTTGGATCTAATGTTAGATCTTCTGCGTTAGTTTTCTACTCGCGGAGTTCTTCGCTTCGTCATGTTTCAGAGATGGGCAAAATTTCATTTCGATAATAGATTTCGCCCACCTCGTATTGGCGTAAAGATAAACAAACAGTGTAATTGAAGGCGATTCGTGTACATAGATAGGCACAAACCAAGCAATTTCGTGGCGATCGCGATGCATTTAATTAAATTGAAAACAAGGAACATCTTTCATGCATGGAGTCGTGAACAGAGCGAAACGTAACGAAGGGGTGCGTCACGTAGAGAAAGCAGAAACTTCGACATTGACCCCTATCTACTATTAGTTATATATATATACCGCTGCAACCTAATACTTACTTACAGCGAAGCGTATATACATATGTATACATTTAGAAAGCAGGAGACTGAGGTGTGCGAGAGTGCATTGTGCATGTGAGCGAGCAGAATAGAGAGAAAGCAACAGATCGAATTTGTATTTACGTACTTCATCGTATGCACAATCATATTTTTATTCCTCAATTAATAAGTTCGAAGAAAATAATGAATTACGTTGAAAAAAAAAGGAAACACAAAAGACATACAAACACGTGTCTCGTTTATTATTTGACCGCGTGCACGATTTACGCAGCCGCCATCCGCGACCAACTTGGTTTTTCTTGTATCGAGTTTAATTCTTCCTGAATGGGAAACAAAGCGTATCGATATAAGAGATATTGCTCGGTCTAAGGAGATTCCACCCGATTCCATCGCGAGAATTTGGAAACTTTATTATATTCAAAATTCGATATTTTCTGTCTAAATAAACATTTTCTTAATAATCGTATCTTTTATGTTTCTGACCTTTTTCTCAAAGCGAATTGCATGACATAATTCATGTACTGTATCCGTAAGTGTATTAATCATCACGAAAAGTTTCAGTTCAACGTGTCGCGTATTTTTCTCTAAAAAAAATTCCAAACGACAATTTCCTGATCCGTGGCGCAAGAATCCTTTTAAATGTAAGAAAAACATATATACGGAAAGTCATCGTTCGTGAAACGCAAGGAATCGACCGCAAGAAGCGTGCGATTTATATTTTTATTCATAAAATAACTAAATAAATTTTGATATGATACAATACTTGTCCTCGCGCGTATGCATACGTTACACGTTATATTTAACTGTACATTTAAAATGAAAATCGATAGGATCCGATCGTACGTGAGCGTTTCCACGAGTCGATCGGTTCGGTGCTCGTTTCCATCCCAGCCGATGTGTGGGTGCGTGCTCTCGCGCGCGCAACTGGATCGTTAGCAGTTGAATCTCAACATGTGCATACCGACGCAGAAAGACACCAGCAATAAAGGGATACGTCAATCTACGACAAATCGTTATCGTCTCGAGATCTAGGGTCGATGCAAAACAGAACCAGAAAAGCATTCGATGGCCTTCAGCGTCCAACTGACTCTATCCCAACTAGTAAACCTTCCCAGTAACTCTTACAGTGCAATGATATACAACGCGTTCGCTGTTTAACCGTTTTAAGGCTCTGCTTTGCCAGTCCTAGTCACGGGATCACGTCCGAACAGCCAGTTATCGCTACCCCAACTATTTATCGCAGGTCTACACGTATAATTTTATTGTTAAAGTTCTCCCACAATCCAGTAAACGCTACATACACGTAATTTACATTCTCACGATGCCACAGGTACTACGCGCTCGCGTGGCTCTCTGGTTACCTTTCTCGCTCTCTCTTTGTTTTCATATGGTGCTACCGATCTTTCATCTCTATCGCGAGTCTTTCTTCGTCATCGCCAGCGTCTTTGCTCCGCGACATAATACATGTATATTTACAACGCTATTCGCTACACTTTTTACAATGTCCACGGAGGTGTCGCGACTCGCTCCACCCATCGGCGACCGCGTATCTCCTCCGTGATTCATAAAAGAGAGAAAATAAAGGCGACATCTCTTTGATATGTACCGTTTTTCTTTATCGTTTCTCGAGAAAATTAGAGAATTTGAAGGAACTTGCTCTGTGTCTCGTATGCTATTATTACTCGTTTTCTCATCTTCACGCACTACAGCTCTCTCTTTCTCGCTTGTCAAGCATTTATTGTCAACAGTTGAGTCTCTAACGTAGAAAGGCATATCGGTTAAAAACGAACTTCTCTTGTTGTTCTGCTTTTTTGAACAGCTGCTCGGTTTGATTAACAGCGGCGATTGTCGTGTCGTAACAGTATTCGCACGTGTTACATTATTTCTTAAATCAACGTCCCCTGTGTGTTGTAGGCCGTAGCTCGAGGTATTTCAACGTTCAACGTGGATTTTACGTCTTGTTTTTCGTTTCGTTCACGTTAATCAACGAGGATGACTCGTGATCGACAAAAATAAAAGCGATTACAATGCTAGGTACGTGTTCTCGACGATGGACAACAATTTTTGGTCATTGCGGCGAACTTCACTCATAGCTCGCCTGAATTTGAAACTAAAAAATTCCTGTTTTGGCATCGTATGTGTTCGTTCTAAAATCGTATCCGTTATCCCTCGAGTTGTCGACGACGTTGTTACAGTCTAAATTAATTGGCGGGGGGCATTTACTCTCTCTTTCGCACCTTACAGTAAACATTACATCCCAACAAACGACTAGATCACGATGGTTGGATCTCAACCAGATCCTTAAATGCTACGGAGCGCTTGTGGTTAAGTTAAATTCCGGTTAACGATATATTATTTATCAAATATAAACCACTTCGCTATCAAGTAATGTAATATACGAATACAGATACAAATAGGCAAAGGCAAAAAACGCAAACATAGGTATTATTGATCTCAATTGACATGCATTCAACCGTTTTCATTCCACGTACACGCGTCCCCCGCTGGCAAACTGGCTTTATACCTGGGGTGCAGTCACTCCGAACGTACAAAGACTCGTTCTCGCAATGTCTTTGTGCGCAACAGCGTTTCCAAACAGTGTCCCTGACAAGGTACTTCTAAGACTCCTCGGAATAGGGTTAGATCTCTTTTGAGGAGCGATTAAAATAATAAAAAGCAAAAACGAATCGGGGAGAGGGGGAGGGGAGGGGAGGGGAGATATCGAAACAAATAAAATCGTCATTCTATGATCTAGCAAGTGAAGGAATCGACTTGGCTAAGGGATGAGGTCCCAGGAATCTCTACTCTTTCAGTTCTGCTTTGTATGCTGTTGCACTTTGCAGGACGCTAACCCTCTATAGCATAATTATTTATAGGTCCATGAAGTAATCAATGCCTAAATCTGTAAGATTTTGATTAAGTTTCCAATTAGGCAAATGCAATAGAGGGTGAAACGTTTCTGAGGAGTAGAAATCTTTCCGAACTAAACATAGTAAAGTCGAATGTTCTCGCTAAGCTTGCGAGATAAAATAAAAGGTAAGTTTCCTTTTATGGGAGATGAGGAAGAGCGCGTGTGTCTCAGACAATTGTACCAAGATGCTGCGGAACACTGTCGCATAAGTACACCTTTTAACGACGATTGCACCAAGTCTCTCTCTCTCCGACGAAATAAATAATTCGCGACGTGGCACGTGCATGTTGCCCGCAACGAGGGACAGCGTGTAGGGATCCAGGCAGGTTTGACGATCCTCCGCAAGATGGACGTCGCGCGCATTATTTGTCTCTTTTTCCGTGCAGTCCTGCCGATCGAGGCTTCCTCTCATCTTCCCTTCCACTCAAATAAGTTATCCGGTGAATAAGAAATATACTGTTTCCGTAAAATCAGCCTTTCCCGGTATCTGGGGGCGATCGCCAAGGCACGTGTAGCAAGGTAATCCGAGTTCTTCTTCCGCGGGAGAAACAGGGAATACGAGTTCGATCCACGCGGATATGCAGGATATGTGTACAGTAGTTTTCATCTGGCAGGGCCCAGGGTGCGACAACCGAGGCCCAACGTATCCGGAGGCGGTCCTCACACGCTGCATCCGGACGTCACCTCTTCGCTGTTCTGCTGGTGCGACCAGCGACATTGATGACAGCTCTTTGGCTCTTCAGGCGCCGGGGCCACACCGCCCGACGCCCTCAGCCCCTGCTCTAGCTCGAGTAGCTGGCCCATGAAGTTCAAGTTCGGACTGATGATAGGCCGCGCGTTCTTCACCAACTTGTACGCCTCCACCATCGACAAACCTTTGTGCCGCATTATGTACGCGATAGCAATCGTCGCGCTGCGCGACACTCCCGCCTGACAGTGAACCAGTACGCTGCTTCCGGCTTTTCGGGCTTCCTCTGCAAAAGAAAAAGGTTCCTTTATTAGTACAATGACGAAAATAGGAGACTTTTAGTTGTTATCAGTGAACAAATACGATCCAATTAGGTCTACTTTGAATTCCTCGCAACTCTGTCTTTTAGACGTGCTAAGAATATGGTCTACTTAAAGATAGCTTAAAAGTAGGTCATGTTTGGACTCATTTTCATCAAGAGAACCTCGCCAATTCATTAACATTACTTTCACAGAAATATAATGAAATGTTCATTTCTTCGGACTTAAATTGATACCAAAAAGAAAGGTCGATTACTGATTTTACTGTTACTCTCAGATACATTATACACGGTACTTGTAAGCGACAGAAAGCTGTAAAATAGGATTCCACGAAGTGGAAGTAACCCGTTTCATGCGATACGAAATTCGTAGGTCAGATTGAAATGGGTTCAGGGACGAGGGTCATCGACGTATGTCTGGTGTCTACGTCATCTGGAATTTCTAAGAGGTGATTTACAGGAATGGGCGAACACAATGCTCTCTGGTAGGGCGTGCAACCCGTTCGGATGACGCGAGATCGCGTTATAAACGGTCAAACAAACCAGTCGCGGTAACCCAAACAGGCGATTCGGTTACGTAACATGGGGGACGCTATCGTATCGCCAATGAGTCACGGCGCCGCGCGCCCGTATCCTATGTAACGTCCTACTACGTGCCGGAGAGAGCATGAGAGCCGCTGCAAGTGCACGTGCACATACACGCGGAACCTCGAGGCGGCGGCGAGCGAAAAAAAGGACTCGGCAAACGCGGCTTTTTGCGGAAGAATTCCTCGGAGGTTAGGTTTCGAAAGCGTAACAGCGAAGGGACTTGACTCGGATCTAGACATTGGGAAAATTCTATTAGAAGAGTAGAAGATGAAGAAAAAGAAGGAAGCTTAGACATATAGTTAATACTCCCTGCTTTCAAGTAAACTGGAGTATATAAATAGTGTTTGAAAATAATTCCTGACGTCCAGGCTTATTTACAACCTGAGTTATTGTTTGTTTTATTCATACGTTACTGGAGTATAAAAGTAACTAGGTCAGAAATAAGGTCAAGTAGGACCAACACTAAAATACATAACATATAACTTTAAACCAATAAGAGATTACAAGATTGAGATAGTCTGTCAGGTTGTTTTCAAGCAGATGACCAAGTTGCAGCCTCCAAATCTACAACAATGAAATATATGTACCCAGATTATCTAATGGAAGGGTTACAAGCTTTGACACTGAAGAATACACCCAGGTGCCGTTCCCCAAGTGTCGATTAATCGCTAATAAATCGCCAAACTAAGATAGGAAGCGCAACGAATCTTATCTGGTTTATGCATCGAGGGTCGCGTAATCGAAGTAGTTTAGGTAAGCGTTGGTCGAGGCGATACGGTGTGGTGCATCGGCCCCTAAACGATACTGCGAGCCGGCATCTGCTATGAGTCACGGCTGACGAATGGCCAGACAGAGACGGGAAAAATTGGGGAGAAGGAAACCCATAAGGGAGGATGAAATGGTGAGAGAAAAATTGGGGATCTGGGGGGCATGATCATTATAGATGAAACGACGGATGAACACATTAGAAACCGGATCGAAGACTTTAACGGAGTGGACGTTTAACTTTCCACTTCCTACAACTCAAACTATGATCCAATGTAGACTTATTTCGTCTCTCCCTACCTCTATAATTAAAGGTTGCATCAAATCAGAACGCCTAGAGGTTGTTTTATTAAGTGGAATATTCAAGTAGCTACTAAATTGTTCACCAGAATGCAGTTGATTACACGTAAGCTTGCTAATTAGAATCGAGAATATAATAAAAGAACCCAGAGCTCCTGTCAAGTGTCTTACAAACTACAATATCGAAGTAATTATAACAATCGAATGAGTCAAGAAGTACGAACAAAAGTGGACAAATGTTACTACAGAAAAGAGGGTGGGAGAGGGTGTGAGTCACAGTGAGCAGCGGGCCGCACAGAGTGTGCAGAGATATATTTTGGTAACAGAAGGCGCATGTGTACACAATGATGGAAAGCTACGACACCTGTCGCGATCCCGAAAACGATATCGTGTTCCGGGAAATCGGACGTACTTGTTGCCTGGACGCTGTTTGTTTTATCTTCCTTGGGGGCCCTCCGTTCCTTGAAATGTTAAAATTAAAACGGGAGATTCATGTTCTGGGAACACGTGAGGCTATTACGACTCGCTGCGCAATTGCGCGATCAAACGCCATGGAATTGAACTGATATTTATCAAACGAGTTGGTTGGGATGAGCTTTTAACCTCCGGTCTGTAAACACTTGACTCGAGTGGCGAACAAGGGACGGCGAAACAGTGGAAACGATTATATAAATAACATTTGCCCTTTTTGACATTGTCTTAGAGTTACATCGAGTATTTTTCTAATGCTCTCTAACGAATAACACAATTGCAACGTATATTTTCCTGTCTCAAGTGAATGCACCATGAAGACAGTAGGGCAATGGGATTCGAGGAGCACACAGCTGCCCGTTTGCGGTAGAGGATCCTCGGATGACGGCTCGTCGACGCAACGCGTTCGCCCGTTTCTTTTTTTTTTCCCTCCCTCGTCGGTGGCGTTGCACGACGCAGTTTGGTGTAACGGAAACAGGGTGTAACCAGCCGTTTCCGGTGGACCATTCACCGCGCGAGGACTAGAAGACGAAAGGCTTCCATTCATGAAACCATGAGTCACGCGCGCGAGCGAACCACCGATCAGCGAATGCACACCAGTGAATCCCCTTCTTCGCGGTGCCCCAGTGCCTGGGCTGCGCTCTCCTCGTCCGTGTCAGTCGTGTGTTTATTGCACCGCATTCTGTACCCACGTAGACGTGTGCGTAACGCGAGACGAGAGAGTCGTTTACGTGTCTGCCCATGCGTGCACACAGGGAGAGCTCTACCGAATGCGCAACTGGTGGAATGCTGTACCTGGCCAACCGTCCCGACACCGTAGGGACTGTTGCGTGAAACGAAGGGCACCTTGGAGCGTTGACCGTTAAGACGTCTCCCGTGGCCAAACAAAGCAACGCTGACTTCACCCCTCGAGGTCCTACCTTCAGCTGTTCCGCGCAGGAACTTGTTCCCAACTCTTTGCCGTACAAAGGAGGTAGTCATCGCGAACGTGGCAGTTTTAAGGGATTGTACTTGGGTGAAAGGGGGGCTCTTAAGAACAAGTTCAACCTATTCTATACAATTTTGTTGGAAGTAGCTACTAAATTGTTCAACTGCGGAACCTTCCTCGATTTTCCGTCTACTTTCATCATTTCTATTGGGATTGCTATGAAAATCTAATATCACCTTTCTGATAACAAGTGAGCACATCTCGTATGGGAACCTCTCTATACTCCCGAACAAGCTCCCAGACGGGATGGAAAGTTTAACCGCCGCGAGTCACAAAGGGCCTCGTCCTTGGTTCCCATGAGGGGAAATAAGAGAGGCGCCTTAAATTCAGCCCGTTAGGAAGTTGCTGCGTTTGGCACAGCCTAAGAAGACCATGGCTACCATGGGACCTCGCGTTACAAACATTGCAATCTCTACTTTTGTAGCTAACAGTGTACGTGTTGTATAAGAAGATCCTGAATGGCCCAAGATGTTGAAGACTTCGAGGTATGATAATCTTCAGCCAACAGAAAGCTGTGATACAGAAGAAAATGTATTATGTCGAAACTATGAACCGTGAACGAAACGGAGGAGCTTACAGCGCAGCAGACGAGAACAGCAACGACGATCATTGCCCGGGGACACACCCAGTCAGCCGAAAGAATTACTCATCGACAGAGGCCAACGTGCGACTTTGTGAGCTCGCTCGCCCTATACGATCTCTCTCACGGTGAATTAAACGCAGCCTCCGCGAATGTCCTCCGTAACCTCCTGATACTTCGCACCGTCAATGCAATTAGACCAATTTACCCGAACAACTATACACGTCCTCCTATTTTCGTCGAATCACGCGCGCAATAGGTTTGCAAGCGTCAATGGATCGACCACGCTCGCTCGTTCAATGTCAGCGTGCATTATTAAACGCGTCTCGCGTTTCATCTCGCCAACTATTCAAACGCTTCTCTTGACATCCAATTCATCAACCGCCGGGTTGACTAACGGTAACGTGCTCTTGCAGCTGCATGCCAACGTTGTGGACCCGGACACGTTTCACGAGGAACTGTTCTATTTAAATGATTAGGTGTCAGGGATGACATAGACGTGACTATGGTTAGATACGGATCTGGAATAGTGAATGGTTGTTATCAAGGAACTATTGCTAAGGTGGTAGGTCCTGTCCCCCAAGTGCGGAGCAAGGGACAACAAAACGTGTTAAGGGACGGTGTCTTAGTAAACCACTCACCGATGAAGTCGAAGGCCTCCTCGAAGTACTGTTTGAGGTTTTGGTGCCCGGAATCCGAGGCAGGGATCTGCCTGTAGGTAATACCCCTCTCCTCGTGATACCCGGGCAGCTGCGAAGTGACGTTAAGGACTCTGGTGGCGCCTAACGCGCGAAGGAGTTGCAGATCAGCCGCGTCTTTGCCATTACCAAGGTACAGGAAAGGTAAAACCCGGGACGCGGGGTGACTGTCGATGTCTGCAGGTTGGGGAGTCGGTGGCCCCGACAAGCTCAACATTGGACAACCTGGTCCAGGGCTCGGGCAACCGCTAACCGTCGACGGGCCAGCTCCGCCCGCTGGGAGAAGCGTGTCCTCGCAGAGGTCCCTGTGCCGCCTGTGGAACTCTTTGTGTCCACCTGGAAAACGAAACAGACGAACGTGTCCGTTAGAATGAGAAACAATTCGGTTGGATTTTAGGGTGCTAGGGCGACTAACCAGGTCGACTCGAACCGCTACCGGTCGTGGGAACTGATCGTGCCAAGTATCGAATTACTGGTAAAGCACCGATACCCTGACCGCGCAGGTGCTAGCTACCGATTGCTAACATAACTTCTGGACTGTGGAAAAATCGGGGCGATGCTATGGTTTACGGGCGCACCTTGCATAGGATTATCAGTGGAACCCTTTGGGACTAAGCTTTCAAGATTCAAGCTTTGAAGATCTCAAGGCTTGAAATTCCAAGCTTTCAACATACAAGCTCTGTAAGAGGAATTAGAACTAAATGGCTAATAAAATGCATTCCTGAACACAGATGAGAAAATAAAAGTTCCTCTAATCCAATCACTACGCTCTCAACCTGGCAAATTCAGATGGCCACGTAGCTTGCAAGTGTTTCGCTTGCAGTGACCAATCCAGGCAATGAACCCGTTAACGGTATTCTACGGTAATTCCATTGTTTGCTCTGCCAGACTCATCGAAAGCGGCCGCGATGACTCTCTGTTTACTCGATTTTGCGAAACTTAAAAGACGGCCGCAGAAACGCTGCGCAAATAAAGTCGAAGACGGGAAACAAAGACCAAGACGGATAGACATGCCGTTCCCTTTCCGTGTTCCTCGAGGAATACAATGAGTCGATTGACTCCCCACCAGGCAGAATCACGACCTGGAATTGTGTACGCAACGATTTCTCAAGAAACGAGCGGCTAATAAACCTGGCCTATCGCGTGGCAGATTCACCATACTTCCGCGTGCAATGCTCAAACATGTACTTCTCGCCAATAGAAACAAGAGAAACTCTACACCCCCTCTGAAGGATATACGATATATTGAGGCACGCCCTATAAGAATTTGGAATCTTGGCACTCTAGGTGTGTTCTTTGCGGTTTTCGAAGCCCCATCGAAGCTGCTATGTGAATCTTGATCCTTGAAAGTCTTCCAGTCTTAAGAAACGTGAGAGAGACCCCCTCTGTCGGGGAGGGTATGGAAGAATGCACCGAAAAATCTAAAATTGGTAAACGAATGCGTTACGTTAAGCAACGAGTCATCGTCGACGAGACAGGAAAGACACGAGGAAAAGCTTCGAGAAAGAGGAAGCGAGAGAGGAAATGGAGAACCCGCGAATAAACGGCTTGGGGTAAAAATAAAGGAACACCGAGTGCGTGGGGTGGGAGGGAGGGCAAGGAAGAAATGTGGGCTAAAAGTGTCTTCCTCTCCTGACCTGCAGCTCGTGAGGCCTGGCCTGGCTCAACGATGAGTCACTCTATTCGCCCCCTGCCGTCGCGCCGCACGGCCGCCAACCCTGTGGCTGCTGTCGCGGCCGATGATTATTCCGCAGTCGCCGCAACGAAACTTCCTTTCGGTTAGGGGAGAGGGCAGGCCCTCCTCCTTCCGGATTCGATTCGATCCGTCACGTTACTTCTATTTAATACACCCAACGGCAACACGCGTCCCTATTCGACTTAACCACCTCAATTTATTAATTACGAATCCTAACGGAATTCAAGTAACGTTTCAGTATATAGGATTTTGGGTTATGTAACTTAAACAATCTATGTACATACTTGCTCATCACAGGTTGCTCACTCAATGCTTTTGGATAGAACCGAATTTTGTGTCTGCAGAACTGTTCTGTATCAACGTGAAAGTAAAAAGCTTTGAGGGCTCAAGCTTTGAAGATTCAAACTTTGAGGATCCAA
Source organism: Hylaeus anthracinus (assembly GCF_026225885.1). Lineage (NCBI taxonomy): Eukaryota > Metazoa > Arthropoda > Insecta > Hymenoptera > Colletidae > Hylaeus > Hylaeus anthracinus. The sequence goes on from NW_026535284.1 coordinate 9,770,838, forward strand.
TCTTTGAAGACCTAACAATAAGCTGTAAGGTTCTAAGCTTTGAAAGTTAACAGTTTCTAGAGTTCTATTCACCCATGGGTCAGCGATCGTAAATGTCACGCCTCTTTCCGTGAATAATCATGGTCCCTGGTTTTATAGTCAGCATTGAAGTCTAAACGGATGATTACCTGCTATCGACAATTCCGTGTAAGTAGATGTAATGCAATTCCATGACCTACTCTCGTGGTTTTGCCGGAAATCGTAAATTTCGAACAGGACGTGTCGAGTGAGTAGCAACTATCGACGAAGACCTCGTGTAACCTCCTGTCCTACACGGATGGCCGTTTAGCTTTCAGGGCGACTACCTACTGATAACGTTCGATAAAGATAGTTTTCAGTTAATTGGTACACATTAGGAAGAAAAATATTACTTCATTATAACCAACAACTTCTTTCCTAATAAGGAATTTAAATGAAGATGACTTCGTACAAGTACCTGTACACATATTATATTAACCTAGGAAGATCAACAACTCTTCACCAAAGTGTCAAAATAAAGCAAATGTTTTTAATTATTTCCTCATAGCCCTCATAAATAGCCAACGTATTTTCTTTACATACCATTTTATCACGCTCTTTTTAGCTGCTTTCCAATGTATTTTTTCGTCGACAAACAATATGTACGACGTTTTCCAATTACACGCATAACGGTCGCTGTACAGGTTTGCCAACGTTGTAAAATCAGTCGGTATTAAGATCTACATATCCCTAACAAAGTGGCGCAATCGCGCCGCCTATCGATAGGGGTATCATCCTACGCCTAGGACTGGTTCAGAGGGAAATTGCAACTTTGTCGTGGGTGTTCTATTGTAGCACGGTCAGGCCATAGCGAAATACGGTTCCCCCATAGTATATGATACATTGCGATGTCACAAGATCACGTTTAAACATCGCGATACCCGATGCATACTCCTGTCGACCGGCAAACGGTAATTAGGCTTAATAGGTCGCAATTATTAAGAAAAGGGGTACGCGTGTGCCCTCGCAGGGCATTGGCCTGATTTTCATTGCGACTGCTTTGTAAAAGATCTTAACCTCTTGAGCACGACTTTCAAATCTCAATTGATACGATACGGTTATTTAACGTCTCGTGATTTCTAACGGTTGTTTTAATGGAAACAGAGATGAGCGTTGACGCCATATTGAGAAAATCTAGTAACTAACTTGAATTGTCGATAACGAAGAAATTGCAAGACATTTGTTTCATCCGATAACTGATGATAAAGTACAGGCAGTTTAGGTTAATACAGCAATAAGGGTAGATAATTTTCGCGACACCTGCGAAACGAGAGCAACGAACCTCGAATAACTTGATTGATATAATGACCCAAATGAAGCGACCCACATTCCACTTTGCAGCGACCATGCACAACTGTACACCATCTACATTTAGTCGAACACTGATCTTTCGACTGATACATCGTAATTCGGTGCTCAATTCCCAGTAAATTGATCGACTTAAATTTAATTCAACGATTGATTAAAGAAAAATGCAACTATCGCAAGATTCTTCGAATGTTGAGACAGGCGATAGAACTTATCGACATAAGATACCAATAACGGCACTTATCGACACTAACAAAATTACCCTACTGGGCGTTAAAGAATAATTTCGCGTACCCACGATCGGTAAAGTTTTCCATAAATTCAACTTTGATATTGACACTTGGAGGAATGGGAGATAGAGTGAGCTGTAGATTCTCTCTAAATAGGGCGGTTAAGTAGCGATCGGTACATGTTTGATTTTGAACTTTTGTAATAAGAGACCACACGTTTAAATCGAAACAAGTTATGCTTCGTAAGCTATCGAAAATGTATACAACAAGACGATGGATGATCCTGCAGTTTTAACGACGTGCCCTATCTCTTTGCTGGTACTTCACGGGGAACCTATAATCAAAGCTATCATACGAGACGCAGCGAAAGAATTTTTCTCGTTCGCGACGGATAAGGGGTTATCTACACGGTGTGATTTAATGCATAAAACGGGAGCCCGATTAACAGCGCGTCGAGGCATTTAAGCGCAACCACCCTTGGGATAAGGAATCCGTAAATTCCACCATTCCGTAGATTAACAAAGAACGAGTCATCGAGGACGCGTTACGCCTAAAATTCGAGATACCAAAGTCTGAGTCATCGCGAGGAGATTGTATTTACCCGCGTGCCTCGTCCAACTACGTATTCTCCCGTCACCGCGTCCAGACGTTTCAGAAATACCTTTGACCATAATAGTTGTCGACTGACGTCGTGAATTAGGCGGCCAAATGGAACAGGTAACCAGTAGCGAGGTGTGATTAACCCGCGGCTGTTGATGGCATGTGGCCAAGGGGTGTTAAATAAAGATGAAGATAAAAAGTGCAGGGAGGGGTGCCAGACGTTGATTTCAATAAATTTTGTGGAGGATGACAGGAGTCGTGTACGAAATTCATAGGCATGGTAACGATTGAATATGGTTATGTATTTTTAAAATAAGAGGTCAAAGGTTGGGAATTCCTGCTTACATCTGTACTACAGATTCCATTATTGGTAATACCACTATATACTTTTTTTTATCCTTTTTAGAATTCTTTTGAAATATATTAATTGACTCGATGGAATGTGGTATGTGGTATAAAAAGTAATGAAGTATAACACACAGTGGGTGTAGAATGTATTCGTACACCGATCAATTTCCCAAAAAACTTTTGCGTGAAATTGTAGTTTCTTAACTTCCTTTTTTTGTAATCAATGATATTTTACATATACTCGGAAGTCTCTAAGATAGATATAGTCCAAACAACATTTACTAGTTAATATAATTTGTGAAATTAACAAAAAGATGCGAAAAGTGGGTGAAAGTATAGAAGCAACAAGTATTTGGACGATTCTTACGACGAACCATTTACAACAGAGTTTGTAACGTAAACACATTAGTTTATTGCTCCGTGCGAATTTAGAAAACATCAAATTTCCAGTAAAGTACTTTTAAACAGTTGCCCGAATACTTGTTAATTTCGCAACTTACATAAATAGCTATTTGTTTTGTAATCTATCTATTTTAGACATTTCCGAGAGTATGTAGAATGTTATTGTTTATAAAAAATAAGTTAATAAATTACAATGTTACACAGTTTCTTTGGAAATTGATCGGTATACGAATACTTTCTACACCCACTGTATACCGTATAACATTCTAGACCAAACGTTTGTATTTCTCCCTATTAGACTTGGAACGATATCATTGACCCGTTGCGGTCGTACGTCGAGCGAGGCTCGACAAAAGGAAACGAAGCATATGCTGGTATTGACATCATACATGAAGGTACAAAGTAGTCTTTACGATGTGAAACGTGGGATATGTCTGAGAGATCCTATGACGAGGCTATCTTAATCTCGAACTCAACACCACGCAGAAACATCTAAACCCTGGGTACCTGAGTAACAAGAAACGCTCAAAGATATCAGAGATTTCTCGCATTGTTCAGCGTTCCATTCAGTGGGACGTAGCTCTTTCCAGACGGTTTTGAATTGCTCAACGGAAAACGAGGAACAAGATCATCGTTCGACTAAAACGTTAGCGAAAAAGCGCGGATCGCTACGCTTCGGGGACGACAAAAAACTCAAGTCGCATCTCGGTCCAGCAACGCGGCTAACGAGACCACGGAATAACGTACACAGAGATGCACGCCGAATGAATCACTTTGAGGATGTTCGATTCTGCATCGATATTCTAGAAACGAGATTGTGGTATCCGAGCCCACGGAAGGGTGCAGATCTGCAAGATTTACTACTAAACTCAACGAATAAACAATTTAATTGTTCCCTATGTTATGGATTTGAAATTACACGTGGGTACAGTTGGTATCTAGAAAAACCAACTTCTCCAAACAAAATTCTATTCGTCCCACCATCGATTTGTTCCCCAAGAATCGAACATCCCTGGACTCCCGCTGTCCGGTACCAGAGAGCACAGAGAAACGTACACACGATGACTCACATACCGAGTAAAACATAAAGACACAAAACTAGGGCTCTTACCCCACGGCTCGAGATTCTCCAGAGGAACAAGTCTCAGCACAAGGCACGGTGCTTCCTTCTTCATTCTCATGTTCTGTCTTCGAGAGATTTGCTCCACGATTTTCGTCGACTCTCACCTCACCATTTGACACGCACGGGTACAGGAGAAGCGCAGAAACAACTCGAATCCCTGTCACAGTCGCGTGCAATCACCCAACAAAAAAAGATCACTGATTCTGGTACGCGAGGTAACGCTAATGGATAACGTCTTGGATCGGATCGACAGTAAATACACTGTATCCTGAACGATGGATCGCGTACTGAGGGGAGTCCGTGTCGTGATTGGATTCCTTTTCAACGATCCGGCGTCTACTGCTAGACTGCACGAAGCAACGGCAATCTCTTCGCGAGAAGCGTGTTTACGCGTTCACGGCAAAACGAGAACTGTTAGTAAAAGATACGTGGCAAAAGCAGCGCTCGCCCTTTTGCTCGTTGGCGGGAGACTGCTGGCTAAGCGGCACGAGAGAGTTTACATGAGGCTCGACTGGGTGACTCATCCGGCTCGACTGCGATTGGTCGGCCACTGCCGTGACGTACGCGAATCGCGCGGCGGGACGAAGACACACGAACGCAGTCGAGTAGGCTCCGTGTGCTTATCCTCTTTCTTGCTCCAGCGTCCCTGACTATAGGCCTTTTCTCTTCCTCCCTATCTCCGTCTCACTTCCTCACACGTTCCTTCCTAGTTCACGGGGCTTCGTGCATTTCGTTCGTAGCGGCACGCAACGCTTCACGGCGTCCTATGACGACCTTGTCGCGCGACTTGCTCGTAAATACATAACGTAACGCTACTTTTAACCCTTTGCACTCGCGAGGCGACTCTTGGTCGCCGTTGGACTCTACACGGCGATCGAGGGGCGACCAAGTCTGTTCAGACCGAATCTCGAAGCTTTAGGAGCGGAGTATCTATTGTTGGGAACGGTAGAATAGAAATAAGATTTTTTAGAGCGAATTAGCAATCTTCCTTTTTAGTTATACGTTAATGACGGAATGGGATTGAGTTTATAAGGTCTGAGTCTCGATTCCTCGAGGATAGTGAGGCTGACACTTTAAACATGGTTCCTGTATTATAAGATATTGGGTATATTCACCTTTTGTTAATTATTTCTTCCTATATTTATTCTCTAAAGAGCAGCCAACATTATTTTAGTCCATTTCAAACTAATTATTGCGGTATGCTAAATTTCCATTACATTTAGAGCACCTTGAATCGAAATGAGTGCGATTCAATTGTTAGATTCAACCGTGACCTTTAAGGCTGACTCGCAACGACTCACTCGTTAACGTTTGTCAACGTTCTTCGGTTTCCAATTTCTTTGAATTCCACCGACAAACAAGCATCCAAAAGTGTGCACTTCGAAATAAAGATGCAGGCTTATGTTTTCAATTTACATTCGATCACTAAGAAAAATTTCGGTCGTGACGAGCCCTCGACTCCAAAAAAAAAGCAAAGGTTTAGTTTTGCTGGGAACGAAAATAAATCGAGGCATTATGCGTCTCTCGAAACGCAATGATTCACGCATCTGCATTCGTAGTGCAGAGAACCTGCCGAAGAGCGTTACGCAATTTGCCCACAAACACGCGTCTAATTTTACGGCTTATCGCACTGCTTTAGCACTCGCGAAACTGTTGCACGCGACAGGGAAATTTCCACGACGCGACAACTTCACGGATCGGAGAAAACGCGGAGAAATCTTCGTTGCGAACGCACCACTGGGCTCCAATCTTCCGTGTCCCATTCCTCGAAAGAGCATTTCTCTTCTCCGTTGAATAAATACTAGTTCGAACTGCTCGAACACTTGAGTATTATTCGAATAAGTGACTACTGGTGTTCCATTTGAATACTGAAGTATTCGTATATTTCGTGTATTGACCAAGTACCTAATTTTTAAACTTCATTTCCAGCTGAAGAACAATACCATCTTAATAAAAGTATTTAAATGATATATTAGTTCTTGGTACGAGTATCTGCGGCTTATTGGGCGTAAGGGAATTCCGATTCGCGAATTATCTCATAAGCATGAGAATGTTACAATCTCAAGCCACCAATTACGTCGAATAGAATGTGATTGTTCTTTTTCTAATCGAGATCTTGGATTTCCTGCGGTCGCGTTATGGAGAAACGTTCGTCATCGACTGAAGCTTTTCTCGATAGCGTGACGGTTTCCTGGTTAGAGAGTGCAATACTTCATTAGGCAGAATCGGCAGATTCGTCATCTTAAGATGCAAAGTCGAACTTCGTAATGAGATTGTCAAGTATAGGGGTGTCTATTGCGTCACATCTCCGAGCTAGAGTGGCTGAAACTTGGAGCCAAGTTTCAAATTAATATAGAACCTTCAAGACTTGACGAGATAGAGCTTGGGTAATGATCGTCAGTTTTGACTGACAAGCTTTTAGTGTTGGACCTTCGAGCACTGATCTATGCGTTTGACGAAAGACAGTCGTGCTCGTAACCAGAGAAGAGTCAAAAACAACCATGGTTGTGATATGCATAAAGCACCCAATTGTACTTTCCCTTGGTTCATTGTTTGAAATTGCTGTATATGAGAATATAAGGGGGCTGAGGGCTCCAGATGTTTCGCCATGGAAGTGAATCAAGCGCATGAAGGATCCGAATTATCGGGAAAGAGAGCCAGCCACTCTGGCATCGAAGTCTCCAGGCGGTTCAAGACGCTTCGCAGATTTCTCGAGTAATCCTTTCTCTCTACATTCAAATAAAACTCAAAACTGACACAACCACCACAAGTAGGATATTGGTTTATTGAATCCACCTTCGTACTTTGTATATATGCATTCAGTCGAAGCTTGACATAGACGCCATTATGAGGATGCCGAGGTCTCCAGACGTTTTTTGCCCCTAGTTTATTAAAGGTTCTACAAATGGCTAAGTGCATCTAGGAGCATTCATCTGTTTATCAATATAGTGAGTGATTCAATTCGACTGGCTGGAAATCCCTTCAAGGCCAAAATGACTAACGTTTAGAGAGAAACGCTTATTACAACCGCGAGCCTCCTTCTCGCGGGTGTTCCGAGATCCCTCAAGGCCTGCAACGTTATTGTCATCGTGGCGAGGAAAAGGAGTCATCGCGAGCTGGAGCAGGTGATCCGTCCAGAGATTATTCGCGAGCGTGATGTCATTGGCCAGAGATGATCAAAAATTCTGGAGAATGGTATGAAATAACGCTTCCCATCTCGTGTTTGCGTTAAGACGTCACGGTGTTTGGTTAATTCGTGGGATTAGTCAGCGGACGGGGTTAAAATTCTAGATTAGTCACTCGGAGGGGTCGAGATCATCTTGAGAAGTGGACTAGATCAAGGAGGGACTTTGCATGATACGCCTCTTATGGTTCCTCGGTCCATGATTACGGATGATCTCCGTGATTACGAAGATCGTTCGCGTGGCTCGAAGATGGTGCTTACGAGATTTGCAGAATTTATAACATTGTTTAGATATTTCATTCCTCTGTGGATTCGATCACTATTTCATAGAAAAATCATGCCGTCGGTATAAAACAACTCGAGCTGTTATCTCGAAGTTTGTGGAAAGACACCGAGCCTATTAGTGAAAATTGAAAGGAGTAGCTATATTTTGCACTGCTCGCAATAATCACTCGATGAATCAACCAAATATCAGGCACGCGAATCAACGCCTTGCATTTAATAAGAGAGGATGACACGTAACACCGGGAGCTTTCAAAATATTGATTGCCTCATTACATTGAGCGCTGTATTATGACTCCACCGTGCACAGATAGTTTCAATCTATTCGAAGAATCCTAGCAATGAACGCACATAATGGAACGAAAACACTGCGGCGCGTACAGTGAATCCTTAATGACGGATTAATCACGCCTTATTGCGCGCATTCCAGCTCGGCTGCAACCAACGAGAGCGAATCGCGAATCGAGACGCGAATTCACGATTGATGGCGAAGATCAAGAGCAGAGAATTTAAAATAGACACGATATCTATGAATTTGGAATTTAGATATGAATTTTTGCTCATTTTTTAAAATAATTATTAAACTTGAAATGTAAACTTGTTCACTTGTTAAAATTTATAGAAAAGAAACATTCATTAATTGCCTTTTCGATTGTATAAAAATTAAACCACTTTTATTAATTTGTCGCAAAATTTCTGACTATACTTGGTTCGCGACGAAATCGACGTGAATCAAATCGTAAACAGACCGCGAGATACAACTTTGCTCCGAGTCTGTCGTTACGCGAGTCGCAATGATTCATTCTAGACGCTGGGCGTCGAATAAAGTTCATCGATAGCATCGCGATCTAGACGACCACAGACATGATGCATGTTTTGTAACCCTCCATGGGAATCTTATGACCAATATGTGACAGAAAAGAATAAAAAAAAACGTATATCAAACTGTGTACTTTGAACAATAAAAATCTAAACACAGCCAAATTATTACAAATGGAACATTTTCTACACTAAAGCATAAAGTATACATACACCAACAAAATATATTAATTATATTATTATACCGAATTCCAAAAGAAATACTCCACTAATGAACCTTGAACGAAGCCAGTACGAGTTTGAACGAGGAAGCAAACTTTCGCTTTCAAGATTGATTAATCGTAATTTTAATGGGTCTGCTTGGTTATCTGCCGGAAACGCAAAAGTTTCGTTTCGCGGCGTAGAATAGAGCCGGGGTAGGAACACCGAGACGTAAAAGTTGATATCGATGCTCAATGCGGTTAGGAATGAGTCACTGGCAGAGCTCTACGCGACCCTGAATTACGCTAACAACCGCGTGCTCGCGCGCAATCCACGCGCGCTTTTGTTTACTAGCTTTCGAGACTCCTTTAACGGATCATGCGCATGATTCAAGCTGAAATTTATGCGAGTATGCGTACATTAGCTACCAGTTCAGAGAAACATCGAGGATCTCCTACGTCTCGCCGCGTGTCGCGGATTTCTGGCAAGCTTTCGAGGCTGTATTGTTTAGTGTAGGTCCCCAGACGGCCTCTTTGATGGTCCGCGTATGTGATTCAAGTTTAAACTTGTTCGAAATTAACTATAATCCTAGATGCTGGTAATACATGAGTCACTTGCACGTACAACTAAGATTTTGTGGACGATCGAATAGTAGGAGTAAACTTTAGATATTGGAGCACTCGAATGCTATGAATAAACTTCGAACGTCGAAGACTTTTTTATAACAGGAAAGTTACAGGATTCCTGACCGAAGGGGATTAGAAGCGTGCCAGAATGCTAACTGGCGGTTAACATTGTAGTTTACACGCCGCTGCAATGTAAATCTGTCTAGTTAGGAGTGTTTATGGTCAGCGCGACAATGACTCGAAACTGGTTGGCAGCGCAGGAAACAATTTCCTGTCGCGCTGTTGTTTCGAATGTTTTATGTCCCGCACGCCTAACGGTGCCAATTTCATTCGCGGGACACATATTAATAAACTACTTAACGAACGATAAATTCTCCTGTATTGCGAGCAGGAATTAAACGATACATTCTAGTATTATTAAATTAGCCACGATAGAAGACAGGAAAGTGTGACTGCAATAACAACAATTCAGGAACGTTTATTCTACAGGGAAACATAATTTAGAATTGATCATGGCTATTTAAAGAATACATTTGATTATTGGTGCGCGAGAAGAATGAATCTGGAGTTCAGTTACTCAACCCTTTTCCCTCGAAATTATCTTCTCCATTATTTAATTTCTTACGCTCCCTTTCCTTCGACAAATTATTTACAACACCTGTCTGTCAAGTAATTCTCAACGTGACGAATCGATACGCGAGATTGCGAATCGATCCAAAGGGCGATAGAATGCCACGAGCGTCGTTGGCGTTTTTTTTAACGAAACACTCGTTATCGATACGCGGTTTTCCAAGCGCCGCGATATTTCTACATTTATCTCTGGCGTTAGTCATGCTCTTTCGCATTTTTTTTCGCGGTTTGCAATAATAGCGTCGCTCAGTCGGGCGACCCATTATTTAGCGATAAAAATTGTTTATACGTTGACGCCTCCGATAATACGGATCTCCCGTTAATCTCTGATTAATCTTTGTTCAACATTTGGTGACTCACTGACGCGATGGAAAATGGGGAAACGAGCCGTGTCCTTAAATACAGTGACTCATCGATCTTTGCGAAGTTACACGGTGCTCCATTTCACTTCGATCCCCCCTGCTGCGAGTGGTAACGAGCCTACGCTAAACGACGTTATCCTTTTTTAAGTGAGATTGATGTACCTAAATTAATTTTGGACTAGTGCATCCTTTATAAGTAAAAATAAAAAAAAAACAGAAATTGGAAACGGAAATTACAAGGATTCGAAACACCTGACCACTGTACTTTTAAAAATCACCTGAATTTAAATATACGAGGAATACAAGAAGTCCCAAACAATACCTCTCCAAGCCATCCAGACTCCAAATCCCCCCCCCCCCCCCCCTCTAGTAATCCCAAACATCCCAATAAATTGATACTCGAACGAATCCCCCAAAATTCCAACCTACCCCCTTTGAAGCAAGTCTCAACCACTCCCCCGACCTGTTCTACCTAGGGTTCGCTGCCCCAGTCGCAGGTGTCGTTTTACACCGTCGTCGTAATACTTCTGATTAATTTCCAGCGATTGGCTGCCAGGAAGCTCTGAATCGAAAAGGGTTGGCTGCCTGTAGGGAGTCCCTGTTTCCCGAAGATGCCGACACGTGCTGCTTCGCCACCCCAGTGACCGTTTAAACGATGTTTACAAAGCAGGAAAACAGAAGCGACGCACGGGTTCGTACAAGTATTTCCCTTCTACCATCTCTGTAATGTGGCGTCGCTTCCCGAAGGGAAACGCGACGGATGAGAGATGCGGACAAGGAAGACGATAGCAGCCACCTGCCACGCAGCTCGCCTAATGATTCGTCCTTCTGTTGACGGGAATTCGTATAGCAGCGTCCACGGATACACGCGTGGAACGCGTCACGAAGGATTCCGGCATGAATGAATCACTTAACGAGAAACACGCGCCGGGCATACGTAATATTTGTGTCCTCCGTAGAATATTTATTGGAAATGCGGGCGAGGGACGACAGGCTGACTTGCAGGGTCCAGCTATCGTGAAACTGGAGCATTTTTAGGGAGTCAGAAGTGGATTAGACGATGAGGGGGAATGGGAACGTGCGTGGATGGGATTATTTGGTGTTTTGTTAACACATTGCCTAGGCAATGCATAACTATTATGCTACTCGTATACGAGATTGTAGAGCTGGGGTATCATTTCAGGGGAAATGGTGAAGCAGGGAGATATACGCGAGGTTCAGGTGACTGTCATGGTAGGTCTAGCGCTGACATTGGATGTATACTATGGTACTATGTCTCATGAGATGAAACGAAGAGGTATGTTTGAATGTTTTAGAAGGAGTCTGTAGAGATAGTCTGTAGAAGAAGAGGAATATATGAATCTGATGAGATAAGAGAAGTCTTGCTCGAATTCATTAAGATAGAAGGAAAAGATGGACTTGAATCATCTCGAGTTCTCAAGTAAACGCATTTGTTTTCATTATCCTTTAAACTGAATCCTATGAATTAAGTATCGTAGAAAATTCTTTCCACCTGATTCATGTACCTTAATGGAGAGGCTTCAATTTGCACAGGCACCGGTAAACAAATATCGTCGTTTCACAATGAAAAGACTTTCGAGGAGGAGACGAAAGCTCCGAGTATCAAGGTGGATCACGAAGCGTGTAACTCGTAAAGTCCACTCGAAAGTCCGTTCGACGTCTCGCAAAGCTATAACGCAACCATGACTCATGCGATCGCGCAAACACGGCCAGCGTTTCTCTCGAACAACGATCCCTCTATGCGAACGACGATCCAGCCAATAACGATACCACGCCGCCAACGAAATGTTAAAGTATCTAATTTTTTTAAAGATTAGTAGAAAAATGCAACCGTCGTATAATTTAATAAGTGCTATGATGGAATAGTAGGATGATACAATGTGCCTTTTCATGTAATTCACCTTTCTTCTATCACTACTGTGCGATTTAATTTTCCTTCTTTTAATTAAATCATTTGTGTCCGAACGTGTCACAATTTAGGAATTTTTATAGAAATTCAATTTACATCTAACTTATCAAAGTAAGTACGAGCCTCCAACTTAAAGCTTAGCGTTGTAATTAAATTCCATAAAAAATTAGATTTCAATCCATTAATTATGAAAGTAAATAAAAAAATCCCCTGAATTAGAGGGGCAGCCATCGTCACCTCATCCCAAGTCATCGATCATGGAGAATTACTCCGAAACCAATGTTCAGGAAATTCGCCTTTCGAACGATCGCTACCAAGACTCCTCTAGGTCCGCCATAGTAATCGCGTTCCTCACAGTTCGTCGATCAAACGGAATTATCGTTGCAATTAACGTTCAACGAGCCAGGGGTCGCGACGCGTCCTCCTTTTCGCCCACGATCATCGATTCCACCCTTCCTCCTAGCTATTTTTCGACGCTTCTCTTATTATTCCTACCGAAAGTGGACGCTGGGAGCACAGGACGCGACGTTTAATTCGTTTCGGGCCGATTGCACAATGCCAGGCGTCGCGACGCGATGATGCCCGGATAAAGAACTCCGGCAGGGGTAAAAATGACGAAGGGATAACGAGGGAGAGGATGAAGAGAATGGAACCGTATGAGCTGGCGGCGAGCATCGGTAGTGAGTCAGTCTTTCAATTTTCTGACCGATGATCCACCCCTCCCACCCTTCCTGGGGGACCCTCGTGAGCTTTTTTTTTTTAATAGGAAACCCTTTTATAATACAAAATTACTGTCGGTGGTCGGGGGTTTGAGAATAGCAAATTGAAATTGAGAATTGCCAAAAGAGTCAAGACAAGGGTTGCTATTTAAAAAATGGTAGAAAATTTAACTCTCGAGACAAACTGAACAATGTCACTCGAAATCAGAGAATTCCACCTCGTAAAAAGATCTGGGAATCTCGAGAACGATTTGCACCAGTACGCATAATAATGGAGCAGTTGGCGAGGAGCGACCTAAAAGTTTAAGGGGACCCGTTTAGAGATAGAGGGGCAGGTGTGCGAGCAGTGAAATTAGTATTCCCCCGACGGACACGGTTTTTGGCTATTCATCGGTTAGTCGACCGCGCGACTTATCGGACTATTTATCGCGACACTTATCATTCAGGTGCCATGCTCGATACGCGACTGTTTAGTCACCCCGATTGAGAATGAAAAAGTACGGACGCCCAGGCCTGATAAGAATAGGTCGAGAACATCGACAAACTGTTCTGATAAAAAAAAAAAAAAAAAGAAAAAAACGAGAAAAAAGAGAAGAAAAAAAAGGAAAAATGATAACGCTCGGCGATAACGCGAGTTCTATTCTCCGAGGAAAATCTTGCTAAATTTCCGAGAACACTGGTACACGTAAGAACCGATAACTCGCGTCGATCGATAACGCGCTGATCCTGCTCGTTATTATTCATTGAAAGCATTCCTACGTTCCTCGATCGAGGGACTCATTGTCGAGCATAGATAAGACTGTCAGCGAAGTTTATGTATTACGTGAAAATGAACATGATGGAGTACGTAGTAAAACGGATATCACTGATGGTGGGGTGGGGGGTGGGGTGGGATTATGTGAGATTTAAATTTCAAGCTCCTTCCACTTCTTACTTAACACGTTGATCGCCATGTCATCCACATATAGGTGACAAGCGTTTTCATTGGAAAATAAATAAATGAATTCTGAGAGTGAGGTGTTGGAAAAAATTAATTAGGATAGTATTGGTAAATCCTAAAGATTTTCAATTCCAATAATTATCTTTATCCAGAATGCAGAGGATGTCTGATATTGGGAAGAGGAGACGGTTCGAATGGATTTAGCGATTTATTCGAGCGGTCCATGCTGTCTGTGCTCGTGCCACGAATAACTCAGAGAATCATGCCGGCGCGGTAGTCTGAGTCAGCAGGGATCATAGTAGGAAACGACTACGGGTCTCGAAGGACGCGCGCCACGACGCTTTAGCCCGCGTCGCGTCGTTCCCGCATTCTTTCCGCGTGCACGCACGACTCTGATTCATTTCGCGCTAATAACCCCGCGACCCTGATTTCATTTGCACGGATTGGCTGCGCTCGTACCTGAGAATTCCACTCTGTTGAGCGAAGTCGCGATTCTGGAGTCGACGTCGTGGAAACTAGGTACTTTCGTACGTGGGTCAAGTCTGACAATTCTTGGAGCAGCTACTTCAATGTCTCTAAAATTTGGGTTATAGTGTATCGTGATAGTGTAAGGTGATGTTTAAGCGTGCTACAGTATTTCAAGTATTTAAACAGTATTCCAATACTCACGTATTTAGACATTAATTGAATGCCTGAATAGATGAATAATATTAGTTCGAATACTCGAGTATAACTCCAAATTATTCATACATCACACAATTCTACCAAACCTAGCCACTTACAATTTCATCCGTCTCTATTTGCCCGCGTATCAGCGGCTTTTTCGAACGCGTAGCTGGCGCTTGCGTCCGCGAATGAGTAATTCGTCAAATATTTGTAGGAAATAAAGCGCGATCGCGGTCACCTGGAATTTGCATTGACAGCTCTCGCATTCTTCCAAGCGACGTTGAGGCGACGTTGCCCCACGATGATATACGTTTTCCGTTGCTACGCGTGGCTGTCAATTACGACACTATTTATGGTGGTATTTGAGTCACTAATGCGACCACGGCTGAATCTCAGGTGCATAATTGATTCGTCGCCGATGTCGGACGCGTGCAACGCCGATGGAGTCATTTTTGTTTGATCGGAGCAAGCGAATGCCAACGGTCAAAGGAAACACGAACGCCTCGCGTGGAAATCCAAACGATGACTCACGAGGCAAATTTTGTATTGCGCGTTTTATCATCAGTGGCGTACGTGGTGCCCTCATCGGGTGATAACGCAGAAGCGACTATGCAAATGAAGTAACCCTTACGTAGTCAAGTGAGAGGGCAGACGATCGTTTTCAATTAGTTTCGAGACAAAGTTTTAACTTGGTAGAAATTTTCACGGGTTTCAGTCTGGCAGCCAACGTGTTAAATGCTTTCCAGAGAAAGAAAATAGCAGTAAAATCGACCAAGAAATCTAAGAATAAACTTTATCCGTTCCCCGAACCCTTATGTTTAACTCTAAAAATCCCTTCGTTCGAGGAATTCCGATCCCCTACAGCAATTCCAGGAATCCTCGCGCTATCCTCTCCCTTCAAACGGTCTGTAAAGCCTTATCTCGCGTTCAAATTCTTATTAATACCGCCTCTGCCTACGGAGTGTCCGGTCCGCTTATCAGTTGGGCCCCAATTACGGCTGAAACTCCCTAGAGAAAAACGAAGGAGTTACACGAACACCCTAGTGGCGAGGGCTTTCCGGAAATCCCCCGGGAGCCATGATTTATGTGCGCTCGCACCCGCACCACTGATTGGTACCTGCAGTAGCTTGTTTACGGATCGACTCGGCCGTGTACCCGCATGTAGGGAACAATCGATACGGCCAAGTGGAATACGAGGAAGTTAATGCGTTCGACGCGGCATACGTTCTCTCGTGGAAACGCTCGAGCTGCGTACGAACGCGTGCCAGAGCAAACATACGAGACTGATTCGCATAGTGTCTCGATTCTGACGTTGATTGAGTACTGACACACGCTGCAAGTATGGTAGCACGGTTTGGTCATGAATAATTAGCGCGGAGAAGAGGTAACAGGGTTAGACGATAGCGTTTTTGGATGTATTTTGTGATTGCATGCTGATGTGTGGATTGTTTTGGGTTTATATGTATATATTTTTGTAAGTAATTAACAGGTGACCCAGAAGTAATTCATATATGGCCCACAAGTAAATCACGGATGATTCACGAGTGACTCATAAATAATTCACCGATGACCTGCGAGAAATTTAACAATGATTCACGACTTCTCCATTGGATAACGTCATGTTAAAGCGCTGTCAAGATTAAGTCGTAAAGCAGCAATTCCCTGAACTCCGTCCATTTAAGCTCCCTTCTTCCTATTCTCCTACAAATTTCAGCAGATACGTCTCAATTATAATGAACAACCCCCTAACCTCCTCCCCCAAAAATAAATACAACAATTTCTACGAAGAAAATTCTACAATAAATGGAAACCATGATCCAGCAATGATGAACACGGTAGATCCCTGTGCCTGTTACACAGGTCACGAGTTACGATTCTCCGAAAAGACATAAACGGCTCGTAAAAATGCCCGCAGTAATTTAGCGCAGGGCAGTACTGTCGCAATTGCTATATCGTGGACGCTACGTGTTCTCTGCGTGTATATTAGCGGCGCGATGCAAGACTCTCGAACGCGCGTGCACGTTATCGTAATTAACTTTAAGGCTTCGTCCCGTATAGCCGTCAGAACGAACCGCGTTTATTTACGCGCTAAACGGTTTATCGTTTGGCGCAGTTTCGCACAATGCGTCGTAAAGCGCCGTGACTAACAATAAGTACGATCTACGCGATTGCCGCAGAGAAAATTGACGGTGCGAGCGGGATCGTTCGATGAAATTTAAGTTGGCCACGCCGTTCGAAATGATGATTTATGTTGTCAGGTGTGAAATCGCAACTGGCGTTCAATTTTGTGATCGACGCATCCGGAATTATTTACTGCGATCCACAACGAGCGCTGAGGCAAAAGTATTAGAAGCTTGGATGGAAAAAAAGGTGAAAATATACTATTTATTCGTTTATAATTGATTTGTTATTAAAGATGGGATCCTCATACTTGTCCATTTGTCAATCGAAATCTTTATGGTGCAATATCACGCAGTTACGAAAGGGTAGGGAAAAAATGGAAGACTTTGTGCTTCTTAGATCGAGATCCGCGATTTTGCAAAGATCAAAGTGCACGTTTATCTATTCCTTTCACCTGTCCTTGGTAATGCAACCATTGTCGCCTGGTACTCTGCGTGATGCAAACGCGAGTGGCTCAGGATCGACTTGATTCCTTCGTAAAATATCTGCCTACGTTCGACTAACCCTATTATGGCACCAACTACACGGAACTGACGATTAATCCCCAGGAAAAGCGTTACGAACAGAGCTCAGACACCACTTGTTGAGGCTTTATGCACTCAAACGCCATTAGAACTCTTATTTATTCGAGTAGTTGGCAATTCTGATACTATTCAAATACCCTTTGTAATAAATATTTCAATAATGCTATACAAACTACAAACCGAGTTGCTTAAAAGTTGCGATAAACTTTACGACCATTTAAATATTTTTATCTCGTCTCAAAGATCTTTTCGGAAACATGGTAAAACAAGTAATTTCGAGCCTTCCACGATGGTTCGAGCACGATCGACTCCTCCTAGTCGATTGCACGCCGATAGCGTCACTCCGGTAGGAAAAGTCGCGGAAACGGGATACCATGATCGATCGTAAACCGCTTGTTTATGTAACGTGGTTGCGACTGCAGCATTTCGAGAAAAATTCCAGAGGCGACGCTTTTATGAGACTGATTTACGTGCGATTAATTTACACAATGTGTTTAGTTACGACGATCGTTAACCAGAGATGAAGCAGAATTTTATTCGAGTAAGAGGCAACGTATGAAGAAGAAGCACAGCGGTTTATTCGCAGCATCAAACTAATTAAACGTTAAAACTAATTAAAAGTTATTCAGATAAATTAATACGCGATTGTTAATTGTACTATACAAATAAACTTTTTTCTACATTCTGAAATCTACATGAACAATTTTTTTTATAATTCCACTGCAGTTTGTGATTTGAATTTAGGTAAGATTATTGCCTGTCTCTGTCGTCAGTCTCCGCAGGAAAGACTCGATCCCGATCGTAAAATCTGCGCGTACTGCATTCACAATATCGCAATCGCGGCAACGATTTCTAAACGACACGCAACGGGATATTATCGCTTTCAATGTCGCCAGTTGCGATTTCTCGAAGAAACCGGATTGGGAACGATTTTTTCCATCGGATGCCTCGATGCCATCCACTGTATAAAGTGACGAGATTGATGACAAATTAAAGTGTCAGCGTATCACTTATAGGACTCGTACACACGTCGTTCATTGTATACGAAGTGTCGTACTAGAAGCTGCGACGACAATCGACGTGTCTCGCGACCACTTAAGCCATGACATACATATAATCTCGAAGAAAAAAAAAAATACTAGTACACTTGATCATCGAAAGGAGTGAGATTAAAAAAGAAAATAAATAAATGTCTTTTCCTTTCAGATTCAGGTTTAAATTCATGATTCTGATAAATACCTGCTGTGGGTTTCCTTAGTCAATAGCTATGGGTTCGTCTATGCTACCTCGGTGGGACTTACCTGAAACAGAAAAGAAAAATGGAGTTAGCGACAAAGGACAATAACTTTTAACCGTGGCTCGCTATTCTAATAACCTTGGAGTAATAAAATAATAAAACTGTCGCCTCGTAAAAGTGGCTATTGGTAAAGTATCCACGATTAATATTAGCGTATCTGTGCCGCGCGTCAATTACCTCAGTTACTAAAATTAGACACTTTCAGCCACGAGATGAGAATGACGGTTCTGTGCTCGCGATTCGTTGTGTAACAGAAGCCTCGTTTAGATTTTCACATCGGCCAGACGTAACGAGCCCGACCCCTGCGACCGTGGGTAGAGATTTTACGACGAAATCATCGAGATTCCCGACGAACCGTTGCCTCTCGTTCGAGCAATCAAGCTTCGCGACACCACACCCGTAGGTTACTTAACCGTCAGCAGTAAATTACTTCTTCGGTTCTCACTTTGGGCGTGAGATTCACGCCTCGCCTCGACACCATGGTGTTTCCAGTCTTTAACGACTTGGCTTTATTTTCTTCCTGGCTAAATACACGCGATCGTATCGGTAACTCCGCTTAACGACTTCTGAATTTCCCGTTTACCACCAGAAAACCTGGTATTACGCGCAGATTACGGAGCAGAACGAAGTCATATTTCTTAGTTGCGTTTCATCTCATAAAGGAAGGAAATAGAAAGATTGTGGCTGGGGGATTTCAAACTCTTAATAACCTTGGATCACTTTGTGGGTTGGTGGGTGAGCAAAAATGGTTGGATGAAGAACTTTGGAAGTCGAAACTCAAAGTTTCTTTGCATGTAGAGAAAAAGAATTTGCCGAGAGAGTCTCCGATAGACAAGCTTCTAACGCGTTAGGATGTGGAAATCGGGCGCCATGTGCTGGCGTGGCCAAGCGTGAGGTGAGACGAGGTGAAGGTGTGAAGGCCACGCGAGGAAAGCAACCCGCATTGTGACCGCCCTTTCCCTCCTGCCCTCTTCGTCGTTTCTCGTGCAGGTCTGCCAATGAACGGCATTCCAACGGCATCTCGGGCTCTCCGTTCATTGTCGAACAACGTGTATATCCCCCTTCGACCCCCCTTCTCTTCCTCAACACTTTCAATCAATCCGGTCTTCTTCTAAACGCACTCGCCGCTACCTGTTGTCACCTCGCACCTGAGCACAATCGGAAACCCGGCCTCCTTGAAAGATTCTCGATTCCGATCGCCATTTTTCTCGAAGGCGTTTGTTTGTCCTTTGTGAGGACGCTGGGGAATCGTGGGACTTGAATTATTAGTTTTCATTTACTCGGTATGATGGGCAGCTTTTTCATTGAAGAAACCAAATTGGGCCACACAGAGATTTGAACTCGAGGGATCCCTTTGATCACAGCCAAGCACTCCACCTGCTGCGCTATTGGAACCTTCCGAGTATGTATATCGCTCATTTTTCCACTGTCTGAAAAATAAAATTCCTTTGGATTCGCCGTGATTGGAACCAACAGTGTCACTGTTTAAACATACTTAATCGACTTCTAAATTACTTTCTACGTACACTACTGTCTGTCGTCGAAAGTTAAGGTACGCATTGTCTATCGACGTCTGAAGTCACCGCGCGGCGCTCATTGTCCACGGTTCACGATCAGGAGAAATTGTTTGCAAGCGGAGTGACTTCACGAAGAAGGAACGAGTGGACGGTGACTCACGTCGGCTGTACTCGTTTATTGACACGGAGGACGTCCGATGCTTTCTGTTATTAAAAAGACCCGTTCCGCCGGTGAGAAAAATTGTTTCTGCAATGATATCATCTTTCCAAAATCGTCAACATCGCACGATGACAAAGACGGCTCTACTCCAGCCGCATAACAATCGCGATCGAGTTATCGTCCTACCGCGAGTTGACTCATGGATGGATGCTTACGAACTTCGATATCCTACTGGATTGAGCATAACCTTCTATAGGCATACAGACAGACACTGAATAATTTTAATCTGGAGTAATCTCTTATGGTTTGAGTGGGAGCAAGATGGATGCTTGTTCTGAACATAAACTTTAGGATACATGATCATACAAGCAGTTGACAACTCACTACACTTCAGCTGCTGAATAATACCCTAGCTTGGATGAATAATATACCGAATAAGCCAGCCCTTCGATAGACTCTACGATCTCTCTGAGACAACCTGTTCGATCTGTTCAAACTACGAGAGACCAAATCTGGATCAACTTCCAACCGACCATCTTCAGTGTCCTCCAGCAACCAAAGCGTCACTTTTCCAGGAAGAAAAGTAATTTCCCTCAAAATATCTCGCGACCTCGCCTGAGACAAAGGTGTCCCAGAGCGTCTCGAGTCTCCGGGGCAGCGTCGCGAAATAAAACGGCGTTCGTCGACCCCGTGCACCAGCTGACGGGTGTTTCGAGCGACGGCTTCTTTCATCCGCTTCATCCCAGTCCGGATGATTCACTCCTCGTTCCCAAAGTGGCCGAATGGGAGACGAAAGACGAACGACGAGGACGCGTGTGCAGCGTTCGCCACGCTTCTTTTTGCCACGCTCTCTTCTTTCTATCCCTGGCTGTCTGATAGGTGCACTTCGCGCACCACGTGTTGCAGGGACGTTCATTATCATTATTTTTATCATTACCTGCTTATATGAAATTCCTAATCATTGTTACTGGAACAATTGACAGGAAGACTAACAAATTAATGAATTAATTGACTCCGTTGCTAAAAGAAATTTTCCTAAAATGAAAAACAGGTGAAAATGATGTCCCGTTCCCATAATTCCGCGGAAACGACATTCGAGGGAAGGTCGAGCGGAGTCGGCGGTCTCTCCGTTTTATTTGGCAGCATCGAGACGATGACCTCACTGCTCATTAATGCCCGCCAAGCCGGCTAAATCGAGCCTCGCTGACGAATCTGGCACGACGTCCACGCTCGGACACCTTGTGAAAAATGTGTCCCTCGTTATTCGCGGTCGGTTTAGATATTCGTGCTTCGACGCCGCCGGTCACCGGTTCGCCAAAATTAGACCCGAAGGTGGCCAGCTTCCGCGGGGCAGGAGGGGACGTTTAATCGCACTAGTCGCGATAAATCATCACGCCTCGTCTGTTGATCCTTCGATCCTCGCGGCGATTTATCATTCCTGTCCGTGGATTGAACGAAACTGCTCATTTTTATAAATAAAAGTTGGCGGATCACGATCGCATGCTTATTGAGGTGGGGTGACCAAATTTGATCGCTCTGGGTGTTTTCTTAAATTGTAGTGTCCCTAACGAAATAAAGAACATAATAAAAACAAGTTTCTGTACACAGGGTGCCTCGATAGTCGCGTCTGAAATGCAAGGAACCAGATTTGGTCGATCTGTCGACCAGTGGACCGTCGCGATTTCTGTCGCATCGATCCCGCTGCTGCGACACCAACGAGCCGAGTTTTTTAAATCGATGTCGGGTGAAAGTAGCGGAATTAGAGCAGAACGGAAATGTTTCTGTCGAGTGGACGGAGGAGCGAAGCCCATTCCGGTGCAACGCGCTCGATCGCGCCTGTTCCGACCGAGAAATTGCAAAAGAGTTCTCCGAGTATTCTCAGGAGGGACGCTTTCCAAATGGCAGTCGAAGAATGGTCCTTCGGAAACATCGTAAATAATCCTGTCAACGGCACACACGGTATGCATCACCGCAAGTTGGGGACTGCTGCCAAAAACGTGCCACTTAAGGGGAACAATCGGGCAGAAATTATTGGTCATCTTTGGCAAT
Source organism: Hylaeus anthracinus (assembly GCF_026225885.1). Classification (NCBI taxonomy): domain Eukaryota; kingdom Metazoa; phylum Arthropoda; class Insecta; order Hymenoptera; family Colletidae; genus Hylaeus; species Hylaeus anthracinus. Next base: position 9,792,993 of record NW_026535284.1, read on the forward strand.
TTTTTCCGACGATACTGACCGTCCAATATAAATATCTCGTAGGTGTATCAAAAGTGGAAGCTTCGAAGAATATCTCTGGCAATTTTCATAAAAATATGATGATTAGTGCAGAAGATATATGGGGGGCTCTCTTAACATAATTCTTGAATACTAATCCTTAATACTAAGCTTTTAGCGTACTCAACTGAGAACTATGTTACCTAGAGTCGAATAAGTATGGGGATTTTATGGTTCGGACGATCCTTGGTCCAGGAATGGAAAGGATCGTTCCAGGCCCGTCTGGAACAAGTGGATCGAGCCGCGACGAGGAACCTCGTGCTCCGGGTGAGTCAGAGAGAAAGTAAGCGTCGAGGCACCTCCATGATTCGACGGTTTGACGGGCCCTGGCACGACAGGAGAACAGAGTGCGCGGATTAGAAAACGCGATTCCACGGGGCCATCGTCCGCTGGTCGTTGCGTCGCATTGTTCCCGCGCATTTTGCGCCGCGAAGCCGAGGGAACAGTGTCACTTGTGAGTCATCTAAGCGGGGTGCGCCTAATATCCTCGCCGAAACAGTGCTACTTTGAGATTGTAATTACACATGTAATCTAATCACGAATAAAAGACAGACAACATTTAATTTGCTATTCGTTAAATAAAAGTAAAGAACTGATATACGCTATAGACATTCAGTGAGTGATTGATTGTGCATCGCATCACGCGCGAATAATCGAACGATGCGTCACAGTCCACTACACTTTTCCCCATATCCAGCCACGAGGGAAATGAGAACGAGTAAAAAACAATCCAGCATAGAATATCCGAGCAATAAAGGCGATTGCTAATCTCTCGAGGATAATTGTGTCGATCCAAGAGTAGGCTACCACGATAGAGAGAAATAGAACGCTGTACAGTCACGCTCTGACTGAATATTGCGAAAAAAAATGATAAGAATGATGGCTCGAGCGGGGGAAAAAAGTAAAGTCAGGCAAATAACTAAGACCCCTATAGTTATCGCGAATGAATTGACTCAGGCGATTCAAAAATACGGCGTGGACATAGTGAGGCACATATCAGGATTAATCATCGTTATAATTCGAGTACTGATTATGTTTTCTGAAGACGAGTCTAAAAATTACAATGAAAACTTTCATTACGATAAATTAAAATTGCCTAAAGTTCTTCCTCATTTAAAATGTAGAAAAAATGAAGCAACCCATATGGAATCTAACAGCGCAGTGAGAAAGCGATGAAATGTAAACAAGACGTTGAGAAAGTTCTCGAAAACGACCTTGCTATCGGAGGGGGAATTTCAAATGAATCGAAACGGGAGTCGATTTGGAGAACTCTATCCGCGTAGTAGGCACGCGCCGCGACGCGCACGTCATCCTCGTTCTCCACGAGTCGCGAGTACCGAATCCTCGAGTAGGCAGCCAGAAAACGATTCAATGGTGCCACGGGTTCGCATCTCAACGTGCCACGAATTACCAAAGGATGCGTCACGGAGCTTCTGCTTTCCTCGTTGTCTACACTTCCCACGGGAGAACCAAAGGACTTGGACGAAGACACTTCTAAAACACCTCATTGTTAGGCTGTTCTCATAACGAACCTCGACAATTAAATGAAAATGCAATGAACTTTTTTAGAAAAGGAAAGACTCGTGTCAAGACACGGGTCCCTTAAAAATTTCTGTTTTATTAAATGAATATCTTTTTTTGAATGAGAGTCACTGATGATGCACAGAAGGATGCATGCTGAAATATTCGACGATGAATAAACTCTTGGCTTTCGAAACCCGGCTACACGGAGGATGTTGAAGATTTCGTGGGTCGATAAAGTCCTCAACAACCAGCAACCGTAAAGGAAGATAGGCAATATATCCTGGACAAGCGCGTACCAGAGAGAAATATCCTCCGCTACTTGCGATCCAGGAAAAGATCGACCAATGACGTCCGAGATGCAGCGTAACTTTTATTTGCAAAGCACACACATCTTGCTGAAGTTAGCACACCGCGAATGCATCGAAGAAACAGACTTCATTTCGTAATCCAGAAAACAACATACGCTGGGAGAGTGATAATAAGTTGTTGACAGTGAATTGATCTTACATTGTAAATTGAAGCAGCAAATAACAGGTTTGAACTTCTGACGCAATATGTATCTAACCCCTTTGCAAGTTGGTTTGAATAATTCCTGTTTGATATAAATAAATTTCTATTCTATTTCCTTTCTATTTAACTCTGACTCAATGACTGCATCATTATTTTTATTAAATTAATTAATTCCTGACAGAAGGATCGAAGGCTATCGGCAACTATTTTGTTCGAATGTCTCGAGATCGCCGAGGCAGCTTTGTTTATCAGCAGATCGCGATAACTAATTCCTCGAAGGATAAATGACGAACAAACGAAGGGGTTATGCGTCATCGGTGTTTCACCCGACGTTTCGCGGAACTGTGGAGGAATCAGGGAACAACGAAACCGCCTCAACGATAACAGGAACTTCTATGAATAGTATATCGCAGACTTCAAAACGAAAGTCAGTCATAAGAGGACCTCGGTGCTAAAATAGTAAAATTAAACGCATTATTATCACGATTATCACAAGGTGAAATTTATCAGATAATTTTGCTGTGATGGGTACACAAAATAAAACAGTAGAGCATTCATGAAGTCTCTATGAAGAACAATAAAGAAAAATATGTGCAACGTCCCTAGAATTTCCAAGAAGATGACCTAATGTCTCCGCGATTCCACTTCATCTCCCAAACAATCTTTTCCAGGCGAAACTCGTCAGACTAGAATCCATCTCCTAGCGCGAGTCCTCTCGGGGATTAAGGACCTCTAGACTCGGACGAGAGCCCACCACGAGAAAAAAAGAGACCGATTCAAATGTCCTTGCGAGGATGTGCGCGCTAAGGAAGATTCTCCGAGATTATCCAACCGTGTATCGCAGTCTGCTAAGAAGAAAGGGATGTGCGAAGAAGATGGAACGAAGACCATGCATCACCCACAGACTATATCAGTTTTGCAGCTCCTGGCTTTGAATCACGCGTGCATGGTGCACTGACACATTCGTTCTGTGGTTCAAAGTACCCACAATTAGAGAAGTGGAAGTGGAACTGTCGAAGAAAAACAATACCTATCAAGTATCTTGAGGGTTTCGAAATCGATGTAAGAGATATCACATCATGTTGACATTGCAAGAAGCGCAGAAGTACTCTCAGAAGTAAGACAGAAAAATTCGTCGAACTGAAGCTAAACCACGAATTTTCAAACTTATTTTTTTCGAAAAATAGACCGTCATATGAACAAAGTTTTATTCTCCATTTTCGAGTCAATTTTTCACGTAGAATCACCCCCTACTCGTTCGTACCACCAGTCACGGACCACCCTGTATATACGACCGACAAGTACGTATAAATATAGCATGAATGACCAGAGGCCAATCACGTCCAACAGGCCCGTAACCCCATCGCAAAAAAGTGACTCAACCAAATCCGAAATCTCATCCCGCTTCCGAGATTCCAAGCGCCAAAGAGGGCCAGGGGTTGGAAAGGGGTGGAGGAGAAGAAACAAAGCGTACACGTCATACGCATTCGATGAATAAGCCCACGAATTAGGGACAGTTCGAGGGACCGGGTGGGGGGGGGGGTGGGGGAGGGGGCAGGAGGGTACATGCAAGAGAAGGTGCCACGAGAATCAAAGGGAACGAATGTGTGTTCCGCCTGTAGGGTTGCACGAGGAACGGGGCAACGTGCCCCGGACACACCGTTAGTCATTGATACACTTTAAACCGAGCTTCTAACGGGTGACTCATATATAATAATCGTCATCGACAGCTGATCCAGATGCGTTCTATGACGCGGACCGTGTCTCTCCCTCGATTCGGACGCCGGCTCGAGGGTGGCTCTCACACCCCCCAACCTCCCCGGACACAGGCCTCTCAGGATGCTGCGAGGGATCGGGAAAAGAGCACAAAAGCAAAATATAGCCATTCCGCTCCCTTTCCCCACGGTACCCTTCGTCCCCAGCCGTGGCAGCGTCCTCAAAAAGCGATGACTAATTCATTAAGGCTCTCGTCGACGCCATCGCGCAGGCCTTCACGCTTCCACGCTTTTCCGATTTTCAATTTGGCCCGCAGCCTGTCCGCGATTATCGAGGAGAGGGGCGAATCCCATAGGCCCTGATCTGGGTAATAAGAGCCACCCCTCGGCTGTGCGATTCTTCTATTTTTTTTTTTTCATTCGGCGATGATTCAACGACTCCCGTGTATGGTCAATATTTGACTCGCTGACTGATGATCGGAGTTGATGGATCCTGTTCGAGTGCCTAGAAGTGAAATTTCATTTTTTTAGGGGGGGGGGGGGTAAGATTCTTGCCTACGTATCCCAGGTCAAAGCCACTCTTTACTCTTTTTTTTTATTGGCTCTCCCAAAACTTTTCTGTTGGAATCCTTTGACCCCAAGCTATCAACGACAGAGAATAACGTATAAAAAAATGAACGACAGCCAAAGAAACACGAAGCAAAAGGATTTCCCGCGGCTCGCGATACCAAACGACTGAATGGCGACCCGCGCAGAGCCTCTGAATGAAAGGTTTCGGTTGAACCGTCGGTCAGGCGAGCTCGCTGGACGTAAATGCAATTTGCATGAATTACCGAGCAGTGTTCCGTGTGTAACGCGTGCAACACGTGCAAAACCGACGCGTTATTCTCTTTGTTCCCTCAATCGGGAGAGAACGAGATCGTGAGAGAATTAGTTGGATTGTGTGACCGACTATAATGGCGTTTGAATCGACAGTCGAGGCATTCGTCACCGTTGTTTCCAATTTCTTTCCACACTGGACAGTTTCACACATTTCATGTGAATGTTGTGTTCTGAATCTGAATCCGTAAAAATATGGATTTGCATGAACATTCGCAGCCTAGCGATAACTGGAAAATTTCTTAAGAGTGTTAAATTTTTCCAGTATTTTTCCCTGAAATGTTTGCGTCATTTTCCGCGCGATAAATTCTGTCCACGTTGAATGAAGATATTCACGCAGTTAACCTAAGTGACGAACACTGATCAACGAGTGTTCCCCGGCGCAATTACTTTCCGTATTACAGAAACAAACTCGTCTCGATATTCGAAGAACCGGTGCCTCGAGGCGGCCACGTATCGGCTGATTTCGCTAATGCAATTTCCATAAATTATTGTCGCCAAGGAGCGATGCATATTTACGCGCTCGTTGGCGTGACGTACGCATCGTCCTTCCTCTTATCGCGATAGAAGGACGAACGGCTCTCGCGAGATACTCGTGATTGGACCGAGTGATTCACCAGAACACCGAAGAAGATTCATTTGGAAGAATCATGGAAGAGAAGCTTGAATGAAAGTAGCTTCTTCTTTCATTCGAGAGAGGAGAAAATGTAGACGTTGCGTGTCTCCGCTCAACGTTATATTTAAACCGCGATTACGATAATGGAGCTGATCAACATATCGAAATTTCTGGGTAAACAAATTTCTCCCGTCAACGTTACATGGCCGATCGTACAGCAGATACAAGTAAATCGTGATTCAGATAACAGTATCATTGCCATTCCAAATTTTCTAATTCTTCCTACACGAGTGCTCCAATCAAGTTCTAAAATTAACACCGTTGTCGATAATCACGCGGTGCGAAGTCGAAAGTCGAGCGCAATTTCAAAGTTGAAAAGATATACTAAACAATTTTTCCAATTTTTTACTCTTACCTATACTCGAATACAGAAACTAAATCTCGCGAAACTAAATATAATTAAAATCAACTGTTTCGACAGCAAAATGAATAAATGAAAATAAATGACGAAATTTTGTAATTAAATTATTTCAAACATACTAAATTCTAACATTGCCAAATTCTGTGAGATTGAAATTGATTCCCCGATTCTCTTTTTAATTCGCTCCAGATTTGATTAGCTCGAATCTGTAGTGCCTCGTGTCGACCAATTCAGCCCCGACGGGATCTGAACGGCCGTAATCATCGCGATAACGTGTAACGTTTATCAATAGTTCACAGACGATAATCCCTGAACCGAGGGGTGTGCGCGACCGTTCTCGATCGGGCGAATCGATCCGCCTCGTGGTTTGGTCGCGCGACCTTTTCCGTGGGTGGCTCTGCGAGGACGTAATTCAACGTTAACGTAGCGGAAGTCACGATAAAATGACGAAGCGGTAGATAGCACGGGTCCGCAACAATGAACACGATTACGGAGTCTGAATAAAAGCGAACGATGTTCCACGGTTACGATATTAACCAGCTGGGGGAATCGGTCACCTCCCCTAACGCGCGACATGATTTTTAACCGACTTAGAAAAGGAAGAGGTTATTCGACATGTATATTTTGTTTTTTTATGTTTATTCGCCGATTACGCCGTAATCGGAATGAACCAAAGATCTTGCGATCTAATGCCAATGAATTCTCTCTAAATTATACTTCATAGAGTTTTTACTCAGTCGGAGGATCTTCCATTTTATTTTGTTTCATAGTACGATAATGCAGAAACCTGGATCGATAAGACAGATTACCCTGTTGACACTGCAGACGGCCCTGTCGATATCTCCATAACCTCTTATTATCTCCGATTTCTTCAACTCGGAGCTCAGAAATCCAGAAGGAATAGTTTATCGTCGTTTCTGGCAAACGAAGGCGTACCGTGCAACGTCCCCGTTCGGTCCAATCGCGCTTTCCTCCTCCGAAGGCATGACTCACCGTGTATATTAACCCCGCGGCGTGTTTACGTCGCTCAGAGCGCACCAACGGGCCGTATGTCAAAATCACGGTTGCATAACGCTCGCGCTATCGAGCGGGCGGGCGACCGACAGACATCAAGTCCCCTTGGACCCCCTTCGGAGACTCTTGGTCTCGCTCCCTTTCGGATATTTAGAGGTGACTCAGGCGTGGATTACGAGACTTGGCTACCACTTTGACCTTAATGCGTAGTCACCAGCGTGGCGGGAAGCGTGCGATGCTCGAGCTGGTCAGAATAGATCGAAAATAGCAGAGACGGCGGAAAAAAGTCGTATACTTGGTCTTAACGCCATCCAGGGGTACGTGGAACGCGGAGGATCTTTCCAATTGGAGCTGGGACTACTTGATGATTTTTTGGGCGGAGTTTCGATAGTCAGGTAGATCGTTGAATTCAGAATGGGTTCCGATCATTATAACCTAGCTGCCTCGCTGGAGCGGGTAGGTATTATCAATAACAGCCAATGTAAATGTGGCCAGGGATGCGAAACTCTTGATCACATAGTATAGCAATGCGAATTGTATAATGCACAATGACGTAAACTAACGAATTCCCTACTTAGTAGGGGCCTTCAAGTACCTCTTAATATAGACACACTCATAGCGAAGCCTAATGTTAAAATTTGTATAAGTATCAATTCCTTTTTCAAAAATTGTAATTTACACATTTAGTGTCGACGGACATTGTTATTTTACTTACTTGTATTATATTGTATCCTTATGGTATTACTAACGTGTTATATACTATGGTATTCGATTGTATTATTCCTTTAAAGCAAAATAAATCCAGAAGGGTTTGAATGCTTAAAATAAAAATAAATAAATAAAAAGATCATTGAATCAAATACAAGGCTTAGTACTTGGGTACTATTCGAATTCCAGGTTAATAGTATGATTGAGTACTCGAGTAAGGCTAGATTACTCGACTATTAGAATAATTGAATACTCCAATACAAATGATAAACATTGCCCTAATCGAAACCTAACCTAAATGGAAAATGCCGCTGACGGAGCATTCCTAGAACCTGCTTGAAGTTTCTGTAAGATTCGAGAGAAGAAACGACGATGGACAGAAACGTGCCTCTCGGTTCATCGGCGCAGCAATCGGTATCATAACAGCTGGTCTAATCACATTCGCGACGTCGCATGTAACACAGAGAGCCGCTTGCATAATTCTCAACCGACGAAGACGCATATGCAGCCGCGCGTGCACCGTGCGAACACGATTCGAATCGCTGCGTCGTTATCTGACGGGCAAAGCGATATCGCGGCTATAGTCGCTTAGTTCATCGGTGAATTTAGCCGACTTTGCTCTCCCGTCGTCGCGAAGACCGCGTCGTCGTTACTTCGTCTAGGCGACAGCATGATTTTTCACTATCTCTTTCGGAATTGCTCAACAATCTCGCAAGGTTATGATTAATTTCAGGTGTGCATAACAAAGAAGAAGACACGATCACCTAGACCTTACTTCCTTAATCATCGAGTGGAATTGAATTTCCTGGGAAAGTGCAGAGGGCCACGTGGTCGAGAACGCGAAAAAACCGTCCGTGTCGTTCCTAGTTTGTTGTGCTTTAGGAGATTCTGCGTCGTCGCTTAGTTCATCGCTAATTTAACCGTCCTGCGGCGGTCGTCATCGCACGAAAAAGCCGTATCCTTCGACGTGGACAGTCGATAACCTCCTCGACTCGGCCTCGAAATGATTCGAGACGTAGATGTATTTATAATCGTAGCGCGCGGGCCGAGCGGAACTTTTGAATCCCGGACGGGAACGAGGCGACTCGAAAAAGCCGCGATCGTTGCAACAATAATCGCCGGGACTGGCCATCAGACTGGAAGCTTTTGCGCTTTTACTGGCAATAAACCGAACCCCAGTGACGCAAATCGAAGACAAATTTAAACGGGTCGCTCTGACGCGAGGCGAGAATAATTCCCTATTGAAGCTCTGACGGAAACGACGTCCAACACGTGGGACTGCTACGAAGTCGTTAAACGAAACGAAATAAAAGTATTCTCGGAGAACGATCGAACGTTGAAATTTATTTCTCGATGCCATGGAAATAAAGCAAGAATTTGTTTTGTCTTAACTCGTCGAGTAGACAATTATTTTCTTCGTGAAATTGATGTTTAGTGATGTCTGGTGAAAGTTACGTGATACTCGAATAAATTTGATCAGAATTTCCAAGTCGATAGGCTTGTTTCGCGGGGAAACTGTTTAACTTCGTTACTTCGTAATTGGTAGGTAACGTGGCGAATCGATGATCTACTGACGTCAGATTTTAGGACTTCCTGCTCGCGCAATATGGTTAATCTTTTTCAATGGATGAACAGTTTGAGGAAGAGTGTTAAAACATGGACTGACGAGAAACAGGTACATACTAACAAGTATTTCTAAAATTTGCGTTTAAATAGAATAATGATTATCAGTTCTATCGAACGAACAAAAAGTCGGTGGAGAACGATACCTCTGGCATGTAAAACCGATTAAGAGATAACGACTCGCGTTCCAGCGATACGCTACCGCTCCGATTACCAGCGGATAGCGATTAATTAATGGCTGCACGCTATCTAATGGTATCCGTCAATGTCTACCTGTTTTTGACATTGGCGAACTTTTGGTAGCCACAATCGATAGTCGATATCTCGACAGGATGATTGAGTATCGATCGGGCAAAATTCTCACCTAGATAACAAATTTCAAATAACAATTGGAATTATGTAATGAATTTTGCAATCAAATTCCTCAAATTTTGGTATTCAAATTGCCTATCCTCTGCATGTGCGAATGAGTCACTACACAGATCATAAAGATACGTAGCAATCAACTAGGATGGATGAAACGAACTCGATGAAAATAAAAATGCTTTTACAAGTCATTTGTCATTTTTTTTTTGCAGATCAACCAAATGAGTTGTAATTGAAATTAGTCCGAATGTGGTCGTGTTTGAAGTCATTTTTTTTCGTAATGTCGTTATGAGTGATATTGTATCGTCGTTGTATTGGTTAATAAGTCACTCACTATTTATAGTAGGATGTTGTCGTCATTTATTATTCGAACGAACTTCTGCCTATCCCTGGTTTCGTGGCACCGTGTTGGCGATCAAATCGGGAAAGGACGAGGTCGCACGGATAGTGGGAGAACCGATAATCAGCAACGGTCGTCGCTCTTCTTTGGCTGAAACCCAGCGAATTCCTAAGTGTCCAAAGAATCGTGACACGATTATCGTTCCTTGGCGCCGGCACGTACTCTTTCCGGTTGTCTGCGAATCCTGCTTCACTTCCAATTTCTTTCCCTTCTTTAAGTAGACTTCTACATCTATTAGAGAAGATTTTTCGGGGAATTTCCTCTGAATTTTCGAGACAACGATAAGTATACGTTTATTTATCTAGAGCTTCGCGAGCAGTCTTTGCACCTACCAGTTTTAAATAGCGAATAGGTTGTCATTTATGGATGAAAGCCTATACTTATGTATGTCGCTAAATATAAAGGTGGAAGTCCCACGATCGATTTTCACGTAAAGAAGCTTCAACCAGAAGGTTATCCAACGCCATGAGTCATGCAGTTTTTCATAATTCTAAGGTTGACTTTGTTTTTTTGCTCGAGAGTTATGCATATGCAATCCACGGAGTTTATTTGCCTAACGCAGAAAATGCACGGATATTCAACGAATTTTTCTGCTTGAACACCTCGGTATTCTTGACTATTCATCGAATATAACTCCAATCGCACTCGAATACTGAATGTTATGAGAATATTGAATTATTCAAGCTGTGACTGCCCTAAGTAGACAGAATAGCTGGAAAAAAAATTCTCACCGACACATGTATTCGGGAAGGTCGCGTGTTTCAGCGATGATAAATGACTTTTCGAATGGAAGTTAGAGCGGTCGCTGATAAGCGAACGGATTTGCGTTACCTGTTGAACCACTGACGTTTTCCTTCGTTGGTTAAGTCTAATAATAAAGAATCGAGATCGCAACGAGAGACGATAATCTAAGCAACCACTCCAATTTTAAAAGCGAGTAGATAAGGTATATTTGGAGTTCAACCAGTGGAAATTTACTAGTTGGAACAAATGGAGACGACGACTCGTAATACTCCAAATTTACTTGATATAAAAATTATGAAATTTATGGAAAATGGAGTTTGAGCGGTCTACTCCAATTCTGAAAGTGGTCCAGTGGAAAAGGAGACCTGGATTCTGGAAAGTATAGCGAGCAAAGGTTCGAGAAATGTCGACACAGGAAGAAAACCTAATTTATCGCGCGCGAATCAGCTATCTGCAAAAGGTGGGAAAACGAATGGGAGTAAGAGAGAAAAAGAGAGTGAGAGCAAAAAGGCGACGAAGGGGCCGAAGTCACCGGCGATATACGCGCACCGCACGCCGCGGCGGCAAAAGGTGGGGAACTATTCATAGGAATGACTCATGTAGGAGATGACGCCGCGAATAGTCAGCCAGAATTTGCGCGCTACACTATGCCACCGGGCTGCCTCCCGTCCCTGATTCAGTTTGCCAAACGCCGAACATCGCGATATGATTCGCGAGCGTCTCTGGTCGTTAGAATGGAGCTGGGACTATTTGAGTAGGCCACAGCTCGGATAGGAGACTATTTGAATATGTAGTTGGAGTGGTTCGATATTGTAGTTCGATGACACTATCCAAATAGTTCAAGTAAGACACTACTTGTACAGTTCGAGTAGCTCAACACTGAAATAGTTCGCACACAAAATTTAGAAACTAAACTATCCCATCAGTAATGTGATATGTTGTAATGTGAATGTTGAATGAATGTTAATTGTAATGTATTATAATGTGAATGTTGGATGAATGTTAATATTTAAAACCACTAGGTATGATTATACGTTTTATAATTGTCAGTTATGTTTGTGTTAGTAATTTATTGATTATTCATTAATTTTGTATTTTGTATTGCGATTTCATTTTGTCTATGATATGTTGTCTGTTGTCTTTGAATTTTGACAGTTTTACACCGAACCTCGAAATAAATATCCTTACAGTAATTAGAATCCTCTGACAAAGGCCCCTGAAACTCTCAGCTCGATGCGCGATGACCCCGCAATTAGTCAATCGTCCAAGCTCGATAACCTCTTATTTTACATAGGCAACGTATCTTTCCGTTCCGGTTCTTTTCGATAGGGTGTTTATTGTTTGGATCGCGCGGATCTAGCGATCCCGATAACGCAACGGACGCGCGGGAGTCATCGCCGAGCAGAAACGCGCTGATAGCAACGTTCCCGTCGGAAATTGTAAACAGGACTCAGCTAAACGACTCTAGTGAATTAGACGCTGGCGTGGCTTGTGTAAGAGCCAGTGAACGACGCCACGTGCTGAATGAAACCGTTAAAAACCGTAACGCGACGCTTGCAGCTTGCGTGCGCGAAAAATTTTCCACCGACCTCGCGAGCTGAATGACTTTTCTGGGATGACGCTACCACGGTGGAAAGTTTTTCTAGTTGGGAGTACACGCTTCTGGGAAAACCGATTCAGTGGATGGACAGCATCTGGTAGATGACGGAGGAAAAACGCTGGCGACAAAACAAAAACATTAACGAATCTTTCTGGTATTAGAACGTTTAGAATATATTAAATTCTCTGGCTCTGAATTGTTGACATTTTTAACTGAAAATTTTAATTTTCACACATTTTATTCTAGTTTTATCTAATTGCAGAAATTCTTTTTTCACTACTCATACCGTCATGTCTCTCCTTAACGACCACTTATCTGTAAAGTAATTCCTACGGAATTAACCTGCTATTAAACACGCGATACATTCAGACGCTAATCCCGATACAGCTAATGGACTTCGATAGAAATCGGAGTGGCTTCAGGTACCAAATAAAACGAGAGGAATCATCCTAAACACGCGATCTTAAGTCGATAGGAACGACCAAGAATCCGCGAGGATCCTGTTCGATGCATCGAAGGAGGTTCAACGATAGAAATGGCGCAAGCGAGCGTGGCGTAAAAGCGAATAAGTCGTTCGAAGTCGCGTCAATGGATCGTGATCGTCTGGTTTGGCGCGCAGACGACGCCGAAGCGACACAGGCGAGGAGCTGCATTCCGTAAAACGAGCACGTACGCGCGCGTTTCGACGGAACGAGGCGAGAAAACGCGTTTAGTGGAGTACGTACCGAGAGTACTGTTACTCGAGCGCCGATAGAGAGGAGCACGAGCCACCGCCGATACGCAATCTTACCCACCCACGTTTCCTCGACATTTTCCATTCAATTTCCCGTTGAATTCACCGCCTACGCAATTCAGTCGAGCGGGATCAGCAAAGACCGTGTGTGACGGATGGAAAATGTTCCCTTTTTACCATTTTAAAAACGGAGGGAGTCCATGCGAGATCTATCATTTAGGAAATCGTAAAAATTAAATGATGATTGATGCTTGTGACTTGGAAAAGTTTATCCGATTTTTACCATTTTTATTTTAAATACGTAGTCAGTTAGTACATGTACTATTATTTGCAATAATTAGAGTTTTACAATTATCCAGCCAATCAGCATACTGAAAATGTTACTCTGACAAGTAACATTAGAAAATTATGTAATCTACGAGAGCTATTCCCATAATCCATGCCCGAGAGAATAAATTTGAATGTCCATCTCTGAGAAACATATTTTTTACCTACATCTGAACATTAAAGAAACCGCAATTTGTTATGTCCACCTCACACGGAAACGTGGAGTTACTATCGACGATCGTAAATTTCGAGAATAATTTGCAGATTACTTCACACCAATTGGAAGAGAATGGTATACCCGAAGGACGATCCGTAAGAATGTGAATTTTTCCGTGTGAAGAAACCACGAATTTCTGCAGTACATAAGGAAGCACCATCGTGCAATGGTAATAAAAACTTGCGAGACTAGGACCTGTCTCTGCTTTTAGCGAAAACGGTAAACTCGAAGGTCAACGTGTAAGAAGATATTCGAGATGTGGGAGTACGCGAGTCGTAAGTATTGAGTAATCTCTCAGGAAATAGCTGTTAATTATAGAATCGTAAATGTTGGGAACAATTTGCAAAAAGTGTCGTAACTGACAGAAGAAGGAAGAGAATTAGAAAAAAAGAAATGGAAGGTTTTCACACATCAGCTGGCACACGTTGTTCATGAATTGCATTTAAATTTTAATGAACGTAGGAAGCCACGTTATTTATACGTAAGTTCATATCTACGTTTCAATTTCTCCAGATTAACAATTTTAATGTGTGTTAACGTTTCATGCAAGACAGTGTGCAAGTTCAGAGTGCCATTGTGAAAATTGTGAAGTAAGTATAAGTGTTTGTTCGGAAAACTTTAATAGAATTAGGTTAGTTAAGAGTTCCACTTCGACGTCGTGGAAAGAGCGTGAAAGAAAAGGCGCAGACGCGACTTTCGACACGGTCGCATCATCGTTATTTCCGAAAGTCAGACGCTCCCACGTGATCTTACGTAAACAATAAACAACGAATATAACGTATCGTCGCGCGTTTTTTCGTCAGCGAACTGCTACAAAAATAAAGAAAAAAACAAGCAAAAAATCACACTACACCCAATATCACTTGGCATCTTTCGGTATCGAAACAGTCTCGACAAGTCGATCGATCAGTGGATCCTCCACTTTTCATTTAAACTTCTTCAATCGTCGAGATTCAATAAATACTTGAAGCACGTCCTAACTTTTTGTGTAAACAAATGATGGGGCGAGCTAAAAATGCCATTCGTATAAAAAGAACCGCAAACAGTCATCTATTTTCAGCTGGGAAGACAAGGTTAATCACTTAAATCCATTGAAGGGAAAAAGTTTAGTTTATAAATATAAAGGTACCGCGCACGTTGTTAGACTTGTTAAGACTGTTAGTGGGTGCATAATTTCATTGTTAGTGTACGATAGCATCTATATTATTTATTATATTTGTGGGTTTATAAATTTCTCGTCTGGCATGCACGGAGAAAGAGAATTCAGTCTCGGAAGGAGGTGAAAACCGTGCATGGTCAGACACTCCGAGTCAGGCCTCAGGCAGTCTGTAGTACTCTGTACTCATTCTACTTAATTACGACGCCACGCCACTAGGCCACTTTCGTTATCTTTTTACTAGTCTACAGATTTATGTATAGATAATTACTTCTAATTTAAAATGACAAGGAATCAGGCAAAATACATTCATAAAAAAAAAAAAAGGAAAACAATCGCACTTTCCTTTTTTACTTCTACGCTCAAGTTTCTACACCAGTTACCCAATCTACCACCCACCAAACCGAGAAACTTCTACCACCACTACCCCAAAAATAAAACGATCACTCACCAAGTAGAAGAGTAGGCTCCCTATTATCTTCCAGCAGGGAAACCAGCACGAGGAAGAGCGGATGCTGCACAGGCAACCTGTCCGGATCATCGGTGCAGTCGTCGTAAACAACCACCTCCCTGTAGTGTCTCTTCCGCAGCAGCTCTTTGCCCTCCTTGGTGGTAGCTAAATCAGCCAAGGTCGCCTTTCCCAGCTGCAACCTCCTCCTATTGAACCGATCGGAGCAGTTGACGTTGATGGCGCCCCTCACATGGTTCACGTTGTACGAGATGAACGGTCGACAATCCAGCAATACAGGACTAGCGTTCGTCTGGTGATTGAGCAATCGACGCGCCAATTCGTCGGCGGTGACCGTTCTGGTTCTTTGCAGCACTAGCTGCCTCTGCAGCGTGTTGTTCTCCGAGCAGGGGCTGGCTGGGAGGCTCACAGTCTCCAGCTTGCAACGTTTCGAGGCGGACAGCTGATGCTGATGGAAGTGGTGATGATGATGGAGATGGTAGTGGCGGTGGACGTCGGACAGAGGGTAGTCGCAGTCGGTGCCACTGCTGCTTGTCGTGCTGATGCTGCTTCCGCTCGCTGTCAGGCTGCAGTTGGCGCTGTCACTGCCGTCGACGATGTCCACTCCGCTGCTAGTGGACGAGCTGGGCGAAACGGTGGACGTCGGAGAGGGCAGGAAGCTGGACGCGCCAGCGGGAGGGCCTGGCTCGCTCAGACTACGGTTCAGAACCAGCTTGAGGTTGTCGCGGGAACGTCCGGCCGAGACCGGCTCGCAGCACACCAGAGTCGACATCGGTGACGGCGACGGCGATGGCTGCGGGTGGTGGTGGTGTTGATGTTGGAGATGCGTCGTCTTGACGTCAGTCGCGGTTATATCGAGACGCGGCCTCGACGTCGACGCTGAAAAAGAAGGAAAAGATGGTCAGACGTGGCGCGGGCACTGAGCGCGGGACGAAATGTTGGTAACGTGGAGATGGACCAGGTAGGGGGGGGAGGCAAGTGGAATTCTCCAATAGAAACTTGGTTGGACCAGCTGAATGTCGCCCGGTAACCTGGACTGATGGAAACTGGCAGGTGTTGTGGACGGTTTCGTGCTGGGTCGGACAAGATTCAGGGGTAATTAACACTTTAGGAGCTGTTTGAGAAGGAGATATGACTTGGAAGCGGATTTTGGGGATTTGTATATGTTAGTTTGGTTAGATATTCATTTTTAATGTTACCAGGAATATTATGTGTAAGTAATCAACAATAGTGTTAATATTATAAATTCCAGGGGGTAAACACTGCAACTAGAGAACCTATGAACAACCTGGGAGTTGAAGTGCTAAGTTAGTAACGGTTGATGGAAAAATTTTATAATTATCTAGGGGACGTTGGAAATTATATTAATTATTGCTTGAAAGAATCCCTTATTATGGATTGATTTGTTTACGTTTCGTGCGTTATTTAAAATCCCGTTATCTGGATGAGAATTTCAACAATATCTCGCAACGCCGAGCGTCTTGGATGGCGTTATCGTCTCGAACCGTGACGAACAGACGCGTGTCCGTGGGTCAACGATACCCCGAGGACAGAAAGCGATCGTCAATAGCCGCGCAGCGACCTTTTAATCTATCCTCGATAGCTCGCAAACTCGAATCTCAAACACCCAATACGCGCGCTCCGTTCCAGAGACGCTTAATCGGTGAGTCACACGATCGTTTCGCGGCTTATGGAATCTCGCGCTTCCTTATTGCTAGGCTTCCATGAACTACGATAAAACCTCGATGCACACATGCTACACCGGCTATCTGGTCGTTAACTCTGTCGTTTTCTCAGCGAATCGGCGCGGGAATAGTTTCACGAGGGACGAATGTTTCTACTGTGTAAATATTTCGTTCACTTTGTCACTCCGTTTGATATAGGTTTGTAAACCAAGTTTGAGAAAATGGTTGGAGTAAATTCTAAAGAGGATTTGAATTTTACGTGAAAAAGTTAAATAGAGTTTGCTAAAATTGCTTCTTAAATGATTCGTCAGAGGTAAGTAAACATCCTGGGTGTATAAATAGCTACACCTGCGTGGCAGGAATTCGAGTATGAACACTCCAAACGTGTTAATATCGCGACGTGATTTTATTCGGATTGCATAAACTCTTACGCAAATATATATTATATTTTTTTCTCTTCTGCTCGAGGTTTCCGACGGAATAAAGACCGAGATAAAATAATTTCCCCCGTGAATGGAAAATAGCAGGAAAAGCGTCGCGACGGCTTTCCCGTTCCTCGAGGAACAATAGCGCGATTGATAAGATTAGTTGCGGTCTCGGGATCAGAGCACAGTGACTGTTGCAACGAGAAAAGGTACAGTGCGGATTATAAATAAATTATACCAAAATCAATCCTATAACTATCCTGCCTTATTTAAAAGTGAAATAACCCTTGGCCATGTCCTGTGGCAATGATAGTAAACTGCAAACAGACTTCCAAGCGAAAATCGTGCTCCAATGATCGTGTTTTGTAAACATTTCCTTGGAGACGGATCCCATCTTCGAACGATCAACCGTTCGAGGCATCATCGTGATGTTAGGGTAAATACCGAACTCGATACACTCGTTACCGACGATCCGTGCTTTTAAATAGCAATACGAACGCGATGAGTCAGTCCATCGAAATACGCGCCTCGTGTTTGCAGTCGTGTCGCGCAAATCGCGACGACTAAAATATTCCACGACTTGCACAGGTGCTACCACAGGAGTCATTACCGCCGGGATCCAGGGAATTCGTCTCGCGGGTGAATGGCGATGGCGGTGATCCCCGAGCTATTATGTCAGCCAAATCGTTTTACATTCGACCCGTCGCTTTTTGCGCCGAGGAATGCTTCCAAATAATCGCAACTTAACACTCTTCCATGAACCATATTCCAAGTAACTGTTACATTTCGTTTCTAAAAGGGGCCAGAATGAATAGGTTGGATAAACGGTTTCGTTGAACGGAACAGACCTATCGCCAGGCCTGGTTCGTTCACCTCTATTATCAGGACGTTCTGCACCTGAAACACCGGAACAGCCTAGGAAAAGTGTCCCGACGGCCGCGTTTGGTCGTTATCTCGTGTGTACGGGAGATACAACCGGTAACGGTGTTGCACACCAACGATTCTAATGCAGCCAACGAACGTGCTTTCACTCTCGAACGAACGGGCCGTCGCCGTCGATTGTTATGCAACGCGAGTCGCGGCCATTATTTCAGGTTCGTTTATGAACGACATCCTCCAAGGTTAATAAAGTCAATCGTTCGCCTCGATGCCAGTTACTCGGGTCTGATAAAGGATTAAGTGTCGCTTAAACAGCCTCGGTGAGCCGGTCGCGCCGTTGACGGGGCACGTGTCACGGTGGGCCCTAGTTTTTTCAAGTCTTCATCGTCGATTTAAAATTTATCTTGATCGTGGTTGGTTCGAACAACGGAGATAGAAAGTGTTTACAAAAATTTCGGAGCTTATGGAGAGCAGAGAAAATAATTTGAGATTCTGGGGGATGTTTGCTTTTAATGTAGCTTCCATCTTTCTTAGAATACTTACTGAATTAGTAGTATCTAGGTACCTGGAGTAGTCTTAAAGGTTTAGAATTAATTCCTGCATCTGATAGATATTAGCGAAATTCATCGAGGCGATTACGCTATTGTTACGAGACCGACAGGGAGAGACCGTTTCTAATTTGGAAGTTGGACGACGACCAGTGGTCCCGAAACGTTGCGAAAGACCTGGTGCAAGAGCGATGGTGGTCCAACTTAGAAATTACGTGATGCGTCGGGGATTTTTCTGTAGCCCTTCGAGCAGACTTCTTCTGACTTTGGCCTAGCACCTAGCAACGAATGGTAAGTGTCTCTAATTAGAAATCGAACTCCACTCACTCAATAAGTGTCACTAACGAGGGTCAACCCCGGACAATTGGTCAGCGTCTCTAGACTCTAAACAAGTGGACACCTAACAGTGGATCCTAAGAACTTGGTGAGTGTCGCTAACGAGGAATCAATCTCAACTCCTTGGTAAGTGTCTCTCGATCCGAAATCGAGTCCCAACCTCTCGGTAAGTGTCACTAACGAGTAATCAGTTCCAAAGGCTTGGTCAACGGTCCCGTGGAAGGGCAGTTCGGATTTATAGCGATTGTTTGCGTGAACTCGAGCAGCGGTGACCCACGCAAGGCGGCTCTTTTGTGTCAATGCCGTGCCAACGGACTTAACAACGCTATTCGTCGCAATGACGCCTCAGGATCGAATCGGAGTGACTCAGCCAACTAATATTAGAAGGTGAGGAGGCTGCTCTGGCCCGGTCTCTCTCCTGGTTTGTGCCTCTCACTCGTCTCTCGTTTCTCTCTCCATCTCTCTGTCCTTTTTTCGATCTTTCTTTCTCTGTTGGACGGGCCAAGAGACTCGTTCGCGTGTGTTGTGTTCGCAGCGCCGCCGCGGAGTTTCTCTTCGGGCACGACGAGTCTTCGGGTTCGTTGTTTGGAATGAGTAAACGCCGTGGAATTCGACGCTTCGAGCGGCGAATGGCGCGCACAACCTGGGCCCGGGCTTTCAGCCTGCGGACAGGTGTAGCGCCAGCACCTGCTGCCTCCGTTCCGCGGCCACATCTGGATCCAGTCCTGGCCAGAGCCTTCCATCGTCCTTGCGTCGAAACGTAACGAAACGCTTCTTTTTTTATCGACCACGGTAAAGGTACCGACAGTTGATCAGGTGTATCAGTGGTTGACACGTTGCAAAAGAGATTTCAAAATACCTTTCCAGGAAGATGGAAGCTATTTCCTCGAGTTGGAGACATTTGCTGTGAATATCAGGGACTAGCTGACGAAGATGTGGCTTTTCACCCTTTACCTTCGTCCTTCTAGATAAATTACCAACAACTAAGTACAGGTTGCACTGTTTCTCTGACCGAAAGTACATATAAAAGCATAGGGGTGGGTAGCTAATGAGTGGCACCGTGATACAATTTTGTCTGCAATCGATACGTATCGATACTTACCAATGGGTATCGAATAAGTGTCGATTCTATTCGATACTTACAATTAAAACGGTTTCGCGTAAAGCGATACTTTATCGGTGTCGACATTATTCCTATCACTGCTGTCGATACGTACAGCAGTGCTGTATAACAAAACTAACACGAAGACGCTCGAATTTCACTTCAAAATCCAAGGTATTTAATGACATAAAAATAAAATAAGTTAACCCTTTCAACCGTAGCGTTTCATACAAGGAAATATACCACTCCAAGCCAAGAAAAATGGAGACTGAAGGAATTGAAGAACCCATCTGAGACACCCGAAGTGGTTCATCGTACCACGTTACTCCTATTGTGATCTCTGTTTAACCAAGAATGTCAATCACCCACGCTCCTGAATATGCTTCTAATTAGATTCCATGTACATACTGACGTCTGTTACCAAGTCCAAAGCAACGACAGGTGCTCGATCGAACTGAATCAAGTCACCTGAAGTGATCCAGTACACTTGCTCTCACCGAGGCGTTACATCAGTCCACGAATGATATCAGTCATCCACAGGCCTGGGTAAATAACAGGTTGACTGCCAAACGAATATTTTTGAAAATTTCTGCCAAGATTAAATATTATTTAGACTATTTGAGTCAACGTAATCAAACATTTATCGCGGTATTTATTTTTGTTTAAGCTTGCTCTTTACTATCCTACCAAAGGACAGTCACATGCTTAGGCCATTTAGGATGGGCGTCGTGCATTCGCACTGGACTTCTACACGTGGAGAGCAGCAACGTGGTTACTTCAGATGGCCTCGAGTAACCCATGCCAACGCAAAGCCCACACTGGATGTCTAGAGCGAATGTATGACGCTCTTCCTAAATGGATTGAAGAGTACATCTGAAGTATCCCTAACACACACATTCACACCTGCATCTCAACCGAATCAAGCCAAACGTAAAGCTCAAATTGGAGCAGATCCGTGCATGATCAATTTATACTACCCACAAGTTAAACAATCCTTCCGGCTCAAGTAACCTCGACTCCTGCTTTTATCCTCTAAGATCCTCTATTCACCGATCCCCACACTCCTCGATTACACGTCTAATTACACGCGACAGGAATCCGCCGTGATTCCAACAGATTCTCCCCAGGACAGGTGGTTTAAAGTTCATCCTCGGCGTTCATTGATCGTTGGGATCCGGGGAATAAAAAAATAGGACCGAACGGAGCCCGTAGTTCGTCAGAGGCACCTACCTTTCCCGATCGGTCGAACCGGTTCGCCTTTACGAC
Source organism: Hylaeus anthracinus (assembly GCF_026225885.1). Taxonomy (NCBI): domain Eukaryota; kingdom Metazoa; phylum Arthropoda; class Insecta; order Hymenoptera; family Colletidae; genus Hylaeus; species Hylaeus anthracinus. Next base: position 9,814,313 of record NW_026535284.1, read on the forward strand.
GAAACCAACAGCCGCCTCAAGAGTCGTGCCGGTGACGCACCGTCGTCGTCGTTCGGGGCCTGTTCAAGAACCTGTGCACTGCGTATCCCGGTTAAGTGTCGACGATAATCCACGTGCGAGCACATGGAACCCACCACTGTCCGATTTTCGAGGTGCACCGGTCCTAGCGTCGATCGAACCAAGCAGGAAGGACACCAGGTGGAAGGACAGCGATCGAAGAAGAAGAAGAAGAAGAAGAAGAAGAAGAAGAAGAAGAAGAAGAAGAAGAAGAAGA
>NW_026535284.1:9814596-9931971 GCF_026225885.1 Hylaeus anthracinus
GAAGAAGAAGAAGAAGAAGAAGAAGAAGAAGAAGAAGAAGAAGAAGACAGTTTGGATGAAAGGAAGGAAGGGAAGAGCGTGTAACGCTATCAGAAGGTAGGTAGAGAAAAAGGATTGTATCCTCGACGGTTGGCGTTGGTCGTTCAGGAGAGCGTTGGCACGCGGGTACGACGTCCCCCGTGCCTGGCTCGTTTCGTCAACATTTCCGTCGGTCGTCTGTGTCGCGATAGAGGCCGGAAGTAAACACGATGCTGTGCCGTGCGATCGACCGAGCGTGCTCGATAGATCCGTTCACGGCGGCCGACGAGTTGAGACTGAGCGGCAACTCGCGGAACAGACCGATCGCGATCCACGAGTACTACCGACCGCGAGCCCGATGCACAGTGGGGAAACTGTGTGTTGTGTGCGCGACCAGACCATCGCGAGGAACTCGCGAGGTACTCGCGCGCAGGTACGTACAGCGGTATTGTTCTTGGGCTTCGTAAAAGTTACCCCTTTATCGATCAAATAAATTCGTTTTCAACATAATGTATTTCGGGTTCTAACGTGACAAAATGTCGAGTGCATATTCCTATTTAAATTACGGTAATAAATAATTGAATGTAAAGGCATAGAATTAGTTTCTGCTCCTATTCCAAAACCAGGGAACCTGTTGCCCTACCAAAGATCTTGTTTTATCGAAGAGATCCATCGAAACCATTGCTTTATTCGAGGAGAATAAGAAATGAAGCTCCAGAAATCACTCGCTCCAAAATTCCACCAGAGTCGAACATCTCACCTATTATCAATATTCTAATTAATTTTAAACATTCTAGACTTGATAAGTGGCAGCTCGTTTATTTTAGCAGCGTAGACAAAGGCTAAAAAACGGAATATCGGTTTCCAATTTTCAGGAACGTGCGAAGGAAATAATCAAAGACTTATCGACGCTGGCGAGTGATGGAACGCGGGTCACGTGACTTACTATACCGGTCTGACCATAACGCACGCTGCCATTAAGTATTCAACTCTTGGCACATTTTTTCGCACACGTGGAGCGAGAATTACTAGCTATTTAGCAGGCCTACCTTACAAATCTTTTAATAATTTTGTGTACACTCCGTCTGAGATGAAAAAGAATCGTAAACGACTGACGTCGACGATAATTTGGCTAATTTTGTCGACACCAGCACGTTCTTGAATATTTCGAGACTCTTTATTTGCTTTGTCCAAGTTTAGTTTCGTTGGTTAGTGTCTTAGTCTTGTTACTCCGAGTAGGTAGTCCTTTCCTCTGAATAATTTCCAACCAAAAGAATATTTCCCAAATACATACACACTTTCCGTAGATTTCTCAGACAAAGTACAAATATAAAACAGAAACGATCTCACGTGTCTGAGCGTGCACGTGGTTAATATAAATGACGTCGACAATGAATTATCGTCGTCCAAGTAAAATAAAGACAGCTTTGTTTTATATCACCTAAAGCCTATAGATAGATTACAAAGATTATTTGCCTCCCATAAAATCGCTGCAGATATCGGAACAACCTTAAAAAGAAAATTTTTTAAAGTATTCACAAGTCACAAAACAAATTACAATTTCTGGACTATATCAACGATTCAATCAAAATATTCAAAAATATTCACCAACAACATGAAACGACTGATTCGAACCGAGGGGATAACAAAAATAGTCACTTTTCCATGTGCGACGTTTAAAAAGCAGCGTCAACACTTTAACACTAGGTGCGAATCGCGCGCGATAAGGGATGGCTTTGGTTGTTCTTTACTCCAGGTGATTAAACACTCGGGTTTATCAGTGATACGAGGAATTTCGTATTCGTTTTTTTTTTCATATCTGCTCTCGACTTCAAACGCTCGGTGTACGGCACTGTAAAATCGAGGTCTGTGTGTGCATCGATATAGACGCACGAGTGCAGTCACGTACACGTGGAGACACGTACACGTGACTGAGAGCCAGCCAGTGAGTCACCACTCGCTACTCAATGCGCGAGCGCGAGCACCAGCGCACTAACACTACTCGCTAGAGGGCTTCCTGTTTTTCGGGAGGATCGATGACGAGTTTTACCATTGATAAGAACGATATCGCGAAAACGAACGCGCCAGGTGGTTGTCCAAGTAATTCCAGGATATTAACCTTGTCGCAATGAGGAATTAAAAAGGGATCCCGTTATAGTAACGTCTTAAGTGACTTCATTTTGCAAGCCTAATTTTGCTAAAAAATTGCAATAGGTTTTATTGAATAGTTGTGTCCAAATAATAAATTATGGCTAAATCTTGTCTTTAAATTTACATTTATTTTAAATCGGTTTTATCTCATTGATTCATTTCTACTGATTTACTTAACATTCTATTTACATTCTATTTATTACGTTTAGTCTTGGAATAGGTATTATCTTTAACCTTTCTGCTAAGCTTTTTCTTGCTTTAACAACGTTACACAGCTATTCCTGCACCCCTACTTAAATATTTACTTTCAAATGTCCGTACCTCGATGCTTTTTATGGAGTCTATGAGAGAAAAATTACATTATTGCGTGTTGTAAGAAGGTATCATAATGGGAAAGGGGCCATTAAAGCATGCAAATTTTATAAACCTTCCCTTAGGAAGGATCTGTGGCCAATCCCTATCTTCAGTTCTTTAAGTCGCCCCTCATACTGACTCTAAAAGTCTTCGAACTAATAAATATGAAGTATCAATGGAAACTTATTTCTTTTAAAAATAATTTAGATGTCTTAGATTATGCATTTCATGCTATCTATTCCTGGAAGATATAGCGAGCTACATATATATACATACATATGTACATTTACTTCAACTTAAATTAAATCATTAAATGTATAAAACAAGTTTCGTTTAATTCTTGAATTTGTATCGTAATGTACTACAACATTGATTAAGACGTATCGTTACCATTATCGTTATTGTTTATGTCTGTCGAGCTTCATCGACCAAATTCCGCGAAATTTCCGCGGACAGGAAGAGCAATAATTGCCGATGTTATCGATGGCGTCACCTGCCTTCTCGTTCTCGTCTGGTTTTATGATTCGGTGAAAGTTCACAAGACGATTTAAACGTATTCTCGAGAATCGACGGCGTAGTTCCGATTATCGCTTTGAACCACGAATTCCCTCCATCGCTGATTGCGAATATTTATAACAAGGGAACAAATTCATGGAAAAATCTGAACAAATTCTTAAGCGTACTCTAGAATTTACTAAAATTTGTACAAAAATAAAAGATTGTCGTTAGAGTCTAAGAAACTAGTTGAAATAATTAAAGTTGAACTAGAAAAGGTGCATCATGACTCAAAGGATTAATTTTTAGTTTTGCCACAAACGAGGATCGACTGTTCGCCCGATCGATCGGCGTATTGCGCTGTCGATACTCCGGTATTATCGTCCATCGTGTCTTCTCTTTCCCCCCCCCCCTTTTTTCGTCATTGCATGCGATTTTTATGAACGCGCGACCATGAATAATTCATCATACGCTTGGCTACCGAACGATATTTCCCGACTAGAAATTTCTTGCGCGTTCGTGCAATTATCCGCGTTGCGTTTTTTTAAAATGGTGTACTTTGCTATTAATTTCACGACATTCTTCGACCATGCGTTACGATGATTGGGTTATTAAATAACCGCGGTAATGATTCCGATGAATTCTTGCAATCGGCTGATAAAAAATTACAAATCCGAGGGAACCAGTTTGCCTTCACTTCTGCCACCGAACTTTTCACTTTTTACATTAGTTTTAATTTCACTCATCGTGGTGGGAAACATTACGCACAACTGTAACAATGATGAACATTTCATTCGAATGAATTATTCAGACATATTTGTATTACTTCCTTTGGAATTCTCCGATTTAAATTTTAATTTTTAGGGAAGAAGTAGTGTTCGCAAAGTTGCTGTTTTCTTTTTTATTCCTTATTCAAAATTTGCATGCAAATGAGAACATTCACGATTCAGAGGAAATTCCGTTTCATTGAACGCGAGATATTCCTCCGAATCGCGGGTTAACGGTGCGCAGACGTAAATTGTTTTTTCAGGTGAACGTATACAAAAACTGCATTGGATTTTCTACAGAAATTTCCGAAAAGCTACTCCATCGCGTGAAATTACCTGTTTTTGTTATCGTTCCGCGTCTCTGTTGCACACAAAAATAAAACAAGGAAGAATTGAAACAATATCGCGTATCAGATTCCCACGATATCGCGACCATCGAATTGTTACACTCGATTTATCGTTTCCTACCGAATCTGGTCTGTTTTTCCCCAACCGTGGCTAATCGATCAATGAGTTTTACTTTTTCCCTTGTCAGCTAATCGATGCACTCACAGATTCCCAATCGACCAGACTTGGATAAGATTGGCGGTATCGGGGTGTTTGTGCCCCGAATGAAAAAAGAAAAAAGAGACGCGTGAAAATACCGCGAATTCGAATCGAAGCAAAATTTAGCAAATTCGAGTACGGAGAAATGCTATCCAAAAGTTGTTCAGTCACTGACTGTTTCTTTCCGAACATATATTTATGGAATCCATACTTGATTTTTCCGCTTGAAGAATGATAAATTCCTTTCTCCCCAAAATTCAGTAGTTTGATTTGTAAATTTATTCATTTTATCAATTAAAAAATCTTTGTAACCTGACTTGTATATTCCCTTTTTTTTTGTTTTGTTGTTAATTGTTGGAAGCCTCGTTTTTCACGAAACAGAGTTTGGAAAACGCTATCGTAGACAAGCAATACGCGCAACCTAGAGTTGTCTATTTTCGTCCGCTCGTTAAATAAATATGAATGTACACGGTGACACCGTGGCAAACGATTTATCGGCCGTCCCGACGCTGGTAATACTCGACTCGAATCGTAGCCTTCCATTATCGATTCGGAATATAAAATCGCGCGTCGATGGCCGTTCTATTTTAATCCCACGAAAAAACGAGAGGCACGCGAACGTAAAAGTGAAATTACAAGCTAGGAAAAGCACGATGACGAAGCAAACTTCGAGGGACAAGTCGTAGAGGAGTAAGAAAAGAGTGACTGGAATAGTAATGGAAAAATGGAGGAATAAATAAAGAGCCTTTAGGTGAAGTGGAAGGTGTTGGTTCAAGTGTCTGAATACTATTCGGCCACGATTTCGGTATTTGACTATTCAGCTACGATTCGGGTACTTGACTAACCCAAATCGAACAAGTCGAATTTCAGCGAAGATTTCCGCGCGTGTCCGCAGATGCGCGTAGCTCGTTCGCGCGTGGTCATCCACTCCGCGCCAAAGATAGACTCTGACATCATACACAGAAGCATCACTCGGGTCGAACGAGCGATAAACATGCTTGCACGATGTCTCTACACGCGGAAGGTTTACGTTGCCTGTTAGAACTGTCTCAATTGACATCTTCCAATGCACCCGGCCAACGCGCCATCACGCGCGCGACGTCTCCGCCAAAATAGAAGAAAATGGCAGACAGAGGCGTGGACCATCGAAAGGTTGTGTTGTGAAATAGACGTCTTACGAGAATATCCTTCAATTGATTCACCGAAGAAATGTCATCGGGACCTCGCTCGACGAGACGAGTTCTTTCATTTTCTCAATTTCGCGAAGAAGCACCGAGTCTTGTTTGTCGCGTATATCAAGCGACTGCGATTTACACAGGCTCAGATGCTCAAGGCTTATGGTAGCTCGTAACACTTGCCGCTATATTGATAACGCACGGTATACAGACGCGTACCCACGAGCAAACACGCGTCTTTGTGCTATCAATCTGACGTCACTTGGTGTACAGATAAAGGCCAGATTTGTGGTGGTGCGCACGAACCGCGAGCATCGCTGGAAAAAGAAATCGCGGCGATGAATCGACATGATTTTCCTAATGGAAGGCGTCCTCGAAAGTCGGACACTTGGGTTCTGTGAACCTGGTTCGCGTTTGCTTCGTCAGAGGAGGATAAATCTAGAAGATTCGCGGCAGACCTCGAGGGAAATTTAAGTATTGGTTATTTAGGCGAGCAATCTTTTTTGGTTCGGTATTTTTTGGTTCTTCACGGTCGTAAGTAAACCTCGGTAATGTTTATTGTTGTATACTTTAGGGTTTAGTCTGTTGTGTAAATTGAACGTGGAGTACTAGATTCTTAACTACTCAAATACTGTGTGAATACTTAATTATTCTATTACGATTCGAGTACACGATTATTCAAATATTGCTTGAGTACTTGACTATTCGAATAGTATTTGATCAATCGAGCAGAATCCAATGTCTACGAAACATTCAACTACTCCCAGCCTCGATTCATATCCATCAGTGCATGCATTGACAGAACAACCTATACCTATACCTGAAATTTCGAAACGCCTAAATTCCTCCCATTAATTAATTACTGTAATGGCTCGAATATGGCCTCTCCAAGGGAACCTGCTCGAGTCCCCGCAAGGTGTTACAAAACATTGCAGCAACAGGAAACCGAAGCTGCGCTCGATACCTCAAGTGGAATTGCTCCATCGCGACACGTCCCGATACGATCGCTCCGAAAACGATCGTACTCGATCGTTCCCTATCTCAAAATCTGCTTAGCCTAATCAGATTTTTCCTACGAGGATCGATTCATTTGTTTTTTTTTTTTTTTTTTTTTTATTCTAAGGGAAACGACGGTGCATTCGTCGCCATGAAAGACAGAGGAATGTCGTGTCCCGCGAGCGTTGGCCGGATAGAAAGTGGTTCTCGAACTGGAGTGGCGTCACACACAATTTGACTCACCGATTCTGCGTGTCGCGCGACGTTGGTTAGGCTTACTTGCCCAAGCGACAACCGCCGGTATTTATATTTATGCCGTTGACCAGGCCCGCTCGTAATACTATTTCCGCGGTAATTACGTATTCGAGTCGCGTCTGAGTTTCATTACGACAAGCGCCGTCTCGATCGACGAGCGAATACGGCCCCGGGCGGGCCCGATCTCGATCGACGTTGGACCATTACAGATATGGTCCGAGAATGGGACTCGGACTTGTAGAATTCGTGTCCAAAAAGAAACTGCAAAATGCACAAAGAAACCCGCGACTTTATACAACGTCGTGCTACGGTGTAAAGTTTATCGCGTCACGAGACACCTTTCAATGTTATCATACCCGTTTGACTAATAAATACAATAGTAAATGATTGTGCATACAAAAATAGATCGAAAACGTAAAATAAAGTTTTCTCGCGGGAGCGTTCGTTTTGGAGAACATGGGGTTTGAATATGCACCATCCATATTCAAACTCCATGTTCTCCAAAACGAAGCCTCGTACCAGGAAAAGTTATTCCATGTCTTCGATGTACTTTTTCGCGCAGAATCATCTTCCAGCATTTGCATAAGGCTCGTATCTGTATGCGCAACGGCAATTCCGCGCAGAATCTTCCTCGAGCAAATAGCTTTATCGCAAAACAAACGGGAATGCATCGCGACGTAAAATTCTCGAGAAAGAAAGGATTTAGCGAGGGTGAAGGGAAGGGAAGAAGATAAAGTACTTACCGATCGACGCGAATTTGAATCTCTTGATCCTTGGCAGAGTGGCAGTAGTGCAGGCGCGTGCTAAGGTTGGCATGGTGTTATCTCTCTCAGACAACGTGCTAGGTCGCGACGAGTTGGACGATGCTTCCAGTTCTGGGACAGCGGCTCGTTTGACGACTCTTTCCTCGGTGCCAGTCACCTCTACCGCTAATGAACGGATTCTTCGTTGACGCGTATCTCGTGACGTGTATGGTGTGTCATTAAGCAGCGGCGCATCGTATGCTATTAGGCTGACGGGTTGCAAAATTTCGCGCAATGGGACTGGACGCGAAGCAGGTGGCCTTTGAGGGGGAGTCGCGGGGGAACTCCGAAGTTACCGACTCTTAATCAACGCAGGAAGTTGACGAATTTTTCTACGTTCGAATGTTCAAGTCATCGAGGTGGAAGAAGAATTCGAATACTGGATTGTTCGAATTCGATTCACTATTTGACTACTTGGCTACTCAAATGCTATTTAGATTAATTACTCGCGTTGAAAGAGATTTAAACGTAGGATAGGGCAGATTTCCAATTCACACTCCTCGGTGTATTGTCTTGGGATTCTTGGACACTAGCCTAACTAATTGGATCAAGCCAGGTGCGCAACTGTCCGAGAATCTCGAAACAAATTAAACCAACGAGGTCTTGTTTGGCACGAATTTAAGTCGTTAGAAATCAACGTCTCGACATAAACACACAGGAAATGCTCTAAGTCACTACGATTCCCTTGAAGATAAGATTCATCCTAACCTACTCAATATCTCCGAGTCTATATTTTTACTGATCGATAAATTCCCTATCACGCACTCTTTTACCTATCGTAATACAACTGTTTCGACCTTTTCCTAGAACTGTAACGCTACCTGCACTTCAAAAGGACTCCGTGTTGCTTACGCTGCGCGATTCGACGCGAGCGTGGAATGCGGTGGCCTAACTTCCGCGTCAAAGTCAGCAATTGCTTATTCGACGATGGAGTGTGACTGCAACCAAATAGCAACCGTGAAACGAAACTTTTCGACAAGAGTACGACCTCGAGAGAAGCTGAATCAACGCTCCAGCTCACCTTGCACGTGAGGAGCAAATGTTCAGGCTTGAACACGAAAAGGATCGAGAATTATTCCGAGCCGCGGTTACATAAACGTTTCTGGGATTTGGAATTCCTATTCTAGTGTTATGGCACAATAGTTTGGGTCACGTGGTCCCAGACCATTGATTATTTATCATCCTGCTATTCACTGTCAGCGTTAACCGCGATCGAGGCGAAGATACAGAGACGTCGGTGTTCGTACACGCTTCTGCCTCCGGTGATAACGTCTGGCGTTCCAGTTTCTCCATCCCGTGATTGACATCACCCTTTGAACCTGGGACTTTATTTTCTAGGTCTCGTAGCAGCCACTGGCGTCATCTTGTCCAACGAGGATTTCGTATTTACTTTAAATATCAATGACTCGATCGAGAGATACTCATTGCAAGACGGTGACGTGTTGCGATGACTGTGAATGTCCACTCGCTGATACTTTGAGAGTGATATGGAGTGCACCGTGAGGCAATCGAGAAGGCTTCCAATCGCTTGCCAGGTCATTCTAAACTGGAAAGATCGCATACAGTAGGAATATATGTTCAATCATCACCGAGATAAGATATTGGTCTTGATGTCATGAGCTAGGTATCGATGAAGAATGTTTGTCTGTCTTTATAAGTCTACTTCTACTTCACAAATATTGTATTCGCGTGAAGTTTCGGAACGACGACAGGAGAGGTGTCTGATGACACTCGAACTGCAGAGTTTCGCAATCTTTGTTGCAACAACGAATGAGACCCTGTTGGCAGGTGAACGACCGACTTGAACAACATCTGTGCTATAAATTACAATGCGTTCTGCTGCGTCCTTCGGGAGGAAAGAGGATCATAATAAAGTTGGAAACCATCATCTAAACAATGACAGAAGTGTGACACCCGGACAAATGACTCGATGCGTAAACATTATCTTGTTTTCTACAATTTTGTCAACACGATCGTCTATCTAGGCACTCTGAAACTGTTTTCAAAGATAAAAGCACGAGGACTGATTCCAAAAGTGAATGTCTCGATACGTGCCAAGGTTGGCAAACAATTCCACTTCAATTGTAAAATATACACACTGTAGAATACAAAAAGATTGTGTCTCTGAAGTGAATGGTCTCGATGTAGAAAGGGTGAAGAAACAATTCCAATTCAAAGATAAACTACTCAACTAATAGACTAGATCCATCGCTTAATCACCACTCTATCAACATATTCTCTTCCCACAACACTTCCAGTGCTCCAAGAAGTGAACATCTCAAGGTATATCAATATCAACAATTCCTATCACAAATCACCCTATCAACCACTAATACTCCTAACCAAGCTTGCCACCATCCAAGAAGTCTATGTCCAATCATAGTCGACACGGTATTCCCCAGACTGCTTAATGACACACGTCTACGTGTGGACCTCGACGAAGATACTCTCAGCGAACTTACTCATCGAAGACGGTCTCTTCACGGACGTTCCGGCGAGCAGCAGCCCCGATGGTTTACCACGATGGTTCACCGCTGACTGCGCCGCGGTCCGGCCAGCCAGGGATATCTTAGCGCTCATCCTCGAGGTGGCTGCCGATTCCTGAAATCCTGACTCACGTACCGGGAAGTCGAGCACGGAGGTCGCGTTGGCATACCTCCTCGTTAAATCACGCCAGACCTTCTCGCCGCTATTATTCGATGGAACCGGCTGATACGTCCGTGTTGGGCCGTCGGTCTCGAGTCTGCTGATGAAGTCTCTGTAAAAGGCAACCATGAGAACGTATTTCAGGATCCACTTTAGGTACCTATGTCTCGCAGTGACTTTAACTTCAGGGCTCCTTCGAGCACTTTGTGTTAATGATAGAAGATAGATAGAGCTCTGAAGAGCTCTATTCGCGAGGGATTCGTTACTTGAGGATTCTGATAGATTGTAGTTTTAAGATTAGGATAAAAGGAGCAGAAAAGTATTATACTACTTTTCTATGAAATGAATATTTATGGTGGAGAGTGCAATTCTTTTTCCAAGCGTCGGATGATGACGCGTAGTAGTTTCAAGATGGCCGTGAGGAGAAAAGCATGCAGTTTTCTTCTAAAAATTCTACCTAGAGTTAAATACCCACCAGGAGGTCGAGCTCAGGCATTTTCCAGGCATATCTCCAATTTCCAGACTGTTCAACTGCTGTACGCGAACTTCAGGCGTTGCTCAGCATCCAACAGTAATCGCTTCATGTTTCCCGCTCGGATACGACTCAAACAGGCGCTGAAATTTCGTCACGCCGATCTGAAACGAAAATGGAGACTTGTTATTCGCGACAACGCTGCGTGTCGCTCGAAATCGTCAAGCGCAAATCATGCGCGGATTCTTGGAATCGTGATCGCGCTTGTTGATGTTTACCTATTCGCCAACACTTTTGAAATGTTATTTCGAACGGTGTGTTATCTTCTGTCGCGGTTACTTCATCCTTGAAACGTAATCACGATGTTTCGGTTCAAGGAATAACTTTCGATACAGTGTATCCATGTTTGAAACGATGAAGTATACGAATACTGTTGGAACGTTTGGGTATTCGAGTTATTTTTACTGTTTGATTACTTGAGTGTTTAAAGAGTTTGTTATTGAAATGCTCGAGCACTTAAAGGGTTTGACTTTTGAAATGCTTGAGTATTTAAAGAGTTTACTATTTGAATACTTGACTGTTTGGACTCTGAAGCATTTGATAAACAGGAGCCTGAAATATTATTTCAAGCAGTCACTTCTGATTTATATTTCAGATACTCCAACTCTGGCCTGAATCACGCACCAGGAAGTGGGAAATCGGAGGTCAAACGATTTAAAATCACGACGAGCCTTTTATTAACGATCACCCTGGCAGTTCCCGCTCGAGAATCACCATATTCGACGGACCTAACCCTGGACCAGGTTTCCAGCAGCCTGTTTACGTATCCGACACGTGATCGCTCCGTTCACTTCCGTCACTTCCAAGAACGTTTTCGCGACTCTTGTCTATTTTCCCTACAGGTATATTTTCACAGTTGCGATTCTCAAACATGGAGAACGCTAAAAACTTTTACGGTAATATTATCGTTTTCAGGGTGTTGCGAGTAATCGTTTCTGGTGATGACTTTCACCACAGAAAAACGAGAAAACATCGTTATATTTTTAAACAGAGCTCGAAGAAACTCATGGGAGGGGTTCGACCTTTGAAGTCTCATCAAGATCAAGAAGTAATGGAACATCTTTGAGGAAGTGGCATGAGTATCTTTGGACAAGTGGTGGGGGTGTTCGAGGTCTCAAGGGAAGAAAAGATGTTTCCACCCCCTTTCGTCGCCGGTTGCCCTGAGGAAACGAGCCAAGCATTTTATCTTCCGATCGTCGAGCCTCTGGTGGCCCTGAGAGTGCAGCGGGTCATCGCGAACAATGTCCCAGGGTGAATAATTCGCGAGAATAACATGGACGACGGAAAAACACGAGGGCCAGCTGCTGCGAGCGCGTTGACTCCTTTGACTCACGACGCCGGCGACCGGACGCCGAAGGACCTTGAAGAGGGAACAGGAACTCCGCGGGCTCCGCGCCAAGGCGAGCCAGAATCGCGCGTTTCTTTGTCTCTAACTATTCTGGCGCGTTAACAGCGCTCTCGTAAACCCATCGCGATTATTGATAAGCGTCCGATCGGGGACCACTTAACATTCTGCCAGAGTTACTCACTCTTTTTGAGGCCAAAGTGATTGGAGTGTTGGATGAAAGTAGTTTGAGTACTGGTGGAGATGTTGAGTGTTGAAGTAGCTGAGTATTGGGACAGGTGAGTATTTGAGTGGTTGAGTATTGGAGCAGATGAGTATTTGAATGGTTGAGTATTGGAAATGAAAGTGCACGAAGTTTGGAAAACTTTGCACATCCACTCAGCAAATAATCACACCTCCCGACATAAGTGTATACTTATCCTCTCGTTTTCTCCTTCGACTTATGTTCTTCCGTATTGTGTATAGACTTTCGTTTCGCAACGACTACGATCATTGTCATTACGCGTACGAAGAGAAGTCAGTTTGCGAATACAAAGGACAGTAACTTCTACTTGTAGTCGCTAAAAAAAGCATACTCCGTCCGTTTCACGAATATAAATTCATCTATGTTATCAGTATATAAAAGTAAACACTTGTCCCGTATAATTTTATTTTCGAGTCACAATTTTAATTATGCAATCGCTCACCGTTCCTTATCAATTGTTTACGGAAAATCCTGTGGAAAATATTGGAACTTACTCCCAACAAGATTGATAATTATAATGAGTCACCGCGAGGTGTGAAAAACTGGCTTATGAATAGTCAATAAGATCACACCATGCTACATTAGACAATGGTGACGTTTTATAACCGTTTTTACTGCGCTTTACGTATCGCGACCTTTGGTATTTCTTGTTTTATTTGCTTTTATCTTCGCGTATATGCTCCGGTACATTTGCTTAATAAAGACACTGAAATAGAATCACCGTGTCCACTCTTGTTTTTAACGAAAACAGTTTAAAAAAAGACACATAGATGGAAAATTGAAAATTAACAGAGACATCCATATCGAGCTACAATTTGGATTACGGTAATCCTTCCTTCCTTCCTGTCGTAACAATGGCGACGAAAAATAATCAGAAAGAAATGGACCAACAATAAAACGTCTCGAGTCGGGATCGAAGTCGTCTCGAGTCACGCTAATACCGGAAGACCTTTCGGATCTTCCGGTTGGCCACAGAGACGGTGTCGTTGAATCGAGAGAAAGAGACGCTGAAAGCAACGCAGAAAGAACGTAGAAATGCCGCGAGTTCTACGGCCCCCACTGCTGTACCCGCGTAGTATGCCGTGTATTTAAATAGAATTCAAGCCTCAAGGAGAAAACGCAAGGCTGCGGCAAGGACTCGGACTGTTTTATGCCTCGCGCTGGATCACTGTCACTAACAGCCTACCAGAACAGGCTTAAAGGCGGCCGTCTAAACGCTCCTTCTAGACGCGAAAGTAGCTCGTGCATAATTAACTCACCACGCGACCAACCATCGAAATCCAACCCACATTCTCACCGTTTCATGCCTTTCTGGCTCCCTGAATCTAAAGAAGAGGTCTGTTTTTTTAACATACATTATAAACGTAGGATAAACATTTCTTAATAAAATATTCATACTGCCATGGAGATCTCGATAAAAGGAGCAGGAAAGTTTTATGAAACTTTTCTCTAAGATGAATAGTCGAGAATTCATTCTTACTCCAAACAGTAATCACTTGCAATTTTAAGGAAGCTTCACAGCCACACACTCGTGCCCCCTTCTCTGTACAACATTTCTATACTAACTAGAGTAATTCTAGAACTCTTGTTAGTTACGATTGACACTTTGTTCCAGCCACAACTTTTCAAACCAGCCGGTATATAAATTATCAGCGGCGATCGACCTATTTTTTCCCCCAGGAAAATGGAAGCACGAGTGGCGTCAGCTCAGATTTCGATCTCGCCCGACTATTAACGTTCCCATCGTCGCTGCGATCGCGATTACCATCGAGATGATTATTTTTATCGCAGCAGAACGGTATCGAACGACGACGGGCATAATTCCAGGCGAATCAATACGACGCGGCCACCGAAGACATAACCGTTCCCCGCTATCGAGCGAGAATGCTCACGTAACCAGACGCTGTGAGCACACCTTAAGGCTGCTTTACAACGAAACGGTGCCACTACCGCATTACTAGCTATCTACGCTATGCCGCAGCTAGTTGAACCGGGTTATTACTTACCAATACTGTTATTACCGCGTCACCGACGCTATACTCCTTTGCCAGGTGGCTAATGATTTACAGTCTTAATGAGCAACAACGGCAACCTCGACCGGGGGACGGCCCCAAAAAATTAACCTATCGCCGCGTATCGCGATTGTTGAAGGCAACAACCGTGCAGTTTATCACGCCTTGTTTATAATCATAGAGAAAGAATGTCGAAGGACAACATTATTCTGTGAAAAGGGGTAAATATAATTATACTGCTAAAAAGGAGTAACTTGCCAAGTCAACAATCACCTAATGCAAACTCTTCAATGAACCTCACTGCTAACAAGGAACAACCTCTCAAGTTAATAATCTCCTAATTTAAAAAACTCTTCAACGAACCGTTTCGAAGACCCCAGGTGACGGTACCGTAAGACCAGGCTCAAGCCTAACTCATCCTCCCCCCTAGGTTACTTAGACTCCTCACGAGCGGCAGTTAATCACCTGAGCAAAAATATAGTCGTTAGGCTATGCAGTTACGAACTACAGCCTCGATAAATCCTTCTGTTTACAAGCGTTAAGCGCGCTCCTCGAGGGGTGGGATTTCAGGATTAATGGGTTAAGGTGTTCAGCGTATCCGTGGCCCACATCTGGGCCCTCGTTCGCGAATACACGATCACGAACCTAATCCCATCGGATCTCTGCAACGAAACGAACTGTGCTCGATCTAATTTCCATTCCCAAACGAATGCAGCCGATGAATTATACAGCGATCGCTGGTTGATTAAGCGGCGTTGCGTGACCGTCGATACGAGGAATCGTTTCCCTTATTCGCGCTCGATTAGGCAGAAAGCTTTCGCGGAGAAACCGTTTGAGCCCCGACATTTCGAGCTCGATGGGGTGGATTTTTGGCACTTGCGCTTTGAGGAGGAAGGTAAAAGTTTCCTGGGGCGTGGAAATGGTTTCCTTTTTCTCTTCTTTTGCTATCAGCGCCAGACAGATCTCTTCCTGGATTTTTGAAGGGGATGAAAGGTGGCCTATTGAAGCTGAAGGGGTTGACAGAACCTCGAGCAGGTCGATATACTGTTTATTTGTAGGAGAATTAAATTTATAGATTAATTTGCGTATTATTTGTTAATTTCTATAATACTTCTGCATTTTGTAAAATTTCTATATACTTTTCGAGGTTCGCCAGGCTACATTACAACCCTTCCTCTATGTCTTCTTCAGAAATTGGAGTAATTCAACTAAAAGACCAATTCCTGTAATTCCAATTTCGTATAAATGTTAGAGTACTCTAGCTTGAAACTGAACTGTTAAAGAAATTTTTCAGATTGTTATCGACCTGCGATGCTAAATACTCGGCGCGTTATCTTGACCTTCAATATTTGCAACGACGATTCTGACGTCGCAATCGCCTTCGAATCTTCTGAACTATAATGTTCCGACGTCATGGTTCCAACAATAATTCTGACATCATCTTCGTTTATCTCTCTGAAGGCAACATAATAATTAAATCGTTCTAGTTCCGCGGTGACCATATCGTTTATCGTTGCACTGCATGAGTCGATGCTAATGGAAGATATCCAAACGTGCAGGAAACGTGTCGCATGTGATTTAATTAATTGCGCAGCGATCCATGGATCGATAGAGGCTCGAAGACTGTTCACAATGCAAATTGGGATGCTCTTTTCGTTAGTGAAAAGATAGTAGTAGACAATGGCGGGCACAAGGCCACTCAGTAAAAAAAGAATCTATCTCTCCATCCCTCGACAGATAAAACCCTAATTATCCGACTGATTTCTACGATTTCTAGGTGTCTAATCCATTAAATGTCAAATTTGTTTGTAATTCAAGTGCTAGACCGCGTGACATTGGCGCTCTCTTAGGGTTCCTACGTCATTCTTGCGAAAAGATCGCGTCGTGGGGGGTATGCCGCAACAATTAGGGTGGCATACGGACCGTATTACCAACATAATCAAATCACATGGACCCTTGCAGCTCCGTCATGCCCGTTGACAAGGCTACAAAAGGGGGTGGCCACCCTCTCGAGCCCCCGAGGATCCTCTGCCGATGCCTATTGGCCTTGTACACTCGGTTGATTCATCTGTTTGCTTTTTATTATCTCACCGACCACCGGAAAGTACCGTGGCCATCCCGTCGAGGGTGGCGTTAATCAATTTATGAGATCAGCAGAGGAGACGACGAACGAGCATAAACGATCATTCGGGGTGCCCCCGAAACCGTTTCCTGTCCACCAGCAACGAAACTCCACGGTATCATCCTTGCTTCCGGTGGGATAGTAAAAATATATACAGCTAATTTTTTTTTTCTGTAGATATTATTTGCTTCTTCTTTGAGAATTTTTTATTTGGAATTCTTTTATTTGGAAAGGGTAGATTCTTGTGTCTGACGTGCAGAAGATGCGGTCCCTGAGTGGATTTAATAATACAATAGAAAGTAGAAGACTACGAAGAAGTCTGAATCCTTCGAACTTCAAATCGTGTTGAAATCGAAACCCTAAATGACTTCTGACTCCTGAGGTGCGTTGGGGTGGAATCGAAGCACTCCCGAGCAATTTCGTGGAAGCAACTCTATTGACTCTGTTAACATGCCTCCTTATTTACGGTAGATTCAACGGGAACTGTACAGGGAGAATGTAAACGACGCATGAATGTTAATAGTAAGATGATATCGAAACGTTGCTTTGTATTCGAAACTTGTTTTAAACTCGACAAGCTATCCTGAGTTGGAATTGCTCCCAGTCTATAATACTTTGTTATCATCGTAGTAAGTAATACGATTGGACTTTTCATTTTTATCACAGGGAATTGATAAGTTTCGAAGAAATAGTACAGCTTGCAATCTACTTTCAAGTACTTCAAAATTCAAGTACTTCAAAATTCCTCACAGTAGTGCAGGTACAACTCTATACATTTATAAAAATTCACCCCTCAATTTATATCGCCACCATGCCCAAGAATTTCTGCAGAAACCAAAATGAGAGCCACAAAGGATTAATAATTTACCCTGACTATTCAGAGGCCACTATATAAATCACCACCCCTCCAAAGTAGTTACCTGCTCTGAATTCTTAATAATCAGCTTTCGAGAACGTCTCGAATTATTCGGCGGCTTCAATCACAGTTTCAACCTTTTCCACGAACTACTATCTAATTTAAGGGATGTTCTACGTCCCCGTACCTTCGTTGCAGGGTGTGAAGGGTCGAAGAAGACGACGCGAGCGACGCGCGGTTCACGGCACGACTTCCAACGTGGCCTGCCCCGCGAGAACTGTTTTCTAAGACGCCTCGCTGCCCGGAGGGTTGCTTTCACCCCTCTCGTGTCTCGTGACGTCGCAAACGTGGCGTCCATGTGGTGTCCTAGGCAACCCCGCTTTCCATGTATATCCGTCGACCTCTTCCCTCTTTCATCCCTCGCCCTCGCTCACTTTTGCTACCCTCCCATTCTACTATTCTACTATTACTTTCCTTTTGATTTCCCTCCCACGTCTCTCTGGCCTTCGTTTCTAATTCTTCCGGCTCATCCTCCCTCCCCTAACACGTTTTTCTCGATCCGTTGCTGGATTGTTTTCCGTCTGCACCCTTGTGCCTTCTTATTCCTATCTTTATTACTACTCTTCTATTTTTGTGTTTACTGGCTTTCAGCAGGAGGCTTTCTTTTGCGTTATGGGGGTGGGTACTCTGTCATGGGTGAAAGGTCAATTGTAGGTGTCTCGCTCAGACTTTTCCTTTTGTATTACAATTTTGAAGTTCATGGATTGCACAGCACAGGTGTCAACTGATGGACAACCTTTTTATTAGTTTAAATAACTATGTGCTGGCTTCTACCTAATATTTCTGCTAATCAGGTAATCCGTACTTTCTCTTAAGAATTGGAGAAGAATAGCAAGAGTTCTAGGATAATTACAAACAGATCTCGTATTTTATATATCGTCAATAATAGAATTCTCTGTTAGTTTACTCTTTCTGGTTAAGCTTTCCAGACACGCGATTTCGCGTGGTTACGCGTCTGCGTCACTGCTGCAATTGTTCACATACATACACACAGGCGTACGTGCACGCGCGCGCGGGCGCGAGATAGAGGAATCGATCCGTTCACCTGCCTTCGAACAGGCTCTTCACACTCCTCGCGATTCCAGACCCTTTATCAGGGAGAAGACGCAGTCCTGATCCCTTTGTTTCTTCCTGCCATTCCTTTTGGACATTCCAGAAATTTGTGTCGCAACTCTGACGGTTAGTTCTCGTGATATTAAAATAAATTGGTAGATTGTCAAAAGGTTTTCGAGCACCAGTCATCTTTTATGAACAATGCTCTTGACCAAGAACTTAAAATGTTAAGAGTGTTAAATTCTTACAATACAGTTTTTTTTTTGAAGGGTTGCATATCACCCTAAACTATTCACTATAAAAACAGAACGTATATTTTTGAATGGCTCGGTAATTGATTCTGATTTGAGATACATCCAGTATATTAAATGGTACTCATAACTCGGGCTTGTTACTTTCACCCTTGCGAGAGAAACGCGAGGTTTATTTAAGGGAGACTTCCCATTTCGTCCTGAATTATTTTAATACGGTGACTCGGCGCGATCGAAGCCGCATCCGCGTTCGGTTAAGGTGCACGTATTCCAGAGAGTGACTTCACCGCTTGCAGGTGTGCATCGTATTTAGATAATATCGATTGGTCTCGCAACGTCATAGGTCGACCTAGAATCGACCCCTCGTGACATACTTTACCAACGGTGGACAGTGCTTTAACACGAAAGCACGGTCGAAATCCGCGATACAGCTTGGTCGTGCGCCAACGAGGATCGAAAACAACCACTATTTAAAAATATAATTGCAAACACGATTAAAAAATTGCGAACACGGGCGAATTATTTTTTTTTTTTTTCTAAATAATGAAGGAAATTCATCTTGTCTCCAAAAGGATGGCATCAACAGCCATTTAAAAAAAAAGAGACACATCGAATAAAAATGTCTCGAAGCCTCGGTGTGAACATTCCCATAATCCTCTATTAGTATATCGTAAACATGCTGCAGCTTTCTCTTATCGTTACCACCGAAACGCCATCCCGAAATCGCTACGGCTGATAAAACTGGTTACATTCGCTAATGCGACACCGCTATAAATTCTTGGACGCGCGGTAATATCTTAAAAACGTAATTGAGACTTATTGGATCAGGGATAACGATATTACCGTGTAATTGTCGAACCTCATGCGATCGAACTTACGTAATTGGCAGGAAGCTGCTTACGTAACGCGTCTTGGGACGATTTTCTGTCGCTGGACGACACGACTCGTCTGGAGAGCACTTGCATGTTACAACCGCAGCCAATCTAATCTCGATTATGCTAGAATCCTGAACAAAATTATCTCCCTCGAAAATTGCGTATTATGGATAAAAGATGTATAACTTTTGATTTGAAAATTAATATAGTAAGTAATTGTAGAGAAATATTTCCTTATGAAAAACTCTTAATTTCCATATGTAATATATGAAAATGATAATGTCCTATGCCTTAGATTATTATGTATAAGTGATTCTGCTAGTATCTACATGATACCATCAACTTCCTTTGGGTTAATTCGAGGTATTCACATTTTGCGTGGGATTAACGTGATTCCTTCTTGGAATTTCGCGGCAACAAGGTTCTATCCTGAAAGGGGATGAAAAGATGAGGGCGCAGCGCTCCCAAACAGGTCGATACGGCCTGCGCGCTCATTCTCCACCAACAAGCCTTCTGGGATGGACCCGTGCTGATTCTGCAGCTAGACGAAACATGTCAAGAAGCATAGTCCCCTGTCCAGTCTCGTCGATGACTGTGATCGAGTGTCGCCAAAAAATCGACCGAGTCAGAAACCGAGTGTTCAAAGTGTTAAGTGTTCGTGGTGTTGAATGACTCGAATGTTTTGGTCAGGATTAGTGCAAATATATCGGTGCTCCAATAGTCGAGACTAATGACGATGAAGCAAACAGCTTGACAGAGAATTATTTCATTGCTGGATAGTTTCTCAAACATTACACAAGATGGGGACCAGGTTTGCAGCGTGTGAGTGTTAACAATCAGTTAATTCGTTCACTTTTCTAATTTTATGTAATCGATTTTATTTCTCTTCTTTTATGCTCTTCTTAAGATTCTTTGAAGCTAACCAGTCTTCACGACTATTACCAACGACTTCTCCATGGCAGTCAACCTGTCCCTTCAGGCTTCGACATGGCCAACACAGTGAAATTTTTCTCTCAAACATTGCTATGTAAGAACTGAAACTCCATTTTGGTGAACTGATACTCGAATCGTCATTGATTTATCTGTTATACTCAGCCCTGCTGAAAGAAGTTCGAGAAGCTCCCTTGGAGATGGTCAGATCGCAGAAGTTCGACGTAGAACGAATGGCGCTTTACCCCAATTTGGATTACAAGCAGCTGTACAACGCCTTGACTCAGTTAGTGGACGTCGTTCCCTCCATTCACATCGGTTTGCAAGGTATGATCATTCTTGTTTACATTTGCTTCACTCTCTTTTTATCTCGCTTCTCTTATTAGATATTGCACAAAATGTGGATTCTGTTTTCAAAATCCATTCTTTGTGTCAACATGAACGGAAAAGTCCTTTTCCATTTTGCAATCTGAACGAAGAGGCACGTGCTTCTCGTGTACGAGTACGCGTATGCGCGGGCGCGCGATCAGCTGACTAGAATGCAAATGATGGTCACAACAGTAAATTTTAATTGCTCGTATCTGGGTAACGAAGCTTTAGCTTGGAAAATGGTAAGGGACGTTTCGATTCTTTTTGACGCAAACAATCGATCCTGAAAAAAGTCCTACATACTTGTTAATACATCTTGGTTCACTTAAAGTAATTGATGCTCGTATTCCACATGCCACGTTTCTTAGACAATTGTTTGTTGCTTGAAGCATTGTTTATTTTGACTCGTTTATCTTGTTCCCTTTTTCAAACGATCCCAAAGTATTTAAACCAATGATTCTTCAGCGTTTGGCCAGGCACTGCTACAATGTCTCGCCTGCCTCCTGCCCTTTCTCGATCACGACCTGATCGACAACGTGCCATACTTAACAGCCAGTGCTATCTCGGTGCTTCCGGTCGAGCTTCACCAGGAGATCGTCAACTATCTCTGCTTCTACATTCTGCCCTTCAGCATGAGTGAGTCTCACTTCCTCGGTCCATAAGAATCCTCAGACATTGAGGGACATATTCACGTCAAAAATCAAAATTTTATACTATTCCCATAAATTTATCCTATGTAATCACTAATAAAGTTTGCCTGAACTTACGATGTCCCCTCAGAAGGGACATCCGACTGCAGAGGGTTAAATGAAAACACCCCTTTTCTTGCAGCGAGGAAAAACGAGGATGGGATGGAGAACGCTGCTAGCCAATCCATAGCCGCTGTGATCATGATGATCTTTCAGTATTCCACCAATCCAGGTACCGATACGCATTCATAATTGCCACAGAAGAATATCTTAATTCTAAATGAAATATCCAAGTGGAAGATATAACTTCTAACTAGCTCATTGACATCTTTTGTTCGAAGTAAACAGATACTGATCCATTTTCTTTTCCAGCTCATCATTGTCAGCTACTGGAATGCCTAATGGCCTTGAAACCAGGCGTGGTGAAGGACATCCTCTGCGTGGTTGCTTACGGCACTGCGCCAGCAAGAGCCTCAGCAGCCAAACTGCTATTCTACTATTGGCCCTCCTTCAACCCGAACCTTTTCGACCGCAGGGCGGTTCTAATGAAGTTTGCGAGTACGTCTCATTCAACTCTAACTCAACTTTCCAGCCTACCCCAAGAACGAGACTTACCAATCAATTCTACCGCAATTTCAGACGACCTCGCGCCCTTTGTCTGCCAAAGAGACTCCTGCCCTAACGCTGGCAACGCCGAGGCGGGAAAAGTCTGCTACGATCATCGAATATCCATCACCTTCGCGGCAGAGACACCTCCTCCCATTTATCTTTGCATCGAGTGTGCCAATGAGATCCACAGGGAGCATCCGAATCAGATGTTTTACGATATTCTGCACCCCATGCAGCAGGTGTCTATGATATGCGAGAACAAGGTGAGCTATTAGAACCTGAAGTGTAAAGGATTCAACTTAGGATGCGATACTATAATGCCTTACTATTATAAATATAATAACTGAGAAATCCCTTCAGATATCCACGAGCAACTAATCTATTCACCATCCGCCACAGTTTCTTCTATTTTTAAAAAACTTATGCCTACTCTCAGAACTGTAGAGCAACAGACAAATCAGCCATCAGCGTCTGCTTCTCTACCGAGTGCGCCAGCTACAACGGGAACCACCCGATTCGCTACTGCCAGCAGTGCCACAACATCAGACACAACAATCGCCGCGGTGGTGACCACGTGTACCACATGGCGTTGCCCCACGTCTCCCAGCTGGACCCCCAAACTCAGACCTACATGGTCCAGGCGATCGTCAGGTGAGAGACGACCGTTGTCACTGATTCACTGTTGTATCCGCTGAAAGATCGTGTACCGCTTACCGTTCGAGCGAAATGGGAACGGAGAATGGAAACTGGTTGGATAAGAGATACCCGGTTGTTCTGATTTGCACGAGTTTGGCGAGATAATCCTACAGACGGAGGGAAGAGAGGAGTGCGATGGAGTTGGTGCGGAGGAATCAATGGAAATCGTTGGTTTGGTCAAGGGAAGTACTCCAACTCTTCTGGGGTTGTTGGTTTGGAAATATGGGGTGGAGCTGCAACTCGGAATTTTTGTGGCAAGTTGTTTTGGCCTGGGGGTGACTCTTCTACCTATTTTTGGGGGTTGGTAGCTTGAGAGTACGCGACGGAATATTAAATTCGGATTCTTCTAGCAAGTTGTTTTGTTCAGTGAAACTCTTCCACCTCTTATAGGTTTTATAGCTTGGCAATGTTTTCTCTTAGAGCTAGATCGGTGTTTCCTCTCTTCCCTCTGTTTCGTCGCCAAGTACTTTTTGCGAGAGGACTGTTTTTTGAAACGACGCACGTTTGATGCAGTATTGGTTCTACTCGTGTTTACCAACCAGATCGCGACCTTCGAAACTCTAAATCAGAAATCTCATCGTCGATCAAAAATGTCGACTTGAAGCTACAACTATCGAAGCCTTTAATGGACGAAGTACGAAGCGTTGAATTCGTCGCGTCCTAGCGATGGGTTGCTAATCACTAACCATGATATGTTTAACCTACGATTATGTTCGAAAGAAACACGATGGCGCGTACTAACGAATGATCGCAGGATCATTGTTGCTTTGCGTGTTTATTCGTGCTGGTCCATCCTGCTTGGTAAGACATTACGCTGTAGCCACGTTTACTGGAATGTTAGACACTTGGAACTATGTTTACATGATTAAGTCAGCGTGATCCTCTTCCACTAAGTGTGGTTACCAAATGCTCGGTATTTTGTCTTTTGTATACTCACAAAAACGGGCGGGATGTCGCGTGCAGGATCTGAAAACTAGAAGCATCCAACAGCTGCCCAATCTTCAAGTTTTACTACTTTATTGTTACGACTCATTGTTATACATGTCCTGTTACGACTAGTGTTTCCTACACGCGAATCTCGACCGATTGTTGGCGCTAGAACCGCCATCTGGGAGATCTGAGACACCTGAATCTTTAGATCAATTTTAAGATTTACATATTGACCCTTTGACACTTGTAGCACTCGTGAATTGGCCCGTTTAAAAATTCTCCGTAGTAAAATCCTGCACTAGAGTTCAAGAAACCTCTAAAATGTTAGCAGAAGAGGACCTGGGATAGTCGAAACCTTCTATCAATGACAAATCTATATATACAAACAGAAGACATTGAGCCAAAGTTTACCTAAACGACTAGCCCTATGATGAAAGAGATTCATAATTCAGCAGTCTCGTGAGACGTATTTGCATCACCAGTAAACTGGTCAGTAGACGGCGCGGAGAGTGGAACAATCGGTTCAAAGAAGTCTCGGCTCTCGAAGATGGCCGTTCTAGCGCGGACAAGTTTTTCTCTGACTGTCCAAGTGGCCGCGTAAGACACGCGACGTTGAAGCATTCGCCCACAGTAGAGCATAGGAAAAGTGCACCTTAAAAGTTGCATTGCGCCTTACCGAGGACACCGTGCACGTCCTGGATACTACACACGAGCTCCTGGTACCGTTCCACAAATAAAAACAGACCTTCTGGTACAGGCTTGAATAGATACCCCATTACCCGAGACACTGGTATGCAGCATGCACATGAACACGATTTTAACGGGACGTTCGTACCTATTTTTGTTGTCTACAGTCGTCCTCGATAGATAATTGGCTAACAGTGACCAACGTTTCGCGTTTTTCTTTTGTCCATTCTATATCTCAAGCTGGCGAACGTTGAATTCCAAAGTACGATTTTCTTTTCTTTGTTTAATCAAAGTAGAAATTCAATTTTTCCAATTTGTTCACATATCACAGTTTAGCCACACTTTTGCAAGATGGTTCCTGATCTGCATTCGTGTAGTTTCGATATTGCAACAGGCATGAGCCCCACGCGTAGCTAGAACACGAGATCCCCGATGAATTGTACTTACTGTTATCCGAGAATACCAATTGGCTGTTGGCCTATCGTTAACTTTCAAAGATCTCATCTCCATCGTTGTAAATTTATACGAATCCTGGGGGATCGCGATCTGAGGCCACGTCTGCTGGATGTTGTGGTCGAACTATGTAGATCCATTTATATATATATTTTTTTTATTATCATTTCGAGACACATGCTTGAATCAACGATCGACATTGTCGCAGTTTGGAAGTAATTTGTCGTGAATTTTTTCACGATCAAGGGGTTCTGTTAATTTTCATCATTGTTTAATGTAAATCGTGAAACTTTGCGAATAACGAATTCGATCGTGAAGGAACTCAGACCACCATTGAACGTGGAAGCTGTGACTCTTCGACGTTCGATGTTCTTTTATATTTCGAGTCGCCTGAAATTGTTAGCAAAAGCTCGGAATGATTAATAGAATTGCAAATTGTTGCTATTGTCACGAAACTTCGTTTATCCTCTCGTTTCTTCATATACAAAAGATATGAATAGCTCAAGGGGCG
The DNA here is from genome assembly GCF_026225885.1 of Hylaeus anthracinus. Lineage (NCBI taxonomy): Eukaryota > Metazoa > Arthropoda > Insecta > Hymenoptera > Colletidae > Hylaeus > Hylaeus anthracinus. The sequence continues at coordinate 9,840,027 of NW_026535284.1, forward strand.
GAGCGTCGAGTCAAGAGGCGGAGCAATGGGATAGATGGTGGGGGGATAGCTGTTGAATGACCTTCAGGGAACAATATCATCCACCCAAACGTAACTCGTATCCCTTCCATCTTCATTTCCTCAACATTCTTTCTTTTCCCTCAAAATATACCACGTACAACTCAACCGAAACGTAAACCTGTACAACGTCTAACAATTTCAAGCGAAATACCCGCAGAGAATGTCGATCCGAACGAAAATCAGAGTCCATCAGCTTTTCCAAAAACCAGTTCACCGAAAATTGCACATCACTGAGCCGACCACAGCCAGACGCAACCGCAGATCGCGTGATGCACCAACCGCATAAGCGTTCCTCTTTACTTGCAGCCTGCTTAAGGAAGCTGAACCGCTAAGTATGGATAGTAATCGAGACATCTCGGAAATAAGTACTAATAAGGGCAGCACAGGATTCCCAGGGGGCGGAGCGAGCAGCGGAGGCGGTGTCAGCGGCGGGGGTGGCGGCAGCGGTGGCGGTGGGGGCCAGTGCGATCCGTCGACCTTGGAGGAGAGGCAGCTTCTCGGCAGATACGGTGTCTGGCTGCTGGTGGGGCTTTGCACCCCGAACCAGGACACCTCGGTCGAAATTCTCGGGCGTTTATTGTCAATGCTATTTCATTGGTTTCATGTTACTGCCTACTCTTTCGATGGTACTAAAAAAAGCCTTATGCACCTTATCTTTTCTGTTGGTAATTTAACACTTCGCATATATACACTTATGACGTAGACGTAGAAGACGTAGGTAGTGATGGGCAGCCGATACTCTGCATTTTTCTTGGACACCTTCGAGCATAATGGCGTTGCTAATTAATGAGATCAAAATTTTTGAAGTATTAACAAGTTTTATGACGCTTCACTGAACAATCTTGGGTCATATAAAGCGCACAAATTTTTATTGAAGACAAGCAGCGATTCGACCTTGTGCTCGAGGTGACTCGAAGCCTCTCGAGCCCATCACTAGACGTAGGTAGTCTCTGGCCGCGATCGTAGGCACATTCGAGTGGACCAACAACTTTTACGCCACCCTGCGGACACATTCGTTGATTGTTTAACTTCTTTTGTCACTTTGCCTTGCCTTGTTGAAACGTTTTACATACTTTCACGCAATTTTATGATTGATTTCATCCTATTCGATGAAGATGCATATTATTAATGAGGATAAGAGAACCAAGGCAAAGCGGCGAGCTCGATAGAAACAAGAAACGAATCTCTGTACGACTCGTGGGTAAACATTCATGTATACGTGTTCGTGCTTTCGTGTCGTCAATGTTTCTCCAAGCTTAACTATGACCCCTTTGCTGTTCGACGCGTTTCGACTGAATAGCTTCTGTGTTTGCCCAACCTTTCGTCTCTGAAAGTTCTGTGACCCTGTACATTGTACCAGTAAATGAGTGTATTCGATGTTTCCCATCTCGCGGCACGCTGTACCCAACTCTTTTCGCAGAGGCGTCAGCTCTGGAGATACTGAACTTCTCTTTGATCTCTCATTCTTCTATAATCATAATTTCTGCTCTCTTCTTTATAACTTTTAATTATAGTTTCATAGTATCTAGAAATTATCTTCTTTTATGGGTAGAGTTTACATCTGTAATGACTATTTGAATATCTTATATGGTGTCGAGTAATTAGTACAATTTCCTAAGTATATCGTTAGAGATTTTGCGAGATTTCGAGTAAACGTAGACTCTCGTAGCGATTCGACGTTAGAACGGTAACACTTTGTTGGTAGTCTGCTAAGTTGGCGCCTGTGCGGTCTCGCGTACACATTTTGGAGAAAACTGTTGCCTCTGCGTGTGCATGCCACACAGACACGAGTTACAGCTGGGAACGACATGCTCCTTCATTCACGGGAATCTCGAGAAGGGACAAGAGTGCGTCTGCGTCGCGGCTGATCGAGTCTCTAGTCATCGATGCATAGAATCTGGGAACGAAATTCTGAACTTTCGTTGATCTTCCATAATCCGACATTAAATTGAATCATACTTAAATTTCTTGACGAAGAGAACGGGGAGAATCCATCAAGTTTCTATGCACCGAAGTAGTGATCCCATACTGGGAATAGAAAAATTAATAATCCTCGAAACTGTAACTTTTTAATCAAAATAATGCTCGAATCACTTTGGACGCGTTTCACTTTCGTCGAATCGAGTCTTAACGAACCTTCTCGCATGCCACAAACGTGACACAGCTAACACAGATTTAATCAGCTTCTCTATATAACGTTCCTCTGTCTTTGATGTGTCCCGAAGTTCGCTTTTGTACTGTGTTTTGGAATACCTCGAGTTCAACGCGTAAAATTTGAATCGCGTTCACGCTCCATAAATCGATTCACGGTTTCCCTCGATGAAAATTTATGAGGAAACGAGGTCTGATTGGTTGGGAACTCGACAGGGCAAGCGGAGAGCGCGCTGGAGAAACTGAAGACCGAGTATGTCTGCGGCTGGCTGTCGGAAGTGATGAAGACTCATTACGACGTCTTCATTTCTTGTCTTCTGCCGCATCCTGCGGACTATGTTCGCGTTGGAGGACACTGGTATGTACAGTAGTTGGAATTTAATTGCACTTTCTATTTAAGAATTTCAAGGTACATAGACTGCTGATGTAGATTCCGAGGGTGGTTTTCAAATAATAAAACAAGGAACGTTAATATTACTACACGTGTCGCTCTAGTGAGTTGAATGCGTGGGTAGGAGTTACAGTAACGGTGGCAACTGATTGTCATTAAGGGAGACGCTGGCTTCGAGAACCTCTCATTTGAAAGATGGCCTAAATCGACTATTGTGCCTGGTGCCTTACGAAGTGATCACACCCGATATATGGGACTACGTGATGCCTCATTGGATGGAAGCCATGGTGAACGACGTTCCTGAGCACGAGCTCCACGAACTAAAGATGATTTTATGGTAGGAATACTTCCATTTAATCGCAGTAAATCGAAACAGTCTCGCGAATCGATTTCCGAACATTGTTGCTTCCTTCTTCTATTTTAAATCAATTCTTCCGACCATTAAAACGTAGAATTTCGCCAAGATAAATATTAATCTCTCGGTACAAGTGACAATCGATTCCAGCAAAATCCTGGACAGAGACATGAGCCCCCTGGGATTCGACGCGAAGAAGATGTACAATTTCGTGGCGAAGCGGTTCGTCAACACCTGCGCAAAGGTGCAGGAGCAGGCACTGAACTGGTTGCAAACGCTGACCATGCTGGAGATCAGCATTCCTCTCTGTCAACTGTTCTCGATGTTCAGCGACGGCGTGGCCGTCATGGGGGCCATGAACACCGCGGAGTCCGAGCAAAAGCCCAGCAAAGGCTCGAGGAAAGAGGACGAGGACGGAAACGCCATATGTACGCAGATAAACTCGTTAATTAAGCTCAGGAGTACTGAGAATCGGGCCATTTTTTAGATTTCGAAGAACGTGTGTGTATAGTTGTAGAAAACGAATCGGGGAAGTCAACACCATTGTCCGATGACTTGGTCCCAACACCTAGACACATGGAGTTCATGACGAACGCTGAGCTGAACCTGTCCTGTTGCATCCTCATGATGGACATACTTCTGAAGCAGGTAAAATGGCGTTTTCTAGACCTAAGCCAGAGATATTCTCGTTGTCGAAGAGTGACATAGAGTCGCGTGGAATTGTTGAAGATGGAGCTTCAGAACATAGACAAGCACACGGGAATCAACACGTGGGTGTGCAGGGACGCGTGCCACCTGATGAAGTCCATCGTAGCTTCGAACTGGAACAGCTGCCACGTGTGCAACGCGGACAGCTACGGTGCCGAGTGCACTTACTGCGAATCCAGAGTGATCTGGCATCAACTGTGCCTGCAGTTGGTCACATACATGGCACCGGAAAATCCAGCTTATCCGCCTGACGTGAGTTCGTTGGGCCACTGGTCCTGAAATAACCGTGATCGCGGCTCGTTCGAACAAGTAGATCACTGAATCAGCGTTCGACGCTCACGCGATGTTTCTGGTACTTTCGGTACCGTGACATCCCGAAGCTAAATGAGGACGGCTCCAAATCTAGAGACACGTTTTTTTCTCGTGAATCACACCAAAGTCCCCCTCTTGGGAGTAAGAGTCACCTGTAGTCACTGATTTTGGGGTTAAACGGGGTTGAAGAGTCGAGTCTTGGAGTTCTCGTATCGCGAAGACTGGTGTATCGTACATCTGTCGTTATGCATATTCACTAAATTGCGTTGCATTTTCAGAAAATCGTGGACGAAACCGCAGAGGACCACGGTCGCAAGAGTCCAGAGACATCTAGAAAAGGTGACTCGAAATCGGACGTGGTGATCAGCATGCCGCTTGCGGAAATGCACTCGGTCGGCGGCGTGCTCGCCCACATGCCTCAGGTATGTCTTTACGAACGTTGTCGTTGATCGAATATGTTTACGCGATATGTTACACCGCCTAAAAAAAAAGAAAACAAAAGAAACACTCGTCTGTCTCCCTATCTCTGTGCGAAACACTTCTCTGCAACAACAAACTGCAGCATGCTCTTCGTCTAAACTGTGTGTGCCTATCTCTGTCTCTCTTCTTCCACTGCGAAATGGCGTTGTGTGACCACTGACACGGTAGGCTAATCTATGTGGCCGGAGGTAGCTATTTTGATCGTTTATATCAGTTCTTCGAACAGATCATGACAGCCACTGTAGAGACAGTTTCGGAGCAGCTGGACCTCGCTGCCATCATGCCCACGGAGAAGGTCATGTCCGCGGTCGCTAAAACTGTCACCCTGTCGGAGACTGACGTTGGTAAGAATAGAACTCTTCGTTTAACGCTTCTCTAGAGTCCCAAGTTAAAAAATAGTAACTGAGAAATTTCAGGACTTCGACATGCAAGCGTCCAAGTGACTTCCCTATCATGTTCCAGTATTAAGTCTAGTAAACTTAGTATCCTTACTACGTTAGTACGCTTTCAAAAACCAAGTGTTCTCGATTCTAATTTGCTCGTGGCATTTCTGTCAGTTGTCAATCCACCATTAGTACAAAACAAAACGAGTTTATCGATAGAACCCCTGTGACTTAACCGTCTGACAGCATATGGGCTTATTCTACTCCGATTAATTAATCGCTACCGATGAATAAAAGAGCGCCCATCAATCAACGTGAGACCGTGCGTTCGGTGTCTGACCACGCAGAGACTCGTTCTACTTCGGGGCATTAGAGATCAGCCTCTAACGAATTTAGCGTCGCGTGTAACTCGTTACGGAATCTCCTGTTTCAGCAACCGCGACTGTGAGCGTGGCGAAACCGCGACTCATCGGAGAGAACGATCAGCCAGTGAATTTGAGCCCCGAAAACGAAACGGACGATTTCTGGCACACCTCCGTGGGAAACTTCAGGTTCAACATCGAGGACCTCCCCGAGCAACTCCAATACATACACAAACTTCTGAAGGTGAGGTACATGGTAGGGTAAAAGTGTTCGGGAAGCAGTATGAATAAAATGAAGAAACGAATGAAAATCCTCTTGGGACGATTTGGTTTATCCTTTTATTTTTCATTCAGGAACTAATGACGATCGAGAAGCCTGACATCCTCTACTATATGCTCCAATGCTTGAACGTGATGTGCCTCTATGGCGACGCCTTCAATATAGCGGTGAAAGATGATTACAAAGGATTCTTCATATGGTGGCAAGAGAATCTCATAAAGAAGTAATAGCTCGAATATTTCAGTTTGGAAAATTACGTATGCAGGGTTTGTCTGTACTAGGAATCTCTCTTTGCAGTTTATGGGAGCTTCTGAATGCGGAACACTCGCATATAGCGCAAGTCACAGTGCCATTATTGCTCCACTGCATAACGTTGCCATCGGGAACTGATACTTTCTGGTGCATGATCAAGGAGGAGTTCCATAATTTGGACTGGCGCGTTCGATTCGTCGCAGGTATGAAGGTCTAAAGAAGATATTGAATGAATTGGCCACTTTGGGGCACTGTGGGTGCCACATTGTATTCGTAGGGGATCGTACCAGACGGTTGAAGGATGAGACACAGTTTCTTTGTTTCCTTGTACTATTGCTAAATTTCACACATTGATAACAGAGTGGGGAAAGTCTTGAAAGTCCTATACGAGACAGAGTGGTGACCTCGAGTGGCCAATTAATTCCAGCCCAAGTCAACTGTATCGCACAATGTTATTCTTGCATTTATCAATACTCAACAGTCGAAAGGGTGACGCTGATTGCAAGATTCATGGATTCCACTCCCCTGCGAAACGTCATAAATTTGCAGGCTGCACTGGCCAACGCCTTCTGCTACCTGATCGCCAGCATGGACGACAGCAACGTGTACGTAGCTCAGAGAGCCACCCTGTACCTTGGTACCATCCACGACACAGCCATAAGGGTAAGATTTGCAGAAGTCTTCGAATTTCGAAAGAAACTGATCGATATGCAGAAGTTTTCGAATTTCGAAAGAAACTGATCAACGCCATCGTGCAACATTCCTTTAGTCACTGATCCTCTGCTTGGAGACTCAATTCGACACGGTGATAGTGGATCGGCCCATGGTTTTGCAATCGTTGTACCAGCTTCACAACAGCCTCAGCGATCGACACATCCTCACCTGGGAGTTCTTTTTGAACCGCTTCGACGCCCTCTTCCTCGAGGCTCAGATCAATTTGGAGAGATCTGGGGATATACCCTACATTCGTGGTCAGTTATCACGTCCAATAGAATCCTAACTTAAATTCATAGGTACTTTTGGAGTTCTAATGGTCCAACACTTCCGCAGACCTTCGCAACACGGACATGAACAGCGAAATCTTCATGAAGAAGCTCCACAGAGCGCAGGAAGCCCTGTCTCAGTCGGATGGCAGTGGAACCAACTCGATAAAGACCCTAAGTGCCAGTTTTGGCACCAAGTGGCCCTACAAGCGCACCATGTCTGCTCCTGCGTCGATGATCCCGCGTCAGGATACCAAGCCAGGTAGAAGAAACATGGCAGCTACAGAACGCGTAACGTAATCGTCAGTTTAAAGGAAAACTGAACACTAATTTTAACTGGAGAACTAATTCTAGCTAGATCTCAAACAGGCACTGTCCCTGCAAATCTAGAAATAACATCAGACTAGACCCAGGTCCTCAGGACTCTGTTAGTATCGATTTAACCCTTGAAGGAGTCAGGTGATTCGTTCTCTCGAGGAACTACTTATTTCTGGACTCGTCGATTTATTAATTTCCAATTCCTAAAGATGCTTGAACTGTGGCGTCAGACGATGCATCCTGTTCCTTGAAGGGTCCATTATAGTCTTTCTCACCTGGCCCCCAGTAGCCATAGTCAACGAACGCTAGTTCGTCGTTCGAGACCATCTCACAGCCTGACCTCACACGTGTTTATGACTTGTTTCACTTCCTGCACCGTGCAGAAAAGGAAAAGGTGTACAGCCGGCAATACTCGGCGCCTATCCTGAAGCGCAAGAGCTCCAGATTCGGACTGGGTCAGTTGCTGGGGTCCACCCCACCTAATAACAGTATACCAGGTAGAGTAGTGTGTCTGCCGTAGCCTTAGACGTAGCATTACAATATGTGTTACGCGTAAATGTCTCCCTTTCCCGCCCTCTCTGTATACACGTGGTCCATGTTTTTTGAGGATGTCGAAGGATAGACGTGTGTTCGGTGTGGAACATGTGGTGGTAAGTCTGATCGTTGATCAGCTCTTCGAGACAGTTTTCGCTTTGGCCATTTTGTATCTGTCGGTTGACTTGATTATCGTGCCGGAGAGAAATATTGGGACTTGGTTATCGCGTGATTTCTTGCGCTGCGAGTGTTTGCGGATGATCGAGTAAATTTTGTTTGAGGACGAAGTAAAATCACGTTGCTGAAACGTGTTCCTCCCTTTTTGAACGTTAATGCATGAGTTTTGGTGGCAGACAGTAGATCTCTTCATTGTTTGAGCCATTAGTTGATAAGTTTCCTGGCATGATTTATTGTTGTAATCAACGACAGAGTGGCTGTTCAAGGCTGCTGAATGAATAACCGTATTCACTTCTTGGACTAAGAATGAAAGAGTAGCCTTGAGTAGGCTCTTAATTTTCATCCAACTATGACGCACGCAGTAATTCAAACTCGACTGTTATTATTGTCGAGAATCATGAATAATCATGATTAATATATGCTTTGCTTGTGCATGACACTCAGCATTGAACGATAAGTTACATCAAACGAAATACGAATGGGAGTTTAAAAAACTCTACTTTTACTATGACTAATTACTTATCTTTTTATCATATGGTAATGACGTTGAGGTTTCTTTCAAATTTTTCCAATAATATTTTGTAGAATTTCGTATTTGATCCAGTCTCTACGAGGCAAGTATACGCTTTAATGCTGCTGACTATTGCAGATGGCCACGTTCATTCACTCAATGAACGTATGATGGATGAGACCAACGCACTGCCATGCACCCACAAAATCGTTGATTTCGAAGAAGCTGACAAAGAGACGATGCATTTGTTGGTGTTTCTTCTGATACAGTTTCTTTCTAGGCAGGATCAGGTAGGTTGATAATCCTTAATCAACTGAAAAAACCAACTATACCAATAATAAATGTGGAATAGGCATTCCCAACGGATGAGAAGCCACTGTCGAAGACTCAAGGGATCGTGTTACGCCACCTGTACCTTCTGTTAGGGTACAATCAAACTGAACGTACCTTCCACACTTCTCCTCAACGCCTAAGGTACAAATTTGTATCACCTATTGACCCAAGGACTTACAATTTCAAACTGAAATCATGTTGACGTTTCAGAGTGTCACCAGTCTTCAATGTCTTTATCGCGAACCTTCCTCAGCTCTTGGACCAGAATCACGTGATGGGATGGGTGATGACGCCTCCAGTTCTGGCCATCTTGCAGCACTGTCCTTGTCCTCCACAGGGCGTGCCCTCCTCGGATCACCAAGCACCAACCTACAGCCTCTGGTACTTGGAGCCCCAGAACAGGCGCTCCTGGTTGATGTCTCTTCTCGTGATACTTTACAAAGTGAGCTAGATGCCCTTCAAAACGATCCTTGTTGTCTTCGGTATACACGAGCACAGAATTCTGTCTAGTGCCAGTACGGTCAGCAGCCATGGTGCAATCAGCTTCAAGTGTTGATCAAAATCGTGTTGAACACTCTTGACATGCAGCATCATCAGTGCAAGAGGATCCCAGCCATGGTGGTAATGGGTGGTCCACCTTCTAGGTCACGTGGTAAGGTCACTTTATCAACCTGACACTTCACTTGTAATAATTGATACTACATATTTTAGAGACCTCTATCGTCACTAACTGATGTCTTCAAAAAATTGTTTCTCAACTTCAGACGTATCTCAACCATCCCTCGGTGTGGACCACGACTTAGTGGTCAGTACTATGGGGGATATGAACACAGAGAGCCCCCCAATGAGGGCTCCCATGGTTTCGGTACATCAACGTAGCCCAGGGGCAACTCATAGTCAGATGGAGACCCACTGGGAAGAGGGCACACCCTCGTGTCGCTACACCAACAAGCATTCCAGGTCATTTTATTTATACCTGTATCCCATCCCACTGCATCTTAGATAACACCCTGTGGATTCTCCTGGAGGAGGTAGAGCATTAGGCTACTTTAGTTTGGAATGTTTTTTCATCGACACGTTTGTGGATTTTGCACTATCATGAACTTCTCATCGAGCCATACTCCCAAATCTCATTGAAACTATAGCGGGGAACAAACGAACATAACTGAAATATTATACCAAAACAGCCCCAAAAATGACTCTATTCTAGATTAGAGAACAGAGAAAATTATTATCCAACAGAACATAGAAAAACAGTCCCAGTTAACACTCGCAGAAGTTCTGAAACATTTGCAACACCCTAGGTCCAAAGAATGTCGATAGTTTGATAGCCCAAAGTAGTAGAAGATACATGAAAATAGTGAAATAACGAACTAGCAGACCTATGTACATTTAGATATCGCATTTCCTGAATAGTACCAAGGCTAGAGCACCTCAGGGTGTCTTAACGATAGGCCCCCAGGACCCAGAGAGTACATCACACGTGCCTGTGCTTACATTAGTAGCTGCTTGTTATAATTTCCGCTATTATGAATGCTCTGCAAAGCTACTCGATCAATGCGGATGATACGGAGTCCGAGCTGGCCGCAATACCCGAGAGCCCAAAATCTGACAGCACGTTACATGGCAGCAGTGGTGGCTCGTTGGGGGAACTGGAGGAGAGCCCAGCTGCGGTCACCAGAAGCGTTTCCCTCCACGGACCTAGACCCTCGACCACGATCGACGTCGTGACCAAAAGCGAGTGGAACAGTCAGAACGCTAAGAAAATGGACGCGGTTACCAGGCCTACGTGGTTCCTGGGCAGTGAAGACGATTCTCACCAGGTATCTCATCTCAACTTTACAGCCGCGTGCTCTATCGCTACAACCTGACGTTCGTTTATATAATTACAAAGCAAAGCGCAAAAGCTGGCCCCCAGAAGAAGTGGAGCGTGCACGAGGGTGTAAAGATGATGGTGACGAGCTCGTTTCTGGGTGGACAACCAGATTTCCAGAAATACGGCCCTCTGGCGAAGGCCCTCTCCGAAATAGTTCCAGGAGCAGAGAAGGGGATTTTAGAAAAAGCTATAACGGAGAAGCCAATCGCTGAAAAGACAGCTCAGGAGAAGAACGTTATTGTTCAAGTAGCTTTCAACGGGGATGCTGCATCGTCCAAACCATTTGCGTTGTCAGACGCCTTTGCTATAGCTACTGGGATATCTCAGGCTCAAAGGTGAAATCTCACGAATGAAATTACGTGCTCGAGATGTTCTCGAAGGCCTGTGATACTCAATTGGAGATGTTGCAGACACGAGTCACCGAAAGAGAAGGTGCCAACTACAGCATCTAGTAATTCAGACTCGCCCAATTCAAAGCAGCTGGGTAGGCAGAGGAGGATAGAACATCCTGTGACGGTAGCGTCGCCGGTGTCGCCAGGTCAAATAGTCACGGTGACCAGCAGCGACCAGTCCAGTTCCCCAGCAGTCAGTTCCATCTCGTCCCAAGTGACGAGCACGGAGAATGGTCAGCATCCTGGATGGGACGACGGTCCTCATCCCTTGTCGACGCCCACTGTTGAGCGTCTGCTTCCTATTGGCACTACGGCTCGACCATCAGGTAAACACTTCAGGATGGAGGTTTTAGAAACTGTAGGAAGCTTGAAGGCTTCATGAACTTGTTGAGAATCATGACTTTGGTATGAAGTATTCAGTTCACTTATTCACTACTTTGTGATAAACAATGTAAATACATTGATTTCGCAGGTCCACGACCTACTCAGCGCATCCTGCGCTGCGAAGACACCTATGGGTCCCCAGAGTCACCTCTATCGAAGATGGACGTCTTGACAGTCAGTGAGTAGCGCTCATAGTTGATCCAATAAAAGAATCTTAATCTACCAAACGTCGCGTTTTCCAGGTTCCTCGTTCGACCAAGACAGCGAGACCTGCATGTCCAGTGACATCACCAATCCCAGAAGCATATCTCAGTTGGAGTTCCCCATGCCTGAACGACTGCTACCAGTTGGGCCTCACAGGGACTTCACTGGGCTGGTGGAACACGTTCGCCAGGCGCTTGGTGTCCAGGAAATCGAAGGTGCTCGTTAATTCGCCAACGAAATTATGAATCTTCATTAGTAACTAATGTCCCATTTAACATTCCAGATTCCAATAAGTTCAGCAATGGGAACGGCAATGAAGTCAAGGTTGATGGATCAGCTCCAGTGAAGCAGGACAGTACGACGTCCGAGAACTTGGTACTTGAGTGGCTTCCAATATGATTTTCTAGCTCTGTAGAGACCAAGTTAATCAAGTCTGTTCTCTGTTGATATTTCAGTCAGCATCTCTGGTCCCAACATCCAACGATGTCCACTCGAGCAGGTCAGCAAGTCCAAGAAGACTGATCAAGCAGGTAGCCTTGGAGTCCCCACCTCCAACAATGGAGCCTATAGATTACCCCTGTCGAATCTTCGATCACGACCGCAGGGCCAAGATGAAGGATCACGTACGCATTCAGCGCGACAGGCCTCGAAAAAACGCCATTAACGCGCAGGACCCACCAATCGCGAGGCGCACTGAATCTTGGTACAAAATTTAAAACATCAGTCTTTTTAAAGATTCAGGAAGAGTGTCTGCTACTATTTCCATCGACTTCCAGGTCTGGACCACAATTGCAGCCTACTTTCGACACAGCCTCCCAACAGGCCTACCACGCTGATTTCAACCTGAAGCAGAGCTTGTTTCGCATTGGAGACGATTGTATTTATGAGAGGTAGATAGTTGCACATTCCGATTGTAAAGTTGGAGATTTGTTTTCAACATTCGTTGTAGGTGTTCGGAGTGTGGAACGATAAAAGAAGAGTACTCGGATGAAGAACTGGGTCTTTGCATCATCAACTTGGGTACGTTCGTTCATCGCGAGCCTTCCTTGGCGGCGCCTCTTCTGCCAGAGATCCTCAGGGTCGTCACAAAGTCAGTTGAACCTTGTATTATGTAGAAGGTTTTTCAGGATCGAGTTTCAGAATGGTTTAATTTTGTAATGTCTCTACAGAGTGGCTCTAAACGCGATGTACCCCTGGCAAAGCGAGACCAACATGCACCTCCCAGGTGGAGCGATCAGCGTGGCCCACCAGTTCCTCCGCTGCGTTCTTCATCAATTAGCGCCCAACGGAGTATTCATGCAGATGTTCCAAACACATTTAAATGGTACGTTCTACGAACCTCGTTCTTCCTAAACATTATGTAACATCACTGATCTTGTTATTCTTTCAGAATCCACGAGGATGCAATTCTTCAAGAGCGTCGCTCAGGCTCTAGTCGACTTCAACGAACTGAATCCAATTGCACCTTTGCAACTGGTACTCGAGGTAATTTAACACATCTAAGAAACTTTATAAACCTGCTACTGTAGATATATTAATATGCTTTCTTTAATATTAGACTCTTTATAGTTAGTTCCACAGAGTTAGGTCTGGTCTCAACAATTTCAATTGATCTCGAAATCTGAACAGATGAAATTGGTTCGTTGCAGGCCCTAAACGCAAAGAAATCTCTGCCAACGGAACGTCTGCCAATCATCCTATACAACATAGCGTGCTATCTAGACTGCCTGCCACTGGAAGCAGGTCTAGGTCCAGGAGCAACAACCTGGAACGGTCTGCTGGCGCAATTCGACGGCCTCTTTCGACGACTTGTGCTGATGCTGTCCTCCATCGAGAACACCACACCGCTGTTAAGAATTATGATTTCTTTATTGAAGGTTCCAGGGATCCAGCAAGCGAAGGTGAGTCGTTTATCCACCTAGCCAGTGTAATAACAATAATGATCAGGTGTTTTCGATGACGAGGGGCCAGCATCGTTCGCCAGAGATTTACGACGCGGTTCTCCGACTAGTTTGAAGTTTATGGCCGCGGTTCGCTTCGTTACGAAAGGCTTCTTTTATTTCTTGATCTAAGATCGACTATAAAACTGGACTAAGTAAGAAGGACATGCCTGCAGGGAATGCTGGATCCATTCGCCAAGGTGTTGAGCTACGCCATCCAAAATTCCACGATGCGATACAGCTACCTGACAGACCTGTGCTATCTCTGCCACAGGGGATTCACTCGTGACAGAGACAAACACTTTTTCGGCAGGACCATCGTGTTCGAACTGATCCAAGCCATCAAGTTCAAGACCACCATTCCAGACTCCAACTTCCTCTTGCTCCTGCACTTCGTGCTCCAGGTAAATGATTCGTGCGTTACACGCGCGATACAGGTCAGGACGATACTTTGACTCTTTGAATGTTGAATATCTAGGACATTGGAGGATCGCTGCCCAACACGGTCGCCTTGGAGAACATTCACACGGACATGTCGCCCATTTACAACACGAACGCCTCCGAGTCCCTGAAGAACCAGTTGGCGGACGTCCTGGACTTCTTGGCCGACTTTCAGACTCTCAGCAAAGTGAAGGTAGAGATGACGACGCTCTATGCTTCTTAATCAGAGTTGAGACAAATTAATGTGTGTTCCTTCCACGTTTATACGTCGATTATACAATCTTCTTCAATTATTCAGAGCTACAGCAAGGGTATGCAAGCAGGATTGAACGAGGATACCTTGGGTGGCATACTAAAGTGTGGCCTTGCTCAATACGTTGCCCTGGAAATCACCAGGGGCAACAACAGGGAGAACAGAGCAGTGGGTCGTTATCTTCCATGGCTCAACAGCACTCCTTCCATGATACCGCAAGGGTAAGTACTCTTCCAACTAATCGAACAAGTGTTCAATCATAGTATAGCGACTGGTACTTCTATTCAGAGCTCGAGAGTATGCTGACTGCATAGGCCACATCAGACTACTGTCCTGGCTTTTGTTGGGCTCCCTCACGCACACGGCGATGTACGCTGGCAACAACAACACGCAGAGCCACGTGTCGTCGATCCCAACGGCGCAACCGATACCTCAGGAAGCCTCCTGCCACATCGCAGACCACATACAAGTGATATTTTCTGGATTTCCTGAGCAATCCAAGGCGTCAGTCCTGCACATGTCCTCCTTGTTTCACGCGTTCATACTCTGCCAGGTGGACTTGCACTTCTACAATAGTTGGGAGACAATTTTCGCTCTATGACTGTCTTTTTATGCAAATAGAGTATCCTGTCTGTTTAGTTGTGGACGATGTATCTGGAGGAACTGTCTCATAACAATCCATCCAACAGCGAGGGACATAATATCACGATGAATATTCTGCTGGAATTCTGGGGCAAGATAACACCTTGCATACTGCAACTGGTTGGACACTCCAGAGTTGTAAGGATTCCAGAGTTTCAAGTATTTCGCTATGCGGAAGAATATTCTTGTTTTTAATGGAAAACTTGGGCTTCTAGCTGGCTGACACGGTGAACTTGCACTTCTTGAGCCTTCTGGAAGCTCTCCTCGAGTGTGGGTCCATTCTATTGAGCAAACTGCTCCCACTTTGGAGTCCCATCTTGTATTCGCATCACATCCAGGTTCGATGACTCGTTGGATCACTTTTTTTCTTCGTGAAAAATATTTAGGTTCAACTTGAATTAAACATCGTTCGAACAATTCTTGATATTTATTTATGATAATGGAGCTCTGCGTTGTTTTAATGAGGTATTTTTCTGTGCTCAGCTACAAGGACATCTGCAGGTGCGACTGCAAAACTGTAGGGACTTCCCACCTAACAAAATGGCGGAGCATTTCGCCTCGTCCAGGCGTGAATCGAATGCAACACTTTTGCGATGGCTGCACCGACTGCAGTTCAAAATGGGCCAAATAGAAATGCAGTCTTCCACTGCCACGCAGTTTTATTCGATTTAAAATTCCAAGTATCGATCGAAGACTAGTTTAATTGATAAGTGAATGTTTTGTAAAAGATATCCGCAAGGATGTTGAACGTTGCATTGTTTAAGAAATATGTTGAATTAAGTAAAATCGTGATTTATTCATTGTTACGAAATATATTTATTATATTGAATACCAAGGTTTCTTTCGTGTTTCTTTCGTGCTGCCAAAATGGCGCGTATAGGGAATACGTAAAATTTCTAACAAGTATACTGTGTATATGTCACAGTACTTATCGCTAAATTTGTTATGTTTAAGATAAGGAACGATAACAAAATTTGCATTAAATGGTATGCAATCAATTTTCTTAAAATCAGCGACTCCTTCTACATAATGCGTCCAGTGAATTTTGTTAATACTGATGTATCTAGGGAATTTTGTTCACTTGATCTAGTGTCACTTGATTGTATTCGATGCTTCTATTTAATTCCAGAATAACATAAACAGAGCACAGAAATATAAGATAAATGACAATGACCTTATTAGAATGTAGTATCAATGATTAACTCCATGCAATTGAAGAAAATTTATTAAATCTAGTTGGAAAACATTTAAGAAAATACCCGAATTTTATGGAATTCCATTAAAACCGACTTCAATTGCATTTGTAATCCTACTATGGTCTCTTTGGGCATATTTAATAATTAATCTAGCTCGTATAAAGATTTACTACGATTATTTTCAAGTTTATTTTAGTTTTAATTTTTATTAAACCCTCAGTGGGAAGACTGTGTGCCATAAATTTGTAACTAGATTTAATGACGTGAGAAACGAGGTTAGAAATGCTTTCGATTTGTTAATCCGGAAAAATAATACATTTTTCATGCTCGGCAGAGTGGAATGTACAACATAGTTCGTGTACGTACATATATTTGAATTAAAAGTAAAAGTACCATGGGGTGTGAAATATTTCGGTTTCTTCGTAACGATACAATATCTATTTTCGTCGAACAATTGTCATAACAATAAATTGTTGTGACTGCCTCACTCTATTGTTTTAAAGTGTGTTAATTGTTACACTGTTATTTTACCATTGCTACATTACCCTACTTCGTTAAATTAATTAGTATAAAGTTCGTGTGCCAGTGACAAAAGTTTACAAAAAAAAGTTGACCCTGATAAACAGTTCTATGTAATTTTATATTAATTTTTAGTCAAGTGTATAATTAAGATGCCGTTTAAATTTCACCTGAAGAAAAGTCGTCAATATAACGTGGTTTCCAAGAATCAATATGTGATCTGTGTGGAGCTATTGGATACCACTACCATAGAATGTACACTAAGCATCGACAGTCTTGGTCAAGAATGCTTGGACAATGTTACACAACGTTTAGGATTGGGACAGCCAGAATTCTTTGGCCTGCGTTATATTTCTAGACATGATTCTCCACCAGCAAGATGGGTAGATGTAGACAAACCATTAAAGAAACAGCTCGAAAAAGAGGCAAAAAATTTTAGTCTCTATTTGAGAGTTATGTACTATGTAACAGATGTGCAACTACTTCAAGATGAAATGACAAGGTACTGCTGAACTACAGTTTGAATTCTTCTTGAGTTATTATTTTTAATTAATCCTTAAATACTTTATGTTTAGATATCATTATTACCTTCAATTGAAAAGTGATGTACTGGAAGGAAGATTTCATAGTAATTCTAGACAAGCTACCCTCTTAGCTAGCTATTCTATGCAAGCAGAGTTTGGTAATTATGATGCTGAAAGACACTCTATGGAATGCTTACAACAGTGTACATTATTTCCTAAGGTAATTAGGGAAAAAATGTATATAAAAAAAAAAGGACAACCTAAGATTGTTTAATTCAGTTTTTATTTTATTTTTGTCATTAGGACGTTATCCAGGCAGATCCTGGAGGTTTAGATTCTCTTTTGCATACTGCTGTATGCCAATACAAGAATCTGATTGGTGTTACCCAAGCTGCATCAGAGGAATTGTATATTTCTATTGTTATGCAGTTAGAGGGTTATGGAAATGAAACATTCTCTACTAAGGTAAATTATTAATATCTATGTCCATAACATAACTAACAATTTTCGTTTATCTATTTACAGGACAATGGTAATAACGAAGTAATACTTGGCATTTCCATCAATGGGATTATGATTGTTTATCCAAGCACACAAACAACGCAATTCTGCAGGTAGTTACTTCGTATAATATTTTAGAATATTGTTTAGAAATTAAATGCAAAACTATCTATATTCTAGATGGAAAGACATAAGTAACGTAATTAATCACAAGAAGACATTTAGAATAGAATGTCAAGCTGAGAATGAAGATGCAAAACAGTTTATATTTAACGAATCGCGCAATGCGAAGTATGTTTGGCGCTTGTGTATAGCACAACACACGTTTTACATGCAACATCAAGAATTTCGTCCATTGGAACGATCGGCTAACGGATATTTCGTAAGTAGAATTTGGTTCACGGGAAGGTGAAGTTTGAGGAACAGTGGAATAAAACGTTTATATTTTAGGATAGCGACACAAACGATTCAGGAGATCATGCAGTATCTGTAAACCTAGATAACAGGAACACGGAGGGACACACGCGATGGACAAGTTACAATGATCTTTCGACATCACCCTATCCCCCTGTAGTGTCCGTGTCGTCCACGGACATAAATAACTTACGTGCCTTACTTCCGTCATATAGACCCGCACCTGATTACGAAACTGCCGTCCAAATGAAATACAACAACGGAGGGAACCCTCCACAACCTTACTATGCTAATCAATCGACGATCGTTGGCGCAGATCTTTCGTGCCTTCTCAGTAACGTTGTTAATCGAAGTAGATATTAAATTTTCTAATGTATTATAAATACTAACAAACAAGGTTGTATCGAGCAAAAAAGGAAAGTCGTATCGAGTATTATAAGTGCTTTGAAGATGCAGTATTCTCCAACAATCATTCACACACACTTTTTCAAAAAGTACTAGGAAATTCTGTGGAGATTAATAACAAAGACTGACACGCACAACTCTACACACTGTTCATTCTCCATTCTATGCAATCAATGTATAAATGTACCACTTCTGAAGGGTAATGTTTCAGTATGTTGTGAAGAACATATCTTAATTATTCATTAATATTGTGAACAATGTCATAATTTATGTTATATTCACATAGTACTGTATTGTAAATACATGTTAATCCTATTTTTTTAATCAGTATGTTTAAGAAACTACAATGTATTTATTGTTGTAACAAAAATAAAAATTTCGTACATCTGCTCAGTGAATAATTCAAGCCACCAAAACATATATAAATTCTATGAAAATCGTTAAATATGGCAAATACATGGATAACATGATAAAACATTAACATAAAATATATCTTACTTCATCGAAACCATACAGCAAATGTAATAACAATTATTGTATTAGCAATAAATATTCTTTTATGTCATGATGTCAATGAATTAAATATTTTAATGGATTAACAAGATTCATATACTTACAACAATAAACCACTTTCACACCATCTCTCCAAATTCTTCACACAACAGTCTCATTAACTTCATATTTCTCAGCATTGCTAATAGCTTCCAATAAAGACACCGGATCAGGCTTGCTCGCTGTAGCAAAGCTATCTAAGCCAGCATCGAATAAAGCTTGCCTAGTCACAGGTCCTATAGCAACTGCTTTTATCATACTCATATCATACGATTTTTTTTTCAATAAAGCTACTATATGTTCCACGGTAGAAGGACTAAAGAAAACAAATATTCTAGGCAAATTATCTATAAATTTCAACAAATCTTGTTCTAAGGTTTCACTAGGTAAAGTTCTGTAAACGACTATTTTGCTAACTTGTATGTCATTTTCATTAAGAGTTTTTTCTATTGTTTCTCTACCAATTTCGCTGCAAGGGTATAGCAGAGGCTTTGACCCTTTCGTGACAGAAGCAACTATTTGTTCGGCTAGCTCTTTGGCATTACCAGCCTCTTTACCGAAGCAGTGCTCAGAACTTAAGTGACTTTTGGCAAAAGATTCGGTTGCTGGCCCTACACAATATACTGGCAATTTGCTCCAGGGCGGTAGAATGCTGTCGTCCTCTTCGGATGCAAGAACAATCGCCTCCGCTGCACGTCGACTTGTCAGGATGAGTCCTATTAACATAATATTAATACACGGTGGATGAAGGAGGTATTCGTGAAAGTACAATTAAGAAAACTGGAGCGAAAACGGACGTTAGAAATGTTAGTACCATGATAGGAGTACGGCGAAAGGAGACATGCTCGCAGATCCGGTGAATTCACAAACTCGAAACGTAAAGTGGGTAAATAGTTGCACGCGTAACCGGCAGTTTTCAATGTTTTTACGTACGCCTCTTGCGAATCATTCTTTTCCGACAACCCGCGACATAATACCACTCTTTCGTAACGCGGTGCCATATTCGCAAATTTAATCGTCATGATGCGCGTTAAAAGTTCTATATCGCCGCGCGTTCAAATACCGATAGTAGCGTATAATTAACTTTAGATTGCAAGCAAAACGCGTGTACAGAACGAAAGCATCTACAGATTAAATTTCGAAACACTTAATCCACGTATTAACGACACTATTCGTTTATAAATTGAAAAGAAAACGACGAACGAAAAACGCGCCAAACCAGCAATTCGTACCGTGGACTACAGGAATGTTCACAAAATGGCGGACTGCGAGAAAGAGAGTGGGTAAAGAGCATGCGCGTAGGAGCAGTGTACAGTCGTAATAAGAAATTCTTTTGGCGTCGTATTGTTGCATTGTAATCTGGCAAATGGCATTTCGACACTTGCTTTACTTTATTTGTAAGAGGGATGGTACAATAAGAACGAAATTTCCCGCCAATTTGATCTTTTTCTCGATTGTCTTAGGTAGAGTTTAGTGTCTAAAAAGTAGTCTTAAAGGACATATAATTATAATTCAGCTATAAAATCATTCCTAGACATCTACATTATGCAATCGAGCTTATATATGTAATTATGTCGGTAATTTACATGGTAGTGACACTCCATCTAGCAACAAAACGCCCAAGTTTGTCGTAAAATAGTTCTTCCTTTCTATCGCTAGAACGAATTTATCGAAATTGCATAGCTGTATAGCTGAGAATTTATTTACAAGTTAATAGAAACTTCGAATACACGAAATATAATTGAAGTATGATATAATACTAATAACCTTTGGGCCCTCTAAATCTTCTTCTTCCATCAATCTGAAACATTGAAGCACCAATGTTTACATTCATGTTCATACACCTACATTTAATAATACTTACAATTGAATGTTTGCATTCGAAAAACGTTTGTTTCAGTAGGTAGCAATTCTCTGGTACAGTTCCATCTTTTTTTAAAAGACATTCTCTGGGTGTACGTTTATGCTGAAATAAAATATTTATGTGATGAAGTACATTGTATCAAAGAATCTCATTCAAAGCTGTATCTGTATACATATACCGATAAAACACTGTATATCTTATTCACTTTAGATTTATAAACATCATGGCATCATGAGTAAACGTTAAAATAGGTACGAAAGTGTAACGCAATTACTCACAATTTTGCAACAATCACTTTCTAACAAACACATTTTCAAGTCCGCTCGAAGTGCAGCACATCTCGATTTATCTTTCAATTTTTCGCCTGATTCCGAATATCGCATCATTTTGAAGAGTAATTAATATGTAAACTTTTTTCGCAACTTTCTTACCATCGATGTTGCCGATGCACTATTGTATTTCAGTGGTTTCACAGAAGGAAACCTAACCCTTCTTTATCAATCGTATCTGATGCAAGGTCCAATACATATGGATAGTGAAAGGAAGTGGCGTTACGTTCAAAATCGACACAGTGTACAGAGAATATTTTCATCTTGAAATGTAATTTATAATTTAAATGTAGTTTGCTGATGGCGAATGGAGATAGACAATAAAGGAAATTCGCGAACAACGAAATAGTGCTAGGTAATTGACAGCTGTGGTTATCCTTAGCAATGACGTTTGATAGGTCACGTATTTAGTGTCACTCACAAGATTATTTATACCAAACTTTGTATTGCTTTATTATTGAATATTTTTTCATAGTTGTTACATCATGATATTCTGCAAAGTGTATTAAAATTTCTTCCAGACAAATGGTTTATCAACGAGGAAATCAGAGGGACGGTTCCCCGCATTATGTCTTTTTATATTCCGACGATGAGAACAGTGGAAATGAAGATAACATTCCTCTACAGTCATGTACTAAGGTTAAATCATTACCACGTAAGGTGGAAGTGATAAATGTTCAATTGAATTCAGAGGATACCTTGCAAGCTTTAGCATTGCGGTATAGATGCACGATATCAGAGTTGAAAAGGATTAATAAGATTCATAAAGAGAACGAAATATATGCTAGGCGTATTATAAAAGTTCCCATCCAACCATTCTCTATACTGACTGAGACTTTAGAACAAACTCAGAGCGGACCAGCAGATCGAAGTGAAGTAAGTATACCATCACTCGATGAAGAGGCAATAAATACAACCACCAAGGATCCATTACTAGATTCTGCAAAGAATTCATTTGTAAACGAATTACCAACAGCAGAGATTAATACAATTATATTAAATTCAGTGTGTGAGCCTTTATCATCGTATAATAGTAACAATTCATTAGATATTGCTAGCTCAGAATGTGACCAATTACTTGCTTCAACAGAAACCACTTCGAATACCTTTCATTTAATAGATACGTTTAAATGCTCTGGAGATGATTGTGGGTTATCCTGGACACAGCTTCTTGGATTTTCATTATTATTAGGTTTTGCAGGCCCTATTATATACATACTTTACATAACCGAATTTTCATCCAAGAGTCACTCAGTTACTAATCACTAGTAATACTTTAACTAAAAAATACGTTATTGTTACTATGATACATATGTTGCTAGATTCACAAGGTTTGCAATAATAGTGTAACATTATACATGACCCAGGATATTTTTAGTCAAAATTAAACTATACAACTTATTTCTAGACTTTGAAATTCAAAGTTGTGTTATTTTTGAGTACAAGTGCAATATGTATTCAGTGCTTAGAAGATATTCTTAATTTGAATATTTTTTTAAATACATTTTGCTCATCCTTGTAGGAGAGTACATTGTCTCGAATAAGTGAGATTACCTTTAAATACGAATTCATTGAAAAAACTAAAAATACTATATTCGTAAATTAGAAGTATGTAAAGAAGGTTCAGTTTTTATCAAAATGAAACTAATGTTAAATAGTATGATATATAAGTTAAAGTGCCTTTGTGATTATCTGTTTCACACAGTA
Organism: Hylaeus anthracinus; assembly: GCF_026225885.1. Lineage (NCBI taxonomy): Eukaryota > Metazoa > Arthropoda > Insecta > Hymenoptera > Colletidae > Hylaeus > Hylaeus anthracinus. The sequence continues at coordinate 9,862,760 of NW_026535284.1, forward strand.
GTATTAGTTAGAAAAGACGCGAATGTTTATGCTATTGCATGTGTGAATATATTCTATTAAACAGGGATTGCCAAAGATATGCCCATTGGCAGTTGAGCTATCTGTGAGAATTTCGTACAGGAGCTTTAAAGGATGTATATATTCCTTTTTAAATCTTGAGAATAAGATTTCATAAACACTTTTTCTACTATTAACAGCACTAAGCATAAACATATTAATACTATATACTATTTGTGATGTAATCATACATTTTATATCTTTAATATTGTTATTATTTTGACTAAGTATAAAAGTGTAAATTTGACAATAAGCAATTTATCGAGCGCCTTTTGAAGTTCTGTAAATTATTCTTTTGATAGTAACTTTCTTGTTGAAATCTATAAAAATATATTTTTTAACATTAAGCTGTTCTATACCCTCTACTACCTATTTATTATTCATATAATAATACGAGTGTGAAGGGGTTATAAACATTTAAGTCAAAGGATTTTGAGTACAAATATTTTTTATTTATTTATTTTTAAATTTCATAAGTTACAAATGAAGATGGTAATTCATATTTCTCATAACTTCTGTCAACCTGATGTTTCATGCCTTTTTTTTCCAATTTACAAAACCAAATTCTCCTGTAATAAATAAAATGCAAATATAGGAATAGGTTCTTACGCTATAGACATGTATAAATGATTCACAAATTATGTTCAGAATACGATATGTCATTCATTTTAATAAATTCAGAAGACCGTCGTAGGTTTCATCATTCATAATTACAAGTGTATATTTAAAATTTGGAAAAACTCACCATAGGTTAAGTTTTTATAAACTTAGAACTTTTTAAAGCTCTTTTTTGATCCTGTACCTTTGGAGACCTTCAAAACATTAAATCTCACTGTTTTACTGAGTGGTCTACATTCTCCTATAGTGACTACATCACCGATCTCCACATCCCTGTAATCACCAGTAGCAATAATAAATATAAAGACGTACCTCTGTTTAATGAAAATACATAGGATTTAAATTTTTGTTCAGTAGACGTAAAAACTACTTCATTTTGTTCTTCAGAAGACCGTCGTCTAATCTCATCATATAGTTTAAGTGTTTGGTGTAGTAAAGCATAAAATAATTGTAATGCTAACCTGAAGCAAGGACTTAGATGGACACTCATGTTACGATGACGTTTCTCAAAGCGATTATACTTTCTGATGTAATGTAGATAATCCCTACGTATGACGATGGTCCGCTGCATTTTCATTTTTTGCACAACACCAGTGAGAATACGGCCTCTGATGGAAATATTACCAGTAAAGGGACATTTCTTGTCAATGTAAGTTCCTTCGAGAGCCTGAAAGACGACATTAAAGTGCAAGTTAAATATTTTTTCAGAACGATGAATACGTTAGATTGATTACTTTTGAATGAATAGAACACTTACTTCGCGAGGTGTTTTGAATCCAAGACCGACATTGCGGCTGTATCTCATAGGCTTCCTCCTCTTGGGACCCAGACCTTTCTTACGGTTAAGAAAGATCGTGGGTTGTTTTTGAAACGCACGCTCGGTCTGTAAAAACGAGAAAATTAATTAGCGTACTATTTATTTTACTATACAACGATGAAACACGCCGTCCCATCAGTACAAACAAGTATCGACTATGCGAATGGCATAACCACGTGCAACGTTTACGATACGAGTTACAACCTTTTTATAATATTCTGAAGTAAAGGATTCTTTCTTTCCATTATCGTTTGTTACGCGAGAAATAACCACGTTGATAGCGATATTTGGCAAATGATGAAGTTAAACATAACAAATTGTACATATTGGCAGTATCAGCGTTGAACACGTACCTGATCAGCCATCTTGCCGTACTGAAAGAGCGATCAAAACCGGAAAGATGGCCACGCCACTCTATGTATTCGAATCTTGAGGATAGCCAATATAAAAAAACGAAATATCATTCGGGCGGTGTCTATAAAATAAATGAAATAATTTTGTAGGTGTTGGTATTGTTTAAGGGAAGACGAACGCATAGACTAGATGATACTTTGACTACCGTGGTCGAAGAGATCACACGAGAATCATAATACAATAATAAATTATTAAGGAAATAAACGTTGATCTAATATTATTATTTATTTATTTCATACATGCAGTTTCTTGTTGAGGCAACCTAGGTCATATATATCAACAATGTTGTTAGAGATACGAGGTTTAATAATATTTATTTTGTATCACGGAAGTACGAATTTCGACGAGAAGTAGGATGTCTCCCCACCATCGTTCAATTTGACCAATGTGCAGTCTGTGTCAGTTTTACGAAAATTGGCGTCATAGAACGTGACAAGAATTTCGTGATTAACGAGGTGAGATTTTTCAACTTATTAATACCTAAATTGGTCGTATTATTCTCGTTAACTATTCTCGTTTACTCCCAATCTGTACCTTCATCTAGTAATAGTTCATTTTTGCTGTAAATTCCATTAACATCGTAAAGAGTAGCATATCGGTTTCTTCTTACGTTCTCCACTCTGTGACAATGAAGGCTATTCTTCTATAAATTGAATTACTTTCGTTTGCGTGTTACTTCGAGTTACATAGCAGAGAGGACGACAATTTTTCTCTAGCGTTCTATATAGATGTCATCCAGAAATTATATTAAGTTATTCGTCTTCAAAGTATCTGAAAAGTACAGTCACATTGACAAAAAAGGACGTTTCCTTCGACTCCATTGTTAACCAGTTAGATTTCATTCGTTTCTCTTTCAGAAATTAATTGTATTAATCTAGGGTTGATTATAAATCGAAGGCCAAATGTTCATTCTTTAAATATATTTTCCTGTGAGTCTCAATTAACATTGAATTTTTTCATCTGAATGCATTGTAAATTTTTATCTCGTTTTTTCTCTGTTTAGGAACAGTTACATTAAGAAAGAAAAGATTGTGATCATGGAGACGACATGGATCAGCCATTTCAGTCAAATCGAGTTTCCAGAACAATCAAGAATTCAACCATCTTACCATCATCATCATACTTAGTTTTAATTTCAACCACTAGTGGCGTTGCAATCTCACGCCACTCGTTACCAACAATGATAAATGAGCCAACGATGGTAAGTCAATGTTTAGAATTTAAACCCTTTTTCGTGGACTTACCCACAACCTCATTTGAATTTTTCACCGTGAGATGGCAGCATCGTTAAGTCTCAGAAAATAAACAAAACAAACTCGACTTCTGTCGAGGTCTTAACTAAAACATAACGTAAACGTGAAAATACAATTTTATTAGCGATTTCACTCCACGAATACGTAATTATTAGCTTCGAATGTTCCTTTAATCGTACGTTATCTTTCACGTTGAACGATACCGAGATCCCATGAATTAATTACCGAGCGAATTATTATTGTGCTAACTGCGGGAACGAGTCAGAGTCGGAGATGCCCGCAGACATTTTCTACGGCGATCCAACTACTTCCAGGATCTATAAAGTCTTCGGATATTTGGTTATAAATTACGCCCGTATGTATACCGGTCGATAACTGTTCCTAACGAGGATCTTCCTCAGATGTAATCGGCACGCGTTAAAATTCCGTGTAACTACATTCGACGTATTTTCTCGTTAGAAGCACGTCGAATCTTATTACGCTGTGTGGGTCGCGATGATCGCGCACAGCGTTGTCGAAGATCGCGGATATATCGCTCAGGGACGAGTTACGTTAAGGGTGCAAGGGGTGCACGACTCTAGCCGCCTTTACAATCAGACAATATTTTTTTGCAAAATCAAAGTATTAGACTTCTGTGTTTATAACGAAACTTGTATTTTTATATAATTGTTTAAAGATCGTTTTCAGTACTTTAATTTTTAAATTACATTGTTAAATAATGATTTCATTTAATTAATTACATTTTTAAACGATTACCATTATTCTTAGATCTAATTCTCATTATTTTTAACTGATTATTTAAAAACGTAATTTAAGTATTTAAATACTGCAAATGAATTTTATTTCGAATTATATTCGAATAATCTCTTGTTTATTCTTCATTTCCGACGAATTGAAGGTTTCGAATGATTCTTGAGTACTGGATGTTCCAGTTTGGTAGGTTGGCTACGATAGTTTGAGTCCGTAACGAGGAACTCGTAAGATACCCATCGATTTCTACGGAACTGAACAACGAGATTGAGACTGCAATGGAAAATTTGTTTCATTGCGGTTTCCCGTTCACCGCTGCTCGTGGAAGTGACTAAGGTGTAACCGACGAACGAAAGCGTGACAATATGCAGAGAACTTAAGTAAAGACTGCATTTCCAATCGATTCCCACAATGGTAAACGACGCGACGTCTAACGCGATAATGGGTGTACGAGCCCGCAATTCCGATTTCCGGGTGTTTTTTTCCTGGTAGCGTTAATAAGGTGCTAGAGACCATGGTCGTACAAATTGCTTCGTATACATGATGTTCGATTTGTCGTGGGCATTGCATGCTTCTGAAAATTAGATGATATTTTAGCGAGTTTTTAGCTACCAATTCTGTCACACAATAATTTCCATTGATTACATACTATCGACACAGAAGCGTGTACCTATGGCCTATTTATACTCTCTCACTTAACAATTAGTTACGTTTATTTGCACACGGTAATAACATTATCCGTAGACAATGCATGGATTATTCCGTGCACGAGCTTCCCTCGTATCGCTTTCTTCTCCACGCACGTGCGCTGAAACACATTCACCTAAGCGTTTTCATCACTCCTGTCTCCATCGAATGCAAATCCCAGTCGCCAGTCCTCCCAACAAAGCGTCGTTACCTGCCATTTTTAACTTCCATCGAGAGCCTAGTCTCTTCTATTTCTTGCTACCTTTTTTCGCTATCAGAGGAAGCAAAAGCATTTGGAGCGGGTAGTGGTACCTTGAGTGATCACTGGAGGGATGCGTCGAGAGCTCTAGCTCTACGTTAAGAGATATATTAACGAATAAACGTGAAATATTGCATTTGTAACACAAGGAGGTTCAAGACAGTCGAGAGCTCGTAAAGAATGAACATGGAATATTGTATACGGAATTTGTATTTTGAGAGGACTATTGGTAGGTCAAGAGAATGTTTGGATGTTATATAAGGCTTTCGAACGTCCTAATGTTTGAACAATAAGGTCTTCTATGGTTCCAAATGAATGTGAACATCAAATTGAATCCAAGTCGGCAATGAACGCAATAAATCGACGTCATCGACAACAGTGATTCACCCCCGAGCGATAAGTGATATTATGGCACAGCAATTAACGATCCTCTGTATCGCGCAACTTGAATCCGTCATTGGCATCGCTTCTCGATTCACGCGAACAGGAAGAACGGTGTCCCGTTGGTGGCACGGTCGCGCAATTAGCCGCAATTGAAATTTCATCTTTCATTGAGCGCCAAATTACTTTCACCGTGCGAGCGTGAAATTATGTTTACTGTATCTGTCGGTCGGGTATTATTATATTCCAACCGGAGCGTGGCCAATCATAATTAGATTTCTTGCAACGTCGACAACTTGCCGGAGCCCTACCTGATCGTCTCACATGTTACTTTTCGCATCTAAGGCGTCGCTACTTGTCGTCGCGCCCTCCATTTTATTATCGTCGAGTTCAGAATGGTGTAATTGCGAATCATTTGCCAATTGGCGAACGAGCTTGTCATCGTTACGGGGAAATTAATTGAATCGTTTGGAAATTAATCCGCAGGTTTTTCTTCCTTCTTTTCTGGAGGACGATCGTCAGGCTGGAAGCGTCTAATTAGCTGCTGGGGCATTTAAGGGATCATTCTGGTTAAGATGCTCAAGAAAAGCCTGTTCTTGTACATTTTTTTAAGAATTTATTGTTATGGATATCGATATGAAACGTGTTGGGCTTAATAAGTGTACTCTCAAAGTACATAAAACAATTCTTTTATTTATTCATTAATTTGTCTGGAAAGTCCGTGCCGATTTTTGGTAGATGGTACACGTCTGTTTATATTGAAATGGTTAAAAACAATTAACATGGGTGCAGCCCTTAAAAGGTAGAAAGGTCGTGGAACAAAATGGTATTTACATAATTCAATAAATATATATCAAAATTCAAATGTGCCTTTGAATTTTTCTTAAAAATTAGCACGAACTTTCTGGACAACCCACTATTTGAATAACGGGGTAGGTCAAACTTGAGAGTCCTTGGTTTGCCTTCGGAATAGCGCCGAGTAACGCAGATATTGCTGTGATCGCGTTGCAAAGTTCTCGAGAGTCCTCCACGAGTTTGTTTACGGATGTTTAGCAAACATTGCGCAACGTGTCGTAATGCAGTTCTCCGGAGCGTTACAGCATCTCTAAATACGATGTTGGATGTTGCCCAAACTTCGTGAAAGACGAACGTCCCTTCGGGGCACTGGCATGCAAATCGTGGCTGACGCGAGCAGGAAGTCTCGTCAAATATTTCGGATGATACATCGACGTTGACCCGGGAGTCAAGGCGTTCCGTAGACGATTTCTTGGGAAGATGACGATATAGCATCGTGGTTTGCAAATATTAACCTTGGTCGAGGCTTTGATTGATTGGATTTTGAAGAAATAAGGCTGTCGACGCGTTAAATTGTGACTGAGGTGTCTAGGAGTGAGGATATCCTCACAGGTGGACTACCTAAGTTAGGTTTAGGGCTATTACTTCATACAGGGCTTAGATATAATGTATTATTAACTATCGTTTTCACGGATTACCAATTCTCATTCTCTCGTTCATTGTATTATCAACTCCAGTTCATACAGAGTTTGACACATGGCTCCAGATCTAATACCTTTGACTCGATCTTAATACCTCAAACGTATACAGAGAGTAGCTTTAACCCTCATAAAGAGAATCTAAGACGCAGATAATCTAACCACACCAGGTATCAATCCACTCAAGTGTACAGATTGTTGCACGCTATCTACGATCCAAATCCTCCCCAACAATGTGCACAACTTTCAAAGAGGTTAGCCATCCAAGCACTTCCAATTGCCAACTGGTAATCAATTCCCTTCCATTTCGTATTTTTCCTCGTTCAACGACCAGCAATCGTCCGTAATCTACAAGTAGTCCCATAAACCCCATTTAGCATGGATCGTTTTGAACTTAAAGACACTGATTAGATCTCCGCGCAGGGTCGTTTTTCTCGTTCAGGAAGGGAGCAATTGCGTGCTTTCCGTCGAACCGGCGCGAAATTCTCGCTCGGAGTCGGCATCACGTAAGCGAACTTAATTAAATAAGTCCGCGGACTTGGTCTCGTCGATTGCGTTCGCGCAACAAACTATCGCGCGAAAGCCGCCGCGCCGCTTCGAATGATATCGAATGCCGCTGCCTAGTGGAAGTAAACGCCTCCAACTTTAACGATCCGTATTTCATCCGTTTCTAATTTCTACGTTAGCGTGAATCGTTTCACGTTTAATGGAGAGGGTGGATGATCAGTCTTTTCGATAATTAGCAGTTTGGCCACGGACAGGTGTCATTGGCCTTCATGGGCCCAGAATTGGAGGTTTTGATAGGACGTTTGATAGAAAATAGGATCGATTTAAGTAGCATTGCTTTGCATAGTTGTTACCGTAAACTTAGAGTAGTGTGCAGAATAGTCGTATACTGGATGAATTCGAACCTTCAATTCGAATTCCAGGCAGTTTCCTTACCCAAGATGTCGAACACGTCCTTAGGAAATTTTCTCTACGAAAATAGGGTACAATGGCAATAACTTTACTTACGCTGTACGTGCAACTGAAACGCTATGTGGTTGAAATATTTTGCGTTTACTGTGATCGGTATATGTAGCGCAGCCGCGGATCGCGAGATTCAGCGTCGAAGGAAGATTTACGGGGCGCAGTGTGTAATCTCGCGTTAACGAAGTAAGTAGAACAAATAGGTAATAATAGGTAATTTCGATTTCGCCGTAGGTCAGAAAACAGAAGTCGACGGTAGCCACGACATCGATCTGGAATCCGTGCGCGTGCGCGTCGATTAAAGCCCGATTCACACCATTCCCTGTGTTACTCAACGATCTTTGCATTGGCGATCGTTCCGATTCTGGGGTCAGTTAGTCCAAGTTTCGATCTCTCTCTTTTAAATCGCAATATTTCAAGTATCACTTTACTACGTATCAAGAAACAAAACGAGATAAAGTATTCGCGAGAAAGGCATCGATCAGTCATCCCCTAGTGGCAAATCCAGGAAGTCCCGCGTATTATTACCATCGCCAGTGCCTACATATGTCGATACCTGTTTGATAGCCGATTGACACGTCCCTGCATTAATGAGCACGCAATTAGATCGATCCTATCACCGCTCTCCTCGTATTCATAGCAACAACGACACGCGAATCGCTCAACGTCTCGGGTGCTTTCGGTTAGGTAGTCGAAGGCGAAAGCGTCTCGATTCGATTGCCAGCAGCGCGCGTAACGAGGCAGGGATAAAACGGAAAGTAAAACCGCTCTATGCAGAGTAGCGACGTTATATAAATCGAGCGGAAGGTGTCGGGAAAGCCTCTGGTAACGTATCAGAATCGTATCACGGCGCGCCTGGTCCATGACGAGATAAGGATAAGAGAAGATAAAAAAAAAAAAAAGGATGATCGGTCGATGTCGACAAGCCTGTGGTGCTTTCATCTTGTCTGATCGACGCGCAACATCCGCGACCGTGAACGACCGGTAAAAATCCGCGTTTCTCATTCAATTATCTTCTTCACGCTCCTCGCTGCTCCGTTATTCATTCAGTCATTTTGCTCGGCTATTCAGCGATCGATCTTCTTGCGCTGGATGTGTTCGCGGCGCTGTATCGATAAGATACGACGGGCCCGTTCTTGTTGCGGCGCTCGGACGCGGAAGGCGGTCAGAGGAAAAAATGAAAGCGAGGAAACCCACGGCAAAACATTGTATTCGTATAATTTTGCGCCGGTTACGGGGCGCACTTTTTGTCCCTGAATCTGATAAAAGCAATTACGTGCCGCTCGAAGTTGTTCCAAGGGGGGAGGGATAGGGGCAGAGGGGGCTCCGTGGGTATCGAGCAACCCTTTCGAGTTTTTACGAGAACTATTTTCTGTATCGGGACGACCCGTATATTCGTAGTATCGTGTTTAGCGTAAAACGATTCAATCGGTTCATCGATGCGTGGTGAGAAGCCGGTGGTACACACCTGGGGAACCATGATGCAAAGTGGCGATGGCTCGATGCCTAAGTGTGAGGTCTCGAGACGTGGCTTGGAGTGGGATCGAATGACTGTTTTGATTAGAATTTATGTTGTTTTTCTTTTGGAGTGACGTGTCTTTGAGGTTTGAGTCATAATGGATAGCCATTCGTGTTAAGGAATAATATTAAAGCACCATTCGACATTTTTGCAAAGGAAATCGTGGTTCAGAATCGTCTCAGCTATCCCCCCGTTTCTGATTCTCACGCTAATTCTGTGACGCCCTGTATATTATACATCATTCTATTTAAAAAAACAGACCTGACCCTCGCATCTCCTCCACGCTTCCACCGATAAAAAAGTTATCGACATCACGTTACGTGCCCCTCGAAATCAAACAACTCTTGTCCGACGCTTTTTCTTCTATTGCTGAAAGTAAGCAAATTATTCAGGCGAGCTGTTTTAATCACCTCACCCTGTGTGTTTATCCTGTTTATATTCCCCCTGTATATCTGCTCGTTAGCCTCCAGTTTCGCATCTTTCCTCTGTCCAACGTCTTCGCAAACGGGGCGTACCGCGGAATTTAATCTTCGTCGTTGGCACCCGTACGGCGGAGCTTCTGGTGCAGCCAGGTAACCGGCTCCTACCTTCTGCCAATCAATGACTCGGCTGTATTAGACAATTCTACGGAGGTTATTAAATGTTAGAGGTTGGATGGCCCCGGCACCGAGCACAGGGGTGGACGAGGAGGAGTAGAAGAGGCAGAGAGGGTGGGTACGAGTCATGGCGGTCCGGTCGCTTCCGGAGCCGTGACTTCTGTCGAGGGCCTGTAATTAGTAATTACAGGCGAACCGGGAACAGCAACAATATGGTGTCTGCTTTGCGAGGAGGGAACGAGGAGGAATTGATGGGACGTCGATGACCTAACGACGATGATTTTTACAAGCCTTCTCCTCGATCCCCCTGCCGCCTTCCTTCCCTCTATCTGCTCGTGAGATATCGAAATACCATTGAGCATAAGTTTTCCTGGCGGAGTTACTTAGACGTGGTTACTCGGCAGATTACCCCCCCGGCTGGATATGAAATTAACACTTGCTAAAGGGTTTTTAAGTAATTACTCCCCCCTTCCTGGTGTATACACAGGGCGTTTCTTGCGTACGCCTCTCGTATCTCCTGCGACTCTAAGGATGATTTGTGGCGGGGGGGGGGGGGGGGGGGATTACGATTAATTCGCGTTTTTTACGGGGCGGTCGATCGCCGCTAGACAACCCGACGTGATTTCCGATCGCAAAAACCGATGAACGGTTAGTTATCGGGAACTAATTGGTGGGAATACAGGGTTCCTCGTTACGCGAACCGTGGCTCTTTCGTGATTTGTGTATTGGATGTAACGGAAGCAGGGGACGTCGGTGAAATTTGCCGCGGCGTTTCAATTATACCTATTTTTATCATCCGGCACAGGTTTCGCACACATTTTTCAGTTTCTTCGACTCTGGAGATTATCGCTATCAATAATAAATATATTACAAGATTCTGAACGTGATTCGCCCAACGAAGTCGATTAGAGTCCCAAGACACGCGTCAGAGAGAAATAAGCTCGGCAAAGAGGCGAGCAAGAACGGGCGTGATGGATGCTGGAAGTTCGCGCGGCGCGCATCCGTTTAATTTGTACCGGGGCCAGCTATTCGCATAAATAAATATCAGATACAGATCTGCCTGGCGTTGCGTGCGTCACCGGTAGCGTGGAATTCAACGCGCGACAGCTCGTTAGTGACAGCGGATAGAGTCGTCCTGAAGGGTCGTGCAAAACGACGAGATCGTCATTTATCATATCCGCGCGCGGTGTTCGCGCGAAACCTCGAGAATCGACAGAATAATTTTGTTTGCCGTCCTGACGACCCGCTGTTAGAACGCGCGCGGCCAATGCTAATGACTTTGGCTACTTTCTGCGGAACAGGGGCCACATTTATACTACTCCAATAAGCTGTTCGACACGTGTCCGTGTTAAGGTTTCGTTCAACACGACGAGTCCTGGTTATCTTCGAGGATGCTTGCTATTTAAGGCGGTTGGAGGGGTCGCAGGAGTTGCAAAGGCTTTTATTGATAGAGTTTTCATTGTTGCTGGGGGACTCTGAGGGGTTTCAAAGATTTCGAGGTGGTCTGGAGACTTCTGAGGATCTCAGAGGTTTCAAGATTTTCAAAAATTCTGAGGATCTCAGAAGCTCCATTCCAAGTGGTACAACAGCGTTTAGAAGACTTAATACCTTCGAGTCTCCACCTCCAGTCCCCACCAGTGTTAAGGACGTTTCCCTCAGGGTCATACATTACCCTCAGGGTTTAATGCAACTCCACCAGGGGTTTAACCCGGAGCAGATTGTGTATCAGACGCATTCGTTAAAGCCTAGCCAGGCTCCGTCCTCTCCAACCCATGGGAGCCAATGGGAACGCCGTGCTTTGACCCGGCGGACGTCGTCGGGTAACATTCATACATCTCCGGTTGGAAAATTATGCGAGACTGGATCCGTTGACTGCCGGCGTGGCCGGTCAGTAGGAGTGTCAGCAATAACGGGCCTCTGGAAGCGATGGCGTTTGAAAAACTAGAGAAAAACGCTCGATATAACGTGACAAACGACGTCGTCGTGCGGATCGAGCCTACGATCGAACCCCGCCGGAAATATCTCTGTCACTGATGGTTTTGTTTCTCCTTGCGATGCGATAGACAGCCAATGATGTCGGCTTGGATAGACGAATCCTTCGAGTACCTTGATTAATCTTCCCGGCCTGGGAAGGTTGTTTATAGAACGAGTTACGAAAACGTTACCAACTGTTCAGGTTGTGTACTCCTTGCTGGCTCGAAGAAGAATAAGACAGGAATCAAAAATCTCTAAAATTATTCCAATGTAAATGAAAGGTAAACCTTGCTTACGTGGATAAATATTATTTTTTATCACAATGGAAAATGTCGAGGTGACCTCTGCAGAACAATCGCTGAAACCTACGCATGCGACCAATTACGGACGGTGACCAGAGAAAAATCGACAACCATAGACATACGCCGCGGTCGACGGCACGAGCAATCAGAGAAAGTTGACGTAATTAATTTACATGAAAGCACGGAGCCGGTCGCGAGTCGGCCGTAAACTCTATTAAATTTGAAAGGAACAACGATTACGGGGCACGCATCGGAACGGGAAGTTTTATTGTCCGTACGTAATATTGCCATACAACCAGCGAGAAACACGATTTCCTTTAAGTGCGAGGCATTGCTCGCGAGCAACAGAGCGCTGTTAATATATCCAGAGAACGAGGTTCATGACAAACAGGTTTCTCCGTGGCGTTGTACACTGTTAGGAAGCCATTGAAGCGAGCGATGCCAAGTTCCCCTGGCAGGTGATAACGCGGGGACGTAGATTTTATCGGAGTCATCGAATTTCGGCTGGTCTCCCCAGAGGAAAAATTGTTTGGATCAGGATTGGACCATGGTGGCATTTCAGCTTCAAAGGTTGTCGCGGTACGAGTTTTCTCGAAACTGCTACAGAAATGAAGACGTGTTCTTTGAATCGAATTTCTGTGCAAATTATAATTCCAAGATTGGTCCTCGTCAGACCCTCTTTATGTTCCTGTGTAACCACAAACTATGTTCGACTGTACGTTGATAGCCGTCTATAGGCACTTTAGCATCGTGCAACGGGTTCTTCGAAAACTCCAGCAGACAGCGTGTTTCTCGGAACCAAATGTCATCCAATTTGCAGAACGTAATTCTAAGGTTGAGCCATATCAGACCACGCCCCGATCTTCCTTTGTATCGACGAGCCTCGATCAATTCCACGCGACGATCTACGCGCCTCTCGCTATCGGTTGCAAATATCCTAAAAGTTCCAGTAGCAAAGGTTACTCGTACAGGATCAACCGAAACTAAGGAAAACTAATTTTTCCACAAGTTATCCAAGTATCTGCGAATATCGATTCCTTCGATTAGTTCGTGGAGGACAGGTACGAACGAAGGCGTAGCACGAAACACGCGTGTACCAAAGGAAATTGTGAACGCGATTAACCGTAATTACGGTAATGACGATGCTACAGATCGAGATAGCGAGGACTGAAGCTGACGCACGCCTGGGACCTACGCTGACTGGTAACGGGATATCGAAATCAATGGGATGGTTCTAACAACGGCCTAAAGTGGTAGATCGGCGGTTGGGACCAGTCCCAACCGGCACCCTCGCACTTAACGCGAGGGCATCCACTTTCTATGCAGACAGCATCGGCAGTGCGCGTCGTACGAGCTCCATTCTCGCCACTGGCCCTACGGGTCAAAACTATTTTTCAACGTGCTTTCAGATAAATTATGCATAATTCATGACCGTAATGCCGTTAAATACGATCCCCGCGAGATCGAGCGGAGGTGTGCCTCGTGCTAAGCCAGCCTTGGTGGTCTCGTCGTCAACCAATTTCTCCCTGCTTTCGTTCTTATTTCGATCCTTAGAAACGAGGATTTCCCTTCTCCTCGTGGATCCTTCAAGTTCGAGTTCGGAGATAATCTTCTAATTTTCAAATATGAAAAACATTGAAAATTATAAGTGGTCCTAACTGATGAAACATTTTACTCTATAGGCACTCCATACATTCTTTCCAAACTCTGTAACGATTCCCTTTCGCCTTCACAAAAACCAATGAGTTATTTTTCGTCGTTACAAGTCCCCTCCCCACGAATGAGTAGAAAATATCGTGCGTAATTCCCCGTAATGATCCTGTTTCGAACCAGTTTGAATTATTTTTGGTCGGACTCCATACGATTCTAACTCGAAAACCCTCGAGGAAAAGTCGACCGACGAGCGTCTTCCTCCTATCTCGTCAGAAGTAAGAGACATATTTACCCGATTCCGGTGGAAGGAGGTGGATGTTGTAATTACTTCATTCGCGAACGATAGGATATGGCACGCTGGTAATTTATTCGCGAGTGGTTTTAACGACGCGGACCGATTCACGCTAATGCACTCGGCAAGTGTCGTGCAGTTCCAGTAATGGTCCCGAGGTGTCTCTGAATTTTCATGAGCCACAATTTTACGAAACGTATCCCGCGATACCGCGAGATTGCTTAATGTCACGGCTATGGTTAGGTCCCCGCTGGACGCCTTGGCGACCTTCCGATCGCCACGGCAACCACATATTAATTCCGCCGCGATATCCTAATGATACTCGCTGGGTTTATAATTAAGGGAAGACTATCCCTCGGTACTGAAAAATCCTCTTGCGAGCTAAAGTGAAAATTAACGTGACTTCCGGGACTGCGAGGCCACTCATCATCCTCTTACTCGTGGCGATAGGAAGTCAACAAGGGTCAGAGGGCGCGCAGCGTACACGTTTCCTCGAACGTGCAAACAAAACAGCTGTTGCGGCGATTCTTGAATCACATATTCAAGTATTTTCGAATCAAAGGAAATCTCCCAACTATACATGCCCTCGTGTTCCCTTCTTTCTCTTTCTCTGTTCTATCTACAAGAAAAATCTTCAGTTTTGATCGAACTTCGAATTTTAATTGAACAAAGGCTTAACGGGTGCGCAAATTGTTCACGAAAGGTCGTGCAAGAGTGCGCTGTACCACAAGCGTCCGATAATATACCGTTGGACGTGTTTACACGCAGGCACGAAAATTGTGGGGAAAATGAGGTAGGCGGGAGCCTGCTGGCCGAGGTCAGGTCGTGTCACGGAGGAACCCAGGCTCGTCCACGCCCCCCTAACGATCGAAATTCATTTACATAATTATCTCACGACCGACGCGGATCGCCTGCGCTCCTCAGGGAAACGTTCGGCCTGATTCGGCCGGGGACATGCTTCATTCGTGTGAACCGCGAACGGAAGTCCGAGGTTAAATTCTTCAGGGGTCTACGATCTCGTTACCGTGCCCGTTAATAAGTCGACAGGTATCTCTTAATGGACTCGTTATTGGGTAATTACGAGCTCCGCGACGATGGTAGATTTCGATGATTGCTGGCGTTCCAAGCGGATTCCATCATCTTTCGAGATGCTCGCGGAGAGGCTGCGTGTAAAGCTCAACTTTATCGACAACGGAGCTGAAGTACATCGATATAAAATGAAGAATAGAAGATGGAAAGGATGGAAGGCAAGGAGCATGGAAATAGACAAAAGTGAGATTCGTTGGTTGGGAGATTGATTGTTACGAATCTGTTCAAACCCTGTTCGGAAGTAAACATTCATGGGAGATGTCGGATCTATTGTGGAGTTTGAATTGTTTATGAAGAATTAAACCCTTAATTTGGATGAATTACACCCCCCCACCCCCCACCCCAAACAAAAGATAAGAACTTTACCCGAAAGATGACAAAAATGTCTCCCTGGAAAATTCTCCTTTCGTTTCCACAGAGATCTTCGACATCCCAGCACAATAGTTCCTCTTTACACTAGCGAAGTATTTCTCGAATGCATTTCCCCTACGTGGCTGGTTTCTCGTTTTAATTGTGAGAGCCAAACCCGCCGGAATCTCCGAAGTCATTCGTTATTCCTGGTCGGAAAAACAGCGAGGATTTACGCGAACGTTCGCGGTATGGTGGTACCCGGTGTGTATGCGTGATCAGTGTCTCACGTGCATTTACATATCCGCCAACCCTCATGATTGCGAATGTACTGTTTAGCGTGTTGCCGTGCCGCGTGGATCCCTCTCTTTTTATCCCCTATAAAGCGGGGAACTCCGAGCAAGCGTCGCGGTGTCCGTATCATCAGCCATAATGTCGCTTTTTCATAACGGCGAGGCGACACGGTCTTAAATCCCTGCTTCTTCGATCTAGGCGCATTAAATTCAGAGAAGACGCGAGATTACTTATAATTAAACCACCCGTGCAACGCGTGCGTGTTCGAATACGTCGTCGGGACTATTTTCTTGCCCTTCGACGAGACTTGCTCGCGGCCAGCGAGGCGTTTGCCTCCGAGGGAGAGTATGATGTCAGGGCAGAGCAGATTATGTCATCGTGACATTGCAAACAGTAGGTCGATGTCTATGCTTAGATGCGAGTGCTTTGGCTCGAGAATTTTAGGTGGTTAGAATTCTTATAGTAATAGCTTTGAGTTTGGAAGCGTGGCGAACACTTGAGCATGTGTTGCATACGGCAATCTTTTACCTTAAAAATCGGGATAGGGAATACCCTGTAACGAATACCTATAGTTTCTACGCGCCATCGAGTCGCAGTCCTCCCGACTCAACGCGTCTGGATCTTAGCTGATCCACCTACGAAAGGTTTTGGAATACTGATACCTCCGTCCTGTTCTTCCGATCGTCCCTTATCTTCCCTTCCTCGTTCCAAAAAATCGCCCCAATATCGATTCCATCGCAAAAAGCGAATAAACAAAGACGACAATCTCAGGTTTACGACGGGACACGCGATACGTTGAACGTGGACGTTCCTCGAAGATTATTTTGCAGTTATTTATCGGCCATTAAGATTGCCCAAGTCTGGGGAATCCAATTTCATCTCGTCATTTGCGTACCATTTATTAAACGACACTGATATTCGGTAAGGATCTCTAGGAATAGTTGGCCAACTAACGAGAGGAATCTTCGCTGTACAAACATCGTTTTCACGACGCTTAGGGAGAGGTTCGCGCGTTTACGGCTGGGGATGTTTCGAAAATATTTATGGGGCGGCGCGTACGAAGCGGGAAACTCTCGTAGTGGCGAGGTGTGAAATTACAGGCACACGCGGTAGATCACTTTTGTTGCGGAGCGTTTTACCCCTTGCGGAGACGCGTCAACTCCTTATTTCGCTGTTTTACGGGCGTAGCCATGGCCTCCTATGATCTAGCGCGTTCTATTATATCCTTGAATATTGTATTTAACGTCGGTACGTCGTGTAATGTCGTGTAATTCCGTAATATGCGCAACGTAATGCGGACGTGAATTCATTATTATCAAATCCATAAATTTGTCCGTGTTAAACGGGCGCGGGCCGATGCAAATGTGCCGGGAACGCGCGCAGCAGTAAATTGTTTCGTTAACATCGCTAAACGCCACCTAACCGGATCGCTCGATTGATCTGCTTGAACGCTGGACTCCTTTTCCGCGATTTGCTTCCGTGATATTAGGTCGTCCTTCTAACGAGGTCTCCCGGAGGAGCTCGATGCGACTGAAGCGTCTTTTCTTTGGTGTTACAGCTTCATCGTCGAGGGGCCAGTTTGGTCATCGGACGGCTCAGGATCAGATGCGAGGGAGGACAAGGAGACCATGGCGACGAAAGATGGACGTTGAGTGCGGAGGATGTGGAGGACCTGATTTGCGTGTACCGAGTGAGTGCATTCAGATTTTGAAAGCTGGTAATAATTATTAATTTAATAAACAATGGAGCGAAAAAGTCTGGAAAAATTAGGAAAAGTTCTTTGGGATTTCGTAAATATTTGCCTATATTGTCATTTCGATATTAGAATCTTGGAAGTGGGAAAGTAAAATCTTACGTATCACAATATTTACCTCCGTGGAACAAATATTTGTCCCTTCAAACGTTTTTTCGTATCATTGAAAGCAATGGGTTAGTGTCAGGTTTCAGCCTTGGGCAGTTCACCCTGCATATTGATTGATTCAATACAGGAAGTATGGGGGACATAGGTCGATATGGGATTGGACCTACGCATAAAGGAAATACTAATCACGTGAGGGCAATGGAAGGGTCATTGAATTCTTTCGAAATGGTAATCTACCAAATAGGGTCTAACAATAGGTTCTTATCCATCTAGCATTTATTATATACAACCTTTTCCACCCTGATAAGAATCTTTCTTAGTATCAACAGCCTAGAACAACTAACATATCAATTTAGATAATTAAGGAACTAAGTAGAAGCTAGCCCTCCAGAATTAATTTTATTCTCAAAAACTCTCGACCACACTTCATCTCCTAATGAAACTCCAACCTTTTACATCTCGAAACAAAGAAAGTACGATACATTAATAATAATAAAAAAAAAAAAAAGAAAAACGTATCGCGGGTTGCGCACGCACACTCCAGCCCGCGGGGAAATTCCCGCGAGACGGTATCAACGCGCGAACGCGGCCATAATGCACGCTCACGCAAGGTACTGCCGAGTTCTTCATTATCGTCAGGGGCCTAAATTGCGTGGGCGTACCTATACCTTCGTACAACGTTACTTACCTTGATATGTACTGTAGCCAGTACCCGCGCACGCACACGAACGCGGTGCCTCTTGCACGGACACGAGCTCGATCGGTACTCGAGAACGTCTGCGGTTACAGGTTCGCTAGCCGAGCATGGCCGAGGCTGCTCGAAGACTGCCGAGAGCTACGAAGCCGGTTGTCGCGCTCCTCGCCAGATGCGACGGCGAGTCAGTATCGCGTCAGTCCTCCAGCGGAATTGGTCAGTGATCTGTGTCAGAGCAGGGCCAGGCGTCACTAAAACTCTCGCTCGATTTACTCGTGAACCATCGCTCCGTTTACCTTTTGTACGCGATTCTACGTTGTCGGTGGTTCGACGTGGTTTCTCGTTTCGTCGATTATATATCCGCCCTTGCGCCTCCCCCTCGTCGAGAGCGCGCCCGGTGTCCGCCGCGTACACCTATAGCCGCGTATATATGTATACGTGCACGTAGTACCATATACAGTAATACAGTGCCACAGTGGAGTTACCAGTGGGGAAAACAAAAATTAGTTTGCAAGCGGACGTGCCTCACGGCGACCGTCGTCCACCACGTTCTGGATCGTACAACGGCGGCAGGTGAGTGGAATGTTTCGTAAGGGTATCGTTTCGTGGCAACCTGCCCGTCCTGCAAGGATTTTAAGTGTTTCGAGGTGTTTCGCGATCGCTTTTGGAGCTCATTGAGCCTATGTTATGATCGGTCGAGATATACGCGATAGCGAAGCCTGAGCGATTGTACGTGCTCGGAATCTGACCAGTTTTTACATCGTTTAACCTATTGAAAGGAACGTTGCGTTACCATACATTTATAACTATAATTGTTTTCGCAATCTTGATATCGGTTTCAAAGGAGATTGTTTTCCGAGCATTAAAAGTTTGAGGGTGATCGATTCGGAGCTTGGACCATTGGGACGCCATTTTTTGGAGCCAATCATCCGTAACAGAACTTCAAATTAATTTGAGTAATTGTACAGAGTTGTCGTGTTCGAGTCGCGTGTTAGATCGCCTTTTAAATGGTCTTTGTTAGTCTCTCTATTGTACTCGCGTTATCTTAATCGCGGGTGAATCAGACCACTTTTGATTACGTATGCATCAACGCGACGCAAGTATTTACTTGGAACCAGAGATGGCTAAGTTTCTTATCTAGACGCAGATTTCGAATGACGATTCATAGTTGAAAAAGTCTTGAATGGAAATTAGAATTTGAATCACAGAAATGTTTCGCAATGAGAATGTAAATGGATCGAATAAATTACTGTTTGTTTTTCGAGTACAATTTTATCCATTTCTGTCTGGAAACAACGAGAGCAACAGTTATGGTAGCTTCTCTTATATCGTATATTATTGTTCGTTATTTTGTTTGTAATGGAGCAATGGGCTCGTTGACTTGCCCACTGGATTTGTAATTTTAAGTACGATCCTCTTCCGAGGTCGAGATTCCCCAACGTTTCACCCTTCGGGCTCCGAAAGATTCTATCCGCTCCATTTGTTAGTGTCGCCCAAAAAATGGCGGTCGAGGAGGGAGCGACTTCTCTTGCAAGGTGATCGTAAAACCGAGACTGGTAGGCCGTCGCTCTTCTCTTCTTCGTCTCGGTCCCTTTTTTTCCGTTTTTCTCGATCCCTTACCGTTAGTGGCCCGTCCTACCGTCGAGGATCACATTGATCAGCGTCGAAATTTATCTCCGGAGCTGCTCACCTCGTACGTGCCTTTACTGGCTTTTCATTCGCTCCTCGAAACACTTAGACCCGTTTTTGCGACAATCTTCCCTCGGAGCTCCGTTCGAAGACCTGCTCGAGCTGGTCTAACAATGTAACAATGAGCACAGCAGAATGCTGGCTATTTGCGATTTAGCTTTGCTTACAATTAGTATGATCATCGAGTGTTTGGAATACTGAGTTTTGAGATTTTGCAACATTTCGAATCACATCTATGCTTAAAGTATGCGTTTCTTGCAATCCCGGTGCTCTCGAGAACTAGTACTCTGAGGTACTTGCGCCCTGGAGTACCTGTACTCAGAAAAATTTCGTTATTTTAGCTCCGTTTATAATAATACATTTATTTCTCGGCCTATAAATGTAACGTGTAACTTTGATACACGACATTGTGTGTAGAAAGGAAATCGTACAAAGGTCCTCGAACGACGCGAGTCCTGTTTATAGTCAGGTTTCCTGATAATCGAGGGCAAACACACCACTTCGTAGAATTGGATGGGTAAACAACTCTTCGCGTTGACCGTCGATTTCCACGAATTGAGCCAGCCTCTCGCGGCTCGCAGCTGATATCACGATTTTCCCCTCGGCTTTTTCCCGAGAGGACAATGGCTCGTGAATACGCGAACGTTGGCGCGCGCGACTGCTGGCCGTCGAGGTTAAAATCGAATGTATGTCACGTTCACCGTGGCGTCGATTAGTAATCGGAGCGCGAGCGGCAATTACACTTGAAAAAGTCAATGTTACGTTGGAAGGTTTCGGTGCGGGTTGTGCAACCATGCGTGTTCCGGGTTGCGTCTCCCAGTTGGCCGTTTCACGGTGCGAACTTTTTAAGCCGGGCGTCGTGACGCGGTGAATGAACGGAGTTGTTGTTCGCGATCGACTCTTTGTGCGAGGAGTCGGGAGGGGAATGATCCGATCGCGGATCGTGGGTATCTGGAGGTTTCAAGTGAATATTATGGATATATACAATATTAATTTAGAGATACTAGAGAATAGAAAAGAAGCAGATATTCCCCGAAAGCAGTTTAATTTATATTTGTATTAGTAGGATAGTACAGAAGTTAATCTATAAGGGGAATTGTACGTAGGTGTAGTAGGTATTTACAGGAGAAATTCAATGTAGCAAGAATTAAGTAAACTTAGAAGATGCAATTAAATTATGAAATGGATATATAAGTAGGAGTATTGTTTAGTTTAGATAGGGTGATATAGACGCAATATTCCATTGTTGCTATGGAGGCCTTATCATCGTTACCTTTATCGATATAAAAATTACGGGCATTCTTTGCACTCGTTATCGATGCGTATCGCAGAATAATAGACGTTATCAGCGATTATAGATTGACTCAAACATCAAAAAGCGTATAGTGTATCATCCAGAATCAAGAAAATAAATTTAACGAGTAAAATTGGTCCCTAAACCGTTTCGATCAAACTTAAAAGAGACACCCTGTAGCAGCCTCACTTTGGCAGGTCTCTCGGCATGAAAAAGCCCCTCTAATGGCGCCAATATTCTTTTCAGTGGGCAGAAATCGAGCCAATAAACGTCATCGCATACCCATTCGCCACTCTTGACCTCCAGTGGCTTGTCCAATGAGGTGGGGGATGCGTTTTGCATGGAATAATTCCCATTGACGTCGCGTCAGTCACATTGGGACGGTAGAAAAGAACAAGATAGGATAGAAAGGGAGTGTTCGAAGTGGGCCTGAATGTCGCGAGGCGATAGGTGCCACACAATGCGTGCCCCTCGACGTCGGCATTAAGCATTATATGCGTAATTCACGAAGGTTATTTACTATACAATTAGAGATCCCGCGCCACGTATTACGCGGGAAGGTATGTGCGCGCGCAGGTACACGCGGACGCGAATGGTAATGGTCCCGTGAGTCTCATCAGCAAACGCGCGAAGCCAGAGATGTCGGGGAAGGAGAGAAATCCCTCAGTTTTTCTCCCAACGTTAGCTGGCGTAATATACGATATGTACGGTGTAACGAGGTATGTAATGGGTAATAATGCGTAATGATATAATGCGTACATTCCGCGCCGTACGTCTCCGCTATAACAAACATTGTTAGTCCCGGAGATGCCGTAAAAGGGCTCGCTGGTCCATCTTCGCGATTCCTAGAAGGGCCCGCGAGATGATACGATCCTGTCTTAATGCTCGACGGAGAGGGCGGGGATCTCTAATTCATGGGGGATAGGACGCTGGGTATAGGGTCCGAGTTGCCCTGTGAGTCTTCTTTTGGCGAGGGTGATGACGTTGGAGATGGAGGAATTGGGAATGGAAAGGATAGCTTTTGTGTTGTTGGTTGGATAGATTGGCCCTAATTCCTCGAGGGGACCTTGGCGATGGCTGGAGGAGAACGAGAATACACAGGTAGACGATGCTATGGGAACTCTTACCCTGGGGGATGAAGGTGTTCGAAGGAATGATGCTCGTATTGCTATTATAGAAAGCAGAGGTCCTCAAACTTATTTGCCGATAGGATCAGATTTTTAATAACTAAAACATCTTCCGAGATATCCTGCTGTACTCGCTTAAAAAGAAACACCCTGTATATATAAATGCCTCGACGATATCATAGTACACGAAGCATTTAAAAATATTACCAAGCATCCAAACCTTCGTTACCTTCCACCGCTCCCCATTAAATACCAAGTATCGATGATGCTCCATCATCTCTAAGCCCCATCTCCAGTGTCTACCTGGAACGAGTCACGCGACGTTCGCTGACTCGTCGAACGTACCCTGGAATATTACAGCCATCGGTGGCGGTTATTCAGAATACTAGACTCGTAGAGAAGCAACCCGAACAGATTGGAATTGGAATCTCATTGCTCGCGGGTCGCCGCGTCCTCGTCGCGCAAGAAGAAGGCGCAGCCTCCGTCGCCGTGGCTCGATCGACAACTTATTCCCCGATTAGGTTTCTCAAAGTGGCCGAAGACAAGTTTCGTCGCTAATTTATTGAACAAAGGGGATCCCCTGTCTCGTTATACAAACCAGGAAACATGAATTCAGCGAGAGTAGCGTCGTTAATGCGCGACGTTTTCCTGTTCCCGCCAGGGGACTCGTGGCGTTATTCCACGGCTCGATCTCGACGGTTTTATCCACGGAATACCGGCGCGCGTATCCTTCGTCCCCGCTTGTCCCTCGATAACGGCTCGGTGATTACAGGTATACGCGTTAAAACCGAATTACGCGAGTCGGTTTCGTCCGCGGGGCCGCGATAACGAGAACATTGTTGGCGTATTACGCGATAAGATAAACCGGGACCCCGGAGGGAACTATATCACGGGATACTAATTAGAACTGGTCCCTGTTTATTTCGCCATCCGCGATACGGCGAATTATCGCGAACACGACCATCACAATTCCGACGGGGAACGGCTCCTCGCTGGTCGAAGCTGCCACGGAATTTTCATTAATTGCAATTTCCATTTGATGAAGTTTGTCAAGGATCAGTTACGACGTTCGTTTCAACCTGGACGACACTTAACGGCCTGGCCTCGTCAAAAATCAGCGAGATTGCTGGTCCGTGGGATAATCCCTCGACTTCCTCGCGCCACGCTGAACCTAGAGATCGCGTTCTTGCCTATTTATGCAATCTTGACGGCATCCCCCCAAAAAATGCCGGAATGCTCTTAACCGCGTCGAGTCTCTATCTTATGCGGAGTTACCTCTAACGAGCGAAATTAAGCAGGAAACATTCCTCGAGATTAAACGCCTACGCGAAACACCGGTCTTCCTATATCCAGAGAAGTGATTATCAGCTGTTTATACGCGGTGTACGTCTGAAAACAGAGGCAAGGGCTGATATCGTGGCAAAAGATTGCACGGTAATTAAAGATTTACTTGTTTAATCGATGGATAGACGGATAAACAGATGTTGGAGGAATGTAACGTGAATGATTGGCGTTTTCATTTCTGTTGTGTAACGATATGATTCAAGAGCGAGGAGATTTAAATCGCCGCGTATATATATCGGTATCAGTCCTTGAATGAGGTCTCGAAAAGTCTAGACGCGTATCGATACTTTTAGAAACCTCGATAGGTCTTATCTAGGCGGGCCAATTTTCACACGTCTTGATAAGGATTTAGACTATGTTTTTACCAGTGTTTTGATTAAGCTTGAATATCTCAATGATCTTAGACTCGATAATCTTCGAGTGTTTAAATGAATTGCTTCCATATCAACGTGTTGATCTTGGCCTTGTCTGTTTCGATAAGTGTCCAAAATATTGATGAAATTTGAGTCTTCGAGAATGTTGGATGTTTTTATGAGTCTCAAACGACTCGAACATTTTATTTAATCTAGAAACTCCCCACGAGTTATGAATTTCTTTTAATCAAATTTGGGGTGTTTCGCGAATGTTGAGTGTTTCTACAGAAATCTCGAATGACTATATTTCCCAACGGATTTTATATACCTTTTCTCCAATCTTACTCCGAACTGACTCTATGTGAAGGTGGTACTCCACCTTTTCCTTCACCCTCCACCCACCCCTTTTTCTCAATTTTCAACAAGTGATAAACGTCTCAATAGTCGGGTAGCGGTGGTTAACACCGGTGATTTGAATGCGCGCAAGGACACTGTCGCGGCGACGTTCGCTGAAATGGCTGCCGCGCGCGCATCTCGTTTATTTCCCGCGATTCTTATCGATCGGGCGGCATTCGATCACCGTTGTCGAGAGAGTTCTCGTTCCGCGCTGTTCCCGAGTGAAACCCAATTGAATTAGTTTACGTGGATAGATAAAGCGCGGGATCGATCGCCGCGGGGCGAGGAAGTCCGCCACCGCTTGGACCGCGCGTCGATCTCATTTATCAATCGATTCCCCGACGAGTATCGATTTCGCGAAGGTGAACAGCTTCTCGTCGCGATATCAGGGAACTCGTCCATGGATCGCGGATCGTTTCACCGGAAAATCACGCGCGTTTAGATACATATTCCCTACGTTCGGCTCTCACGGTTACCGATGCTGAATAATTGCCAGCCAAGCGAGCGATTAATTAGCCGCACGCCCCATTCGATGAGAAATCGGACGAGTTTCGAAGAGACTCTCGATCCCTGAATCCGGATTCCTGTTTTAGAAACGATCCTACCGTTCGCAATGGCGTAACCTCCGAGTTACGAAACGATTTGTTAAGTTAAAGATTGGTAAAATGAATCACGCGTAATCTGTTTGTAACAGGTACTTTCCAAACCTTCGCATCATGATACAGATTAGAATTTGCATCGATCAAGACGAATGGTTTCGGTAATAGATTTTGTTTGCGACGAGCAGTGCACCCCAACTCAGTTTAGCTCCTTTTTGTTAATATTGCGACGTATCACCGTATCCTTACTTTCGTTTTCTTTTTCTTTCACAAAGAGGTATTTTCGGTATATAATCATATGTAGCTATCCACACTGGCCACGAGTGCTTTCTTACTCCAATCCCATGAAATACCTCTACGCCAAATCCCAAATAAAGCACTAGATCAAAAGCAAACGTCAATCCTCCCAGCCCCACCTAGAAGCAGCAAATAGCGATGCATAACGCATTTGGAAGATAACCGCGCGAATAAATTTATCAATTGAGGAGATTAGAAGCCCGAGACCGAACGAAGGCTTATCATCCGACAAAATTAAACGTCCTCGAGTTAATGTTCTCTCTACTGTAAACTAGCAGAGAGGTCTCGATGGCTTCGACCAGTTTCTGCACGCAAGTTGGACTTCCCCCTCGCGCACATTCCCCTTCGTCTCGGTATCGAAAGTATGCGCACGACGAATCCGATCCTCCTCGCGCATCAGGAAGTAATGCGGGCAAACTTCTTTCGCTGTTCCGGACGCCTGTCCCTGCGATCCGCGATTTTAGCTGTCATTAAGACATATTTATGTCTCGCATCGAGTCGTTCGGTAATTACGCTAATTGCATGCTAATTGGGATACAGATTTCGTTTGGTTTATGGTAACGAACGTTGGGACCGTGGCTGATTTGCGGTTCGCGCTTCGTCGTTAGTCGCGCTGGGGCTCCCTTAATCACATTCATTGCCGGTTAACGCGATTAGATCTGAATCGTAAATTTGTCATCGCGCGACGTATCTCGCGAACGGTTCGTTCGCGCGCTCTTTCTCTCTCCTTCCCATGGATCGCTCTAGCGCTGGAAAATAGTTTCTCGTTTCAATTAGGTGTTACGAGCCGAGGTCTGAGCAGCTAATTTCGGCGCGAAGCCGAGGATAGTTGTTGTTTTTTGGATAATTTGTTAATAAGGACGTGTGGTCGTGGATGAACTCATAGCTTAACAATGGCGAGCCACTGGGAGGTTGTAAAGTTGTCACGGACGATCAAAGCTTAACGATGGGGAGTCGCTAGGATTGTTAGTTGCCCTCGTAACTTTTAATTATGCAATACACCCCGGTAAAGGCGTATTGCTGTGTATATTCCTTGACTAAGTGATTCAAAAGGATAGGTATTCAGAAATAATTGGAAAGAATCTAGCCAAAATGTCCTGAAGATGCTTGTTTCCTCCATAGAGGTCTCGTTTGGAGTCCAATTCGATTCTGGTTGGAGGAATTCAGCGACTGGTCGGTTCATCGAACTGTGACCAGCGCTCTCGACTTTCTACGCTAGAGTAATCCGCGAATAAATGGAGACTCTCGTTTTCGAGGGCGTGATCGAAACTCCCGGGGATACCCCTGGCCGGTCGCGGCAAAGTTTCTTCTGGAATTCGTTTTTGCCCGCAGACCGCGCCGCGAACATTGTTGCGGTTTTCGTCGTTGCGAAGGTGCCTCTCCCACCCGCCACCTTTCCGCCGATTCAGCTACGAGGGGGGCCCCACGACGATAATTTACGGTCGGGCCCCACTCGAAATACATCGTTTGTTAACGCTTTGCGAACCGGTTTTGCGTTCTTGCAACTTTGACTTGCTAATATATTACCCCGGCGCGTTGCATCACCGCGTCAGATTGTATCGCGTTAAACGCGTTACGCTCGGCGGGATTTTTAGACAAAGTGCATTAATGCATCCTCGCCACGCGAGTCTTGCTCCCTTTTCTTTCGCACGGAGATAGGGAATTCACGCAAAAAGCGCGCCGCGGAAAGTAATCGCTAATCACGCCGATGGAACGTTTCATCGAACGCGGTTATTGGAGACGGGGATACTTGAATTGGACGATTCCGAAGCACGAAATGATTTTTCGTGAGGATAGCGTGTTCCCAAGTTCGATTTGAGTTAGAGATCTCTGTGTCGGGCGGGAGTATACGGTTACCGTAACGCATCTGTTCGCGTATTAGTAGCGTAGTAGCTTGTATTCAGCAAGTGCAATGCTCGAAATGAGTCGAAGAGCAGCTGTTTACACGAGTGCATCGCTCAGCGAAGTCCAAGTGTGCTTCGACACTTCCTAGCATAGCGACGGCGCTCTTACCGCGCATTGAAATCACCCGAGCGGCACTAGGATTAACCACTTAACGGCCGCGCCCGAGTTAACTCGGGTAACATAGCCGGCACATAAACAAGTGAAACCATGCTTCGTGACTAAAATAACAGAGAGTGAAATAGGAGGATGAATACGAAATTTAAGCTACAGATTGCTCGCGATTTGCCTTTGATGGGATGATTGCCACCTCGCACGAATTCATATTTAATTCATCGCGAATGATTCGATAGGAATTTATGTCGTGGGGTAACATGGGATCGTCAATTATATAATCGATATTTGAATCTCAC
Organism: Hylaeus anthracinus; assembly: GCF_026225885.1. Classification (NCBI taxonomy): domain Eukaryota; kingdom Metazoa; phylum Arthropoda; class Insecta; order Hymenoptera; family Colletidae; genus Hylaeus; species Hylaeus anthracinus. The sequence goes on from NW_026535284.1 coordinate 9,890,494, forward strand.
TCGATATAGATTTACTTGTTACTTTGACTGTCAAAGGCGTATATATTCGTCCTCGAAAATTAAACTCAGGGAAGTTTTGTAAATACCGGAGTGTTACCGGAGAAAAGCTTTTTACCGAGTTTGATTTTCAACCTCTTGATTCTTACGACGAGCGTGAAGTCTGTCAATTTTTTCGCGTCCAATCAGGGAACGTTTCACTCGGTCTAATAAGTACCATCAAACCGAGGCAACGTTGTTAGAATATCGAACGGCCGCCTCTCTTCCTCTCTCCATCTCTCCGATGCTCTAATCCAACGAGGCTCTGACCGACCTTCGATCGCCTAAGAACCGGAAGATCGAGTCGCCTCTCCGCTTCGATGCTCCCAAGAAACGGACCAGCCAGTGACTGTTCATGGCCCTCGTAAACGCCAATTACAATAATTACGATAACTGTGGCGCCTGGTCGCTCGCAATGGACGCCGACTTTTTCCCCGACCTGGTCTTCTTTATTAATCACGTGATTAATTAATATTCCGGGGTGTATCGAGGGTAACGAGGTAATTACAGAGAACAGGTACACTGCCGCTCAAAAGTATGTGGACACTCCCTTAATTTTTATAACTACCTGAAAAAAGTTACGATATCTTTGGTAAATTTGATTATCATGTATGTATTCCATTTCGTACAGTGTTGGAGGAACAATAATTTATTGAATACCTTCTTTTCATCTACATATCCACCGCGTGCTTTTATGACCGCGTTTACTAGTCGTGGTATCCTGGCTAGTAATTGTTACATTATCTCGCTATCAATGGGGTTCCACACAAATTCGAAAATTTCCCACAAATCATGTTTAAAAATCATCGAAATCGGTGAGGATATACCTGTTCTCTATAATTACCGGTAACGATTATCGAATGGGCGTGGCCAGGTTCGGTTAGCGCGTATTCTGATAAACGACGGTTTCCACGGCGCCGTTGGGTCGAAGCGTAACGGCGAAAAGCGTCGCGGACTCGGCGCGGATTAATCGTTGTACGATGATCAGGATACGACTCCGCCGTACAAATTTATGCTCGAGTTGAGGGTCAGTGATGATTAGTTAAGGATTATTATTAGCGGGGGACACGGGACATGGTCGACGTTATCGAACGAGTCGTGTCGTACTCGAAAGTTGACGAGTGTCTCAGCGCGGAATTCCGATCGAACCATTAGAATTTTTGCCGAAGGTTGTGGTGGAGTTTGTATCGCGCCAAGTGATGGCTGGTAGCATTAATATTAAATACCAGGTGGCGTGAGTGGATGCTGATCAGGCGCAGAACGGAAATCGAAGTCCTCCTCGGGAGGCATTTATTATTTTCACGCCACGGGAATTGAGATTAACGGACTGGTAACATAGTTGATAGTCGCGCCTCTTAGATTACATTGTAGCAGAGTTATGGGCCTGAGTGGGGTTGCTCGGGCGTTGATACTATAATAAATACTTTATTCTAGTTAATAGTGATATTTGAATAGCCATAAAATATTGAAGTATTAGGGTGTTCTGATAGCCTCGAGCCCTAATTTCCACCTCTATGATTAACATCGAAATAGCGATCCACAATTAAAAAAAAAAAAAAAAAAAAATAAAAAAGAATTCTAGATCCAGACTTAATAACAGCCATATGCCGACGTCTGCAGATAGAGGATAGATATATTGCACACTTTTTGTAGGATTCACGTTCAGCCAAAGGCCGATGCGTCGAGAACAGGCCACCCACTCCATCTCATAGATCAAACATTCCCCGAAAATCCCTTCGATCCCAATCCTTCGTTACATTATTCTTTTCTGCATCTTTCGGCGGGCCGTGGTGTCTCTGTCAGCTCGCTTTTGTGCGTGCCTATAACTTCCTCCAGGGGGAGGGGGACCACCTAGATGCAATCGAAAGGCCATTCCAAAGAGTCATTTCGCGGCGGACCGTTTCATTTCTCGATACCAGGGGCCAGAGCCTCTGATCCACACCGACTCCTCGATCTTCTTCGATTTCTAGGAAGCAGAAGGCTCTCGAAGGTGATCTTGGGTTTGGCAGACAAGGCTAAACTCGCGGTCAGGGGTCTGAATACCTTTGGACACGGTGTTTATCGGTGTAACGGAATGCTAGGGCCTGAAATATGCTAATGAGTGGCGGGGACGGAGGTGGATAGACTAGGTTCAGTTCTAGGATACCAGGAACCAATAGTTCCCTCAGTGAAGCTCTCAGAATCTTTCACGAGAATTTTAGAGACATTTCTAACTCAATCCTTTGCACTCGAGGCTTTTTTTTCGGACATCTACCAGCAATACAAGATTCCAAAGAAACTAAACCTAAAGCAACATTATTGCTAGTAGATTCGCCGCGTGAAACCTTTTGGTGACTGAGAGTCACCTTTCGAATGCAAAGGGTCAAAATTATCTTAGTAATCGGTACATCTAGACTCTACATTCTAGAGTTTGTATTGTTTCCCTGGTCCTCCAGTATTCTCTATACAACCGGGAGTCATCCCAGAATTTTTCACGCCTCTTTCTGGAAACCAGTTAGCCTCGCTTTGGTCGACCTAGAGTCACCATCGTCCCAGAACCTCTAACGCTGAAATCAGCACGGAATACCGTTTTTCAACCTAGTCACAAAAACCAGTAGAGAAGACGCATGATGTTACCCATCGAAACGGTGGCTCTCAGGTGACCACGGTAGGGTGGGGTGGGGGGCAGATTCTCGAGCACATTAACGGGAACTCCAGCCGCGATAGGCGAAGCGTTTTAATCTTCGAGGAACGACACTCGCGCAATACGAAACCGCGCAATCATCCTCATTTATCGAGTCCACTTTATGCGCGCGAGAGGCGTAATGGCGGCGCTCTTGCGGGGAATGGGGCAATAAACATTGTCCCAGAGAGGCCTTAGAATCCGTCCGGCGTTTTATTAACGCGGGCTCCGCGGGCTTAATAACAATAATTTATAACAATTCGTTCCCGAAAGCGCGACGAAACGAGAAAACGTGCAGGCCTGCTCGTGACTCGACGGTGTTCCGTTTAAAATGGAACAGCCGTGAATCGCTCGGGTTTCTGGCTCGAATCGGACGCGAACGCGACGAGCGAACCGCGTTACCCGCGAAAGGTCGTTTAAGCGAGCGCTGTGTCAAACGGCTAGAGTTGCTGTCGAACAACGTGAAAACGAAACGGGGGCAACGAGTACCGGACGCACTGAAAGAAAGAAACTCCATTGTGCTACGTGAAATCCCAGACGGGGTCGGCTGGAACGAGTCCTCAGGCTTTCAGGATTACGCTCTGCTAATAATAATTGTTAACGTTAGAAGCATCCAAGTTCCAGTGGACCCTGATAAACGGGGTTCCTTGGAAGCCTCTGATCGAGGACTGGGTTCCAACCAGGGCAGCAAGGTCGAGGCAAAGCTCACCGGGACTCTTCCCTGCGTTCTCTCATTATCCGTTTCCATGTAGTCTCACCCAGATACACGGCAACGTTACCCAGACACGGTGGGTGTAAGCACTGGAGCAACAACAGCGAACGTAACCCGCTTGTAGGATAAGGCCGCACTCCGCCTTCCCATTATGGTCGGTTGTATGCCCGAGAAACAGTTCCTTCGCGCATTTTTCCCCTGGTTCGTTACCAAGAAACACCGCGCACAGTTTAAATGCACGTTGCCCGGTGGCTCCACTCCCTCGTTTGATTGCATGCGCGTCTTTACGCGTCTTTGATCCCCTAGCCTGTGTTTCTTTGGCGCATCCCTCGCGCAATGGCGTAGCAGTTCGTTGTTCTCGGTGCCTTTAGTTCGGAGTATCAGGCGGTCTGAAGTTGGAGTCATTGTTCTGGATAATTTGAGTACTTTGAGTTGCAGGATGGGAACGAATTTGTTGGTCAATTTAAGCCTACTGCGCAAGGTTTAGTTCCTTCTAGTTCTCGAGTACTATATTTAAAACGTTTTGAAAAACTGCGAGCAAAATAGAATTTAATTTAGTTTGTCGTGGATTTGAGAGGGACTCTGAATTAATATTGTTTGTTTAAATGAACAATGCCCAGTGTCACAGACAAGTTGTATTCGAAAATTTCATAGTTATATCTATCGAATATCCAGATGTTCCCTCAGGGGCTGTAGCATGCGCATACGCAGCTACCCGATCTATAGAGAGACCAATGAATTCCAACAGATGTAGAAATGAGTGTACGATATACTGTAAACAGTATTAAAAGTATGGAATAACGAAGAGAAGAAGACTGAGAGCGATCGCGATAAACGTATAATTAAGAAGAAAGCCCCACTAGTAGAAATGAACATCTCTAAGAAGCTGGCCTAACTGGAAGGCCCTGACGGAAAAGGAGAAGATCTAATCGCCGTAAGAAGGCGTCCTGGATGTTTTGCGCGGTTCTCACATCTCGACGGTTGATATTCCTCGCCCTTTTGCGGAGGGAAATGGCCGATCCGCAATTAACGACGGGCGAGTTTCGCACGGTTAAGGAGCACTAAACGGTTCTTGACCCGGTTATTAAGCCTCATATCCTCCGGACCGAGCGATTTCTCTCGTTACAGAAAAGACATCCACCTCCTCCTTCTCACGCGAAATCGAGCATAGCCGTAACAAAACGAGATTATGCCGCTCTCAGAGCGATTTGAATGCAAGAACAACCGGCCAATTACATGGCTGGGCTGGCTCCGATCGCTGTAGCACGGGCAGCTGGCATCCGCGAGAATGCGTCGTCGAAATACCCAGAGACCCAATTTGCCCTGGCACTGGACGACGATTATTACTATTAATTTGCCCCGTAATCGGCCGTAAAAATACACGTACCGTCGTTTCCTGAGCTCGTTTCGCCGTGGCGCGGCGATTACGGCCTTCTCGTTGCGTGGAACCGAGAAGGGAACTGTTGGAAGTCGTGTCACGGAGGCGAGAAGTATCTGACGGTCATGGATCGAGAATAGTTGATGTTGGAAAGTTGCAGGAAACAGATCAAATTAAATAGGTAAAATGAGTGACGTGATCAGATTGGTCCTAAGGAAAATCATTTTTCGGAATTTATTTCAAAGAAGGGAGTGCAAGTCCTGACTTTTCATTTCGCACGATGCTTATACACTCGATCCCACAAATATTCGTACCCTTTATGTCTATTGAACAAGTTTGACTAAATTAAATCATAGTTTTGATATTACCAAATGAATCGAGTCTGGTAAGACTCGGTGAGTCGAGGTGAGAATAGGTTGTAAATCGTCGATTCCGTTGAAGGTGGCGCGCGTCACACGTGCATACATATGTAACGATCTAACAATAAGACGCAAGAAGGTAACGCGAGGCGGTAAGTGTTACGAGTATACCCCGTTGCACATTGTATGCCTCCTCGTGGCATACTGAACGGATACCCGTTATACCCGTTCCAAAGATTTAAGCGTTTTGCGCAATAGGGCTGCCGCGCGGTCTCTCTACGGCGTTCTGACCAATGTGACACACTTTCCTGCGCCCGCGATAGAATCCCGAGCACCGCGCAAGCGTGCTGTTGACCTATCGCGTGTGTTCCCGCGCGAGGGATCACGGAAAAACCGTTTCGAACACGGGAATCGCTTGACATCGAAATTCTCGTCGAGCGTTCTCAGCTCGATCGATCATACGCTACCTGGCACCGATAACATCGACTGTGTAGCGGGAAAATTGATGATCGGTTTCGACGACGTACTGGCTATCGATATCGTGACCGTCGAGCGTTCCAAAGTGCTCGAAAATGGTCGATTCTCGCTGCAGCGCTTAGTACTAGAATTCCTTAAAAGTAGAGTCATCTTTGAGAATTTTTTCCGAGAAAACGGATGCAAGTATTGACCTCTCCTTTTGTAGAATATTTGTATGAATCTCTAACGTTGAGAAAATATTTTTGTTAGTTGCATATACCGTGTATTAATAATAGGCCAGTAGTGGTTTACCAAGAGGCCATTTTTGAGAAAGCGGAGCACTTGCACTAATTTCTTAGTTACATAGTTGCATTAGCTTTAGACATTTAGCCAAGACATTACTTAACATTGTCGATGATTAAACAAGTCGCGGCACAGTTTGTGGCAAGTAAAACGTGTCGAATATTATTTGTCAGGAGTTGTCTCGGTGGACGGTCCGCGAAAGCGGAGAGAATCGTAGCATCCCATTGTGTCGAGCGACAAAACGTCCGGGGCTGAAAGTGATTACATAAACGACCACCATTCGTGCCCGTCCAAGTAATTAGCCTGCCGCGTCTGGGGATTGTATTTTGCAAGCGTTTAATAGCCTACGCGAAAAAGAAGCCGCAGTCCTTTACTTTACTTTCTTACGCGAGAGATTTACGACTAACTTCGCATGACCCGCTAGCTAATGATGTGGCGCAACGAGCAAGGTTAACCCGATGGAATTTTTCTTATTCTCTACGATACGTATACATATTGAGTGAAAGGAGAAGTTTGGAGTTGCACTCATTTATATTAAATTAAATCGGAAAGAGCACTCCGTGTTGAAGCATTCGATTGGTCTATTGGTCTTTCTTCGGTTGACAAGTGGCCAGTCTTTGGAAATTTATTGTCGGTAAAGGGTTCAATTGATTCATCTGAGGTTTTTATTGCTCGTTTAGGGTACTCCAGGGGTACAACATATATTTTTTCCAAGTCGATAAAATTGATGGTTTTGATGATATCCTGAATCGAAGAAGAGCAATGTCCCCATGGTGGGAAGTCTACCTCGTATTGAAATTATGCTAGTTTAATTAACTTGCATAGTAGCATGCTATTTTAATACACCGTCCAAACGGCCACGAGTGGTCCCGTATTTATCATGAAGCCGTCTCATTGTACTTTCTACAAGAGAATGGTCGTCCTGAAATTCAGCGATCCCGTTGGCATCCAGCCAGATACCTTTCTCGCGCGCGCGCTCGCGATTAATAATCCTTTATCGAACAGATGTTTCGACACGTCAGACATGCAACCGGGCTATCCATCATCGGGTATGCCGACATAGCAGGAAGCTGACCTGAAAAGCCACAGTCCCGCCGTTACATACTATCTTCATTATGTCACGATCGCCACTAGTCCGGCGTTACACTCGAAGAAATATGTCCCGGCTGATTTGGTTTGCCTACAAATGACTGTCGCCTCGTTGCGACACGACGGGATTGATCGACGTATCCCGAAACGCGATCTCCGTCTGCGAAACGATCGAGCATCGCGTGTCTCGATCTTATCTGGGGCCCTGAACCGACCAACGACACCGATTTCTAATTTGCGTTCTGCGAAACGCTACCTTAGGCCTGATCCTTGCGGAACGGTGGCTGTGAGATTGAGTTGTAACGAGTGCCTATGCTGTAAACGAATTGTCTAGAGTAGGTAAAGGGTTGTATCGACTTCAGTAGCAAGAAATGAGCCAAGAGAGAACGTATGAAACTTAACGTTGCTGGAGGGTCTTTAAGTAGCAAGCAGATGCTTCTCGAGTTAGGTCTGGGAGAAGGATGACGCTGTTCAGGACTCACGGAGCCCAACAAGACCTAGCTCTCTATACTCTCAAGCGCTATGAGCTAGAGATACACTCACTCCTAGGAGTTTGGATTGGGGCACACTCCATCAACGCGTCGCCGTATTGTAGCACAACCACGATGCCAGGTTGCAAGACCCACGTGTCATGCTGGAGCCCGCGTGTCCTGTCCAGATAAACCTACAGCCCCAGCAGGACAGTGCAGGGAGTTGACACACATAAATTGCAATTCACACAGCAAGCTTCAACGCTTCCCTGAGTTATGGGCCTGCTACCAAGATGATTTAACCTCATCGGCCAGCCCAAGGTCTCTCGGGTCTACGCTGCCACTTTGAAACTTGAGCGAGAGTGAAGGGTACTTAACAGTTACACCGGGATACCATTAGTACCACTTCCATTCAGGTTACTTTAGCAACCGAGTGACCACACTGGTACACGTGGACAGTACGATTCTAGCCAGCGGGAATTCCGATGAAACGGCGAGTGTGATTAAGCTGTTAGGTATACCCTAAGTATTAGCATATGCCCACCCTTGGATATTTGAATTGGGGTACATCCAATCAGCACAACCGCACATTGTAGCACGTGCTACCAGTACGATACTGGATTGCAGGACCGCGTGTCCACGCTGATCCGAACCTCCAGCGCAGGACAGTGCGACAGTTGATATAAACAAACTGCAATCATAGCTCTATACGAGCCTACCACTGCTACCACGGTGATCTAACCTCGTCGACCAGGGCACGATGATCTAAGCACTCCGTTACCCCGCAGCCTGGCCACTACTTAAACCTATCATCTTTTTTGCCGACCCCTGGGGTACCATTTGAGCGATGCGAGGCTTTCATGGCATCAATGCCCCTTCCAGTCCAGTCATCTTGTAGCTCTTAGTAGCGAACAACTAGCGCTTTGGGTAATGGCGAACGGCTACGCGGCCACCAGTTTCCAATATTGTCGCCCTGCGGGAACCCTGATGGGACAGCGAGCGTGATTGAACTGCAAGGTAGCCGCGCGAAAGACCGTCGCTTAGATCAACGCGTACCCCCCTTGGCTTTCTAGATTGGGATACATCCGATTAGCACGTACCTAAATTCCAGCGCTGACTAACCCGCTATCGGTCCAAACTAAAGCTCCAATGACGAACTTGTTGACATACTTGAAGCCCAGATGTACCAACTCTACTAGGACTCGAATTAACTTGCAATTCTTAGGCTTGAGCCAGACCTGACCTCGTCAACTACTTTATCGACTCCCCTGGTATCTTTTATTTTATAGTGACATCTTCATACATAGGTCCCTCAGGCTTGGTTGTACCCTAGATCTGTCTTTGTAATCTATTTTACAAACCTGAACATGCCATCCACTTTTCTGACTCTTCTGATATCTTCCAATTCATCCTAATCCCTCTTCAGCACCCTCATCTTCGGTCCAAACCAAATAACTTTGCAATCCTCGGCGCTACTCAGCTAGTGCCTCAGCTGCGACTCCGGTCCACGCTCCAACAACCCCGTAGAAATTCTGATCAGGGAAAAGTTTCGAGCGTTTCTCTTCAGGGAAAGATCGACACTCGACGGGGAATCGGGTATCACCGATCGGTTCCGCGGGGTAACGCTCTACTTGCCGAGAAATGTCAACCGCATTCTGCAACGGCGAGCGGCCAGCCAGAACATTCGCCTAACGTTTTCCGACCGCCTACGTTCCACGTTTGATTCCCCATTGTTCGCCCTCGGATGATATCCTGAAACGTGTTTCCAGCGGGCGTGCAGCGCGGAGACACCGAGGGAATATGCATATTTAGCCGCGAGTCGAGCGAGTTAACAGCCGCGAAACGTTCGCCGCGTTTGTCGCGCGACTGCGCCTCTCTTGGCCGGCTAGACGCTCGCGAGACGGGGAGGGGGGATGGGCGAAAGTGGTCTCCTTGTAAATTCGTGGGTAGAGGAGAGCCATTTTCTGTTTTCGTTGCTCTACTCGCCTTGGTGCGGCTCGAGTGATTAGAATAACCAGTTAGAGTGCAGTTTGTCCAAGTTTTGATACAGGTCAGTCGTGTTATGACTCGAGTGCTTAGAGTACTATTTTCTAGGTAGGTAGAGCCACCCTCTCGATCTAGAACCCCACATACCTAATTCCTCCGATTCCTCGGCTGTGAATCGTTCCGACCACCTGGACAGTGGTCGAACTTTCCTCGTCTTGGTTTCCAGCAAAAACGAGAGTCACTCCCACGCGCGAGCGGGCGTAGGGGAGCGCTTAATATCCTTTCCTCCTCGCCATTAGCGTCGATCGTTAGACCAGCGCTATTTCACGTTCGGAACGCAAACGATCCTCCGCGCGATTCCCGCCAGAAGCGAGCCTTGGTCGTTGCCGCGTCTTGCAGGGGGTGCCAGAGGTGCGTGCGTGCGCGTCCAACGCCATTTTTTACGGGCGGATATGCTCATGCATGGACGCGCTCGCGCCCAGAACGTTTTGCCGCGCACTCGTAATTTATATCGCGGCCTCGAAATTGTCTGTGGCGAATATTCTTGTGCGCATAATGATCCTTATTACCGGGACTTTGGATGTTTATGCAAATCCACGTTTTCCTGGAGATGGAATTCAGACGGAACCGATGGAAATTCGTATCTTCGCCGGGTCAAGAACTTTTCAATAGCACTCTTTGAAACTACTTGGGAAAGTATCTACATTCCCCGATACCCGGCAATTCCAAAAACATCAAGGTACACGAATAAAATTGATTTGGCTCGTGTCCACGCGCGTTAATTCATCGCTACGCGATTTTCCACGGCGCAGGTAAAGGTGTCTGTCGTTCGAGGCACGTTTCCAACGCGTTCAGCGCCACTTTTGGTCTAATGCAACGAGCCTAGCCGGTGGCTCGGGGTATCGTGCAACAGATGCAGCGATAACCGCGGCGACCGACGCACAAGTGCGTGTCTGAGAAGAAAAGGATGCGAGCACGGCTCTGTGTGCCCGCGTTCTATTTCCCTCGTTTTACTCTCGTCGTTCCGTTTCTTTCGCGGGGCACATGAATGAACCACACGCCGGGGCGGAAGTAGGTTACTGTTGCGTCATGCGAGGCAACATGCGCCGCAGCTGGGATGGTTTCTCGCTCATATTAGACCAGATCACCGCGATAGACCGGCTCTACGGAGAAAGTAATTAGAGAGAAAGAGAGATTGCTAGGTGAGATGCGGCCGGCGTTTCCGCTCTGTTAAATTCAAGGTTACCCATTGTCGGGATTCAACGCGTCCGAGCATCCTCTTTCGTTATGCTCGCGGATCTCTAACATGGTATGCACGCTTTTTTTTTTTATCGTAAACCAGTCGTGAAATCGATTGAAAAGAGTTTTGTTGGTATTCCTGAAAAAAGGAGAGATTATTGAACTTCTGTGGTGCTAGGTAGATCTTGATCCTTCTTTATATATGCATATATGTGCATGCATGTGGAATTTTGTAACCAGTGCTTGTTTCTATTTTTGGCAAGCAGAGCACTCCTTCACTCTCTGTTAATAATAGCTGTGAAAATAAAATGCAGCCAGACCGCTGGGTCACGAAATACGTCGGAGTTGGATATACGCGCTCCTTACTGGGTAAGGTCGCGACCTGGACGAGAGCGTTTCGATGTAACCGAGCGACGAGCTGTGAAATTAAACGAGCAAAAGAAATAATGAAAGTGTCCCGCTCGGGATTCGATTACATTCCAAACGCAATTGGTTGGCGTTCAACTGCATTGCACGCATTCTCAAATGAACTTTGTACAGGCGTTTAAAACAGCATGTGCAATTTTCGAATTTAGCCCCACTGACGCCCATTGAAAATGAAGTCTTACAGACAATTTGGTGGACGCTTTGACATCTAGATATTTTCAAAATCTACGAATTGTTGGATGTCTACGATGTATTGGAACACATCGGGGATTAAGTTTGAGGACCCAGATATTTATAACATTAAACAGATTAAGGTCAGCTCGGCTTACATACTTTGAATTTTGGTTTAACGTAACTCAGTAGTTGGCTATGCCCTATACTCCGATTTTTGGGGATGACTATTTCAATAGAGAGTAAACTTTATTGATAAATGGATCCTTTACTAGAATAGAAGATCAATGTTACGATATGTATGACAAAAATTAGTCCTGCTTCCCAACCTTACCTATTTAGGAAGTCCGCGTCGCTTCTGCCATAAGAGCCATGCCCGAAAGGGCAAAGGGTTCGCGTGTTCGTCATGCTTACTCGGAATTCGTCTCTTCGACTTTCGTTTTCCAAGTCGCAGAGGTTTTCGTCGCGCACAGTTCCTGCACCACGGCCGCCTTAAACGTGCGTGGCGACAAAAGTCGGCCGTGGACCCCATTGGTGCACGCGCGGTCTTTGTTATTTACGAGCGGCGATACGGCCGGGTATTAAGTAACGCTGCTTTCACTGTCGCCTACACGCCCGTTTGAATTCCTGCCGGTTACTCCCAAATCCGTTCGCAGCGCGACAGAGCTGTATCGTTCACCTGACGTGCATTGTTCGGGGCTGGTTTACCAAATCGGTGCGCCACCACCCACGAGAATCGCACCGCGAAAATTCTTTCTCGTCGCGGTTGGCGAACTGGGGTACAGATGGCTGACCATACCGAGAGACAATGCTGGCGGATGCATGCCAAGGGGGCAGGGGGACTGCGAAAGCGCTCGACCGGGAATAATCAGGGCGTTGTGGCGATTGGTAGATACTTCCCCTTGGAACAGGCTTGAGAATAGGTCTGTTTATTTATATTGTTGTGCAAGTACGAAGACACCCTGTGGCCTCTGCCGAGTGGCGGCAAGAGTTGCGATGTTTAGAAGGAACAGTTGCAGGTGGAATTGTCAAACTGATTTTGCACCAGTTCTCCAAAACTCCCCAGACGCCATTTCCATCCTACCAACCTTCACAAACGCCTGGATAGATCTGAAAGACATAGGTTTCACGAATGCCACAATGTAAGCTGAAGCAGCCTGACGAGCCACAAAGGGCTTGAACAAAGTAGCGAGGCCGTTGATTAATGAGGACGCCCGCGGAACGAAGAAACGAGATTAAGTTCCAGTAAAATAATTAATTTCTTTCTGGTAGACGCGTTCGCGCAGACGTCGGGCGATAGCCGTTTAATCAGGATCATCAGGAGGCACGTCCTTCGTCGCGGATGGCTCATTAATAAAAAGAACACGCCGCGGCACGCATTTCCACGACGATTCACTGGCGCCGTGTAAATCGAGGAACCCGCGCTGGGCTCGTCGTGCCCGAGGGGACAGGTTCCAAGGTTGCGACCGATCATCGTATCGCCTTGCGACTCTTCTCATGTCCTTCGAGGTCCTTTGACGAAAAAATTGCCAGAAGATGCCTGGTTAGGGAGTGAGAATTTTAATTTCAAAGATATGGTAGTATTTATTGATCTTAGGAAGTCCTGGTGTATCGTAGGCGGTACTCCTTGAGAATGATCGGTTACACTCAAGGGATAAAAAATCCCCCGCGTTTCTTCCCTTTCTCCGTCATTTGCGGTTAACATCAGAACCAGCCCGACCGCTATTTATATCGCATTATTAACGAGAACGTTACGGCAACCTTGACATTTCTTCAGCTCCATAAGTAATATATTACACTCCAAAACTGTCGCTTTGAACTTTTCCTGCGACGTCCCCCTAGGGAAATTCCTCGAACGACAAACCGTTTATCGTATTGACGCAACATAAATGCAGTACTTGGTTTGAAAATTGCGGAAACTTTTATCGGAACGAGATTATCATCAAATTAACGGTTCAAAGTAAAATACGAGTAAACTATTTACTGTTTTCCCCGTTTGAAATGATTTTTTGCTCCACGCTCTAGTTTTTGCGCGATTTCACGGTCTCAACTAAAAAGCAATTTCAGGATGCACGATTGCAGCCGCGAACTCGTGTTCCTTCGAGTCATCGGGACTGAATTTGCAACGCGAACTCGTCGAACGTCGACAGAGGAGCGACAAAAAGCGATCTAACGGTGAACGCGATCGATCGTTTCGCGTGGAACCGTGTCTAAAATAACTTGATTCAGCGCTTGTCTCTTCGGTGAACCGGTGACTCCAGGAGATCTAGATCCGCGATCGACGGAGACGTCCAGACGAGCCGGGGGAAAAAGTAGAGACCGATCTAAACGCGACAGATCCGCTTCGCTATTCATCGGTCTTGCTCGTCCGCGCGTCCCTTTGGCCTCGATTCGATTTGTCATGTTGCGAGACTCGAGACAAACACGAGCAAGACTTCTACACAAATATCCTGTCCTGTGGTAGGTTAGCTTGCACGTCATTTTGAATCACGGTTTTCAAATAATGAAATTATTTAAACCAAGATTTAATAGTGTTTCTAGTTTGTTGAGAGTGATCTAAATCTGCAGTGTACTGTCCAATCAATTCGGTGTTAATTAGTCTAAAAGTTCATTGTAGGACTTGTAGACTAACATTTGAAAGTGAATCTATGTACGACATAAATATTTTGTCCTCAAAGTGGAAAGTAACACTCGTTTCATTCCAAACACATTTTTATTCAACATATATCTTCATTTTCAATATGAAATATATATTTCGTACATATACAATTCGCTTCGAGGCCTCGCAACTCACGTTCGGCAGGTCCCAATTGGCCCAACCGCGTCGCCACTTTCCTATCTGGTTCTCCGTTTCCATTAATTCCCTGCTGCAGTCGTATCGATTCGTTCGATGAAATTCTCTCCGAGCACTTCCGTTTCGTCCGTGGGGGAATTAATCTCCCGTGCTAAGGAGATATAGTCGAGAGTCGCGCTCCCAAAGCCAATAAGCGTATGTATCTGTCCAATCCATCTGTCCGTTTGGCGCGTGGGCGTGTAGCCGCGCAGGCTTCGACACCTTCGCCGATATGTATAACGCCGTGTAACCGCCGCTTTACAAGGTTACGGGGAATTCGATCTCGGCGAGGAAACGCCGCGCGGACCCCGTGGCAAGCGACGCCGCCGTGTGTACGCGTCGAATTAATCACTCGCCTCGCGCACTCGCGTTCGGCGGTCCGTCGCGTCGTTCGCGAGAGGGACACGCACGCGCCGAGCACGCGTTTGCGACGCGCGCCAGCCGCGCCGCGACCTCCACTCATCGCGATAAAATGCAATTTTCCTGTCTAATTAATTGCGGATTAACACGTCGCAGCTTCACGCTGTTTCAATTCCGAACGGAATTACACGAAAGAATTTACATTGAATTGAATATCGCATTGCTTTGGTATGGATTCCTCGATTTTAAATACCTTTTTTGTTGCGGTATCGCGGTATTTGTGAAAGAACATAATGGGTAGAATTGTGACCAGGTCGAACGTCGGAAAACGATGTAATTAGAAATATACCTGCGAAATCTGATGAAGATTCGCGAGTATCGATCGCGTTACATGGCGGAAACGCGCCCGCGCGCACGGAGCGTGTAAACGAGCCTGCGTTTACCGCTTCGGGAAGACGCGTCGTTATATTCAGTTGGGGCGTTTTTTGCGTCCCCTTTAATGGCAGATTAATTGTCAGATAAAGGAAGAGAGAAAGAGAGAAGCGTGTACGCACGGTGCACCGCGTGGGCGTGAATAATCGGCGCTCCAACGCGCGCACGCGAGCGCTGAATTGCGATCCGAGTTGGACAGAGCTGGGGAAAGAGCTAATGACCTAGGGGATTCTTTTTTCCTCCATTTTTTTTTGGCGAGGTTGGTGTTAAATGTACCGTTCTTTGTGACTCGTCTATCGTAGATATGGGAATTATGGAAGCGTAACGTCGTGGAACGTTATGATGCATTATTGTGTGCAAATTTGATTGCCTGACAATTGTCTCCTCTTTGTTTAAAGATGATTGTAAAATTATTCATGTAAAACAGCGCGAATAACTTGAATATCCATTTTTATGAATAGGTAATCGTTCTTTGATCACCAAAGGTTAGCAACAATTTGTTAAACAAATTAATTTTCCAACACAAGGGTCTCGAAAATAAAAGAGAAGGGAAACATCCGCGTTACAGTAATCTCCACGACAGAATTCCACAAATCGCGGAAGTAGTCTAGCGTTGTAATTAGGTCAGACACTGACAAATGATTCTTCCGTCAGCTGAGGTCGTGCTCGCTTGTCGCTGGTCGAACAACTTCCCGCGCTAATAAACATCCACTTGATTACATACACAACATTATACGTGCTTCTTTCGCCATGTCCAATTTAAAGTTCGTACGTGATGTTATTAAGTCGCGTATAAAATCGGGATTCTGCCTAGTGTAAATAGTCGTTAGCCTGCCTTAGAAAATCTTTTTGTAATTAGGAAGCTCCAGGCTAGACTCGACTACGAGAATGCTTGTCATCTAATGACCAAAATTGCTACCGAAGGTTTGGCCATTGGATGATGATCCTTCTCACAGTTGAGTGTAATCCAAACAGTGAAATTTCTGACAACCTTTTTCTTTCTGTTGAATTCAGTGGTTACTAATGGTTCAAACAAACAGAGCTTTCAAGCCACTGATAATAAATAAATAATCGCCCTCGATCGTCCACGCGTTAGTCAGTCATACCAACACACCAATCCTCCAGGGGTATACTCCCGCCTGTCGTACGAAAATCGACTTCCAGAGGGTGTCGAGGACCTCCGAGACCTTTTGACGTGCTCCCCGTTGGCGAGAGTCGGGCTTATCGCATGTACCCGCGGATAACACGGTGCACCGGAGTCTCTGTCTCTCCTCGTCCTTCCACCCTTCGTGTCTGCCTTCCCTCTACCTCCATCCCACCCCGACCACTCTTCTCTTTCCGCTTCTTACCGGTGTCTCTCCCTCTCTCCGCCCCTCTCATCCCTTTCTTTCCGTCCACTTGCCCTCTCTCGCGCCTTTATCCCGGCTCCCTTCCTTCTTCTATCCGGACTCCTTCTATTTCCCCTCTTTCTCTGCCTCTCATCGCGATCCTTCTCCTTCCACCTTCGATCCACTGGATCTCTCCCTCCCCCTCCCTCTCTCTTTTCCCCCTGGCTCTCTGCCCTCTTTCTCCGTCTCCCTCCGCCAGTTTTCCGTCCGTCTTGCTTCGGAGCTCGTAGCGAGCTGGTCCTGCTATAACCCGGAGTCGGCTGACGGTCGCCCCATGTATGGCAGCTTGTTTTATGCTGGCTGCGCTGCATTGCGATGCACGCTGCGCTCACGGCTCGGCCCGCGTTGCACTCCGCTCGAAACACGCGATATATATCCAGCGCGCATCGCCTGGCCGCTTTTAAACGCGCGTCCTCGCGTAACACGGTGGCGGGACGAGCCGCTCGTACCCTGCTCAAATCGCAAGGGCTAGTCGAGGGCCACTGGCCGCGGGCAGGAGGCAGGTGGGCGGGGCAAACTCTTTTCTGGGAAAGGTAGAAGATGGAAATCTTTGGCGTTGACGTAGAAAATGTTTAAATTGTCGTTTGGTTGAATTAGACGAGATTTTCTCGTGCTAGAGTAGACGATATAGACATTAAAGTAGGATTAATTTGATTTGTAAACTTGGAAACAAATCACATTTGTATCCGCCACGTATATTCTATTTTAACGAAAGGTATTTCATTGTAAAGGTGTGAGTAATTGACGACACAGAGTCTAAGATAGGTGTGCGGCATTTTCGATGCTACCGAAGGTAGCGAAAGTGTAACGACGGAGACCCACTCTCGCTTCACCGCGTCGAAAGAAAAAGATACTAAGAGAGCCCGTGAAAAGAGTAACGCGCATCCGCGTGGACGTATACAGAGACAGAAAGCTGGCGGGCAAAAAGGCAGAAAGCAATCACGATCAGGCCCGAATATGGGCGAGTAAGGTCAGGGTGCGAACGCAGCTGAGAACGAGGAATGCCATTACGCGCGTTTCGAAGTCGCCGCTCGAGAGCGGGGCGGACCCCCCTCTGCCCCTTATATTTCACTCTTCCCTGCTCGCGATCCTTCTTTTAGCAAAGTGTTTTCTAGTGGCAACGGCCTGAACGACGCGAGTGCCTCGGGAGAAACTTTCCTCTCCCGAGGGGATTTTCACTCGACCGGGAAAATCGATTTCGTCGGGTACAGCGCGGCCAGCGGATGGAATTCGAGACAGAAACGGAAATTCTGCCGTAGGAAGAATGACAGGAATATCAGAATTTGCAGGAAATGAAATTATAAAGGATTTGTGAAATTATTTACAATTTAGTGACTTAATTCATTTTTTAAGTTTCGATTTTATTTGTAATAAAGGCTTTTAGAATTTCGTCTTTTTAATAATACAATACGCTGATCATATAAAGATTTGCTTTGTCAAATCTTATCCATCACGATAGCCGCGCACTGGTGTCGAACTGGAAGTAGACATTGCCGTGTTTGACCAGGATCGGCTGAATCTACTTAAATCTCAATTCGGCCGCACTGATCTTACCGAATCTAACAGGGACCACCTTTACAGTTTCTGAATGAAGAAATAATAAATAATCATTTCAATTTTTACTATCCACCTCCGCCCTCACTTGCAGGGATATCACACAAAGAACCATGTCTGACTCTGTTTCATACCTCTTACTTTACTGCTAATTATCAGAGCTTCCCAAGTCCAAAAGAAAATGATCACCAATGCATATAGCGAATGTTGTCACTTCTTCTCGTTCTTGGATCATTTGCATCGCGATTCTGTCCCGACGAGGACGCGAACAATAATCACTTAACGCGGATGCTGAAACCGAGGAAGACGACGGATACCGCTTAAAGGGTGTCGGCCTCTACCGCGGAAGGGGTAACGAGTCCACGTCGCGGCATCATCGAGAAAAATCAATAATGATAATAATTCTTGCAACCGTGTAACGACGTCCCGAACGAAACAGGATTAGCGGGTTTTTGCGTCGTTTTCGTAAGCGCGCGCATCCTCCTGCCACGGGAAATGTAAGGTGAATATTAAGACTGCGGATGGACGCCGCCGAGGAGGATACTACGCGTCCGACTGGCGACCACTTTTATGCCAGACTGGTCTCGAACGTATTTGTAACGGGCAAAAAGTTATGATTGTTGCCCTGATCCTAGATATTTTTATCTGTGGAGGACGGTATCTTCTTTGGTCGAAGGGAGCGAGGTAGAAGAGTGGTGGAAGGGGATTACCTTTCGCGATTCGAAGTCCTAACCCAGACGTAACCTTTCGATTCTTAGATGTTCTTCATCTCTGGTTCAGTTAGAACTTTCTTTACATTTTTCGGGAAACTAAACGAACCTGGTACAACTCCTCGCTCTCACTTCGAGAATCCAGGAGAGTAAAGCAAATTTAAAACTAATCGAGACCTAACCAATTTCAAAAGATACCTCATCGTCTAGCTAGAGCTATCGATCTCTCTGGAAGGACTAAATAAAACTATGTATTATAGCTCTCGAGTCTCAAGTTGCGCGTTTACTCGCGACCATTGTCCTCCTCTTAGGTTGTCCATAGCAAGACGTATTTATGTTCGGTTAATCGACTTGGGTTCTTCCAGTCGACGCCAGAGACGTACTGGAGTAGTGGAAACGTCGCGTCGGTGAAAAAGCGGCGATCCCTCTCTCCGTCGAGAGATCAATGGCTCGGACAACGGCGCGGTCGCCTCCTCTCTTTCGTTACTCTTTTTTGATTCCGATAACTTGAAAAGCGGCTCTCTCGAGAGATCTTGCCCCCTCCTCCCCTCCCTCTCCATCGCCCTCGGTTAATTTTTCAAGACGGACCAGCTGCGGAGTTCAGCCTTTGTCGTCCGCTCGTCCGATCTGACCGCCAATATTTCGTCCCGGAATTATTTATACGGAGGACGGTTCTCTCCCTCATCCGTGGAAGTTCAACGAACCGGATTGATTTCACGTTCGCTTGTGGCATCAACGAACGCGAATCGGCCACGTCGAATTAATTACTTAAACGCGATCAGTTCGTGCACGCGAGCAACCGAGAGCAAGGGGAACGCGCGAGCGCGACCGAGATCGACGCCGGTTGCCTTAAATGCGCGAATGTCTGCGGCCTGAAGGCTAGTTTTCACTGACAATGCTGCGCATCCAGCCCCTACTTGAGGCCCCGTGACCTTGAGGAGAGTATACCAACGTTCACGGCGAGCGTACCGCGAGCCTGCACAGTGCACCGCGTATCTCGAAGGTATAATCGATCGGTTAATACGATTCAATTCGGGAGAAGCCATGGTCGATCGAATCCGACACGGTTGATCCTCCGAGTCATGGCGCGGTATGCATCATTCTTTCTCGTTTCGTTTTATTGAAGGTAATTTGTATGCGTTGACGTCTATATGCGTGAGTTTACGAAGCATTGTATGCGTTTGGTGAAAATGTTTTTTACGGGGTCAAGGCGTCGTCTTCTTCTTCAGGGTCACATGTTTCCAAGGCCATAGATGTTTCTTTACTTGTTGTAGCATATCTTCGTTGCACAAGGCTCTTTCTAAGATTAAAAACTCGTTTTCTTCAAACATCTCCAACCTGCTTCCATTCATTACTCCCAACCATCATGCATTTTATCCCAACAGCAATGTCATACCAGAAACAAATGAATTCTGGGGGGGGGGAGGGTAACTCAATGCACTCACGTGTACCTTCTCGACCCGCTTATAAATTCTCCATCGCTCCGTTCCCTTTCTCCTCTGTTCCAGTAGCCAAGGGTTCTTGCCTATCGAAGCTGCCGTACCAAAAAACCACGATCCCGTGATATACCCTGAAGTCGTCGCTCAGTTTCTCTTGTACTATTTCGAGAGATGGTGGCGGCGGTGCTCTATAAGCGAGGCGGGACTTATTTTTGCGACGGTGAGTCCCTTTGTCGCGGAAGGTCGAGCTCGTGGTCGAGTTTGCGGCTAGTCCTTATACCCCGGACTCTTCCGACTCCGCTGTCGTCCGCGGATTTACGGTAAAAACTAGTTCCACGGGGGACGCCTATTTCAGTCGTCGTCCCGACTCCTGCAAACGTGGAAGCTTCGTCGCACCGGTTGGATTTATGTACGTCCCGTAATTGATGGCCTCGCCGTCGCGATTTCGACAACCGTGCAACGTTTACGTTCCACCGGAAGCACGTGCGGTATCCGCCATTATCGGCGCTATAATTACCCCCGCAATCACCGCGACACGGTTTTGCGCCGTGTTCCCCCTGTACTGCTCTATCAGACTATGATGACGACGATTTAGACGGTAGTTGGGTTTACAGTAGGGGAGACAGAAATTGTTTATTTACTGGAGCCATTCAAGCCAGAAGCGTTGGAAGTAGAGAAACATTGTCTTAATCAACCTTAGTTCATAGGGTTGTCGTAGTGTCCCAGAGGAATTGTGTCTTACCTTTGAACTCAATTAATACAGAGCACAGTGGAGAATCTCGATAACTGCAGTAAAATAGGAGCTGGAAACTGCAATAATTGAGGTAACCAATCAAAAGAGTAATCTTTCACAACATATCCACCTTGGTTTCTTTCTACTCTATTTGCCCAGACTTAACCTTAGTTAATCCTCCACTTGTAGCCACCACGTAACGATCGAAGCTCCCGTGCAGTAAACGAGGTGTTCCCACGCATAAAGATCCCCTATAACCTTCCACCTTAAAAATATTCTAACCTTTCAAAGTGGCCGAAGGTGGCATACTCACGTGACTCACCGTGCCTCGACAAAGGCACCAGCAAGTTCGGTCTACGAAGGACGCAGAGTTGAATAAAATACTTTGTCGCGTAGAATGTCATCGAAATCCTCTTTCGCCAGATAAAAATGCGACGACGACGCGCGGCGACTCGCAGAAGAATGTCACAACCGTTGAAAAATGCATTCTATTCGTCGCGAGCTGCGACCGTCTCGAGAAATAAAAGCCCGCTCGTTCGTGGCCTCGTTGAATTACGCGCGTCCTGGTAGCATTGAAACGGTTAAATCCTCTTCCCATACGAAGATACGTTCTAAGATTACGATAATCCCGCGCCGTCGTTGAACGTCAAACTGATGCGTACATCCTCGTTAGATGATTCACTGTTACCGAGCGTCGCCTTGACTGCTCGTCTCTCTTAATTTAACCGACTTAACACCGGAACGTAGCCATTATTTATACTACTGTTTCTTTCAAATTTATCGTGGAAGGTGTAAACGAATCACACGATTGGTTCCCAATTTTAATAGTAGCTGAAAGTATTGTTAGTCGTTGAGTAGATTTATCAAAATAAGGTATAGCCCATGTTAGTCAGGTGTATCGTAGCTTTCTGTTCTTTAAAAATTTTAAGAGACTACTCGCTACATACAATATTTTCTTCTTATAATATTAATATAAATTAGATTCACTCTAGTATACTAGTCCCATAAACCCCCTGTTTCACTATGGAGCTTATCCTCTTACACCATATTCAGCCCTCCCAACATAAAAACATTTCTACACAACCTATAAAGTACAACTAGATGATTTCCTTCGAAGATGAGATCAGTAACCATTTCAGCCGGAATTAGCAACAAAGTCGCGAAATGATAAGGGCACGAAGGATCCAACGATGGGGTTGAGCATCCTTGAGAGGGGATGGCTCATCGTTGGCGTCATCGAGCATGCCATTCGAAGGCGAATAAAATTACAAGACGGCGAACGAGAAATGCGCGCGGCATTGAACGTGACGATACACGCTTTCCCCCGGTGCTGACAATTATTTATAAATACGTGACGTCACGTTCCAGGTGTTCTCGCGCGACTCCACTTAGTACGCCGACGTTAATTAGACGGTTACGTCGCGAAAAAGTTCGACGAACTACGCCCCCCGCTGCGGACGTCATGGTTTCCACGATGACGCGAGGAACAGGTCTCCGTTACGGGTTTTCTATGTAAATGTCGCGAGCCGCGTTGAAATTTGTTCCTTTTGCGAGTCGTTTTACCCAGGACGAGGTTCCTACTTCGCCAACGTTCCACCTCGGCGAGTAGACATATTGGAAAAGTCTGGACAGCTTCTTATTTCGTCCACTCTATTCAGAGCAGAACTAAGTGAAACCTGGCAATTAGTCCGGTCAGATTGGAGGTTTCAAAATTTATGTTGCCTTTTCGAAGGTTTCATTTTGTTCGCTATCTCCTCTCGAAGCGAAGGCTTTCTCTGTTATCGAAATTTCTTCAAGCAGAATTGAAAACGAAGGAATCTTTCAGCCAATTTTAATCTTTAGTACATTTTATATATGTTATATACATATACTTCATATAAATATAAACATATAAATGAATTAGGAGGAATAGAGACAGATATCCCATTTATATAAAACATACATTTATGTATGTTTCTATAAACCACATATATCCTACATATATATTTTATTTAACCTTGAAAGTCGTCTATGTGAATCCCAGCCAGCACCAAGAGTCTCTAGTTTATCTGATTTTACAGTCTGGCTACTCTGTGAAGCTTTACAAGCTTTCTGCATTTTAACTAGCGCACGGTAGATCCTCCTGGCAGATTAACTCCCCTTATACTTTTCTGCGAGAATCCATTCCGACGTTTTCCTTCCTTTTCGCGCAAGAAACACCGACTCTGGAAAAATAGATGCATCGAAATCGGAATCGCGGTGCTCCCTGTTTCCGCAGGTGCTATTTTGTGTCGTACAAGTGCAGGGAGAGGTCGTGGTCGTCTAATAACCGTTGAACGCTAAGCATCGAAGCGTCCCCCTTGAAAATTACTTTGTCGCGCATGTAAATTGCAAATTAGTAATTCGCGCCTTCGTGTAACTCGATATTATCACCGCGCCATTACATTGGTGCGTGGAGCAGGATGATTTACACGGAGTCCTCCGCGTGCTCCTTCCAGCGCGGTGCAATTTTCCGAGGGCTGATACAGTAGCTCCCTTAAATTTAATTTGAGTTTCTATTTTGGTTAGATCTACATCTTTTCAATTTATTTCTACATTCTAAAATTATAATCTCGGAATGAAATCATGTTGACGCAGTTCTGGAGTTTGTCTCGAATAATTAATCAAAATTCCAGACCGAGGAGGTGCGTTTTCGTTCCTACGAATAAATCCGAGTCTGTATTAAATAACGATCGCGTGTAGCGCAAACAACGAATTCCAGCCGAGGTGGAGAAAAGGGGAAGCCAGGTCCAAGGTCCAAAGGGAGAAAGGAAGATGATCTCACGACGCAAAAAGCGAGACGCCAGCCGTGGAGATCACGAGCGCAATTACTCTGGCATTACATTGGCCGATCGAATTTAACGATCGCCCAATAGATTGACTAAACGAGAAAAGGATTCACTCCCTTTTCCAAATGATTTCCTATGTCGAGGAATGGCCCCGTTAGTACTGCGGTGCTCTGAACTGATATAGATATAGGTATTCTCAAGCGCAAGTGCGCTTCAGAAAGAAAACAGATATTTTATCGTTCCAAAATATTTTCATTTATTTACTCACTAAACAATCAAATGAATCATTAGTAATTGTTGGAAAAGCTACCGTTAGCGATGCGTTAGTATTTTAATACCGACCTCGGTGTTTCGATCCGCAAGATCCCTTTTATTCATTCAAAAGCGATAATTGGACTCTATTACGAGATGCTTGCGGCCAATTTGCAGGCACAGGCACATCGGTACGTATCGAAAATTGCACGGTGCGTTATTACACAGTGCCCCTTTTCCGGTAATCGCATAATTGACTTCCATAACACTTATCAACTCGTGTAAGTGAATAATATCGTAATGGTAATGCACGGTGTATAAATAATCCCGCTCGAAAAGCCTTGCTCTTTTCATTGCGGTGTCCAACCGGATCGCAGCTCAGCTACAACCGTAAACAAATTATGAAATCGATTTCCATTCAAGCTCTGTATCGCTATTAATTATCTTTGTATTTCTTTTCTTCATTTTTAACGAATCTTCATTATTCGTGGAAGCACAGGCGGCGAAAGTATTTACGCGCTAACACGCCGGTTTGTCGGCGTCAAATATTTCCACGCTGTATCCAAACAGTATTCACACTAGCGCTTCAACACCGAGGAAACATTTACTCGGTAAAGAAGCCTCGGGGCACGTCGAACCTCGCCTTGAACTTCGAGAATCGATAGCGTAGGCAATTAGACACATGGCACTCTGAGAAACTTGAAAAGTTCGTGGAAAATTCAGTTCGCATCATCTTATACCTCGATTATCTCCCCCGCCACAGACATTTGCATAACGTTGCAACGAGGTTTTCATAGCAATCGCCATTCGGTTAGATTTTCGTGCGGGAATGTCGGTTGTCCTTGCTTTCGTATGCCAGATCGCTCCCCTTCGAAGTAACAGCCGAGGAAACGCATCCGGTGCAGGCGTGCAGCACGCAGTCACGCGTTAGTTCCCCTCGCCTAACTCGCCTCCCTCCCTCCCCCCTTCTCCGTTCTCTGACGAGGCGCTTTTCATTAGGTTTTTGTTCCCAAACGCGTTCTAGCTGGGCGAGATTGCCCCTGTGAGCGCAACCCGGTTATGATCGCTCAACCACCTCGGACACGTGTTCATTATCACCTGTGGCGTGCTTTCACGTGCGCCAAGATCCTGTCCAAGTTTGTTGATTCGTGTGAAAACGATACCAAGGCGATTCTTGCGAATAGGATCTGAAATCATTAATTTAACTTGGATTACAGCGAGAATGAGTGGATTAATCTACTGGATCTCGACTTACACGTGACTTCCAGGTGAAAATTCTATAAGGGGAAACTTGTACCGTTCTGAGAAAGGTGAGAGTCACCTGCCATCTAGAGGCAGAGGACATCCATCAGGTAGTTTCTGGAGGATTGGTCAAGGGCAACGCCTGCGGAGAGGCAACTCAGTGTTCGGATACTTTTAAGCGGTAGTATATATGAAACACTTGTTGGTTCCTACAGTCTGACTCATCCTTCAAAGAGCCAGGTTCCTCAAATTATTCTTTGATTATGCATCGACACATGTTTACTATCACCTGGTGACTCCATGTTACAGGCCACGCGTTACCTGAATACGTTTATATATTCATGAGATACAACCCTAGCAAGCTACTGGCGACAACGGTTAATTAGATTTCGTTTTTGGATGCCCATTGTTTGCGTCTCTGTCGCCCAGACGAAGAATATGATTGAAATTGTGCCGGTGTTCTTCAGATGACATTTTCAAGGACCTCGATCGATTGCTATAGCTTCCGTGTTGTCAACCAAAGTGATAGACTTGGTCTTCCTAGAATTTCCTCGTAACTTAACTATGTCAAGTATCAGTTAATCAAAATTCGATTAATCGAACTCTCTTCGTGCACCAGGCATCTTGGTCTTAGGTTCAAATTCTGGATGGGTTTCGATTTTTCCTCAAAGAATAGGGGCATTCGTCAAGATTTCTTTCACAAAAAAAAAAAAAAAAAAAATAAGATGTATATTTCCATGCAGCACAGCACCTGTGGTGTGTTGAATAAAAGTTCTTCATTCATAAAAGTTCGATGTTAACGATCACTAGTATCAATCCAGACCAGATTTCCTGTCTTCCCCCTAGAGCTTGAGAGCAAGGATATTCAGGCTTTTCAACGATAGAAAGTGAAATTGTCTCGAGTCCTGGAACAGCAGAGCAAGTGGAAGGCCTGATGGGAGCCCAGGTGAAATGTCTTGGCTGTTGCCAGTTGAAACTGCTTTCCAAACGGACGTGTCTCGTACCCGGAAACCTCAAGTTTACACGTTCGCTGGCTTCTTGGGACTGTGAGATCTTGATTGATGCCCTTGAACTGTTGGATGCCCATTAGCGTGCATGGGAAACTCTTACTTGTATCGGTTGTTATTGTATATGGTGATACGACCATTGTGGCGAGCTGTTGCTTTAACATTCCCCTGGAGAACATTAAGGGACCCTATACTCTGGACTCTTATAACTTATAACTGTGTAGACCCATTGTATAGCCATTGTGCGGGATCTTTAAAAGTCTATAAATATCCTTTGCCGACTATAAACGCATAAAGATTTCGAATTCATTCTCCCAAAGTTGATACAAGAGAAAATATGATTTCTTAATGGAATAGTTTGACTAAAAGTCTCTGGTGCCTTAATTATAATAAATTTAGTATTCTCAGTGCCCGTCTCTTTAACAGAAGTTCCGAAGAACAAGGTGAGGGTGTTCGAAGAGTATGCAATTCACTCGACACCAGGTATACAACAGAAACGACGAAAAGTCCAGGACGTTCGCGTACGTGCCGTGTTGCATAACTAATGACGCGGCGATCGGAGAACGATAGATCGGCTTCTCTCGCTATCTGAATAATAATTTGGCTTTTTCACCGTAGGGGAGTCGCGTTGTCGACCCGTTCGACGTGAGAAGGTTCGAGCTGCGAATTTGCATATAAACGCCGCCTCTAACGTTACCTCCGCGCCATCGTTACCGCCGAAAGGTAACGGTCCTTCTTTGTTCGTGCACACGGTCATTAGCAATTATTAGCAGTAATTTTCGTGAGTCGTGAGATGCGGACAGGATCGATCAATCGGGACCCTTGGGGTCACTATTTTCAAGAGCTTTGTTGCTTTGGAAGTATTTCGGTCTTTCAAGATTCCATCATCTTCTTCGTTAAAAAAATAAGCGAAACCGCGTTTAAGTATCGGGTCGAGAGATCGGTATTGCATCTAACATAACGCATCGGGGCTCTTAGCCCGAGAAACGGCGATATAAATTATCGACTCGACGCCCCCGCGGTTGAGTAAGAGCCGGCCACGGCGTTCGTAAAATTGGCCGGGCACGTTTACTTTGTTACACAAACGGGAGAAAGAAGGAAGCGGGTGATCCCGGACTCGGGCGAATCTGGAACGAAGCCCGTGTATCTCTCTTACGGCTGGCGGAACGCGGCTCTATCGAACCTCTTCATCTCGAGAAGCTCGACCTTTGCGAAACCTGGAAGTCTGGTATGATCGACTGCGCGGCTATCCGCCCGAACGATCTTCGATATTGGGTTAATTATTTTTTAGCGACCGTCTGGCGGCGAGCTGCGCTGGCTCGTGGTAGCAGCCAACCAGGAAAACCATTACTCTCGGGGAGAAATCCGGAAGATTGCTTTGTCGAGCGCCCAGTGGGGTGTGGGCTACAATGTGGTCGAATTGTGCAATCGATCTGCTTCAGGCTGTTAAGACTTTCAAGCCATGGAAAACCTTTAAGATTTGGAGAATATTGAGGACATGAGGGACACTCAAGACTTTCAATACTTTCAAGGCATACAAGGCATACAAGGCATACATGGACTTTATACAACAATTAATTTCACGAAAGGAAAATCAATTGACATGTTCCTTCAACGATATAAAAACTGACTTATTTGACGAATCAATTTAATAGAAATGGAGAACAAATGATTAAATACTTCAAATCGAATACAATAATCCGTAAAAAAAAGCTTATCATGTTGTTAATCTTCAAGAATTGATTTCGTTCGACCACGTTTGTAGAAGTCTGTTCCACCGTGTAGTGTTACAAATTCGGTACAGTTTAGCACGATTGAACGTTCGCCGGTTAATCATGATCGGGATTCGAAACGTAGTAATTCATCATGATTCCGAAACGGTCGTTAGCAGACAGTTGTTAAACGTTCGAGGAAAAGGGGAAGACGGATTTCTCCGCACGTTCTTCAAATCTGACACAAACGAGCTGCGTATGATATCCTTTACGGCTCGCCTGGAATACGGCCTCTATCTTAATTCGCGATCTTAATACGTCATGCCATCGCGATCGTCCGACGCGTCAGCGTCACGTGTCGCTGGTGGATACCTTCGTCTTCTTCCACCTGCTTCGGAGCGGCGGTTTTTGTCGCGTGATGCCTGTATCGTTTCGTTCCCATTCCCACTGTCTCATTTAATATCTATAATCGTCCTTTTCCATCATCGTCCCAGTTCCCCCGAAGTCTCGCCAGATAGACAGTTGTTTATCTCGACAGATGACGACTTTTCAGCGTTCGCTTCAGTGAAAGGAGATCCTTGAGCTTTGATGAGGCTAGATTTGATTAGAATTCCTCTTCATTGAGTGGGTCGAATCGAGCAGTTTTATAGATACCGATGAAGTTCGGAATGTGAGTAGGTAGACTTAGTGGCGACAGGTGCAAAAGTTTATTTTTCAATTATGAGAGAGCTGAAGGTCTCGAGAAGGGACTCTTGTGAATAATTGTTTTTACTTTTTGGATTTATCGAGTACTACGTGAAACGAAGTAATATCCATGATCTAATCGAAATTAAAATTTTTTCTTTTTACTAATCATATCTTTCGTCTTTGTTTCAGGTGAGTCACGAAAGCCTACCATAGACAAATCCATAGCTTCCAATGATTCCAAATGAAGTTTCCCAACACAGGTATTTGTCATTATCACTGCTTTATTAATTTACTTTACCATTTTAGTGTGCTTTCGTGCACATCAAAATTTGTCAATTTTTCCAAATTACTAAATCGATGTAGCTCCTTAATTATACCTCCACTAGATTCAGTGTTTATCTCTCGAATAAAAAATAATTCACGGGTTGGTTAGCTGACGTCACATGTTGTACACCTTCTCCGTCTCACTCTCTCTTTTCCTCTCTCCGGCGGTCGCTCTCGATCTCACCAGTTCCCGGTTTCCCTGGCGCGCAGTGTCAAGTTCATCGTTCAACGCTCGTCCTACGTGTGCTAACGCACTCGGCTCGCTTCCTCTTCGGCCCGTAATTATGCCTCTTGCGCAAAAGCTTGTACAACGACGTTCGTGTCTTCGTGCAACTGCTCGCCGGCCAGCCGAGACCTTCTTAGCGGTCTCGATCGACGGCCCGAGGCCGTTTGCCCCGTGCACTTCCTCCGTCGCCTTCGATTCCCCAGAACGCGTCCCTCCGCGTTACGCGGAAGATCACGCACGTGCGATAGATCGATCTCAGAAGACCCCGCGAAATGATTTCGAGTGACGAATAAATTGTATTCTCTCGTTATAAGAAATTATTCTTGTACGCTCGGGAGACGTTCTTAATTTTTTCTAACGAATAATTACAATAATAATAATGAAATGATACTAGGGTGGCATTGATAACGACACGAACCGTAAAGTGTATCATCCATCGATACATGTAATTAATGTAGGAAGTCTCCAGTCTCAATAATTGGTCGAATGCGTTACTCCTGGCTGTGTCTGACCACTGACGGTATTATCTACTTACGCGCGTGGCTGGCTCCGCGTATCTTCGTCAGTTGTGCTCGTTTTCAATACTGAACTCCTACAATATTTACCTCGGAAATCTTTATTTATCCTTTCCCAATTACTTGTAAACATTTATTTAAAAAATTAAAGAATCTTACCATTTCGAATCCATCCACTAAAATTGTTTTAACAAGGAAGAGATTAATGCCAAGAAACGTAATATTTCTACAGTTATTATTTAATTCCCACGTAACGGTATTATCGTATTTTTTTTTTATTGAATGAAATTCTTACGAGCAGTTGCGTAACAGCGTGTGATTCCGTTGGAACGTTAAATTATAGTCATCCTGGTCGCGATCCGGTCTGCTGAACTAGAGATTAGGATTTTGGCCTCAAGAACCGTTTTCACGGCTGAAATTTACATACTTGAATTTTGGCGAGCCTGGAATTCCTCGAGCTAGCCTCGATTCTTTGAATGTTTCGATGCCGAATGTCGATGAACCTTCGGAGAACGTGGCACAGACGGCGACGTTACGTCTGACTCCATCCTGATTTATCTACTTTCACAACCGTAGTTTTGAATTCGGAATACGTGGAAGATTCCCTAGAACTATCGAGAGGCTTTTAAAGTCCAATTCCCCATCGATCTTTTATTCAATTTCACAGATATTTCATGGTTTCATAGTGAGACTAAATTCGATTTCATGGTGACCTCTGAGACCTACTTTTTTCCGTCTTTTCTCCGTGAAATAACCTTTCTCAA
Organism: Hylaeus anthracinus; assembly: GCF_026225885.1. NCBI lineage: Eukaryota > Metazoa > Arthropoda > Insecta > Hymenoptera > Colletidae > Hylaeus > Hylaeus anthracinus. The sequence continues at coordinate 9,920,766 of NW_026535284.1, forward strand.
AACCTTCGATCGTCGAATTGAAATTCCGTCAAAATTCCGCGGTAAACCTAATGGGTTAATATTTGCAAACAATCCCGAAACCACCATCGGGGGGTATGTTTGCCTCAAAGTGAACGCACGGGGGAACGAAGAAGAATGGAGGTACGAAAACACGAACGGGAGAGGGACCAAGATGAGAAGGTGAACGACCTCTCGAGCGCCGAACGGCTTAATATTTCTATACAGGCTGTGACGCATAAATTACGAGAAGCGTGTGCACGGCTGGAGGAAGGAACAGGAAGTACCGCGGCGCCGACACACGATTTGACAAAGTATTATCGATACGTGACGAGAAAGTCGAGCCTTTGTTACGTTGGACGCGCGTGGGATTGCCATTCGCTGCACGAAGAACGCTCGCTCGATTTTCGTGGTATTGCACCGCGGGACAGAATGTTTGAACACGTCCCTCGACCCCGATCGGCCATCTTGGCTTCTTTAAAATACAAACGTGCTCGAATTTCCGCGCTTGCCAATACCTGAAATCGTCTGCGAAAATCGCAGGTGGAGGAGTTCTTGTTCGAATAATAATTCGATAGAGTTGAAATTATAGCGGATGAAAAAAGCGGAAAATCAGAAAAATTAGACTCACTTATTCATAAAGAAACTTACTTCGAGACAAAACGTACTACTCGCCGTTGACTCTCGGTTTTCCTGATTGCAAAAGGATCGAGACTCAAACCCCATCGAGATTGACAAATAGGACAGCGACGCGTGGAAAATTAATAACCGAAGGTTCGATGCCTGGCGTCGATACTCCCCTGGCCCGAGACGTCCCGGTGTCAGACTATACAAATGACCAGTGTCAGAGCATGGCGAATTAAAAGTGACGATGTACGATTTCGCAAGAGGTCTATTGTCTACGCTGACAAAAGGAACGCTGCGTGCCGTTTTTCTTTTCTTTTTTTTTTTTTATTTCCATACAGTTCTCGAGGAGAATGCACATTTACACTGGGGATAAGGAAGCCGTAGCACAGGGAATGACAGACGTTATTGATACGTGACGAGAAAGCGAACCCCTCCTTTTGCGGGCCCGTGTGGGATTGGCATTCGTTGCGCGGCGCTGCAAATGGGAATGAGTCGGGATGAACCAGGACGTCGGTATGCAAACTGATTCAACCTCGGACTTTTTCAACTTTCAGTAGACGTGTCGCGAAGTGGGTTGTTTTATTCATTTATTCAGGCACAATCGATACAATAATTTTCTGGAAATTATAGAAATTTAGATACTTCTTAATTTAATTTAATTCTATTCGTCACTATGTTTAAGGTATGGATTATTTTGCTTTAGAATAATATTTTTACTCTTTTTTTTTATATATATGGTTAATATGTTTCACATTTTGAAATAGTACGTTTTGCAAGATGACCAGACCAAACTTAGAAGGAATTAAAAGCTCACATGACGATACATTATGCACACTGGCGTTCGAACAATATCTGGAGAGAACGAGTCTGGTCTCGCTCCTAAATCTCCCATTCCTATTGCCGCAATAATACTCTCGTATATTTCTGACGTTTCCGTGAAGGGGGAAATGATAAAGTTCCTCGTTGCAGAAATTTCACAGTTGCAGTTTTTCGCAACAACGAGGAACAATTTCACAATTCTATCCTAGGAGAACTATATTTTAGATCTCTGCTGGAAAGAGTGCATCCTCCAACGTAGATTCAAACATAAACAGTCTTTCTTGGACCCTATATATCGAATGTACAAAAATTATTTAACGTTTTAAAGAATTTTATTTTTCCAATTTTACTCATGATTTAAAATAAAAGAATCTAATAGCACATATGATAGTTTATAGAGTCAATAATACATCCTGCTCAGATCGAGTCTCGTACAATTCTCAACGCTTCTCAACAAATGACAAGTCTCCTCCCAAATCTTCTATCTGTTTCCAATTCTTTAACGGTCTAAAGATTAGAATCGTGAAAGGAAATTTACGCCACTTTTTCTTGCCGACCCACAAACAGGAGAAATTCCGCCAGAGTCACCGACTCTCCTCGCGCGTTCGTGACTGTGGGTCGTAAGTATCCGCGACGAAACGTCTAGGTACTTCATCCTGGACGATTTAAGGGATTAAGTTGAATTGCCTCACTGGAAATAACCTTAGCAGTTTCTGCCCGACCGCGCATAAGCGAGCACGCGAGCTCCAGAACTTTCGGCAATCGTGGCTGAATTTTTGCCATTCCGACAGACCGCACGCCACCTGAACCTTCTTACGAGTTCCTTCCGCAGATATGATCATCGACGGAAACGTAGAACCCAATCATTACAGAGTTTTCAATGTAATAAATTGAACGGTTTGATTACGTATTTGTTAGATTTGTTTCAAAGATGAAATATTTCAAAGCTCTTGTACGTCAAAAAAGGTCCATACAAAAAAAGCCTTCCATCCAGTAACAACGTCGCAATAGAAACAAATAAACCTCATTCTAAATATTCCACAACATATTATCACCGCCATAATTTCACCGTGTGGACAATTCTATGATTTAAGTCAAGGTATATAAGTTAAAATTTCTCTGGGGTTAATAGTTTGTCCCCAGCAGTACGCACGCAGGTGATTGCGCGTCGAAAAGTTTTTGTCGGCCGGTTAACCAGACCAGCGTGCCCGTGAACACGTGCAATTAGCTGAAATGGTGGATGGTAACCTCTTTAGCCGTAATGCATGTTAGAAAGTGCGCCAACGATTCAGCAAAATTGCGACGAACACGAACGGACACGTCGATACGCACGCGGACGCTGACCGAGAAATACGCTTGGTTGCGCGCTGAAATCTGCAGCTGAAATACTATTATTTACACCCGAAGAAGTAGACCACATTATTCATCGATTAAGTTTCCACATTTATGGTAAATCGCAATTTGCGTACCATTACAGTCGAACCTCCATTATTCCATCCTTGATTATTGTTACCTCTATCATTGCTTCCTTTTGCATTTAACGAAGCATGTCTCCCTGTAACATAGACAAAAATCAAGTCGAACCTCCATTATTGCAGCCTTTATTTCTACCTCTATTATTGCTTCCTTTTGCATTTAACGAAGCATGTCTCCCTTAGATATAAAAAAAAAAAAAATGGTTAATGATTTCTATTATCATGCTATATGATTCCATTAAATTTTCAACTTAAATTCCAAAGTGCCATTACGTCTTCGGAGAGTGAAACTCGTTGAAACACCTTTGGTCGTCGGTTTTATACTCCACTCGTCGGAAAAATTCCCGTCGCACGTATGTGCGTAGTGCCGCGTTTAGTTTAGTACCCCCATTTTCCCCGCTTTTCGTAACGAACGATCGTAATTCCGTTATCTTGAGCCATTCGACCGGTCGCTCGAACTTTTAGCCAGTTTATCGCGGCTTGGTTTCGTTTTATCGTCGCGAGCGGCGAGCGTTTCTTTGTGTCTTCCATACGTGCCGATAACGAAACTGCACTCGGCGGCGATTGTATTTTTAATGGGCTTCTGGATGTCGTTACGACTCCCGTCGAACCTTAAATCACCCTAGCCTAGGCTGAAATTAACAAAATTCCAGGTATATGTGAATTTATTCCATGGAAATTAGAATTTTAAATGTAACGGGGGAAGAGTTTTAGTTTCGTTTATTTTTTTGTGTATTATATAGGTATTATTATATGTTGCGCAATTGTATCTTGAGTTTTGATTTGTTGTCAAGGAAATTAAATTCCCAGCTGCGATCGCGGTTCGATAATTAAAATCGTGCCCGTGCGCAAGCATTAAGCGAACACAATGGCCCGCGGCGCGAACGTTGCAACAGTCGTTGTCGTTCCAGACACATTTTCTCCTTTGTTCCATCCATCTGGCAGCTATCTTGTCCTCCGCGATTCGATTTCCCAATGCGCGGCTAAGCCCAACCCTTCGATTCTTTTCCATCGTGTCGTTTCGTTCGCTCGTCTCCGTTTTTTTTCCTCTTCTGTTTCCCCGTTTGGCACCATAGGGCGCGTCAGGGTGTCGGGCGCACCCTCGTGGCCGCACCCTGTTGTCATCGGAGCAGAGAACCCGATTAGCGACCGTTTCGCGTAATTAAACGCGAGAACTTTAATCGAGCACGCGTTTGGAATTAATCAAGGGAGTGTTCCTAACGACAGGAACTTTCTATCGATCCGTATCGGTCTCTTTCTAGCTGTTTATTTACTTTAGGGGTGCAACCACTTCGAAATTTAATTAGAAAGGTTCTGAGCTTTGGGGAATATGTGAGAGTCGAGAGATGAATTTTTTGTCGAAATTTGCACGTGACTCCAAATTAAAATCGATAACGACTGTGAGCACCTACTCGCTGCGATGCCTCTTGGTTGCATTTTCCTTTGTTGAAATTGCTACTGCCTTCGAGTGTCGGTTCTTAAACAATTTCGTGCCGCTATGCCGTAGCGGTACGCGGCGGAATTTCACGGATAAATTCCTGGCGCGTCGAACGTGGCCCTGCTTCCACGTAAAATTTCATCCTACCCGTCTCGAACCTGCCGAACCGGTGACCCAGTGACGTACTAAACAAAGCCTGCCCCATCCTCTCCACAGCGTGGTTTTTGACGAAAGGTATGCCGGGAATTAAAAGGGGAACTTCCCTGTACGGTTGCCACAGCTCGAACGAGTTTCTAACATCATCTCAATTGCAAACGAATCGCGTTCGAAGGACGAGCCCAAATTTGTCTATTTTTCGCATAACCCGATACCGCTCTCGCTTTAAACGCTAGAATTTTATCTATTATATTTAATATTAAAAATAAGGTGTCGCAATTTTTCACCAGCCTCCACGTAAACTACCACTTATGAACTCTACGTTAAAAATCTCCTGCGATAAATGACATACTTTATTTCTCTAGTACCTTGATTTAAAATAAAATGGACTAATCATCCGCTATCTACTATGTAGAATATTCCACTCTACCTCCAATCTCTAAAAATAAATAATTTACAATAAAAATTGTGTCAAGACTTCGTTAAGGCTGCAAATCGTCCACTTATCTTCCGCGCTAGCAATTCTATCGCGATCATGAATATTCAAGAAGCGAAAATTTGCATCCGACTCGGAATAAAATCGTCAAACCCAAGAGGGTTCCGATTTGAAACGAGTTCGTATCCACGAATACCGATCGCCAACCCTTTGGGAATAAATACGCGATTAATAGGTCAAGGAGCACTCGATAAACCTGGAATCGCCGAGAACGCTTTTACCTCGGCGCGTTAGGGGTTAACCGTGTTATAAATAACTTTCGCGACGACCTGTTCTCGAAATAAATAAACGAACGTCCCGGCGAACAAGGCGAGCCGGTGGCGAAGATATTAAACGAAGTAACGTATGGTTTCCTTCGGAAACGGTGTCACAGGGCAGTTACAAAAACCCTCCAGGATCTGGCTGGAAAGCGTCGTTAGCGTTTGTTCCTGACAGGTAATTAATCTGTCTCGATAAAAGATACTTAACTGGTACTGGCATTGAAGATACGCTCGCTCATAAAGTATGCAAAGTACTGGTTCGACTTCCACGCTTCGCATCTTCGGCGAATGCACGAAATAGTGTATGGGAAAGCGAGGAACGTGTCGTGACATGCGTATAACACGTGTTAAAAAAACAAAATTCCCCTTGGTTGGCGATCGGAGAACTACTTGTCTACTAATTACAAAAAATAGCTGTTTATAAAACAAACTTCTTTAGCAGACATAGAGGGCACGAATATTTATGAGACCGACTGTATAAGGTACTCCTATATACTTTTGAACTTTTGTAAACTTTTGTCCACTTCTATATTTCAATATTCCCGTGTTCCAAGATACTTATATTTATATAATTCATATTTCAACCCTGCTGCGTTTATGAGCCCCTATATTCCTGAACTCCTGCACCCCTGACCTCCTCCATTCCTGAACCCCTTGCACCTCCATCCTCCTACCCTCCTGATATCCTGTCCCTGAGCATGTCAAGACTATCGTATTCCCTCATTTCTTACAACCCCTACACTCCTAAATTTCTGTACACCTCAGCTACAGAGTCTCTAGTTGCCATTTTCTCCATTTCTTTCGTGAAACCCACGATGAAAGGTGTCGTCAAAGGTAACGACTTCTCGGTTATTTGGGGTAGGAGGAGGTCGTGTGCGCGACAATTGAGCGATTAAAGACTCTCTGGCGTCGATTGGAGCCGCTTGCGCAAACCGCGCGTTTGCGGCCGATGACGCACAGCCTCGCAGCCGTTTCAGCCACGTTTCAAGCGCAATTTCAACGGCTTCCATTAAGCAACCGATGATTGCCAGCCGATTGGTTACAAGGATCTCCTAATTGCGTCAATTTTTATTCCGAACCAGAAAATACTTGCACCTCTTACACTTGCAAACAAAAATATTGTTCTCTTTCAAGGAGGATCTAAAAAAATGATTGGACAATATTAACACGTTGGCTGCCAGACTAAATTGCTTCAATCAACCACTGATAAATTGGAAAGCAAGTTGCACCGTTAGTAAGAACTCGAACAGAAATGCATCGAAGAAGGATGATTCGGGTGGAAAGAGACAGAGTTTCCCCGCGACTTTTTATCATCGCGAGTTTTTCCACGAAAGTGGCCGCCAAGCGATGGGCAAGACGATCCCCGTGGAAACGACGAGGAAATTGTGAAAGCGGGCTGGAAACCGAACAGGAATCTAGCAAACTCGTTCTCTATCCAGGTAAAGGAGACTCGTTTTATCAATCCTGGCTGCAAGAAAGTGTGATGCACGTGATGTTAGCGCCGAGGTCATTCTCTTTTCACGCAGCAAACTGGAATTCAAGGAGCGTTTATGAGGAACGCGAGCGGTCAGGGCAGGGTGATCGTCCGTGACAATGTAAATCCTAGATAATTAATCGCGGCTAAATATAGCGTGTGTTATTGGAAGGCCTTCTTGGACTGAAGTCTGCATCTTTATCAAACTCGATGAATTAATATTTTAACTATACACAAAGAAATGATAGAGGATCATTCTTCAAAAATAGAACAATTTCGAGGTCTAATATGTATAAGTGATAGATCGTTGGAGGACCATCGCTCTTACTAACATTTAAAGGTCTATCGGTACAAAACTCCAAACTCCCTCTCACGTTGACCGCTCCCCTCTCTCAATGTTCGATCACAGTGCGGGGTAGTACTGTCTCCACCACGCAAGAGTCGAAATAAAGTAATCCTGGTTAATGTAAATTCGTTCGGCAACGAGTTTACCAGGCATCCAAGCAGCTAACGAGCAGCTCGGCTCATCGTTTATCGATCCCAGAACCAGTCGACGAATTTTCTCGGGTCTCATCGCCCATGTATGCCGGTCGCGCTGAATCGGCACGCCGCTCTGTCGATTACACGCGTTTATTGCAACGGCGTTCGATTAGCGCGTTTAATTTATCGGCTGGTTTACGCCGCTGAATACAGCGCGGACCTTTATTGCCGCGGAGATATGCTAATGCAGCGCGATAGTTGGCCAATATTCTCTTGCTCGACTATCGGCGCCGATCGCTGCCTAGTATCGCGCAAGCGAGAGACTCGCTGTTGCTCGATTTAGTCACAGTTTCGCGAGTTACGAGCCACGTGTGCGTTATCGTTACAGCCTCTTCGCGCTTTCATGCCACGTTTCCATGGAAAGTATCGGAGCGCTTCTTCTTAGGGGGGAGGTGGGGGCAACAGGTCTTGGAAATTTGAATTTTTTAGCGAAATTTGTGTCGGTGGATTGGAGCCTTTCTCGACTTGTGATTTCTGTAGGAATAGCTCGTTTTTACTTCGATCGTCTTGTTTGAAAAAATTTCGTTAGGTGTGAGGAATTATGAGACACTATGACAGGAGTCTATCGTAAGCTTCAAATCGGCTCTCGAAATTTGAAATTCTTGAATGAATTTTAAATTGGCTTATTGCACATTCCCTTACTAAGGGGAAATCTAGACAATCTAGCTTCCAAAACCAGAAGAATCAATCGCTTCAAGTGCTCCTCCTTGGGTTAGCCCAGGCCTCCAGACTCTAGTTTCGTTGAATCCTCAGTGTTCACCGCGAGGTAGCGTGGAGAGACACGCAAGCGAGATATCCTCCTCCTTGGAAGAAGAATCCTTATTCTGCCCGCGGAGATTCGCTCAGAAAGGACGAGCATTCCGACGAACGCGACCGCTTTTTCGGCTCGCTCGTCCCGCGGACGAAGTTAATTTCGTTTATTAGGAGAAAGAGAGAGAGAGAGAGAGAGAGAGAGAGAGAGCCAACGAGAAGGAGGAAGGGTGGGAGAGAGAGAGAGAGGGAGAGGCGAAGGGCGCCTCGTCGCTGGAACCAGTTTCTTCGTACGTGCTTCGGCGAAATTTTATTTCGGGCGCGTTCCACTGAACGATTATCCTTACCGAGAAAATATGGAGGTAAGGGGAGCATCCAGAAAAACCCACGTCCTCTTGGATTTCTGCTCCTTTCGACGCGAGGGGGGTGGGGGGTGGGGGGGAGCGAGGGGGATGGCGATTAGCCGGTCGGAATTCGCGCGTCCGATTCGCTACCGAGAAATCCAAGTTTCGTTGGCGTCCTCGGGGAATATTCATCGCGGGGTTTGATATCGAGACCATTATTAATAAATAGCAGCAGGACTTAAAAAGACCCTAACGAGCGAACGAGTCGGTCCTCGAAGGGCAGAGATGTGTAACTTATTTAATACGCGCACTGCATCTTGGCGAGTACTCTTCTTGGAACAGGTTATCCGAAGGTCGTCGATCGCTGATCTTGCCTTCAAGATCCCCGATAGTTTTGCTGAAGTGCGACTGCACCGGCTCGTTCCTGGGACTTTCTTGCCGAGGCACGGTGTTGGCTTGACCTTGGGGTGACCTTGCCACTGACATTTGTAGTTACAGATATTATTGCGTTGTTGGAAAACAGAAGTGGTCCAACGTTATTTGGTCAGTATTCTTTGGTCAATGGATTCTTATACGTATTTATACGTATAACAAACGCTAAGCGCGTTATGTTTTGCCTTCTTCTCTCTGCTAGTTACCAATCGACCGTCGAAGCGTGTAGTCGCTGTATTTACTAAATATATAGATATATTTCTTGATTAGCCATCTGAATACATCAACAAGAGGTTTGTTCGTTTGTTCGGTCCGCATACAAGCCAGAAACAGCAGAAAAGCAGTCCCTTGTTAGCGATGCTCGCGTGGGCGTCCGGTTGCGTTAAGAGCAGCCACGCCGTACTTAAGAGCGGACACCCGAGATGGAGGGTCCCCGGGGATGGAGTCCGAGGTGGTGGCAGTCCCGACGCAATTACCGTGCCGCTATCAGCGGTTACGTCGCGAGCCGCGCAGCCGACTCGTAAACAGGGAGGATAGTTTCGCGGATAGTCGGCCGATTTTGCGGCGAGATAACCTAACCCCTCGCCCCCTCCTTGCGAACGGTCAGCAATCTTTACTGCCGCGGACGGGGAAACGTCATAACTCGCGGCCAGAGTAGCCACCGTTCGCCAAGTTACGGCCCCGCCTCGCGCGAATAACGCGCTAATTGAATGAACGTTGAAACTGCCCACCTTATCTGCCCTTTGGATCTCCGATGGCTGGTTGCTTTTAGAAACGGAAGTTCCAGCATCGTCGGTATACCCTGGGCAGGGTTCGCGACCGATCGCGGTGCTCCTTGGGAGTTATGGGGTCGTTAATGCGATACGCGAGCCTAGATTTATGGAGGATGCCGGGAGAGAGATTAGTTTCGCTGTCGAAGCTGGACGTTGAGGGCCCCTGGCCACTCTGGAAGAACGTTTCCTGCCGTTGAGCTCCAGGGCTGCTGACCCTCGAACTGGCTATCGCGTGGAACCCGCTGGAAAAATGGAGCTGGAGCTCGGCTGTTGGCTACCGAGGCCGGAGCGATGACTGAGTGTGCGTCAGGTGCGTGACGAAACGATCTTTTAGAAGTAAACGTCTCAGCCTTGTGCTCCTAAAGAAAATTTGGGCATACCGTGAAGAATACCTTCAACACTCAACGTTAAATTTGCTTGCACTGTGAGGAAGCTTTGCTCTATCTCTGGATTATGTGCTGCTCAAGTTGTCCTACGACCTGTCAGATACGATACTGGGTTGCGAACCCCATGTGTTCATTCCAGTTGATGCATAGCCTTTCTAAACCTCCGCTGTCTCTGCAGGGCAGTGCGTGAGTGGACATATATGTACCGCAACTCATCAACCGGCTCAGGGGACTAGGGTCTGTCAGCCTGGAGCGACTAGGAGAGACTAGGGAATATTCAAACCTGTTGCCTCTATTGCCAACTCCTGTGGTACCATTTAAGCTTTGACGAGGCTTCGACGTCAGCTTCGTTTCCAGTCAAGTTAGCCTGCAGTTCTCGGTAGCGATCAACTGGAGTGGTACACGGAAATCATACCTCTGACAGGCACCTGCTTCCAAAATGGTTGCGTATGGAAATTGTTAGGAAATAGTAAATATTATTCAGCTATAAGGTGGCTTAGTTGGTGCTAGATGGGCTGTGAACAACGCGTGTCATCTCCTTTGAAAGAAGAAAGTTTGACGCGGAGGAAAAAAGCTTATACACCTATAATACATCAGACCCTACATAATGCTTTTCAATTCTGAAGATGCCATCATCGATGCAATTTTGGCTCTTATAAACGTCACTCGGTCCATCAAAGCACAGCTCTTCCAAGTCATCCAAGATATCTACTACTCTAACATCCTCCACGGTTCATCTATGAAGAATCTATCTAGCTCTGTCGACAGTGAACATTTCCTCAACAAGGAATGATTCCTCGAGTGAACGAGCCGACTCTAACTCGGAACGATTAACAATCTAATTCAATTCCAGAGTCGTTAGATACGGCAACTGAGGGCTCGTTAATACGCTTAAGTAAATACGCCCGTAATAACAGATAGCATTACGAAGGAATAGATTTTCGCGGTCACGCAACTCGCCAACCGGATTGCTGGCGGCTCTCGCGGCCGCGTGATTTCAGCCGGTGATAGTTCACAGGACGAGAGCGTTATCGACGTGATTAGTCCAAACGCGCATCGCGTCGTAACTCGCGACGGCGGCCTTCAAACGCAGTCGCTAAATTACGCTCATCCCATTTGCGTAGGACTTTCTCTACGCAAGATTTCCTTTCCGTTGCAAATAATCCCTTTGTTTGGGATTGATTTATTTCGCCGTGATTTTTCCGCCATTTTCGAAGTCAAGAATTCTTGTGTTTTTTT
>NW_026535284.1:9931981-9989388 GCF_026225885.1 Hylaeus anthracinus
TCAGGGGAAATGGGCCTTGGAACGGGACTCGGCATTCGAGACGGACGGAGCCCGAGGAGAATAGTTTAATCGATTGCACTTCCAAACGGCCATGTTCGATGGAATGTAGCGAGACCGTTCCAGGGAACACGGTTCTGGAATTTTCACTAACTTTGCTTGGAAAGAAGGGTTTATCTGAGATCTATGCGATGACGTGCTACTCGTGACGAAAATAATAGATTCTGAATAATAAACATTCATGTAGTCACGGAGCACATTCTCGAATTATCTTTTACCACGATATGAGCCTTCTTCCGTACAGTAATTAACAAAAATAAATTTATACATATTATACGAAAAGCACTGGTCATCCTACTTCGCGGGAACCGTTAAGGTTCCGTCGAGAATTAACTAACGTCGCGCCGTTAAAGTCTCCCAAAAGCGGTCACCGCTCCTTTCGACTTTTATTTCTCTTGGAGCGTTCGCGTCGATACCATTGAGGACCTCCGTTCTCGAGTCGATAATGCAGCCTTTGTGACATTGAAAAAGGCCCCGGTGCAGCTTCTCTACCTTTTTTCCAAGCGACAACCGTAAAAAGGCAATTATGGTAATCGGGAGATGAGTCGGTCGAGCGTAAAGGGATATTTTCGGTGGTTGCTTTAATTTCGTCGAACGTCCACTGGCCACGGGAGATAACGTTACGCTGGTAATTGGTTCGCAGTGTTGGCTTCCAATAGAAATAAAAGCAATCAAGACCGGATTTCTCGATAGGAACGGAGCGTAGGGAGTGGGAGGAATAAAGGTATTGCTTTATGCACAAGTCAGCTGGTTACTCTTCTTCAGGGAATTTTATTGTTAACAAATGATAAAAATGGATTTCGTTTTGCTTATTCCAATATGATAGGAGATGTATATGTATCTATAGAATAGATTACCAAAAACCAATAGAATTTCCACTCAGAAAATAGTTTGCAATACAATTCTATAGTCAAAGGTTTTAATTCAAGTGTATGTATGGAAGTACACCTGTCCATTTGTACTAATCATTAGACACTCGTCACCTTTGACAAAGGAATACATAAATCATACATTAAATAATTTAATGTATGATTTAATAATGCTCATTAAGGCTGCTTTGCAAATAGTTTCTGCACGCAATTTCCATCGTTCGACGAGCTCGAAAACTAGTGGCGCCACATGGAAACGCCGCGGCGCCACGTGTGGCGCCCCTCCCACGGTTCCTTCCCTCTCCACTCGCCACAGTCGAGAGAGAAGGAAGTCAGTGCACGGTAGAGCGTGGAGCAGAGCAGATCGCGGTATCTGCGCTGTCGTCGATCGCGCATATAACGGGTTCGGAGTGGGGAGAGCTCCTCCGCACGTGTGCTTCCCCGCGCGCGGACCTCCTTCGCTCAAATCGTCACGTTCCTCCATAGAAAGCTTATTAAATTCGAATCGTCGCGAAACGAGAGCATAATCAGAATCGATTAATTGGAATTCTACGGGCACCCGCGTCGGGAAAGTGTGCTCTTTTGTCGCTCGAGCGTGTACTCGTCTCTCTTATTCGATATTCGTCTAAGGGACACTCGCGAGATCCTAATTCGGAGCCGATAACTGCGCGTGCGAGCAGCTCTCGAATCGCTTCGGTCTGGCATTAATATTAATTAGGATTAGCGAATTAATAAGTGCTTTGAAGTGGGTTTCGTGTGAACGTGACCCCGAACCGAGACTTCTCGCGGTTAAGTGTGCAGAAACAGTTTTGCTTTCGCGGCGATGGGATTCGGTTGTAGGACGATCCGAGGATTGAATTCGTGAACGAAGATACGAGCTGTCGGGTTGAGAATTGGTGTGAAAAGTGTCGGTTTCTTGTGTCGGGATTGTGCACCAAGGATTCCTGGTTGGAGAACAGGGGAGTGAATTGGAGGTGCGTTTATGGGGTACTGGTAGGTAAGCAGACTGATTCTATGTGGATTTATCGTGGTTTCTTAGGGATGAAATAGCCTATTAATTAATTTCTGCTTTCAAGTGAGAAATTTGTGATTGAAATTGGAGTTGCGTAAAGTGTTCCTGTAGATAATGACCGAATAGTCTGAAGAAAGGTTTTGTTGCTCGAATCTGAGATCACAATTGTCACTTGAAAGCGGGGTAGATAGTGATTTTTACCTCGAGGCCGAGACCAATACGAATTATAGATGCAGAAGACCCCACCCTATAATAGCTTTAGTTTTCTTTAATTTATAAGATACTACATCCATACTACATCGAGTTCTGAGAAATAGCCTTAAATAAGTAAACCGAAATTTCGCATCATGGCATATAAATAAACAAGTCTACCGTCAAGGAGAGTCACCACCCATTTCATGTTTATGTTATACCCCCATATCAGTAAGGAGCGAGAAATCCTTTACCAGAACAATAACGTTCCATTTATTCTCTCCCTTAAGTGTACGCAGCTGTGTTATTAATTAAGTGGGGTTAGTAGAGATGGGTAATCCCCGTCACCGTTGTTCAGGGAATTTTCTGATATTTCCCGCGCTCGATGAATTAATTGCTGATTCCTCGCGGCCTCGTCGGTCCTGGCGTGCCTTTTTGCGATTGTAATTCGCTTCCTACTGCCGCTAGAAAAAGCACACAGGCCTGCAATTAAAATTCTACCGCGGCCGGGACTAGCTCGGTCGATGCACCTTTCCACGGGGGAACCACGAGCTTGCGGCTCCGTAAAAACGGTGGAAAACGTTTGTTTCGCGGTCTATGTCCGATTCGAGATTTCCTTTGAATCCTCTATTGCAGCGATGTTCGACCTTTTTACACGTGCGAACTGTTCCCGCAGTCGAGCGATTTCATTTCATGTAACGGGGAGTCGGTTGGCACATAGAAAAATACAAAATTAGAATCTAATAAATAATTATCAGAATTAAAAAGTAAATGTATTAAACTTGAATAGGGAAAGTAAATATTTTGATATAGGTCGAATAGAGTAAATACATGTGTGGATGCGTGTACGAAACTATTTGAGTGCAATTGAAAAGCGTAAATGTAAATTTTGCAAAGTAATGATAGAAAGTGCGAAACAGCAACGCGAATTGTTATCCTCAAATATCGCCGTCGCTCGAGACACACTTTCACACACTTCTAACCCCTCGAAGCGTCGTTAATTATTGACTTAGCTCCGTGGCGATTGTTAACTTGGACTCCGCGAGCAAAGAACTTCTCCTCATTACAGAGAGTTATTTACAATCAACCGTAGTCGAAGAGTATAGCCTGTAGAATTCTCGCCGCAAACCGTCTTTAACAGTTAGATCGTAATTTACATAAGCACACGCGTTACGAACGAACGTTCGCGGCAGCCTCGGCATTTGCCGACGAGTTATTTTGTATTAGAAATTCGTGGCGAGAAACAGACTACCGGCGGGTAGCGTGGCTTTCTCTTTAAAACGTCAACTTTAGCAAGTCTTTAAGTATTTATAGCGCGGCGCAACCGGTAACTGCTACTTGTTCGAAAGCTTACAATCCCGAGAGAGATTTGTTTCGAGATTGTTATCGCATTTTTCTTTGCCATACCTCCTAAAAACAAAAGAGTACGAAAACTATCACGCTGTAGTCGATACTTGAAACCTTAGCATTTTTATTTGCTTCTACATTGGTTCCTATGGGTTAGAAACCGTCTCCTCAGCTCCAGTCGTCTCGCTTTGCCCTACATGCATTGGTCCGCGTCGACTCCACTCGATTCGATTCAACCTGCACTCGCAGATGCGTGTATGCCTATACATCACTGCTGGGCGTTTCTCGAATAAATTTATATTCAACTCCAATTGCCCATTCATTATCTTCGAAATGTAATCGAAAGAACTGTCCCAGCAGTGATGTGCATACGTACACAGCCTCGACGTGAGTTATGACTTTTGTAAAAAGCCACCTGAGAACTGGAAAGCCGCGTATTGGCTCCGAGAACCATTGTAAACGACGACGCTCTAAAAGTCAGGGATACCCGCTCGATTTATCCCCTCGCTAATTTTACGCATCCTGTCGCTCGGGCTGCGAGACATGTTTCCTGCCAAAGCAGGTGCAAAACTTCTTTCAGCGTTCCGCGCGCGATAGCGATACCCGATGGACGGGGCCTGGAAGATGGCAAACGAAGCGGGCGCGAGCGAGAAAGCGACGGGGAGGATAACGGAGCGACGGAGAGCAAAGGTGTGCGGTTTATTGTTCAAGGGCGTCAACCAGCCGCATGTACGATATACATGAACCGTATACTTAGCAGTCGTATAATAACGAACAGCACATCGCGGTACCGTAACGAATGCATCACCGTTAAAGGACAGAAGACCGCGAACCGACAGTAAAAATATCGCTGCTTAAATATGCAGTCTAACTGTACACGGTGGAGCCTCTTCTCTTCGCAACTTGATGCTCGATATATAAAGAAAAACTGGGGAAAGAGCAGAGGATATGAGTGAGTCGGGTTGACTTTTCGGGGAGGATGTTGCGTGGGATAGTTGTTAGGGTTGACGGAAGTTCTATTCACTACTGATTGTATGACTGTACCGAAATTTGACAAGGGAATTCTCTACAATTTATAAAAGATAAGAAACTAAAAAATTAGATAATAATTGATTAAGACAGAGTAGAAATGACCCATGGCACCAGACTACATACTATCGCTATACTCCCTCGAGCGGACGCGTGAAACATCATTAGGGACGATATACGATTTAAATAATTTATCAGCCATGCGTGGAATATACGGTGCAGCATCCCCGCGTCCGATTCTAAGATACCGACGATTAACTCGACGATTTTTAAGCTTTATAATTGGCTAGCACGGGTGAAGCAGTTATCGCTTCTTTTTTGGGGGTGGGGTGGGGGGGGGGGGGGCGCTCGGGCGATTTATAACGACTTCTATTTATGAAGACAGGCGGCGCGTATGGCTCTCCCTTTCCCGTTTACGCTGATCGTACGATTTTAACTGGTTTTCCGATGCTCGGCGATCTCGGTTATTTAACTCGTTATTTAACTCGTTATTTAACTCGTCCTCGCGGTTTTTGTATTGGCTGCCAGCGAGATGGCGCCTCGTGAAATAACGTCTCCCTGAAAAGAAAAAGAGGTATTAATAATCGAGCTTTCCGACGTGGTGCTCGCAAATTAACGCTAATGCGGGTTTCAGGCACGGCGAAGTTCGAAGTTGGTTGTTTATACGTGTCGGTGAACTCCGCGATCGGGGTCCGCGGGACCCTTTGTTTCTCCTGCTGCCCCCTCCGCCACCCACCCCCGGAGGGGGTAAACCGCTGGCCCCCTATGCTACGGTTCCAGTGTTGCACGACGAGAATGTAGCCGCATTGTAGGCAACAACAACAACGGGCCGTAACTAAATCCGCCGTCAGTTCCATCCGTGGAAGTCCTTGGGGCCGCGAAGCGTCCGACACACGTTCCCCCGCTGAATATTCGCCGCGTGCATGCCCGTGGATAATCGATTCGATCGTAAAACGCACTCCTTAGGCCGTGTTTTCGAAAAAACCGCGGCCAGGATCGGGAACTCCCCCCGTCGCGAGATGGCGAATGGTGTTCTGGTTTGATCGAGACTATTTCGAAACGACGCGCGACGTCCTTGGCACGACCGCGGCGCCGCGACTAAGCACGATGACGTTTCTATTTGGTGGCGTGTTGGATGCAGAGGAAGTCGTTTATTTGATAGTCTTTTATCTAAGGTTTTGTTTATGGAGTGACTGCATTGAATAAAATGGGATTAAAGTCTAGAGGGATTGCCATTCTAAACAGAAAACTTGTCACCAGCCCTAACTAGTCTCAATCACAGATATTGCCTTCGTTCCCCATTTATCTCGATCAATTTGGACTTGAAAACAACCTGCTCCTTTAAACCCTCATCTAAAAATGCTATTTCCATCTCTCATCGCGACCATTCAACTACAAATGAAAAAGGTCCGCAGTCCACGTTCATAAAGACATAAAATATCGCAGAAGAAGGAAAGGTATGCGAATCGCCGTTCCCCTGGAGTGAAACCGAATCGAAATTGAGTTTCGTGTCTAATTGAAAGTCCTGGCCAAGGGTAACGACGACAAAAAATACCCGCTGCATGTCAGCGTCCAGTTCCGAGCGGCAATTTCGCGTCCGACAAATGTCCGAGGGTTCCCGCGTTAAAGGATTAAGGTTGCGCCGCATCCTCCCGCTGGTAAGTGCCGCGAGGAAAGGCAACAACGGGCCGTAACTAAATCCGCGAACAGTTTCCAAGCCCCGTGGAAGACCTTGACACTGGCTCGTCCCGACACACGTTCGTCGGCGATGTTACCCACGTGCAGAACCGTGGATAATCGATTCGATCGTAAAATACGCTCCTTAGGCTCTCTGCCCCGTTGCCTTGCACTTTCGATCTCCTCGCTCTTTTTTCCGTAAGAGACGGGGAACAACGTTTCCCGTAATCACCAGAGACTTCGGGACCCGAACTTCGGATAATTATCGTGTCGCCTGTCACGCGGCCAATCGGCTAAAGCGCGAGCGTCGTAGGAAGCGTAAACCAACTCCAGGGTATGAGATGTCTTATCGAAACGAAGGTGGGTTTTAATTAACCCTTGCATTCAAAGCACAATGGCTAGGCGTTGGTTGGCGGTTTCGAGGAGTTTTGTCTTAGATTTCTGAGCTCTAATCAGTATTTTTCATTAAAATCCCGAGCTCCGACCTGAATTTTTTCTGAAATTTTCGAGCCTTGGTCACAATCTTCCCTTAGATCACTTTCACAACAGTAGGGTGCCTCTAAGTGGCTGGACAGTGGAATGCAAAAGGGTTGACAATAAGACTGTGCGCCCAATAAAGATGGTGGCCTCGTTAGCGAACGCTGAAAATAGCGAACTCTCGCGAGCCTAGAACGGTAGCTAAACAATACTTCCTGGAAAGGAAAATGACGGGAAGACTAATACCGTTTGCCGAGGCAGATTGGTATCCCACTGGGTTAACTATCCTCAATTACGCGTTCCCTTTATTTCATTCTGGGTACTCTGCCTCGGTTAATTTTACACCAAATTGCGGATCATTGTTATGCCTTCTGACGTCGGACGCAATCAGTCGGCCGACGAGGCCCGAGGCCATCATCAATCTAGCCACAAAGTTACACTAGAAGAATCGCATCCTCGTTCGACTCGTTTCTACCGGGGAAAAACGCGTTAAGCGTTAATTCAATCCGGTGGGAAGGTTAAACATCGTCCGTGGTTGCCTATCCGGGGCTCTGGAAACAATTATCGCGCACGAAATTAATAGGCTCTAATCGAAGTTAATAACCCGTTAGGCGGTTGCAGGATGCGCCAAGGTAATAGGGAAATATCGGTGGACTGCGATTATTTATTTCGCCAGGATATATTGCCACTGGCGATGCAAGTGTATCGGCTCCCCACTTGCAATTAACCAAGGTGAACACCCCTTACGTGATTCTTGACAGAGAAGTTCCGGAGTAGGGCTAGTTAGGAATAGTTTCGCGTTCACTTGTAGAAACTACAGACAGAAATGGAATCTTTGAGAATCTAAGCTTTGCTTCATCTAGGGCGCAACGAAACTCGTATCGTATCCGAAATAAGTCGAATCTTTTGGTAAAGTAGAGTAGTACTATATCGATCAGGTAGAGTGGTCAAGTGGTAAGACAGACTATCGCTATCGATAAGGTAGCTTCAAGGTCCCCTGATCCATACTTCAACCCAATCTGGCCCCGAGGGCTCCCTACGCCCACGTACCCGAATCGTCAAACCGGAGGTGGTACCCTGCTAGCCAGCAGAGGGCTAAAATCCTTGAGAGCCGTCGAAAAATCCTTGTGGCTCCCTCTCAGTCCTGGTATCTCCTTTGATCGCCTGGTTCATCGATCCAGCCGTCTCTCTCGGCGATATCCTTCCTCCCAATCCCTTCGTCTTTGTCTCTCTCTCTCTCTCTGGCTCGTCTCCTCGTCCCTCGTTTGGAGGGCAGAGGTGGCTCGAGTGCACGAGATCGCAGCTATGCGCCAGCGGAAGATCGCCAGCAGGCTCTTATAGGAGGAGCGGTGGGCGCCTCCGCGTCGTAGTTATATTTAGATTCGCGCTGACCGGCTTCGTGCTTCTTGTTTTACATTTAGCCGGGCATCACACTCACCGACACTGGCTTCGTCGCTGGCTATCCGCCGCGAGTGCCCGGCCGTCTCCTCCTCGCGATTCCACAGCGGGAGAGATCCTGCGGGAGATCGTACCCGTTTAGACCGCCGAACGTCTCGTCCCGGGGCCCCGATATGATCCTCGGGCTCGCTACAACGTCGTAAACGCGACGAACCTACTCGCCTCAGCGTCAATAAGAGTGTAGCGCCTCTAATGGAGTACCTTGGCGAGGATTGAAAAAGTTTTGCTTATGGGACGCTGTCTGAGCTTCGGTAGGGGTCAGTTCCTCGGCCAGATCTGGCATTCGCATTTAGAAAGTAACGATAGAGATGGAATCCTTGAAAATTCGCGTGCGTTGGATTAGATTTGCAAGTAGGCTCGACCTACGAACTCGAAACTAAAACTTGAAAGGCTCGATATCGCGACATCATCAAAAATGGCCGTCATCGAGGAATTCAATTTGCGACGAATTTAAGGGTCCCAGAGTTAAACGAATGACCATCGATATATCATTATTATATCCAGCGACGTTAATGGACGGGACGTCGTTTCGGCGCTCCGATTACGGTGCTCAGAATTCATGCGACCAGCCATCGAAATTCTCGGAGGAACTCCACGAAATTGCGAGACCAGGCTCGGGACCAGCTTTGCCACTTATCTCCGATCGGTCTCATCTTGATTAAGAAGGCCCAATTGAATAAGATCGTCCGATCATGGAGAATCCACGAGGGAGCCACGCAAAAAAAAAAAACGAGCAACTTCCTTGATGCCTTGATCAGCCAATTAAGAGCCGAACTGGTGAGCCAAGAGGTGCGTGACTTGACCACCGTCGAATAAAATACTTTTCAGTATTTTATACTTCAAACATTCGCGTTTCCAATGGCCATTCGAAGTAGCGACTGTTTTTAATGCCAAAGTGACGAAAGTTTTATCGATAGAAAAATATTCTCGATCCCGTTGCAATCGTTACACCACGTTTATAGATGGTAATCTCGGTAGAAAGATAAAAATGAACGTTACGCTTGGAAATGAAGTCCTCGGTGGAGTCTTGAGGCCTGTAGTTATGTCTGACGTTTAGGGATCTTGAAATTTAGGAACCCCTAACGTTTGGAAGTTATTGCTTCGTGGCCGTGCGTTGCTATTGTGGTTTAAGCGCCGGTAACAAACTTGAACGTCACGAAACTATGGTAATTTCTCAGACTTAACTCGCAGCCATATGTAAGGCTTTGGGACCTACACGCGGAACGAGATTACTGATCTTTATAGGTCATATCGTATTCGGGATTCCGAGACCTATAACGGTTGAAGAGTAGGGGCTCGCAGTTCATAGCTCATTTTATGCTGTGTCCAACATGATTCATAACTTTACTCCGGAGAGAGCGAATAGTTTAGAATTGATGAAATTTAACGCTAAAAAGGTCTCATAGATCATAAGTCATGTAAGATGCAAGAATGTGGGAGGTCTCTTTGAAATTAGGAATTCAGCTCTATCAAAATATTAGAGCCAATCTTTGAAGATTGAAGATCCACGTTAATACCTAAGACTTAAATATCTATAACACCCTAGAATATTTTCTGGTCTTTCCCAAACACTTTCCTCGGCGCTACTGCCGATAGCAATCGCCTATCAGACATAGCACTCGCTCTCCGCGGAAGTCCTGTTAATTTCTTGGGCGATGAGCCCCTAAACAATGACGATTGTAGCTCGCAGGTTCTAGTAACAATGTCGAGCGAAACGGAACAAAGTCCGCTCTTCCTTCCTCCCGCGCGTGGGAAAGAGGGTAAAGTATCCATCTCTGCGGATCGGATGTAGTCGAACGAGCGATGATATCGGATCTGGTCGAGACGTTCGGTCGTCTAAACGGGTACGATCTCTGGTGGAATCTCCGTTGCGGTGGAAGAATGCCGCACCCGAGAGAAAGAAACGACGAGACCTCCTTCTGCGTGGTGCTGCCTCGATCGGTCCCAAAAGGTTTCGCGATGTTCGTAACATTTTCACGAGATCTCGAAGAATGCGGTGTAAAAACGATGATATTCGTAATGGGGAAGATTTGCTTGATACTTGTAAAACATACAGTGTCGTAGCTGGCAATCTCAAATTCTGATGTTCAACTACAAGTAGACGAAAATGACTAACCTTGAAATCTGAAATTCTCAGACTAGGTGTCCAATGATTTTTCTCCTGTCACTATCCGCCTCATGCAGACTATTTTCAATTAACGTTATAATCTGGCGCGGATAAGAGAATTGAGAAAATTAAATCGGGTGAAGAGGGGGGGGGGGGGGGCTGGAACACGACACCACGATGGCGTTCGCCGCGGAAAAGAAACCGATGAGTGTCTGCAATTAAGAGGCGGGACTTACAAGAAAACATCTGCAATGTAGATGCAATCCACTTAGTTGCAGATCCTTCGCCCCTATACGCTGTTCTTAATATAGACACGATCGTCGGTAAAAGGAAGCACGGACGAGTCATCCGGTATCAGGAAACCGTGATTCCTTTTTCGTCCTCGAACTCCAGGATCCAATCGCGTAGGAAAGATTGATCAACTCGCGATCATCGCATTTTTGGCCACTATTCTCGTTTTTTAGGGTCGAGGTGGTCGGAATCGCGAATTAAACCAAGTCTATAAGTTGAAGACTCTTAGCATTCTTTCTAACAGTCTTGCTTTTCCTTAAAAAAATTTATTCTAAGGGAATGGTTAGGTCTTCATCCTATCGTACAGTTATAATTCAAAGATCAACCCTTACACCCAACTTAAAATTTTCAAATGCATCATATCCTCGAGTGAAGTTTCAAAACATCAAAAAATAGTGCTTACTTCAGCAAAATAATCTCTGTTTTCTCGATACCATAATCCGGTCATCTTCTTGCAACTCTAACCTCAGAAAACGTCTAAAAGTATCCCAAATAATTCAATAGAGTTTTGAAGTCTTTTCTTGGAAGAACCATCAGTCAGCTATGCAGAAACGTTTTATAGTATATTGTTTGTAACCGGCTGCTCCCACAGTTTGAGCTCGGTTTCGTCGAGGAGGAATTGCTTTTAGCCGTCAGCGAGGCGCGTCCGAGGTCTATTCATTATTTTCACTCTCGATAATGCACCACCCCCGGCGCAAGGAAAGGTAGCTAATCCGGTCGACAGGGACTCAAAGTGCGCATTACCGCGCAAGAATTCCGGGAAAATGAACGCTCGATGCCCTGTCATTTGCCTCTCCTTACTTATTCCATCGGCATTAACATTAATACGCCATTAGATCCGTCGCGAAGACCTGTCACGCCACGAACATCAGAATTCCAGCTACCGTGATCTTATTCCGTTTATTTTCCGCCCCGTGTCATTAGGGAACGATGAATTGATGGGGAGGAATAAATGGGAAGAATTATTCCACAAGAGGAACGATTATGGCAACAAGAAGCGAAGGTCCTCGTTTAATTTTTCAATTTCTTTAAGGAAAAGAACGTTTTTTGGAGAATGAATAACAGTCAAGTAAACTTCTTATGTGCATAGTTTCTCTCATAACGAACAAATTAATTTTTTAATCTTCTTCCTCTTTGGTTCACTTCTGCACCTATAATTTCAGCAATATTCTTTCGGAATCTTTCTCTTATTCTTCGCACAACTATGACATAACATAGTTGCCAGGTCTTAAAAATAGCCCGCTCAAAATATAAGAAGTGATTCCGTCGTGTAAGAAAGTCTTCGACCGTCGAGTCACAAACGCACCACGTTCTCTGCGAAGGACCTCGCACCTTCGATCGGCCAAGAGACACGTTTCGCTCGAACGATCGGCGAAATTGAAAAACACCGAACACCGATAAACGACGTATCGAAACCGACCGAATCACTCGACAGGCCGATCGATCGCCAGTTTATTGAGTCGCAACGCGCGATATTGTCTGGAAGACAGGGACTGTAAATCCATACGCTGGTGCACGAGCGATCGTGCATGGATCCTAGAAGGAAACTGGACGGCAGGGACGTATTACCTCACTGCAGGGAGAGGGCAAGATAACATAGAAAAAGAGGGCTGAAGGTGTCATGGTAAAGAAAATTAATGAAAATGATAAGGATTATTTATATTACACGGTATAAAAGGACGAGCAAAGTCAAGTGTTTGAATTAAACAAAAAAGAAAATTAATACGAAGTATCGAGCAATGTTCGAAACAGTAGTTTAGAAGTTGAAGTAACGACTGAAATGGTAGGCTGTAATTTATTTCTGAGAAGAAAGGTGTCTCTCAGGGTGATTAGTTTCCAGGCTCTGGTTTGGCTAGATCCGTCACTGGGGGCAGGGACGACGAAGACGGAGCGAGCATTTCGCTTTCGCGTCTATTTCATAACAAAAGCCGCAGCTTTGCCCGTAGTGCTCGGACTCTGCGGTCGAGGAAGCATAAAAAGGCGCTGACGGAGGGGGAAAAGAGCGGGGAACGGGGGTACCTCGAGCAGTCAGCACGACGTCCTGCGACTTTTCAATTTTTCAAACATTCTAACATATACCTAGCAATTTTTCTCTTTTTACCACTTACATTAAACGATAACACAAAAGGTGCTAGACATAATATCTTGAAAAAAGATCTGCAGTAATCATATTCATTAACTCATTGAACGTGTTAATAATTGCAACCTCTAAAGGCAATCCTAAATTTATTTTTATGAAACACGAAGCATCTAGAACTTCCCTTCCTTCGTCCAAGCAACATCCTAGACCACCTAACGCGTTTCTATTCGCGAGAGATTTACGGATTAGCTGGTACGTGGAAGCCTGGATCGCGTCGAGACGGATTCTGGTCTCTCGAGTCTTCGTATTTTTTCGCGAGATTTAACACGAAACCGGGAACGAAGCGAACAAGCCGGAGAACAGGGACTTTCGTCGTAAATCGGCTTGTCCGGGACGATCGACAAGAAGACGCTGGGCCCGTTCCTCTCGAGTTGAGATCTAAACGGCGCGACGACGCGAACCGGCGTCCAGGTGTCTCGGTCGAATGGTCGGAAGTAAACAAGATTACGTTCCGAGGAGGATCGAGCCAAGTGTTTGCCGATTGTCGCCTAACGAGCGGGCGGTCGACAAGAAATTGAATTACGAGAAATTGGTCGACGACTGTTTTTGCCTGGGAAAAATTCGATGACGAGATGTTATCTCGTCGAGGATCGAATTTAGAAGCAAAAAGATCAGCTTTTAGGAAATGATAGAATCGTCTCGATACACTGAATTGTCTTGACAGACTGAAATCGGTTCGTAACGAAGTCTTCTGTAACCCTTTGCCGTTTGCTTTGGAGTTACTGTATTATTTTACCCAGCGTCAAATTCTCGTGTATCGCTTGTCCGAGCGTTCAAGTCACCGCGTGTCGCTTGCTCGGCCGTTGAAGTCTCCGCGTGCCGCTTGCTCGGGCATCGAAGTCTCCAGCGTTTGGCTCCACTGTCACTTGCTTCTCGTGAATTTCAGACATATTTTCACTTAATTTTCGACTAGTACAAGCTACAGTAAGCTCATATCCAATCTCACGCTTTATTTCCAAATAATTTTACTTTCCTATTGAACTACATAGATAAAACATTTACATGCATATGCACTTTAGTGATTGTAACGTAGTCGATACAACATAATCAACTATACATGCTTCGAGTGTCAGAGGAAAAAAATTCAATACCTTTATATAAACTGTTTTACATAAACCAAGAATGTAAGAGGATTGAATATTTCTTCCATCCAGCATCGCGTAGGCAATCACTCTCGAACCTTTCCATCGAATCTTTCCTCTGTCCTAAATCGAAGTAATCATTAAACATTCTTTCTGTGAACTACGGCACGCGGTCCTTTCTCCCAATTCATTCCGTCACGTACGCGCCTCCAGTCATATCCTCCTGCGAAGATGCAGCGAGTAAAAGGTCTCCTCTCGCCTCTCAGTCGCTCCTTGGTGCATGAACTCTGAGCTCCCCCTTTCTCTGTCCGCTCGTCTTCTCCCCTTTCCCTTTCGTCCTGCGCCGTCACTGTCAATAAGTTATGTAGCGGCGCACGTGCGCGCCCGCTAATAGAAGTACAAAGCCCGCTGGAAAGCCTAGTAGGAAAGCGGCTACCGTGCCAGCGTCGAGGCCTCGACGAGTGACCGCAGAATCATCGTTCCCGGTACACGAACGCTGACAGCCTTTCCAATTGTGCAAGCCAACCAGATGCAACCGTGGATCGATCGACCGGTCGGGAATTTAATGCCTCTCGATTGTTAACGTCTGGTTAACACTCGCGCGTGCCATTCTCGATTTAGCAACCATTTTTAAACGACGTTAACCGTGACCAAATGTGAACTATCCCCTCTCGACAACGGACTTTTCTTATTTTCAATTGATTGGTAATTCAACTGTCACGCATTATCTCCATCGGGAACTCTCGTTAAAATATTTTTAAATCTCTCCCCCTAAATATTTCGACTGTTATAATATACCCAAAGGAATAACAACAATTCTGATGAACGTGCACAAAATTCTCCTCGACTGTGGTTGAAATTGCATCGAATTTTGAGGAGCACAGAGGGCTTCTTGTCCCAGAGGTTTTCGGTCTGACGGCCACAGTGGCCTCGAGGAACACGCGGAGAAGATTACCTGCGAGAGGAGAGGAGGGGGAGAAAGTAAGGTGCCGCAAAGAGGCTGATCCGTGATGGACGACGTGCGACCACTTTTTAAACTCGTGCCACCTTCCAATTAGCAATTATTGAGACGTTTCGGCGATCGGCGCGGAATCTTAAGAAGGACACGTCTTCGTCCAAGGACTGGCAATGCCTCGAAGCTCGCCAGCGCGAAAAACTTGGACGTTCGGGCCCTTTTAATTGCTTACGACTTTATACCTCGCTTGCAATTACTGGCTCCTGACAATTTTTGGTTATTCGAGGCTCTCGAATGTTGCCCTATTAACTCGATTAATTGTAAATGTTTCTAGATGATTAGTACTTTACAAAATGAAGAAAACCATACGTGAATCATTCAATAGGGATATATCTTTGAAAATATGTTCATATTTGACAATCGAAGAACCATTTGACAAAATCCAATATCTAAAAAGATTTCAAATAAATGTCAGCTCACTTAAAAATGAAGAATAATGGAATTAGCAAAAAACCACTTCCTACAAGAACAGGTCCCATCGACGAGGACTGAGAACCCTGGTCCAGGATATGATGGATGCCCACGTTCTTGTTGAACCGTGAGGAAGTTATTACGGTTGGCAAGAGGTGACGGCAGCGAGGCTAGTCAAAAGCAGGAAAAAAACACAGAATGTCGAGCACGCGGTCCCCGAAGCTCCCTCGAAAGCTGCCTCCTCCTCTTCCCCCTACTCTGTACGAAAGTAATTGGTTAATGAGCCCCAGGCAATCTCGCGTCCGATCGCCGAGCGTCTTTTTCCTCCGTCCCCATCGAAAGGAGTTTCTTATCCAGGGCGGAATTGATCCTCCAGTTTAATCTTGTTCGCCAAAGGGTTCCGAAGCGAGCTGACTGCAGGAAGAAACAAAGACAGTGGATAATTCGCCCTTCCAGTTGGACATCAGTCCACTGGAGTCCAAATCTCCAGCCTCGATCTCGAGGAGTCAAGCCCATAAAAAATATAGTAAGTTTTCCATATTTACGAATATCGTGGCCTTTGATGAAACTATACCATGAAGAATAGGAGTATTCTATAGCGAGTTGAGAAGATATTTTCTGACGTCAAAGAGCTGGTACTCTCCGAGAAGGATCTCCTTTTCCTAACCCCTACTGAAAAATTTCTCCCCATTTCCAGTAGCCATTTCTCTCATGGAAGGTCTCACGATGTGTCACTCGCAACCATAGATCGTCAAACCTGTTGCAGGACGTCGACCCACGCCATAAAGTTCCTGTTCGCGTTGCATTAGCAGAAATGACAGGGTGTATCGCGACGATCCCGATGGGGGGGATGCACTTTTCTCGATGAAGGAAAAGTGAAGGCCTGCGGATGGTAAAAAGCCGTGGCGCGACTAATTGTATGTTATTAGCCGAGCGTATGCAAAGGGTCCTGGAGATGAAGGCGACGTTTCCCCGGCGATTGCGCGAAGAACGACGAAACAATTAACTAGACGTTCGACGAACGGAAGGCGTGCATCGCCTAATAGAAATAATTGCACGGGAACGGGAACAAGATGGATGAAACCCGAACGGTTGTACGATTCCAGCTATGGTACCGTACAATGTATCAACACTTTGCGACGATTAACAGCGCGAATTGATGAACGACCCTCTGCCGTGCGCGGGGCTGGAATTTCGTGTCGTTGGGAATGATTTATAAACGCTTGTTTATGGCGCTTGATCGCTGAACGGGTTACCACCTGACACCTTGTTGATGGGGATCGCGCTGGCGTGTCGCGTGACTCGAATGACTAATGCGCGCCGCGAGGCCTTTTTAAGAAGATTTCTCGATAGGGGGTTGTCGACAGTCTGAAGAGAAATGATAGAAATGGAGTGTCGATAAGACTGGACTGTAGGGTGAACTAAGTCTTGGTGAACGAGGACAGGCTGCTGCTTATGGATATTGCAACTGTTCATGGATCATTGGGATTATCTTCTCTCTTGTCAAAGAATTCTACATTGTATCCACAAAATTGTATCATTCACGATGTCTAGGAATCGAAGTATTCGCCACAGACCCAGCCCAGGCCTCGACTATTATGAAACGTCAACTCGTAAAACCATATCGTTGATCACTTTCTCCCGATAAGAATGTTTTTTCGAGCCAGTAGACGCTAGTTAAAGCGTGCCCAGCCCAAGTCTACACCGTCTAGTTCCGCTCAGTGTCAATATCGGCCTACATTCGATCGGCCTTGAATCATTAGCGGCACGCAGCCCGCCGTATCGGTCGCGCAGCATCGCGAGATATCGATCTAGATCCCCGTGGAATAAGGGGGGAGAGCAGGGTATTCCCCCCCCCCCCCTCCCCAGTCAAAGCTCCGCCGCCAAGCGTTCCCGCGTCGAGGATTGCGCAAGCGCGGGGCATAGTTTCACGTCACCCGCCATACGTTCGCGTTGGGCGTAATTAGATTAATACGCCCGCGAAATTAGATTAAGAAATGTTGGGGAGAGGCGTGGGTTACAACTTTTTCGTGAGAACGCCAGAAGGGTTAATTAAGCCGCGGAGTTGTCACGTATACTGAAAGAGATACGGGGGAACTCTAAGACCACTATGGTATGTTAATTTTGCACCCTTCTGGGTCAAACACGCGAAAGTGTTCACTGCTGTGGAGGTAGAGTTGAAGTAGGAAGGGTAATGTGGAGTAACGAACCTTATCGGTGATGCAGTATATGCACGCGATATAATGTAGGCTGGTCAGATGGTAATTATAGTGCACTGTCGGTTATGGAGGATACTCCATCGATAACGTGGAACCCTTGGTCTTCCGCTAGTAACGTAGAACACTCTGTTGGTAGGTTCCACGACCCCTTGAAGATACTACCACTAGAAAGACCACGATAACGAACGTGTCAACATCTTTGGCTCAATATGCAAATGTTTTCCTGAACAATTTGACGCAATCACGGAGAGTGAAGATTGTTATAACCCGCAGGCTGGGTATGTGGGGTCACGAACGGTGTTTCGAAGCTTTGAATGAACCCAATCCATATCTGACCCAGTTCTCCAGAACGAGTATCGTTCTTGAAATACGGCGAAGGTCGAAACCTTTCGTAAACCTTGACAACAAATAACAATAGAAACACCGTTGAAAAAAAAAAATGCTCGTCTATATCTAACCCGATTATGCGAAATTGATATCGTTCCTCGTGAAATATGAAGTGGGTGGAAATGTTTAGAAAGATCGTGGCTGGTAATGGTAGCAACAATGGTCAGAAAATAGTTGGAACGGATAGAAGATAGAGATAGGGATCGTTTCTTTGAAATACGATTAAAGATTCGGAGGTAGACTCCGTGGCGGAGGATCGTGGCGTTCTCGATAGCCTGTACGATACTTATCAGACTCGATGACGATATATAGCACAGCGGACGCCTACGAGCGGACAAACGGTGTCGCAAACTCGGAAACACGGCATCTAATCGTAATGTTTTATTGTTACACGGCTTTCTACGCGTGGCCAGGAATTAGCTCGCGAACTTCGGCTATCTCGGAACGGGATTCCGTGTATTTTTGGAGGTCGATCGATTGGAAACCACGGAATCATATAAACGGTTAGTTCCAGTACATTTACCAGAGAAAAGTTTTATTAAAGCAAGTAACGAGGCAGGTACTGCGTTTATCGATCGAAACTCAGTTTTGTTATTTTATTTATTTGTATTCAAACTTCCATTTACAGAATTATCTTATAAATTATGCTTGCATTCTCGGTGATGCTTCTATTGTCTTTTAAAAGGGTTCCTAGCTTCATTGGCCGAAAGTGACTTTGGTATTATTTAAAAATTTCATTTGGATAGGACAAGAATATACACAGATATTTAATAATATTAAAATAATATCGTTGATTCCACGCTTGAAATATTCCTATAGATGAAGATTCAGATCCATCTCGCAGCTCTGGAGATCTCGAAGAGCAGCTATCGACGCCGTTCGATCCGAGCGACATATGCACGAACGACGCCGCGCGGAGCTCGCCGCCCACGAATAGACGAACGTGTGTCGCAACGACAGTCGACATCTCCGTCTCTCCTTCGCTAGAGAACACGGTCTCTCCGTCTCTCCCTCGTTGTAAGAACACGGTCTCTCGTTCGCTCAGCGGCGGCGGCTGATTTATCGACATGCCCTCGAATTATATGCTGCGGCTTCGGGCAGCTTTCACCGTGGCTCCGCGTGCACGGCTACCACGACGCCGACGTCTCTCCCTGCCGATCCTTTTGTTTCGTTCGAGCCAATTTCGACACCGCGCGATTGTCCTTGCGTCCGCGACAGCGTAATCGCGTCGCGTATCGATACGCGCTGCGACAATCCGAGAGGCCCCTGACCTGGGCCCCGTTGCGTACCTTTTATCGCGACCAGAGCGCCGCGGTGCCCGAGAATGCGCCTCGTCTGCAAAAATCGACAGAGGGTGGGACACTGGGTGAGCGATGAGACGTTCGATTCTGTCGCATCGCCCATTGGACGTGGACTCGAGGATAGAAGAAGCTGACCGTGGGTTGGAATGGGAGAATCTTAGGAATTTGAGGGAAGATTCATAGTTGATTGGAAACGGGACGAGAGCATTGAAATTCGCGTAATTAAGGTAGTCGGTACTCTATGACGATCTTCCATACGATTCGCGTTCAATTATCCCCAAGAGTTTGAGGCTCGTGCTTAACCTCTCGTGTAATCGGTGACTTATCAACGACCTACTTCTGTGCCGAACGGAAGACACGATGCGCGCTGCTAAATGGCCATCTCTGCCTCGTCAATACAATGCAACGAGGCACGCATTGGAGGTAACGGTTATCCAGGATCTATCGAAGCTCCATAAAGGGCGATGTTTAGGTAGCCAACCATGCAATGGTGTGTGGTACGAGTGTCCCGTAATTTCTGCACATCTAGCTTCTTACTGGGACCTTAAAGAACATGTTCACTTTTAGCTTAGCAACACATCCCTCCAACTATGTACTTTCCAGATCGACATCTTTTATGCGAAGGCTTGGAACAATCCTCGAACTGTCCGTAAACCTCATCTTGTTCCGTAACCAGGTGGTCTCGTTGGCTCTTCTCAAGCTTCCCGAAAGATACGAGAAATTGTGCTCGAGGCGATGCATCGGTCGCCTCCGTCCCCGTGTAGAGAGATGTCTCCGCTGAACCTTGAAACAGGATTCCTCCCAGCGATTCGAAACGGTCGTGGCCGGCGTGTATCGGATACAATGCGATCCGTCTGTTCCCGTATCGCGTAATCGCCTTATCACGGGAACACGCACGCCGCGCGAAAGGAACGTAACGGTTTTCTGCGTTCGATCAAAGCACCGTTCCAAACGGAAAAATTCCAATACGAATTTGCATCGAGAGGCGGCGGCGAGACCGCTAGAATCCGCCGTGAAAGCTTATGTGTGTAGCGGCGGGATTCAACCTCGCACCTCGCACGGTAAAAGGGGGGTTGCGACCGTGTAGGAGAATGCAGGACAGAGGAGTGTGTCGAATAACTTCCTAGAGGCGCGCCTGTCACGACGCCCCGGGTCATTGGTCACCCCCGTCCTTATCTACGACCGGCTGTGGGGGCCATCTCGAAGGCCCCTTTCAGACGGCTCGATTTTCACCGCGCGATTTCATTATCCCCCCGATATCCGACGTAAGGCCCATCTGAATGGGCCTTTCACACGGCCAAGCGATAAATTGCTTTAGGGAGATCGTTAGAACGGCTGAGGAGGGGGGCGTTGATCCAACGCGCTTCCGCGTGAGTCCCCCAAACATGAGACTGACGATGATTCACCTGGCAGTGACTAATCGTGCGTTTTTTTTTTTTTCGTAGAATTGTTTCTTCATTCGGTGGAATGTTTGGAATTGGGGACACTGGAATCGAGGTGGAATTTTTGTATAGTCATCCTGAATCCTAAGTGTAATCGTGACGAGTGTAACGTAACTCTGAGAATAGTTCGTTTTTGTTCGTGTAAGTGGGGGAATGAGGTTTAATGTCAGCTTGGAGGCGAGGTGATCTTATATCCAGTCATTGATTTCATCTTGGTGGACCTAGGACGATGGTAGAGTAGCTGGTCAATCAGAGTGATGTTTGGACCTGGTGAAGGCAAGATGGCTTTCCACTGATCGTTACGCTGATGCTTGGGACCAGGAATCTAGAACAGTGCAACTACCTTGAGATACCGCGACTTCCAAAATCCAAGTGTTCGTATTCTTTTGATACACAGTGTACCTCCACCAAACACTTTCTCGTGCAATCCAAGTTTCCTAGAACTCACGCCATTTGGCCAATCGTCGCTGTATTTCACTCCGCTCCAAAGGAAAGCGATAATTGCCGTACGTTTCAATCGCCGCGGAGCGACCACGATTTATGTAATCGCGTCCACGATATTCGATACGTCGAAACGGCGGGCAGGTAACACGGAAGCGTCGTCCAGGTTCACTTCTGGAGCACGCCCGTTCCCAAGCGTTCGCCATGGTACCGCGGAATTTCCGTGCCGATCGGCATAACCGTGAAGCAATTCGTCCAGGGGAATCGTTTAATGCGGGCCGCAACGATGGCTCGACGGCCGAGTCACGATCGGTTACTTTCCTCCATCACAGATACAACGCTTTGGAGAAATCCGAAACAATCGACGGCACCGCCCATTTACGTACACTCGGGCATGGTGTACGCTCGTTAGGTAACCAGGCTTCGAGATACCCGTTGTAGATCGTCCGCTTTAATCGTCGGTTACGCTGATGATGATGCGAACGCCACGAGGAAGTAACGGGAAACGGGCCCTCCATCGACTCGAGCAAATTTCACGCGTTCCTCTGATCTCGAATACAAATTTGAAAAATTTAGAGGAACCCCTTTCCCTGTAACAATCACCTCTCAAAACTTGGTAGGAGTCTAATCGAAAAATAGAGAGACTGGAACTCACGATCCTCGGATTCACAGTCGACTGCTTTTCCTAGAATTCGTTAAATTTATATATTTCATAAACAACAAGTTCAGTAGTCTCGAGACAAAGTTTGAATTCTGTTGAAATGTTGACGAGTTTTAGTGCAGTATCCTGGTAGCTAACGAGTGATCGAACGTGTTAAAGTTTAAAGTAAAGGATGCACCATCTTCCCAGCTAACCTCTTCGTCGTTCAATTTCCAGATGGAGCATAGAGGCGTGGCGGCCGAGCAGCAGGAGCATCAGTAGCGATCAGCGATCGTCGGGGCCCTGAGTGGGCTCCTGATCACTCGACGGGGACGTCGGCACCGGGGTCCGTGCTCGCGAGGGTGGGCGGCGTTGTAGCGCCGCGATGGCCGCGACCGACGGTCAGATCGTGGTTGCGGCGGCACGTTGGGCCGAGGAAGCGACGTACCTTCGCGAATTCGTCTCCAAGTACCGTCTCCCTGCGGTGATCAAGATCACGAAGGGCCAGTACGGAGGGCTGGGGGTTCCCACACTGCCCGCGCCTAGTTTGCAGAGCACGGCGCTGCTGGTGTCCGCGGGACGTCGACGGAAGATCGTCGCGCAGGCGGTGAAGATCAAAGAGGGTCGCAGGGTGGTGGGTGTGGGGCCCAGGCTGGCTATACCCGACTCTTACGCGGGTTATTTCGAGATCTTGAGCGAAGAAGGAAGAGCTGTGCGAGGGATGGAGTCTGTGAACGAGCTGTGTCGACGTTGCCCTGACGAGGGGGCTCTGGTCAGGGAGACTGTGCGAGGAATAGCTTGCAGAGTGGACGACGACTCGGGAATAGTGGTACCCGAGGGTACGAGGACCCTTGCAGCGGGGGAGACTATAGTGATGGCGGGGGAGGTGAGTCTCCCCGGTCGTGGTAGATTTCTGCGATGCGTCGACTGTCGGGGCGAGAGCGTGCTGCTCGCGATGGACCAGCGGGGTCGCTTCAGCGCTCTGGCGCGCGAGGACAACATAAGCGGCGTCCACACAGCTAGAGCGTTGTTGAGCAAGCGACTGCCATTAACTGTCAGACTGGTGCACGGCCAGCCGCCCAGGGGATTGAAGTCGTCGTCGCAGTTTGTCCCAGAACTGAGGCTGTTGTCCACGTTCGAAGAAGAGCACGTATTCGCCTTGCCTCTGCAGAGAGAGGGAGCGGCGGTGGCGTTGCCGCTTGCAGCTCCGCTGAAGCTAGTGAAGGCGAGAAACGAAGAGGCTCTCAGGTCCATGCAGGAGTTCACGAGGCTGGTGGAGCGCGCGTCCCGCCTCGTAGCCGACGTGGCGGATCGCGCACACGTTCTAGATGGTCGTTTAGGCGAGAGCAAACCCTCCAGGCAGACCAGAAGCGGCTCAGGCTTCCTCAGGCGGTCCTCAACGAACTCTGACAACGGACCTCTGAACCACCACAGGAACAACGCCAGCCACCATCATCATCACCATCATTATCATAGCAACGGGCATCAAGCGTCATCAGGTCACGCGGCATATCGAGACGAGAATCGTGTCCCTCCGTCAGCATGTACGGAAGAGTACGACGAGATAGATCAGATTTACGACTACGTCCGCGGATTTGCGCCTCTGCCTAAAAGCGTCAGGTCACCCTACGAAAGTCCTCTGCCAGGCACACAGGGCTCCAGTCCTCCGTTGACACCTGTCACAGTGACGATCGCGCCCTTGTTGGACGACAGACCGGAACCACCGCCCATAGAAACCATTCCCACGAAGAAGATTCAGGCGGAGAAGAGGACGAGGCGCGCCGTCAAAGAGGCCCCCCAGCCTAGAGTCGAAAAGCCGCCCCTGGCCAAACTCTACGTGAAGAACAGCGGCACTCAAAGAGGACGCCCTTTGATGAGGCAAAAGAGTGCGTCGCCGTTGAAGGAGACACCTCCTGGGTACAAGGGTGGATCTCCGCTTTTTAATATACGATACAAGAGCCTGACGAACCTTCAACAGGCCATGGAGCTGGATGGGACACTGGACTCCAGCCATTCTGGAGGCAGGACTTCGGGGGACTCCGGTGCTGGTGCTAAGCTGCCGGAAAAAAGGTACAGGTACACACATGCACTCGCGATATAGTGAACGTACACATTTATTGAAGTAATACGTAGTATTAATCCTTTGCACTCGGATGTCCTCTATGTGAGAAGATGTATCGTAAGTTTAACAAATTTTCAAAGTAAGACTATTTAATGTAATGCGATTCCTGTTCGCACATTTTGCAACGATATGGCGCAGAGTGCAAAGGGTTAAAGTAAGGTCGAAGATGATACGAAGCAGATAAGATCCTGAGGAGATGCGTTCTTCCATTGCCATTCGAGGCACCGATCACTGTGCAAGTCGGGTACCCAATCAATTGTGTTCCCGATTCGCAATGCCGGACCTCGAACGGTGTTAACACATCGCTAATTCTCGATGAAATTGTTCGTCGTCCACGCAGATCGCGGCGTCTGAGCAGACCTCGTTCGTTGACGAATTTAGTGTGGGAGCTACGCGGAGGAAGTGGCCTTGGCTGCACGAGACCGGAAACCCCGCCACCTGCCACAGCGGCACCGTTGCCACCGACTAAATGCGGACCACGTCTCGCTGTCACCGTAGTGGCACCTCGACGTGTCGGCACGCTCTACCTCTAACTCGTGAGTAACGCTTAGTGAGTAAATTTTAATTCAACATTCCCTCCAAACCTCACCCCCAAAACCTCTATTTCCTGACTCATGACATCTACCAAACGCAGTCTCCTACTCGCCTAATCGGTCTCCATCGCGGTCACGCCGAGTCAGCGGAGATCCCTGGTCGTAAACTTCAAGTTTCTTGCGCACGGTCTCGTAAACGGCGCGCAAAAGGGACGGGATTGCTAAAATCAGCGCTAACGCGATCACGCCGCACGGCTGTTATCCGGCGAGATTAATTTCCCTGCGGCTGGTTTATCGTCGCGAACGATACGTCGAACGTCAGGGACAGTCCTTAGCGCAATCAGCCAGGAAGGCGTACCGGTTATGGGGCAGTTAGAGCGTACTTTGTACGGGAATCATTAAATTGACAGGATCCAAGGCTCGTGGTCGATCCTTTAACGAAGCATTTTACTGGCCGTTGTAAAAGGCGGGCAGGTGTTTCCCTATTGCCTTTGAGTCCTTATTCGTTTAATCGCCGTTGCGCCGGCCTCTGATCGTCATAACCGCAGTCTAGGAAACGCACCTGTGCCATCCAGGAAGCGGTCGGTCTTATTGCGAATTATTGTTGGCTGGCTTCCGTGGCTCCTCGACCGCCGCGAATAGGGGAGGGACTCGCCTTTTCTCCTCTTCGTTTCAGCGAAACGTGAATTTTCGTAATTACACCGACGACTGCAGAAGCACGACGCAATGTCCGGTGCGTGTTTCGCGCTGCGGTCATTGCTAGACGGCTGGGTATAATTAACCACTATTGGATAGTCCACCTGCAGGTACAGGTGGACGCTGCAATGTTTCGTATTTTGTATCCTGATGGGCAGACGACTCTGTAGGGGGAGAGGGGGGGGGGGTTGAATGATCCAGGAGGATGCTGGAAGAGTGGAGTTTAAACGTCTTCATGGGACTCTTGTAACTTTGATCAAGTACATGTCTAATAAAAAGTAGAACAATTCCTATATCTCATCGACCAAACGACGATCCTATACTCACATCTTGAAGGTCCAAACATTCATAAGAAGAAACAGACAACTAATAAGAAGTAAGACTTTCTACATCGACAACTCCTCGTATCACCTCGATGATAAAGGACCGTCTAATCGATACTCCCAGCAGTGGAAATTAGCGAGGTCCGCGCAGGTTAATCAGCCACCGATTCCTCTCCAGTTCCGCTCAGTCGAAGGAGAAACCTGAGACGAGGAAACGGAGGGGCCCAGGAGATAATGAGAGAATCGGAAAACGAGAGAAAGACGGAACGGGAGATAACCTGAACGGGCGGGACAGCCCGAGGATACGTAACGTCATCCTCGCTCGGTGCAGCGTTATAATAGCCCTGGTTTGCCCCGGAGCCGCTCCGTGAGCGGAATTAAACGAGAGCAGGTTCAACGGCTGAACAAACCGTGGCTTCCGGTCACCGGTTCCCCTGCCCGCCCCCGCGCCCAAGAACTCGATCAGGTATTACGAAAATTACGATTACTCGGAGAAGAAACCTGACTTTTCGGCTCTGGGGCTTTTATGCAAGGATCAGGCGTCCTGGTAATCCCGTCTTCCTCCTGCTGATGTCATCTTCGGTCTGGAGATGCCACGGTAGTTTATGACGAGGAGTAAATTGGTCAGCTGAAGGGAAATTAGTGAGATTGGAAAAATAGACATGAGACTTGAGCTTGTTGTCTATATGATAAGACCTCGATTCGATTACCTTGTCCATTTCTATTTACTTTCACGGGCTCTACTTGTCCAACACCCATGAATCCCTATTAAATACCTTCGCAAGAACCTGAAATCTACCACACAAAGGTCTTTGTTGCTCCAAGAGTGGCAATCGGGGGAAGGCCGCCAAGTTTCTCCTACATCAGCAGTCGCCCGATCCCTTTTAATCAGTTGAACGCTCCCAGGACGAGCCACCCCTCGGTGAAGGATGCTCAAGGACACCGTTTCCTGCTTAATTAATTAACCACCGTCGTCCGCTGCGTAGCCGGTGTCTCCCCTCCATTTTGATCGAGGTCGACACCTGGTAATTTTCAACTGTCGCGTTCAGCGGTGGCAGGATGATGCGTGCGCATGCAGGTCCAACACGAGAAACCTGAGGCAAGCCACAACCAGTGGATCGACCATTGGTAATTTAGAATAAAACGATGAAGTCAGGTGCTCCAATGGGTTTTATAGAAGACTATGAAACTTGGAGAGCCAGTGGCGGTAGGGACTTGGGTCTACTAACTTTAGAGAAGTTGAAGTGAATCTTTAAGAGGTGGAAGGATAAGAAGATTAAACAACCGGGGGGCCTACGGGTCAAGGGGAGTAAGCCTTAGGAGGTCCAAGCGTCGAGATAACTAAGAGTTAAGTAACTATGAAAGTTAAACATTAAGGAAAGAAAATGTTAAGAGGACAAAACGCCAAGAGAATTAAACGTCCAGAAGGCTAAGCGCCAAGATACCCACTTTCCAAGACACCGAATTCTCTACTTCTAAGCAACCAATCATCTATCTTCAAATTCAAGTACCCCCGGCATCGGCGGTCACAAACAGGAGATGTCGCAACGCTCCCTTCGCAGCTGTTTTCACTCATATGCTCGAATTCATGCATATTTATCGCGTTACCTAGTGTGCATTGCATGCAAATTACGGAACGAGAGAGCTCCTCTGCTCGTTACCCGGTGGGCAACTCCGTCCCATTGTCTGCCTACATCTTTTCCGCGGATACCTAGAAGATGCCGTCGCGGCATAGTTCACCGTCTGTCTTCCCTCCTGAGTCACGCGACTTTTTCACCCATTTACGAGCACACCAGGATGCAGGAAGAAGAATCGAGGATAATAGGAAACGGAGACGACACGGAGAGACGGAGGAGGATGGGTAGGCCCTTCTTTTCAGGGAACGCTACCCACGATTTTAGACGAGATTTTTCGCGTTTGGAGACGTAGGTGCGCCTGTAGGTCTTTGGGACGACAGTACCGTTGGGATGGGTACGAGGACTTGGTTAGTTAATTGTTCTTGGGCTTTGCGTCGACAACAATCGGGCCATCCGATGCAACAATGTGTTATTTAATGGAGAATTCATTTCAAGGAAGGCAAGAGAATATAAAGATAAGCCTAAGAAAGCGAAGAAGAATATTCGCAGTGTTTCAACGTTAAAAAAACGACCAGAAGAACATATAAAATTTGAAATGAAGTTCTGTTTTTCTAGAATCATCAATTCTCGTGGAAGTATCACGCCCAAGTGTTTATTTTTGTAGTAATGGCAGCAATAACAACCCATATTCCGCTATTACTCTCATCACCAGAACACTGGTAATTGACTGCAACGAGAAGAGATGGCTCTTTAATTCTTGTTATTAGAGAAAAATCCGTCTCGATCGGTCGTTGATTTCGATTTCCTCGTTGAGTATTTAATGAAAACGTAGAAATTGTAAGTTTGGTAGGCGATAATTAACCGGGAGGCATGGCTCCGTGTGCGCGGTGCGTTAACAGGTCCGGTTTGAAGTCGCGTGTTTGCTCCTTTTTGGTACAGGCTTCTTCTTCGCTAACCGCCAACAGGAAGTAATTCCTGCATGTCTTTCCTTCTTTCTGCTCCGTTCGTCAGGTCGCCGTGTGCAAACATAAAATCGAGACAAATACGTTGATTTTAATAGTTCACACAAATAGTTAAAATAAATTACTCGAAGTCGAAGTAAAGAATTTTAACCAATTTCAATAACGAAATAAATTATTCTAAACCAGAATGAATCAAACTTGCCCTAGAGCCTGTACCCTAGCTGCAAGTGAAAAAGGGCGTTGCGCAATTGCGATTCCAGGTTTCGTTCGCGTTCCAAGTCGAATGCAAATCGTTTGCCCGATGGGTACACGTATCGGCCTTCACGCCCACGCGTCTCCCCCTTCTCGGGATGTAAATACCCGCGACTCTCCGCGAGGACACGCCTCGACCCTGTTGCTCGCGATTTATAATCAGTTTACGACGGTAGTCGGTAACGGGCGCCGGAAAAATGGAAAAAGACAAGGCGAGTGGAAACCGTCAGTGCCTGGTCAGACACGGGTTAACGACGACGGGCTCTCTCGACGCTCGCTCGAAGGAAAAAAGAACGGTTGTGAAGTGGAACCTGTAGACGATACCGGAGAACAGATACGGGTTCCCTTTACTTTTCGATATTACAGCGCGCTGATAATAATTTCGCCTCGATAAACATGCCGATAAGCAAATCGGTTGTAACGGTAACGCTCGACTCTTTTAACCACTCGACTTAAGCTTATTCTCATCGTTTCCACGGAAAATTAAGCCGTTTGTCAAGATAGGTGTTATCTTGGGAAAGTTTAAAAATTA
The DNA here is from genome assembly GCF_026225885.1 of Hylaeus anthracinus. Lineage (NCBI taxonomy): Eukaryota > Metazoa > Arthropoda > Insecta > Hymenoptera > Colletidae > Hylaeus > Hylaeus anthracinus. The sequence goes on from NW_026535284.1 coordinate 9,960,573, forward strand.
GTCGTGAAAACGAGTATGCTGTACAGTGTGATGAACTGTTTTTATTCCCACTTTGATGAACCGTTAACTGTCTGTGCTCTCTCAATAAGTGAAACAAGTGAATTGCTTAAGGGAGCTTATTAATTAAATTCGAATTCAAATTAAATTTAATTAAAGTTCTTCTAATAACCAAAGATACAAACTCCAAAAATATTTCGAAAAAACATTAGAATTTCATTCTGGAGGTTCACGCTATCCGAATCGATAATTTGATCTCAAAGGGAGGTAACGTCGAAGGTGGATGTTCGCGAGGTCAAACGCATTCATCCGCGCGTTATTGTTGCGCTGTACCATACGAGTTATCGTCAGCGTGGCGGCAGTCACGCGGCACCGACACGCGGAAAATAAGAGAAGAAAGACAAGTAGAAATCCCGGTGCATGGTCCGCCGTTATGCCATCGACGATAGTGGCGTAATCAAAGCCGCGAAAGGAGGGAGCCACAGTAATGGGGGGGGGGGGGGGGAGTACTAACTTTCTATCTTATTGTTGACCCCTAGTCGCTATATTTACCTTCAACTACACTTCGATACTTGCTAAATAATAATTCATAAAGCTTAGTCTAATAATGCACTTTATTATCAAGTGCACTCCAAGCACAACAAGTGCTCCAACCTCCATCTACGCATAGTCTCCTTTCGACTCACTCGAACGACCATAAATGCAACAAGGCAAATCCCCCATAGAGACCTGCAGAAGCCCGTAGAGGCCACCCCTCCATAAATCAATCTCCCTCGAATTTTTCCTCGACCGCTTTCCGTCCCCTACAAACACGAACAGAGGTAGCCAGTTCCTGTTCGTACCTCGAGCGGCGAACACTCGTCGCTCATCGCTTCGACCGCCATTGTCTAGCCCCAGCTACCCCGCTCGTTAGCGTTTACATCATCACGGTGTTCCCTGCATACAGAGCATCCTCTGCCCTTCGACGTCCTCTCCTTCGCCTGAAAGCGATTCGTTCGGTCGTGCTCGTGGATTCGATGTCCTAGCAGTCTCTGTGTGCATGGAAGAACGCGACTGCGTGTATGTGTGTGTGTACCTGCACGTGCATATTTGTGCGTGGGCGGAGACCAGTAGCCAGCTCGCCGCACGGACGGTTGATCGGCCTGTTGGACCGTGACGTGCCAACCACTACCACTTTATTATTACTACTATGCACTGCCGCGCATTACTCTCAGCCAGGCGTGTTCCTCCGCGGCTGCTTTCCTTCTCGTGGCGTGCACGTACGCTGCTTTCCGTGTGTCAGTCCACCAGCCAGGGTTTATTACACTTGCCCCGACGAAGCGTACGCCACGGTACGCATCCGTCTTGAGGATCGACGGGGAACGCGGAGGAACGCCTGCCTGCCCCTCGCAATGCGGATATGTCGGTTGTCTTCGCTCTGCACGGGACGACGAGCCTCTGGGACGTCGGATGCCCATCGTCGAGGGTGGCTAGGGTGTTCACCGAGGCGCTTGTCCAGGTCTGCTCGACGATGTTAGAAAGGGAGCCACAAGTAATGGGGAGGCTGAGGATAGATGGTTTAGAGATGGGCTAGGGATTGTTGGACGGGAGGGAATTAGAACTTTGGCAAATTCAAGGAGAAGTGGGGAAGTTTAGGGAAAAAGGATATCTGAAATTTGGAATTCTAAGATACTAACTGGAGAGTCTAAGGGTAGATAGTTTAAGAATGCTGGTTCCTTGAAGAGATAGATGAGGAGCTAGAAAAGGAGAATCAGGACTTTCGACAGTTTCAAGACAAGCAAATAGACTGTATGGGTGATTCTGTGTTTGTACTTGTTAGATCTCTTGTAGATTATGGTAGGATGTAGCTAGCGAGTCTTAGGGTGCGAATTTATAATGTTGGCTGAAATTGTGCGCGCAGGGTTCCGTTACGAATCTACCTTGTGCCAACCACCAGCGGCCACCTAACCGGACTTGCAAGATACTGGCCAGGCCATCGCGTAATACACATGATGCTCGTATATCTCGCGTTACGCAATACTTGTTGGCTAGATTACCGCCGTTTCACGGACTGCGCCACGGAGTTAGCTAGCTTGGCTTCTAATCGCGCCGCGAAGATGAGCATCAGGACTCGCCTGAGAGAAAAGATCAGACCCAGTGGGAATTGATGAGCCACTCGAGGGGCTCTTGAACGCTTGGTTTTCACGCTTCGCGCCGCGAAACTCCTGCGAAACCCTACAGGTATCGATTTAGGAACAGGTCAGGAATTTAATTGTTGTAACTCGAGAAGTAAACTATTTAAGGCTTTTGTTTATATGACATTTTTAACACATTCTCAAAACGAAATTTAACGCATCATACACATCGATCTTAATCTAAAACAAAATTTGTATAAATATCAGCGTAAAGTTGATAAAAAATGCAACGAAGCACAAGCGGAATTCGCTTTCGCATCTGGCGTTTCGTTAACGATTTCTATCGAGACGGTTCGATTACCCGTAACCAGTCGGCCCGCGATCGTCGTAACACTTCCACCGTGGAAGGCGAGGCTGCTTTACGACTCGATCCCACCTTCTTACTCTCGCCTTCTATCCGCGGAATAGGGAAGAGGGGCTCTCGCGCCGTTTCGATAGAGCAGAGGTGATCCGCTTTTTCATCGGACGCGCGCTGCCCCGTATAAAATCCACGGGAACACCTTCTGCGAGGCCCAAAGCACCTGCATAACCGAACACCATCTCCGCCGCTCCGCAGAATCGGCCGAGCACCGTGTTTTACGACTAACCGTGAAATCAAACTCGCCGGTGTTTGCTGTGCGCTGGTATCCACAACATTGCTTCCTTCCTCTACCGTCTCCTTTTTTCACCTCCGTTCTGCCTCCGACTCGCGTTTTCTTGCCTCACCGATCGCCTGTTTGCGAACGAAGGACCTGATGCGTGCTACAGTCGTCGGAACATTCCGTTCGCGAGCACAGGAATCGAGATTTTTAAATTTAGATGCATGGAAAGTTTGTGGCTTAAATTGTTGAGTGTCCAGAAACTATGAAATTTTGGACTTCTAGGGTGCTCTGAATTTGTGATACAAAGCACAAAGAGAAGTTACGATACATTTCTCCATATTTAAGGGATTCCCGTTTCTAAAGGTTTCTTTCTCAAGTTCGTGCAAAGTCAAAGAAATTGTCCTACCTCCGAGGGTGAATTTCCCCGAACACGAGTGCTAAATTCACCGATAGATGGATAGAAAATAAAAATCGATAACCGCGAGGTTTCTCGACTCGCGCTATTCAACGCGAAACGGCCGCCAAGGTTTTTCGAGTACGAATGGCGGAGAGCCACGCAAAAGTGGAAGCGAAGTGCCTCGCCGCACCGGTGAGCGCCTTTGGTGTTCTTGTGAAATGCGCGAGTGCAGTTCCGAGAAGTGTGCAGGCTGGTGGGTGGTCTCCATTCAGAGATGTTTATGGCTGTGTCGTGGCAAAGTGGCTGCACACCATAGCCCCGTGCGAGAGAGCCGTACACCTCTGTGGCGCCCGAAGGGTCGAAGACCTAGGTTCGTCAGGTTCGCCCGGCAGCCGGGGAGACGTTCTATCGACGAGGAACGAAAGTTACCGACCTCGAGCTTCCTCGAGTAACCCGCAGGGTATTTCGAACCTATGGAACTCCTCTATTCCTTTCAGTTTTATTTCTTCCTACGACTACACAAATTAAACCATAGAAACTTACAAAATTATAATTCCAAGAATCACTGTTTCAGGATAAACTTAACGTTAGTTTCCGAATCATATCAAACTTGTAATTATCGCAGCGAAACTCCCTAGTAGGCGTAATTAAAACGCTCAGGATACTATCGATACAAATCGATAAACGGTTTCAATCAGAGTCGAAGATAAAGCGTCGTTCAAAAAGACCGATCTGGGAACTAACAGCACGACGATCTATTCGTCTCGTTAAACCGCGTTTTAACCTTTCAAATTAAAGGGGCGACAGAGCCGACCGGCCAATCGCGAGTCGAGATCATTAATTCTTCTGATCCGTATCGTTCGGCTTCAATAGAGAAATTTTCATATCGTAATTATCATCGTTAGATTTCCAGCCCACCGCCAATTTAAATCGAACAACGTGCTCGACGTCCGCTCTTAAATGATGTATTAACCGTTTGGACTACTTTCACCGTCGAGTCGACTTTGTCGATGATTTACGACGCTTGTGTAACCGATTGTTTTTCAAAATATCGGGTATCGAGTCTTTCAAAATTTGTGTAGTTCAGAAAACAAGCTATAGTCGGATGTTCTCTGATTCAGGTTGGTCGACCCAGATCTAACGAGGACGCAAGTAGGTCGTGGGTTTTGTTTCAGACCGACATTAGTTTGACGCGCGGAAATTTATTTCCACGGAGGTTCGCCATGGAAGTTGTTCAAGTACCCGAAGCAGTTACTTAAACAGACGCTCCGGCGCTCAGCAGCGAGTCTCAGCGGATGATTAACGTTCAAAGTGATTCCAAGACCTTAAACGAATCCCAATCTCCTGCATCCTCCGCTTCTTCGACTAATTCACGTCTGCCTGCTTCTATTTCCTCCTGCACCCGGCCGAACCAGTTCTTTCCATCCATTTGCGCATCCCTCTTAATTTCCTGCTCCCGGAGGGCCCACCCTCCCCGGTTCTTTTATTTATTATTTTTTTTTTCGTCCACGAGAAATTCAAATTTTTCTTCTTATTGCCTTCTCGTCCAATTAGCTTAAACGTTTCCTCCTATTTACCTCGCTGAGAGTCTCAGGTCTCCTCGCTCGACACTTATTTGTAAGAAATCGACTGCTTGTGTGTTGGACCTCCTGGTAGCGCCGTTATAGGGGATAGCTCTGTGATAATTCCATAAAATACTTACAGAATAATACCAAACAAGTAGTCCAAACCTCTCCAATAATAATAGTCGAGGAAAAGCCTTCTCGCGCGATCGTGCTTTCCACGAACGTCGCGGATGAATTGCTTTTTCCTATATGGCATATTGTTTAGCATACAATAATAGCGTTGCACTTCCTCCTACCGTGTTGTTCGGGCCGGTTGCGTCCGCGGGGCCCTCCTATGGTCTCCCATAGGAGGCCAGGTGCGGCCGATCGGTCGTCGATAACGTCGCGGTGCCGATATTAATCGATATTCTAATCGGTGAATCGATGCCGTGAGCATCTTCGAACGTAATATCCGCTCATAACGGGCCACTTGTGCTTCTTCGTCGACGATAACCATCGATGGGTTCACGACACGTCGAGGGGGCCCCACGGGTGGAGCGTCCATGTCCGGACGCACGACGACTCCACGCTTCCGCGGTGTTTGTTTCCTATGGGAATTGATTACAACAGATGTTTATCGGCCTGGATGTTAAGTCTGCACAACTCGACAAGTTAAATGAGATTCGCGAACTCGCCTCGACGTCGATACTTGTCATCCTTATCATTTGGAGAAGTATCAGGTGATACGCCAACCTGTAGGCTCGAAGGGTACAGCTTAGTATCGGAAGGGTGTTTGTTACGTAGATTGCTGTCATGTACGATAGATTATTCGTAAGGCATGTAGGATAGATTTTGGTGCAGTGGAAAAATTTATAGGTAATTGTTTGCCTTATTTCGTTCACTCCGTGAAGAAACATACGAAGGCCGCTTGTCTGACCCAGCACGATCCAATTCTACTTACTGGCAAAAATAATCTTACAAATAACCAGTACAAATATTATTATTTACATTTATTTATATCAACATTTTCCATTCTTATTTTTAATAGTATCGTCGCCAGTAAGTAAAAACACTATTAAAAAACAATACAAACCTAGTGTACGTAAACATTTTCTCATCAATTTGACTAAAACGAGCAATCTCGCTCCAAAAATTGAGTAACTCGCCACGATAATTAATCTTCCAAATTCCTCCAATCGTTTTATTTCCCCACAGTCCTGAAGTATCGTAATTTTTCGACGGGGAATCCCCTGCAAAGCTTATCGAGACTTCCAGGAGTTTCGAAAATCTCCGCGAAGGTACACGTTCGTCGAAAGTCGATGGAAAAGCTCCAACGAACCTCCACGCTCGAGAGGAACTGCCTCGGACGCGTTATTCGAATTTTATCGATGCTTCTTGCGAGGGGTTCGCGGTTTAGTGGCTGGAAATCATTTACGCCCTTCCGCTTCTTTCGTCACACCCGCGGGAGACGATCATGAATTATTCAGACTTTCGCTCCCGTTCCAGCAAATCCGCATTATTTCCGAGTAAAAACGCGCCTCGCTCGCGCGGATTCATGGGGAATTTTTACTCTTACCGGCTGGTTGAACCGCGGCTGGCAGGTGCGTTCTGAATCCCCCCCATCCTTCTTTGGAATTCCGCGCGCTCCCTATATATGGAAGTTCAAAACGTAGACGCAGATGCATATCGGCATTATATTATCGCATACAGGGTGTCCAGCCAGCAACACACTTAATTATTTTCTGTTAGAGTCTGTTGTAAAAATGATTTCACTAGAGTCCACTCAACCTGCAACCTTCCTAACTGACACCTACTTATTCCAGAGCAAGGTCTGTCACCTCAATCTTGAATTTCGAACGTTTCGTATCAGGCGAACATAAGATTGCATAATCTCAGCTTACGACACGAAACCATGAGGTTTTACGGTTAGCAGCGACGACCTCGTCGACGCCCCGCTTCCCTTCGCAAATGGTTCGCCCGAGAACAATCGGTACACGAATTTCACCAGCGGTTAAACACGCCAACCTCCGAAGGATGAACGAAGCTATCGCGGTTCGGCGATCTCCTCAAGTTCGGCCGGATGTTGGCGCTCCCCAAGGTCTCTCGGTGCTAACTTTGACCGTGACGAATGTTTCAAGTGGCAATGCCAATTATCACCTTTCTGCGAGGCTTCCAGACTGACTTACACGTCCTCCGATGGCGAGTCGTTTCTTCCACGACCTCATACCAGTGAAAGCATTCTAAATTAGAGTATAGGGAAGTTAGGTTTGTTTCTTTACTTTTCTTTACTTTTGGTGACTATTAGAACTCCATTATAAAAATAATCAGTGCGCGGGTTCGCTATTTACTATAGCGAGTGTTGGGGCCAGAATTTCACTCTCGAGGGCGTCACTCGGTCGCTACTGGTGCAAGAATTTCACCAGACGACGGTGCCGTTGGTTTTACGGAATGCGTAACCGCCAGTCGCAGAGACTCTTCCACGTATCGCTGGAATACCTCTGGGGAACGCGAGGTGGACCCGTGTCGCCGTCGCAATCCGGTAGCAGCCCTTTGGAATTTCGACAGCTTCCGTCTGGCTTCTCTCGGGAATCGATGAACACCTTTCTCCATACGCTGCTCTGACGTCTGTGTTCGTTGTCTATACAGGCTGGCTCAAAAGTGGTCCAACAAAACGCTCTACATCGTAGCAACGATGAGAGTCCTTCATTGTCACGTACAGCTCTACAGAATATTAAAGGATTAAATGGAATTAAATATATGTAGAAATGGGAATGTGCGAGATAATTGAAAGAGTGAGATGGTCATCCATGGAAGGTTTTCCTTGCCGCTAAGGAAGGAGAACGAAGATCGTGCGATGGTCGACCATTGGGAAAATCGTGTGAGCGTTTAAAATATCGACGATTGTGTAAAGTGGGAAACATCGATAACGTTAATGACGGGTAGTTAGAAGCGGCTGGGGCTTATCTCTCCGTCCCCGAGCGCAGGAAAAAGCCAGCCAAGATCGATGCATCGATGCGCGCGGCCACGACCAGGGAACATATAAAATGCACGGGTTATTGTCGCCGGGACTCTTACCGACAGCTGCTCGTTAGTTGTTGCCAGCCACGGAGGTGAACCAGTCGAACCTACTTCTATACTGGGTGGTTACTCAATGAGAATCTCATCTTCTGGAGCTGTTTATAAAATAACTTGCATCGATTTCAACCTAACGATACTTCTATCTCCTTAACTTCAACGTGATTGTTTTATTTAATCTACTTCCTTCGTTACTCAATTACATTCAATAGTAACACTGTACAGTTTCAGTACCAGAAGTGAAAGGAAAAATACAAAACTGTACCGCCTCTTTTAACTCTGGAAAGTTTCCAAGGGACTAGATCGAAGGGGACCGTCCCAAAAGGGACACCCTGTGACGCAAGGATGCGAGCCTAACGTCAGAAGAGAAGAAAGGCAAAGTAAAGGGACAGACCACGCCTTGAGCCGCCTTGGCAGTGGAGAATTCGCGATCGCCGCCGCTTCTTCGTCTCACCTGGCTTCGGGCATAACTAATATATCGACAGATCTCCTTCCCACCTCCTTTTTCACCTCGAGCACCAGGGATACGAGATTCGCGTGATCCCGAGACATGTGCACGCGAAGACTCCACTCTGAGAAAAGAGGATGCTCGATCTTACAATTTTACCGACTAGAGACATTGACCCTCCCAAGACTCATAGACCAGTCGATCGTGTGTTGCTTTCTTGTGGAACTTTAGTGTTTTCTCAATTATTTCTACCTCGAACTACCGAACGAATCAAGCAGACTTTATTTAGATCGATTTAAGGAAAAGAATGTTTTGAATTAGACGAAGAACAAATTTAATATCATGGTCTAGTAGGTAGTCCCTCGAGCGAACAATTGAATCTTTTCAGTAATTTCGCTCCTAGTACCGATCGAGTGTTCGATTACCCAGGGATCAAGGCTAACAGAATTTTTACTCCTTGTAGTTGTACGATAAATGGCGAGTTGCTGTTGCTACAACAAGGTGGAAACGAGCGCTACACTTTTCTCCTGTGTTCGACACGTGTAGCCTGCCTTGTATATCATCGAGTTTCCTGGAGCTAGGTAAATTAGAACTCGTGTTGTCTACTTACGCGGCGGAAACAGAATTGACATTCCGTTCGGATTAAGTTCGTACCGTTGAGATCGTATCGGCAGCGAAACGGGTGTTGCACCGATGGGAACAACCCGACGAAGGTTTCGCCGCACGGTGTCACTGGGTTACTGGAAAATTTTCCAGAACAGCAATCGCGACAGGAGGCGGCGCGGCGGCAGCATTCCATTCGGGATTGAAACTTTGTCGGCATTAATTGAATCGCGTTCGCGTACGAAAGCAGCTTACAGAGAATCGTTACTTGATGTTGTCGTCGATATCTTTAGGATGAATCAAAATTCTTTCGTTGAACAGACGAAGAGAGAAAGAATCTTCGTAGTTTGAGAATTGATGCTTGCCAGTTAATACTGTATAGGGCGAATTTTATTTTATCCAGACATCGATCAAACCAAACCACTCGACCAATAAAACATCTCTGTAAAAGTGTAATATTCCCAAGTAATCGTTACATCGAGGTAGAGATCCGTCGCTATATCGAGGTAGTCCATCGATTACGAGGTTCGCGGCAGTTCGGTGCTGTAATTAACCGCGCGTGACGCGACCCATATCTCCGCGAGTGAATTGCTAATGTTCCGTTCGATTTTTATGGTCACGCAATGGTTTACGAGGCTCTCGTGCCCCGCGCGCTGGTATCGAGGCACGTTCGAACGAATCGCGCTCGTTGCCGCACCGCTGTTGGCTGAATTCGCTCTCACGCGGCGCGCTTACTCGTCTGGAAAATTATCCAGTAACCCAGTGACACTGTGAGAAGCGGCGAAACCTTTCGTCAATCGCACCGCGTCGATACGTGACTACTAGCGTCTTCTTGTCCAACTACTTGCATTCAAATACCTCGTGCTTTGGTCAAGTAACTGGTCACTAGCAGCACAGATATACAGCCACTTACATACGATAACTCCCCCATGACTATTTGTACCTTGTATGTCTAGTCAAGACGTTTGTCTAAGTTGTATGATAGGTTTGAAGTTTTCAAATGAATTTTTAATCCAATGAATTATAGTATCATAGATGAAAAGACGTTAGAGTCGCGTGAATTTACATAAAATTTCAAGTGAATCCCTCGATTACTTCCTCGGGCCATTTAAACAAAAATTCAATTTGTTTACCCTGAGAAAAAAGAGCCGTCGCAGGGCTTCCGTTTACCGAAGACCGTAAAAAGCGAATGGGAGCGGGAGAAACCGGCGAGCGGATTACACGAACGGTCGTCATTGAGCCTGGGGCCGCGAGCTAAAGATCGTTTAATCGGTCCGCCGGTAACTCTCCGCGCGGTAAATAAATAACATTGTATTACACCGTCGCGGAGCGGGTTTCACATCTCACGGAAGACGAACGAACGCGCGGATCGTTTTCCCAGGCGTTGCACTCCCGTTATCGTTATCCTCTCTCACGTACGAATGCCAGGATCGGTGAACGCCGATTCCTCGGGTCGGCGCACCGCGTTCGAAATGCCGCGTTACATCGTAACGGTGATCGATTTTCCGGCCTCGAGCGGGACACGGGAAACGAGAGATACCGATCGTGGCTACCGTCGATTCGCGACTCGCCGTTTCTTCCTTTTCTTTTTAACCGAGACTGAAGAGGAGCAAAGGTCGCGACTACTTTGCGAGATTGTCGATCGTTAAGATTGTCGAAGCTCCTGAAGATTGATGTTGGTCGTTAAGGCTTGTTGGGGCTTTTTTTTCAATTTGTGAAAGAAAGCCTAAAGAATGGTGGGAAGAAGGTGATCGTCGACGTGGTTAGGTAGTCGATTTTTTAAATCTACGTGGAAAAAGTTTAGCGTATGTAAAATCTGAGAAGTCTGAGAAAGCGTCAGATAGTAGGAGAATGTTAGTAAATTCGTGAACGTTGAGTCTTCGAGTGTATAGTTTGGCGAATTAGTTCCTCTTTTTGGGAGGGTCCTGCCTCAGGCTCCGTTCTCGCCGAGCGATTGCTTTGCAAGATTGTTGGTCGTTAAGATTGTCGAAGCTCCTGAAGATTGATGTTCGTCGTTAAGCGTTATTAGCCCTTTTTTCAATTTCAAGAAGAAAGGGTACAATGGCTGAGAAGTTGATTATCAACATAGTTGAGACCAATTTATTTTAATTCGGCATACGTGATCGAAGAAGACCTAAGGGGTCGTTAGACGATCGCAGAGAAAGGTGATCAGGCTCCAAGCTGAATTCTCAAGTTTCGAATGTATAGTCTGACGAATTAGAGATGGCCCCTGAGATAGAGAAAATTCTAGACTCAGTCTCCGTTCTCATCAGCCGATTACTTTGCAAGATTGTTGATCATTAAGATTATTGAAGCTCCAGAAGATTGATGTTCGTCATTAAGCCTTATCGAGACTTCTTTCAATCCATAGAGGACAGGCTACAAGGTGTTGGGAGGTTGATTATTAACATAGTTGAGGCCCATTTATGTTAATTCATTATATCACTTTGGACCATAGTAATTCTCGAAAGTATCTTAATAATTAATAAGAATCATATAACCACGTTCTTGAAAGTTACCCAACGTTAAGTAATGTCTACGTACCTAACCCAGACTTTTCTATCCGACTATATACTAAACGCTCCAAGCCGGAAGTGACTCCTCCCGTTCCCAAGGTGTTTACGATAAAGTGTGTTCGATAAAAATCTCGCTACCAGAACGGACAGGCATTTTTCCGTGATGCAAAGAAACTAGTAACGATAACGGTGTGGTTCCTCTCGTCTCCTCTTTTTCCCATTCGCATCGACGTACTTCCTCCCCAGACGTGCCCCGCAGATTCCCCTCGTGCGCCAATTTCCACTTTCGATTCGTTCCACTTCGGGGGATCGTTTTCCCAGCCGCGAGGAAATCGATGGAATTTCACTGACGTTCTCTCGTTTTATATTTCGCTCGTTCCTCTCCTTCCTCTGCCATTGGCCCATGAGTTCGAGCCGATAAACCGCGCTAGAATCTCTCCGCGCAACCGAAGCGCGCAGGTAAACGCGCGCTGCACGGGCTTCGTTCCTGAAACGGAAGCGAAGGGCTGCAATTATAGCGGTCGTTACTTTTCCCGCTTGTAACCAGAGTGACTATGTATCGCGCGGTCGATTAACTGTGACCTTCGCCGCTCAGGCGAACGTAGAAACTTGGACGAATATGCGCGCGCGGGTTCCTTCTATTTATACACGGTGTCCAGCCATGAAACATCGAATTCGACCCAAGTAGAATGTTTCGAGGTTGCTAATCTTCTTTACAAGTATTTTATTTGTACAGAGTAGAAATAAACAGTGATATCGCGTCTAATGTACATAGATATAGGTAGGGTGATGACAAGTTGTTGAATCTCTTCAAGATCGATTCCTTGTATAAAAAGGAATCAAAAAGTCCTGTACGATTTTGCAATCCAAAGCTCCGTTAACAAGATATAAGCAAGTTCATCAGTGTGAATCCCAGCGCCACGCGCAGGCAAACTTCACCTGCCCATATCTCGTCGAGGAAACCTCCGATTGCAAAATGCTACAGGACTTTCCAATTCACTTTTCAATCAACTCCAGTAATACGCTTTCGAAAAATCGATATTTCCTACAAGCGTGTAATTACATACCAGAGTAAACCAAGCCCATGAATTCTGAATCGAGCAATCGAGCAACATAACCTCCCTGTGACTCAGCCTGTCCGACATCCGTAATTCGTAACAGCGATAGCAATTTTATTACCATAAACGCAGTCCGCCCGGCGAAACGGTGGGACTTGTCGTTATTAACCATTCCAACTCGAGGCATCTATCCGTAGCTGAAGTCGCCTATCCCAGCCTGGAAGAACTCCTGAACGGAGGCCCGTTTTTAAACGATCCGCGAACGGCGCAGTATTAATTGCACCGATTAAGGAATCACCGTAATAATCCCATCCGCTATCGGGGGCCCGCATGGAGATCGCAGACGGAGGAAGAAGGGGTTTAAAAACCCCGTGCATCCGACGCGCAGGGAACAAGTGCAATTATATTTGCAAATAGCGCGTCCGATACCGTGGCCGCGATCTCTCGCATGCCCGCCAATGCAAATCAAACGGAAACCTTTTGCAACGCGGCTGCACTTTGGCTCGTGGTGGGAGGAGGATAAACTACGCCCCGCCGTTGATTCGAGAAACGAACTATCAATTAGTAAGCGGATCGGTTACCGAACCCAGCGGGACGATAGTACCCTCCCAGAACGTTATCATTCTGCTTTTTCGATTTGTATCATTGCTCGATGAATTCTCAGGGTTCGAATGCATGGATAGATGCATTTCTTGGTACGTCTTCCAGGGTGGATGGAAGGGTCATCGAGTTGTTTAATAGGAATCGCCATTACGGTGGTTTGTTGATTTATTAATTTACTTAAACGCTGAGAAGGTATTTATGCTATCTCTCTGCGTGTTAATGTTACATTAATACGGATAAATGTTAGTTTGATTTCTTATAATTTAATCAAGAACCATTTTATAAGTTGGGGTGATTCAAGGTAGATCCTGCCTTCGAGAAATATTAGGTAGACTGGAAAGTAATGTCGTTTCTTTTACATTAAATTCAAACAAATTTTTAATAAATTTCTATATTTAATCGATTATGTGATCGCCTTCGTTATCGACAGCCCTTTGCCATTTAGTGTGCAAATTTTCAATGCCGTATCGATAGAAATCAATGAGCTGATGTGTGATAAACAAGTATTTAAAATTCCACAAACTACATTACTTTCCAGTACACCTAATATAATCAGGATTGATAAACTTGAAAACGAGAAAGGTATTTGCGTTATAAATCACGTAGAGTTAATAATAGGAAACCAGTACGTCTGGCCATGAGTTATCACCCGAACAGAAGGGAATATCTTGGTCCCGTTTCACAATTGACGAAACAATGAACGATGCCGCAAATTCAATTAGAAAGATGCATTGCGCCAGGTCCAATTACGTTTCCTCCGGTGACAATGATGAATCGTAACCGGGTGTCGATCGCGAGCAGCGCGTCGATTATAAAGGTCATCGAGTGAAAGTACGCGGTCAATTAATACCCCATCGGTACCTACGCTTCGGTAATGATTACTCTAGCGGTGCGCGCGCTAAAGTCCTTTAGAACCCCCGAGACTGCGCAACTGACACGTTCAGATTCATTCGAAGCCTAGAGTTTCGTCCGTCACTGCTTTACAATTTCCTTCCTCGCGCCAAAAAAAAAAAAAAGAATATCGATACCTCCTCCAATAAATTCCAACTGTCCTAGGTCACACAAAGATCACATCAGTTTCTGAAGCACGATGTATCCTACCTATTTAAAGTCAATTTAAACGGTGAATCTCCTCCAATTGTTTCCACCGAAGATCGTGACGCGTTTACATCTACCAGAGTAAACCAACAGTCCCGAATTACGTAGAGGTCGCTAGTTTTCTCGACGAAAGGTTATTCCCCGTCTCCAGATCCTCTACGAACTTGGAAATCGAAGGGCAGCGACGCGTGCAACACGAGCGAGTGCCGCGATAGGATAATCGGAGCGAGAAAAAGGCCAGCGGTTAGGTGACTCGACTCGACCGCACGCGATCTGGGTCGACCGATTGCAACAATGCGCTTTGTGCAGCGTGCACCAAGGGAGGAAGGCACAATCGACATATGCACCGGGTTAGCTGGTCGCTCGCCTACGTGCACGTGCCTCGCAGTTAGCTCTCCGACTCTCGTTCCGTGCCATTTGTTGCTGCGTTTTCCTCCTTCGACGGAGCGTGCTTTCGAAAGGAGAGACTTTGCGTTCCGCTTGCGCGTTTATCATCCAGACAGGTATTTCTTGTAAAATTTTGCGCAGGCTCTACTTTGATTCCAATCATCGACAAAAATATCCATGAAGCTGCTTTGCGTGTCTACTTGCCACTAGATGAAGATATATTTGCACTACTGTAAAGCGAACGAGGGACATTGGGGCCCTCCTTCTCCTTGGGGGGTTGGTATTGTTGCGCCGGGGGGTTGAAGCACGAGAATTCATTTTAATTAAATAAAAAGTTTATTAACAAACTATAACTTTTAAACAATATAACGATAATATAACGATAATCTTGAAGACTTGTAACGAAACGTCTTCTCTCTTTGGAGTTCTCGAATCGCTCTCTTCTATTTTAAAAGTTTGCCGCTTCCTGGCAACCGGAAGCGCGGGAACTCGTTTCCGCAACTTCATATCGTCGCAACATCTTCGCACCGTCGCGACGATGTAACTCGGAACTGTAGTGCGGCATCTTCGTACCGTCGCAACAGTATATTCGCCAAACCTACAATCCAAACCTACAACAAACCACCATCAAGGCATCACGAAATCCCCGAATCACCACCAACCTTAACACTGAATCTCCAACGCTATCTCCCCAATCCCGTTGCAATCTCGTTGAATGCGATCTCGTTGATTCCAAAGCGTTTTGAACGACGGATGCGGCGAGTACGTTGAATGGGTATCCGAAGATTTACAGCGTGGCTTTTCTCTCAAGACGTCAGCGAGATCGCTGCGTCAAAGTTCTCCGGGGCTGTGTTCTTCCCACGAATTCAATTCCCGATAAGAGAGGCCTGCACGGCGCTCAACCGACGGAGATTTAACTAAGATCCGCGTATTAGTATGCCTGGCTAGTATAACATGGTAGAAAACGGTACACGGGACCGCGACAAAGCCCGCCGGAGGTAACTTATGGGTATGAACTCTGCAAAAGGACTTCCTGCATGACCTCTGATCGGGAAACAAGGCCGTGGCCGCGAGCTGGGTCGTTGTACGAGGCAGACGGTAAGCAAGGAATATTCTTGCGGTGTTCGTTACTGGTTCCTATCTCTGATAGCGTACGCGTCGCGTAGGTCAAAATATTCGGTGCCTCCTGCCCAGTGTTCCTCAAACTCCTCTGACCGCTCCAACGAAACCTATAGACCCACTGCTAGCACCGGATCGATTCATTAGATAGAAATGTGCTCTTGCTGGTCAGTTCTACTGGATCGTCTGGAAAGTACATGCCGATTTTTAGTAGGCGGTACAGATCTGAATATATCGAAATGGTTGAAAACAAATAACATGTGGACATCCCCTTAAAAGGTGGAAAAGTTGTGGAACGAAATGGTACATACATAATTCAATAAATATATATCAAAATTCAAACGTGTCTTTGAATGTTTCTTAAAAATCGACACGAACTTTCTGGATAACCAAATGCGTCAGTAGATGCCAATATTTCACGAGGTTATCTTTAATTTGGTTATTTATTCGGTGTAAGCTCAATTATTACGTTCTTTATACAACTAGTAGCCCACGAAGTATCATCGTCTTCCAGGCACTACTTTATCTGTTCTGTTTGCTTCCTCGTTTTTCTTCGAGTACGGTCTAGCAATTTTGGCGTCGAACACGGATCGATCCTCGGTTCAGCGAGGAGCACACGTTCAGGAATGTTAGCACGGGCTCCAACATGATAAACGACGGCCAGGTATAACAATGGGTTCGTTACCGAAAGTTTGGCTCAGCTCGGGGGCCCCCTTGGCGAATCCTGGCCCCGGCGAAAAGGGGTCCCGGGTTACTGACCCCTGGACACGAATGCCCAGCTCGCTGTAACAGCCTTCGCGAAAAGTACGCGTGCACCGAAACCTCGGTGCTCCTAACAAGAAGAAATTAACAAGAACAAACTCTGCGCGAACCACCGCGATTCCTGACAATTCGTTTCTCGAAATTATTGGAGTTGCGAAGAATCGCGTTCAGCAGAGAGCGAGAATAACGAATCCCGAAGCGAAGTGTTTCCTCCGAGACGATCGTGGCTAAGATATGACGTCCGACTGGCTGCCAGGCTTGAAGGGGTTCGCAAACGATCGGTCGTTGAACTGCGAATCGTTCTTGAAATGATATTCCTCGCCGTGAGGAATAGAACCGGGCGCGACGTGTAGAGTCCACTGGTCGCCTTTTCTTCGGGACTGCTGTCCAGTCTGGGTTTATGGAGTTCCCCGAACTTCCACTAGTCGATGAAAGGATAGTTTTCCTAACGGGTAAATAAATTAACACCAAGTCCATAACGTTTGCAGCAGCTGCTTTATTAAATCTGCTGTTGTTAGTAAATCTTCTAATTTAAACGAGTTGGAGTGTCGATGAGAACCCCTGTGAAGTGACTCGCAACTTTTTATCCTCAAAGTTTGAGAGGACTCGCGCTGCCAGGTTCTCGGTACAGTCTAGACGCCGTCAAGTGTTTTAGTGACCCATTTCGGTTTCTAGAGCTGTCAGGAGGTATACCAGGCTTCATAAAGGAAGTCCTTTATTGGCTGTTAATGCCGTCGCGTGGCCGCAAAGGTGCACGCGCGCGTCGCAATCGGCCATCGTAAAAATATGGCTCTCGCTATTGTCCCAGTCCTGGGATGCCCTTACGTTCCCGTATGAATATGACTATGATGATACCCGGAGCGTGTGGGACGCTTTGTTCCTCCTCGTCGGTCTGTCTCTCCCTGCACTGGCGTAGGACTCGCGCTTCTTCGATATTCGGTGCATCGTTTCTTCAGCGTGAAATTAAACGAGCCGCGTTTACGTGTGGACTGGAGATTTTATGGATTTGCAACGAATAATAATACAGAACCATGCAATGGTTATTTGTACAAAATTTTCCATAGACCCTTACTTATCCTAAATAAAATTGATGCCGATTTTTTGCTGCTCATGGAGAACCTAGCATTTAAGTTTATCGTTGCCGCAGGAGGGTATTCCCCTGACCGATGACGCGGCGAAAAAGTGCGACGGGTCTGGCGGTAACATTGTCTCCGAAAAAAATAAACGTATGCACGCCCATTGTGCGAATACGAGTGACGGAACACCACCAGAAGGGTTTTTGTTCCGACGTATGGCGGAACATATGCACCGACGCCGTTCGCACGACGTCCTCCTGGCCTTTTGTCGTCGCTAACGAAAAGGAACGCGTGGCCTCGCTAAAAATGCCAGACCTTTTTCGCTCTCGACGAAAACATCCTGAAGACAGCGCGATTGTCGCTTTTCCTCGTCGCTGAGAACATATTCCAGTTCTTTCGGCGTCAACGATAACAGGAAAGTTGGCGCCAACTACTGCAACGTCTTTATCATCCATAAAGATACAAGAAAACGCAAGATATTATTACCAACAGTGTAACGTTAATCCGTCAACCCTTAAAGATACACTAGACGGGACAGAACCATTACGTAAATCATATTTGTACCAGCGACAACTAATTTTTATGACGAAGAAAATGATCATTTTCTCAGCCGTGTTTCATCATTTTGTTACGCAGCGAAAGGGGGCAATAATGCAACGAAGCCTCGCGAATTTCGCGGAGTGATCGTCGAATGAGTTATTTCGTCGCTATCAACGTAATTGCCACGTGCGGGCTGGTGATAAATAATTCGCAAATATGCACCACGAGCAGCGACAACGTTCTGCGTTGGGGCGGTATCGCTTCGTCGATGGTCGCCTCGAGATTTATCGATGCGTTCGATTGCCGTTGCCAAAGTCGACCTCGAGACCGCGTCCTTTGTCTCGGTTCCTCGTTTTTTAAAGAACGAGTAAAACTAACGCGAACGTAGACGCGGCATAGCTCTATTAACTCCCTCTTTCTCCTTGTTTCGACGATGGGGAGAATCATACGTTTGGATCGGATCGATGATGGTTTCTCGCGACGAGATTTATCGATTCAATTTGTCGACGGTATTCCTCGTTGAAACATTCGACAGCTGAATCTGTTTAAGGTTACGGCAATTAAAGATCAAACGTCGAGATTGAAAAGCTGCTGGCCTTGTGTATTTTTTTTATATCGAAGTTGTATTTACCATCGGGTTTGTTGTGTGGAATTGAACGCGGCCCTTATCTGCTGTATCAATTGCTAATCGAAAATTGAGATTGAAGAGGCTGTAATTGTTTAATTTCTGGGTTGGGTTAGTGATAGGATAGAAGCGTATTTAGGATCGACATCGTGGTTGCGGAGATATGTTTTATTTCATCCTTTCATACGTCCATAAATAATAACAAAATACTAAGAAAAATGTGCAGCTCTCCATCAGGATCCTCGTGCCAATATAAATCAAAAAGTCCATTTTCATTTTGCAATCAGAGCCCTCGTTACCGAGATACAAGCAATTCAAGTTTTTACGCGTTCATCGTCGCGCAGCGTCCGTTGGGGAAGCGCGTGGTCAGCTGACTGGGGATACAAAATGACGCGCGCCAGAATTTATACCAGCAAACTTTTCTTGTTTATATCCTTCGGAACCAAGCTTCGCGTTGCAAAATGGTACAGAGCTTTTCGTTGCCATTTTCCACGAGGAATCAATCGCCGTTAAGAATAAAATCCCATAGTATTAAAACCACCGTCAATTGTCGCTTAACGTTCAATTCCATGAATCAGAGTACGTCACTCGTACGTTAATTCTCCAATTTGTACGAGTAGCGTCGAACTCTGGCGGCTACGCTCCAGGAAATTCGAGGCAGAGATGAAAGTCGTGCACACGCACGTATCAAACGCGATCCAGTTCCCCGGAGCGAGGGGGCACGGCCGCTGGATGCTGAACGCGCGATTGGTCGTTATTAAAAGCACGTTATTACGCCGACAGGTATTAGGTACGGCAATCGTAAACGAGGGATTTTAATTGGCCCAACCGATAAAAACATTCCTGATGAAGACGTTCCACCTTTCAAACGGTACCCCTCTCTCGTCAGACTGAGACGCGATGGACTCGAATTGCCACGAACGAGCAGAGTCCACCGTGTGCCATAAATCATCCCGATAACGATTTAATTCTACCCCGGAATCGCAATACTTCATTATTTATTTTACACAATCGCGCGGAGAGTCGAGGAAGAGGCTTAACGCGGCGGATCACTAAAATTCTTGATGTTTCAATTGAATTTCAAACGAAGCGTAAAGCGCTTCTCCGCTCGCCTGTTCCGCCGATGTCTCATCCGGGTGCACGGTTGTATGTCTAGGGGCCGTTTATTATGGCGCTTGGTAGATTATGAATTCAAGTGCGCCGTCCGTGGCAGAAATTGAGTCGTTGTAAAACGAGAAATCGTAACAGTTCGCTGGTGAAATGAGCAAAAACTCCTGTATCCTTTACGATCTTAATCTCTGCGCGCTGGACGTATATCCTAGGTATCGAGATGTAATTAAAAACGCGACCGTCGCGGTTGGAGTAAAAGTAAGAGGTTTGCTGGTACTAATCGAAACGGGCCGTACGATTATTCGTGGGAAATTGTTGGGGAGACTTATGAATTCTATCTGGAGTAATCAGAGTCGCGAGTTAATTTAGATGGGCCTATAGAATTTCATTTACACGTACTTCGTAGCTGTCGCGTTCTCAGCGTCTCATCTTCGCGGTACACGAATTACGAACAGCTTTCATTGGAATTGGAAGTGGAGGTCTCCTGATACTAACTGCGCCTGGACGCTCGAGCCAATATACGATCGTCTGATATACCCAAACGTCGATCGACTCCACCAATCGCCACCTCCACGCGAATCCTCGACCAGGCTCTTCTTATTCGATTATTCGCTGCTTGCCTACCTCGACGCATTGTTTCCCACGCGAGGGAACCTAACCATGGGTACAGCGAGGACTGCCCAAGCGTTCTGCATCGGCAATTTGCATGACCGATGATCGAGCAGTGCTGCAGCACAGTGACTAGGTGCATCGTCATTACGCACTGGCCAGATACGATCAAACTGTCGGTAATGATAGTCGCGCGACCCGGCGCGCGTACGCGAAGCCAGGGTCGCGTTTATTAAATTACGTCAAATTATTGGTACGCTCCGAGAGCTGATTATCAAGGATGATGCCCAGGAATCATGCGAGCACGCTACTTCGAAGTATGCGTTTTCATTCTCCCTATTGCCATGGATCTCCTGGCGCTGCTCAACACGGGAGCTAGATGATTTGTGGGCAGAGCTCTTCCTTAGGACGTAGTAGGTATGTGCGATTGACACATTCGTAGCTTTTAAGAGTTAGCGCGTGTTATACGCGTAGCATTTAGGCTAAAGCCTCGTGCCTTCTAAACGTGTGGAGTTTGGAGGCTTTCATTTCTACTTGTTACTTGAGCTGTACCCTCAAACCATTCTCACAGAGTGTTTTTCGCCAGATTGGTGAATATCTCTTGAATCTTCAAGAGTTGGAGTCTGTAAGCTCACATCTGAAACTTTACCTCTGTTAACCCCCCATACTCCTACCATCCCTCTTCAAGATTACCCCATTCACTTCCTAGACAATATCACCTTACTCTCTAATCCACTTGAAATCCTCGTTTCGCCCTTCAATGGCCTGCTAGACGAGCTTTAGATTAGCTTGTTCAGTATAATATGAGCTAATCGAGAAGCCATAAACCCAAAGTCAAGCCCATCAAGGCCCAACTGTCGCCTCGAATCTCTTCCTACAGGTCTAAGCTAATCGAACAAGGTGTTCCATAAGTATCGATTTAACGAAATCCATCTTTTGTTTCAGATTCGAACCGACGAAGGGCTGAAAGAAGGCAAAGAGCGGTCCGAATGGGACGCCATGGATCTCCGATGTCTTCAACTAATCAAAACTCGTAGCCAGAGCTCAAGCAACGGAGACGGACCAGTGTCCGCCGACTTAATCGACCACTTGTCCTTTTAATCGATAAACCGCGGCAGCCATTCGAACGCGTAGCTTTTAATCTACGAATCGAACCATTCCGAACCGTGGTCGCATTTTTCTACGAGGAATCGAGGCTCGCGAAAGCGTGAACGAGCTAGAATGATCTGCATGAACAGAGAAAGAATTTTTGCGAAACGTTCGTCGCGCAGACGTCAGTTGCGGTGGTTCTCCCTTTCAGGGAACGAGGTAGGATCATCTGGTGGTAGTAGGTAACAGATGAAGGTGAAAAGAGGATTGAAAGTGGGACTTGAAAGTGGGAATCACTGCATCTAGAATGAGAGAAACAGATCAGGGAAGGGAGACCTCTGTAGCTACTCGAGATTTTCTACTCGAAGACGAAGTGGACCAACAGTGATGCGTAACAGGAGAGTCTGGAAGAATAGTCCTTAGGGATTCTTCTACAAGGACTTGAGAAAGTGGCCTTGATATCACAGATGTGAGAGATTAGTCAGAATGAAGAACGTCTTAGCAAATTGCCTTAATACTATGACTGTGAGAGATTGGTCAAAATAAATAAGTCTTGTTCAAGCTACCTTTGTAGCTACAAGGTCTTCTGATTCCTGTATCTAGAAAGAAAGGAAACCTCTGTAGCTATCGAATCAAGAGTTCGTACTCAAAGTGACCGACATGCGTAACACAAGGCGTGTTGGAGAACAATTGGAGTCCCCTAGGGATTCCCCTACGAAGACTTAGAAAAGTTGCCTTAATACTACGGGTGTAAGGGATTAGGTCAAAGTAAACAGATCTCGTTTGAACAACCCTCGTAGCTACAGAGTTTCCGAAGATCAGTGTTAATCCAGCTTCCATTCATTGCTGAGGATGGAGCACACTCAACGAATTTAGATATCGAAAAGATCGTAAAGACAGGATAACGTAGAAAGTAAGAGTGAGCGTATGGAAGACTTTACGGATCACGAGACTGCTTCTCAGGAAGGGGAAAGCGAGGATTACGAACGAACGACTCAGAAGGCGCTTCTCGTGCCCCATAGGGATCACGGAATCGCTAGGCACACGCTACTAGGCAGCGAGATCATTCACGTTGAAAACGCGCCGTTAGTTTAATCTACTAAGGAGCGTTAGTTAAGGATACGAATGCCATAATAATGACCAAGTTTTGTGGTTGTACTTAAGTCATACTTTTACACTTTACTGTTTACGTTATTAAGGGCTAATTAAGTACGTAAGTTGCATAATATTCTATCGACGGAGTGTCTTGTATCGATTTAACATTAGGCCTCTGTTTTCTTTATTTTTTTTTTTTTTTACGGTTCCATATTGGCAGATAACGCGGATAGGGACACTCCCGACTCGCTGGATAGAAATTAGACAAGATGAGACTCTGTGCCTTTTGTACTTCCCCTCGTTACAGCGAATGCTACCAAAATGATCTTTACGCGAGAATTGATTTTGAGCCTCGACTAATGGGTTGAAATAACTCACACGGTGCCTTCGTAGATCCCTAATTGGCTACAGTAAGTCCTCCGTTTGGGTCTACATGTCCCACAGCTCATTTTGTCCATATGTGCACAGCATATACATACGTACTTTGATACAATTTTAGGCGAGTTGAAACCTAGTTTAGAATCACCTTGCAACGATTCTACACGTCCAACCTAAGCTATTAAACATGTAATGCGTGTTTCCCCCTTCCCCCCATCAGTCGAGGATTCAGCGAGTGGTTGTCGGTTGAAAAACTTGCCAGCAACGGGAGTCTCGAGATATCCGTTATCAGTGCATTTACATCCGTCCCGGCGATTCCACGAACGTGGACGAAGGCCTGTGACACCCAAGACGGTGCGAGGGAACCGCTTAACGAACTCTTTTATCGGAAGTCAGGTATCGAGACCGCCTGTCGTTTAATGGTCCTGGCCACACGACGCGCTCTGGACCTTGGTCTCGCTTTTGTGATTATTATTTAAGTACATGTTAAGCGTATACTAGGTTAGGCTAGGCTTTTCACAATATCTCCTTATGTACTTGAGAAATTTACGTTCCCCCCTTCTTCTCTCGCTCGAAGAAATTCTGCGCGACCTCCGCTACACGACCCCCGTGCCACCTGTACAACCATCGTGGATAATAGTAAAGCCGTTTTATAGAGGGCGTGGAATTTCGTGGAACTAAGCGAGGCGAGATTCGTGCATTTATACGTTTAGAAGAAATAAAATCAACCAAGATTTTGGAGGACGATTTTACCTCCGCCTCCGCCATGGAGTCCGCGGGTGACCAATTAGGTCGGTGAAACAGTTTGACGATAAGAACACGTTTAATCCGTACGACGTACTAGCTCTTACAGTTCTGTAACATAAGTTTTCTAGCCCGTAACGTTAAGAAGGTGTAGATTTTTGATTCTCATGATAAACATTCTATTTTGCGTAATGAATTTGAGGGAGAAGGCACTCGGTCCCCTTTACGATGGAACTCTGCGCGTTATAATTGTTCAGGAATTGAGAACGAGTATCACGTGCGCAGAGGTTCGCCGAGATTTTGCCAGGAGAACGGATTGCAGTGTTGCCAGTGTTCACGTTGTCCCCTAAAAGTCCCTAGTCTTTCGTTGTAGTCGTTGCACATAGATTCCAAAATTCCTGTAATAACGGGAACCCCTTTTAGAACCGTTCGAGCTTCTCCATGGAGAAGCTGTAGAGCTTCCCGTATCCAGAGCTGTAGAACTAGTGTGTACGACTATCTCTCCCACACCTTTTATTTGTGCACATGTAACTCTTGTTTTTTCCTACCGCATTTTTGTCACAATTCTTCTTTCTCGGTTCTCTTCAAGTCTAGTTGTTCACAGGGCATTGGGTGCATCATTTTCTCGCATTTTCCTCTTGTGTTTTATCGCGACGAGATGGCGCGGCGGTT
Organism: Hylaeus anthracinus; assembly: GCF_026225885.1. Lineage (NCBI taxonomy): Eukaryota > Metazoa > Arthropoda > Insecta > Hymenoptera > Colletidae > Hylaeus > Hylaeus anthracinus. Next base: position 9,984,873 of record NW_026535284.1, read on the forward strand.
CCCATCAGTGATTAATGTTATCATGGTGAAATGCTCGATGCGTAAGGGTCGAGGATCGTTGTGCCTTCGAGTGCGCATGTTAACGATCGTAAGGATTACAGACATCCACTTTGTGATTCCGTAAACAGTTGTTCAGTGTTTTTTTTTTTTTTTATACTTAATGCTTATCTAGGATAGCTTGTGTACCCTAAAGAGTGTTTCAATAAAATTGACAATGAAATCAATTGATCCTATGCATGAATGTCCTATCCTTCCTTCTCTTCTATTTATTTCCGTTATTTCAGCTTGGTGGTATGGTATCAGTGCAACGAATAGATTATATTAAATGTGTATAACATTCTCCTTATAAATTATATGATAAATAGTTTATATATAATTTACTCGTTAATGTTTGTGTCCACTGTCAAGATAGAACATTGGGTGCTGACAGTTATTATTTCGAATCGCTCACATATTCCTTTATTATTTAATGAATAGTAGTTTTATCTTTATAATCGTATAACTTATCTGATAAAAATCAATTAATTTACTGGAATTAAATTTTCAGTTCAAACAACAAAACCTACATCAAAACACTCCAGTTCGTTGAGAAACAGTGCCATTCTAAACTAGTATATGGCGCCATTTGGTTCAACCCGCGTTAGCTGCAGAGAGAGAGAGAGAGAGAGAGAGAGAACATAAGCGTGAGCTATCTATCCTTGTCGCACAGTTCCTAGTGGCGCTATCTAACATCAAAGCGCCCAAGTTTGTCGTAAAATAGTTTCCCCTTTCTGCCGCTAGATGGCAGAACAAAGAAACATATTACCGACATTAAAAACTTTTATTATATTATACTTGTTCTGCAAAATACCAACTTTTATACTATTCCAAGCATAGTACACGATAGTCTGATTTTCTGTTTTTGAATATATTGCTATGCCAAACCATTCAAGCTTATATAATGTCAGTTCTGTCTTAGTATATGTATATGCTACAGCCAGCCTATTTAAAGCTTTATTGCATAATGTAGACACAATTAGAATATTACAATGCTTTTGGTGTAATTGATAAGTTGCATATTAATGTAATAACATAGTTTATTCGAGAAATATAAATGTCGGTATTTCGATACTGGTTGCGCCATCTAACGGCAAAACGCCCAAGTATGTCGTCAAATAGTTTCTAGGCGCGGCGGCTAGATGGCAGTATCAAGGGCAAAATTACCGACATTACTATTTTTCTAATAAATTATATTTTTACGTTAATATGCAAGTTATAATTACACCAGAAGCATTGTAATATTTTAATTGTGACTGAGAAATCATTCCTAGACGTCTATAATACATGCCGATAATTACTTCTAGTCGCGCCATCTACGGGCAAAAAGAAGAAACTACTTCACGACAAACTTGGGCACGTCGACGTTAGATGGCGCCACTAAGATTAAATTATCGACCTTACGTTAACTGTAAGTTAGCCCTTACTCATCGACGGACTATTTCATTACAAACTTGGACGTTTTCCCACCGATGGCGCCACAGGTTGAAGAACCAATATTTACAAAATTAGTTCGGTATGTTCACCGGTAGATGGACATACCAGAACTTATCCTACGAATGACTCGCAGGTCAACTTATATGTATTATCAAAATTTAAATTCCATTTATAGCAAATAGAAACAATTTCTTCTAATATATTTTTAAATATTATTATTCGTCATAAACATTATTCTGTCAATCTGCCATGTGAAGACCTCATTTATTCTATTTAGCTGATCCTACGAATGAACACCGCAAGGACAAAGGACTAATAAACATTATTAAAAGAACGACATATCAAAGAATATTAACAAGAAAGTATATAGACAAGGGTAATACATTTTCGTCAAATAGAAATGGAGGTTAAAAAAAATAGAGCTATATAAACGAGCACATTGAAAAGATAAATTGACAACGTGTAGGCTTCGTATTGAAACGACTTCGTCAATCCAAGGTTGCGTTTCAATACCTTTAATTACTTCCAGTTTTTCAGATCTCATTTTAATAATAAAGAATCATGTTTCCAATACATCTCCATGAAAATCCATTAAAATAAAAATCCACCGTTCTAAAACGCTAGAACCAAAGATTTCTTTAACGCGAGGAGCAGAAGAATTTTGCAAAGAGCAATAAACATTTGTTTAAATTCTGTTCTCTGAAAGCAGATGAATAGAAATAAAAATGAGAGTTTCACAGGTGTGTTTTATCTTCGAAACAGGTATGTTTTTCTCCATTTCCTTTGAAAAGAACGAGACGATAGCACAGCGGCGAAGCTTCCAGACCGCGTTGTTGTTCGATTCGCGTTCGAACGGAAACGAACGCGACGGATGGTTCGTTTTCGATTAAAAGCCCTCGAGCTGTGAATGCCCGTATCCGAAATCGATAATTAATTTTGCCCAGGTTGGACGGGGAGGACAGGCGAACGGAAGCCTGACGGAAATGGTCGGGCACCATTCGGTTACTGTGATGTTCCGATAAAACGTCCCTTTTTATCCCGTTCTCTCAGCCGCCAGATTATTGGATATTATTCCATTTCAAGCGTTCAATCCCGCTACGATTCGCTCGCTTGGATTCCCACGGGGGATTTTCTCTGCCGTTCGCTGATTGTCGAAGCCACTTATGTGCACCCCCCACGTTTCAACTCGATTCGAGGTGTTACATATCAACACGGTAGAGTCGAATGAAAGATTTCTTCTTTAAAATAAAGTTTCACTTATTTTTTCATAGTTTACTCTTGGAAGAGCGTTCTTCGAATAATCTTCAGTTTCCTTTGTTACGTGGACCAAAGGGTTCACCAATTTCAAACTTTTCCATAACCATGATCGCTGGCCTGAAGCGTTTTTCGCTCGATGGGTGAAACGTTTAGTCATTGTCGTCCAAATTGAAATGGGGCAATGTTCTCGAAAACAGGCAGGCACGTTGAAAGGAGTATCCGGGAGTTTCCGTGACGGGGAGATCCGAATCGCGTAAATTCAGAGGCTGAAACCCATTATCGAGTTTCAACCGCGGTGGTACCATCCCCTCTTCGGTTCCAACCCCAGGTTCGCTTGGAACGAGAGTGGAGAGGGCGGCGGGGGAGGTCTTTTATCCAATGCTGCGGGTGTCGGGGGCGCGACTGTGAAGCGAAGGCAATTATCGTAGCGAAACTTGAACGCGGCGGCTTCGAGGTTGGCCGACGCCGAGACTCGGCGGTGTGGGAGTGGAGTGTTTGGCGTCTGATACGACGGGTCAGGTCCCTGGGGATTCCCAGGGACTCAAACGGGACTATCCCGCCGCTCTCGACGCAGCAGTTAATTACGGAGTCCTCCTCCGTCCTCCTTCTGCAGTGCGCTACCCCTTAGCATCTGACTCCTTGAACCCGTATCGCCATCGAGGCTTCGTCGCCCGATTGTCGGACGTCGACCTTTTCCTGGCTACCTTTTCCTATATTAGAAAACGAAATTAATAATATACGTGCAATGAATTGATCAAATAGAACGAATTATTGTACGTGAATGAAATAAATGAAGTGAGAATAATGAAATACACGAAAATATAATGATATACATGTAGGATATGGGATCGACGGATTAGATGGAAATATGTAGTTCGTTCAGGTATAACTCCGAAAGACACCAGTAGGTAATTGATATGAAAGGAGGATGTGATGAAGAGTCTGGAAGGATACCAAATATAAAATCTTAACTTAACGTAAGTGTAAGACTGGTGAATCGTAAACACATATGTGTAAGACTTGTAAATTGTACAAGCAAAATCGGACCAAAATGTAAATTTATATGATGTAATAACGATAATTGAATTGAATTGATGTGCCCCTTGTATTTGACAACCTGTACTAACAGCTTGTCGGTACGGTTGCCATCTCGTGGGCGCAGAAGTGCCCCTGCTACGCGGCAACCTAGATAGCAGTCCTGTTAATTCGGTTGCCATCAAGTAGGCGCACAAGTGCCCCTTCATGTGGCAACCTACATTTATCGGTTTGTCGAACCGGTTGTCTGCTCGTAGGCGCAAAACGTGCTACCTCTTCGCACACCATGTTCTCCTGATACCAGGAGTAAAAATCCAGCCAGAATTTAATACGTACCATAAATTCCTCGTGCCACCTCTTCGAACATCATGTTCTCCTGATACCAGGAGTAAAATTTAACCAGAATTTGATACGTACCTTAAATTCCTCGTGCCACCTCCTCGCATATCATGTTCTCCTGATACCAGGAGTAAAATTTAGCCAAAATTTGATACGTACCTTAAATTCCTCGTGCCACCTCCTCGCATATCATGTTCTCCTGATACCAGGAGTAAAAACTGGACCTGAATTTGATACGTACCTTAAACTCCTCGTGCCACCTCTTCACATATCATGTTCTCCTGATACCAGGAGTAAGATATGGCCAGAATTTGAAACGCAACATTGTGGAAGTTTCGGGAGAATTGATTTGCAACATTGTTGGATTTGCAACATTGTGGAAGTTTCGGGAGGATCGATTTGCAACATTGTT
>NW_026535284.1:9989398-10334743 GCF_026225885.1 Hylaeus anthracinus
AGATCGATTTGCAACATTGTTAGCTTTGCAACCTTGTGGAAGTTTCGGGAGAATCGTTTTGCAACATTGTTGGCTTTGCAACACTGTGGAAGTTTCGGGGGAATCGATTTGCAACATTGTTGGCTTTGCAACATTGTGGAAGTTTCGGGGGAATCGATTTGCAACATCGTTGAGTTTGCACAATTGTGGAAATTTTATCGGAGTGATTTGCAACATTGATGATGTTTTGAGCGGAGCATTTGCAACATTGTTAAACCAGGAAATATCACAGAGTATGCGGTGAAATTATAGGGAAATATACCAGGAAACGGAGGAACATTAAAGGGAAATGTGCAAGGAAATAAAAGGAAATTAAAGGGAAATATCACAGGAATGAAGGGCAACTAGAGGGGAATGTCACAGAAATGAAGGGTAATTAAAGAGGAATGTGCCAGGAAACGAAGGGAAATTATAGGGAAGTGTGCCAGGAAATGAAGGGAATTAAAGGGAAAAGTTAGTTGATCCGTACCGGATTTCCTTCGTCCCACTTCTTCGCATATCATGTTCTCCTGATATCAAAATGCAAAATCGTGTCAGTATTATTTTAGTACTTACAAGATACTCCTTACGATAAGAAAACTCTGGAATAGTAAAAATTGGATTTGTATTCGAATATATCATACAATAACACATAATAAATTTCTACTGTTTAATTCGTACTACTTTTATTACCCACACCTATTGCAACACGTATTTTCTTAAGTTCCTATGACGAACATTATTTGCCAAAGGCACCGACGTTAAATTTATCATTACGAATTTAGATTAATTTAACTATTCAGTTACTCAGGTTAGTAAATAAAAAAACTCACGTAAATCGCAGAACAAGTGGAGTCGCTCATGAAAAATTCATTAATCGCCTTCGTCCGTAACCACGCAGTCGAAAAAAATTCACTCCTACCTTAAGACCATTTCTAAGAAAGAATGGCATCAATTCTGAGAGTGAGAGCGAATTTCCAAACAGATCCTTCCGGTTCCTGAGGCGTCGTAACGTTCTGTTATGTTCTTCCGGTACATGGATAAAGAGAATTGAACTGCTTTAATGGAGTTTAAGAAGCAGAACGGAATTTCTCGCAATTGCTGGCTGATAATTACAAACGGGGCGAAACGATTTTACTTTATTTGTCCTTCCAGGTGGACACGACGAATAATCGCGATAAACAGGAGCTCCGACGATCGTTTCGCTGGAAGCAACAGTACTCATAACGCGCTTGCTTTCACTGCAATTCAGTCGAGAAACTACGACAAGTATTCTCTCAAAACGAAATTAATATTGAATCGCAAATAAATGTTGCTCGACATGTGCGGGGATTAGTGATTTCAATTGATTGGAACTAGTTAATTCGATATTAATTAACAAAAATAAAAGAAATAAATTTTGTTAATTAATTCCAGAAATGCAACGTTAAAGAGTCGATAGAGCAATAGAAGCAAAGGACGAAGGAACTTTCCTTTTATTACCGAAGCGCCAATAGAAATCCGGAAGTAAGACGGGGATCTCGATGCAGGAAGGAGTCGATACCTACGTACACAGCTATAATTCACGCATGGCGGAATCGTCGCGATTTTTTTCACTTTCACAACACCGAATGCTAGTTCACTTCTCCGGTAATACAAGGCGCGTGCGCACTTTCGTATTTCGCCGCGGTTACGTATCGTTGTAATTCATAGTTTCCGTATCGCATAACTTTTTACATAATCGGGGGAAAAAAGACCGAAGACAATGATTTGACCTCGCTGTTACCGTAAGTCGAGTAAACATGCACCTGGAAAGTCGAGGGACAATTTTTATTACTTTATTCGTCACGCAGTAAAGACGAATGCTTATATCTATATCTATATTCATGAAATACAAGATAATTTTGATCTAGAAAATATAATTTACAGGAGGATCGAATTTGTACCTAACACGTCAATTTTTATGTGATAAAAGTAGAACATGATCGTTGTAACCAGTCCATTACGTATTATACGACGTTAGTAAAGAAGTAGTTCTCACAAAAAAGTTAGGCCACTTTCTAGGAGTAATCAAAACACGACTAACATCAGATTTTATACTTCTACGTGACTTACTTCTCGAATGTATTAGAAACTTAAGGTACCGTTAGGATTCTCTAAAGGCTTCAGTTTTTGGTAAGAAAATTGTAAACGTGGTTCTCAACAAATCAATTATAGTTCACATACTATAACTGCTAATATTAACAATCATATAGTGCACGTCAATTATAGCGAAGCATAAGATTTACGAACAAATAATAAGCAGTAAAATAAACAGAGCACGATTATTTTTACAATTTTCCTATCTCTACGTGACTTCTTCCTTCAAATACACGAGAAATTTAAAAAAAAAAAAAAGAGGACTTTACGAAAACAAATTCCATCGAATTCAAATGAGCCTTTAGATAAGCGTGCACACACACGTGAATCGAAGCTAGAAGGTTCGATGCAGTAGCTGGTGGAGAAAGTAATGCTTTCTTGAACGCGTATCCACGATTCTTAATTACGACCGTGAAATGATTAAGATTCGCTCAGGTTCGAAAGCGCGCCGGAAGCGATATCTGGGAGTCCAGGATACAAAATCGAGTATTCGTCCTCTCTTTTTCTTAACGGTTCCGTATAATTTTCCGGTGTCACCGTTCGATTTCTCTAAGGAGCAGTCGATAATCTCGCAGTCTCGCTCGAAGTCGTTGGACCGCGACTCGAATGCGAAAATAAACGTCCGCGCGAGTTAGCGAGCGTTCTAGAATCCTCTTCGGCCATCTCGTATTTTCACTAGCCGATGATTTAACTTAATATCATTTTAATTCCTTGTATTTTATAATAAATCAATTATTTTTTTAAGTAAATTATTTTTCAGGTAATCGATTCATGCTTGTTTTGATAATTAAAAAAGATGCATGGAGTATATTTAATAAATACTTGTCATCATTTCTCCATATATCTTTTTTATTTACAATAACAAGTCATTATAACAAATTATTATCAAATTATTTGTAGCACAATTGTATCCTCAATGAAATGATGTGACTGAGCGAAGTAGAGTTTTTAAATGGACCAAATATAATATTGTCTGGTAAAAAAATATCATTAATATAGGTACAAAATGTTGATGATTTTTGTTTACTTTAAATTGAAATTCTATCTTTTTTTTTAAATACAAGTATTTCTCCTTTCCTTACGTCGCTTTTCCTTCGTATCGTCCCGCTGGCCAGTAGCGCGAAAAGGCAGAGAGCAATTATTGTAAAAGTGAAACTCGCACGAGGACGAGATTTCCGGCAGATTCGACGTCGTTGAGAAAGCGTCGGCTCGTAAACGCGTTCGCGCGGAATTTTTTGGCTCGAATCGCTTTTCTCGTTACGTGTCGCGGAAAACGGGAATTAAATTGCTGGCTGACGATGGTGCCACCATCCGAACTTATAAAAAATTTATTTAATAAAATCTACAACGGTTTTGTGCTTAATTATATTTGTCGCTTTGAAAGTTAAACATTTGTTTTCTTTCCCTAAAACATTGCTTAGTGGAAAGCAAGGGAAGACTTGCCTTTATTTTCGACACTTCAAGTTACGATAAATGAAGGTTTTCTTTTATGTTAATCTTGTAATTAAACTTGTATAGGATGGAAAGTATACCGTATAAACTCTTTGCGGTATACAAGTTCAACAAATACATTTTATGACAAAAAGTTGAAAGGATTTAATTTAGTTAATTAATCTGTTTAACTTGACTCTATTATTATATTTATATTAGTGAACATTTACTCAATTAATTTGAGAGGGATAGAAGGTTCGTTTTATGATGGATCAGTATTTATTAAAAATCTTTGATACAAAAGGGGACTACTTCGCTCGGATACCTTAGCCTAAATTAGGTACAAGTGTTCGTTACCGCAGCAAGATATTAATCCCAGCTGCGGCTCTTAATTTATTTTACGCGCGCGAAGCTCGCTCGAACGACGGTATTAGTGTTTTCTTTGGAACAGCAGGATAGACACGACGCGCACAGTTTTACAATAAAAGCGTAACTATTATACGAAAAAGAAAGCATACTTTACGCGGATAATATATTAAAATATTTTTGTTTAAACTGCATACTTCGTCGAACGAAATCCTCTTTCACAGACATTAGAACCTAACGAATGAAATTTATGCAAGCGTCGGCACTAAGAGTTTGGCGAAAGGAAAAAGTTAAAAGGGAAACCTCGAAAGGGAGGAGTTTTTAATTTTATAACGATCTCTAGTTTGACGTTTTGAAAAGTTCGCGATGGAAATATTCTTTTCCTTGCACCTGTAGCGTTGCTATAATCGATATTATATTTATTACACAAGTGGCCACGATCTAAGATTTTTATTTAGGTATTTCGGATTATGAACTCCAAAACCAACTGTTTCTGCAGCCCTGTTCGACTGAAACGATAGTATATTCCATGCTACATCATCGGTAACCATAGTAAGGAGAAAGAAAAATCATTGGATGGAATCGCCAGTTGTTGCTCGTAGAATAAAAATTAAAGTTTGGATTATAAAGTGATATAGTTCACGATATATAAATAATTTCACTAAAAACTTGCACATGGAACTAATGATAACTCAGTTCATACATTTGTTATACTGAATCACACTCGAGTAATAAAAGTCATTCTAAATGTTTGTTCTATTATAATAATTAAATCGACGATTTAACTGTTAATTATTCGATTGAATAAACATCACGAATAAATCCTCATTCGTTGAGTTTACTCGTCGTTCTTCCTGAAAAATTTTGTCTGATCAACACTGTTCACATTCTACTTACAGCTGGTACTTCCCCGTCGGGATTACTCTTTCTTTCTCCTCGCAATACATCGAACAACGCCCACGAGTTTCTTAAATTACATGGAAAGACACGTTACACTCGCTTAACAGAAAATATTACAACTGTCCCTTGAGCCTCACTAGCAAGCCCATTCGATTGATGATATTGGATAAAAAAAGGTCTCTGTACTCGAAAGGGCCATGAAAGTTTAATTAAAAAAAATTGAGAACTGGCTAGACTTTAAGAAGTCAGACTGGCATATGTATAAAAAAAAAACTGAGGGAACAGAAAGGAAGAATTTAGCGATACCTCGACGACACATCACTATGAAAGGAAGCTCTCTGCATCAATTTAAAAATATTCCAACAAGACTGCAAATATTCCCCTTCCAAGATCCTAAAAACAACCCCCCAAACCAGTCATCAACGAACCATTCAACCTGCACATACCCAATCCTTACATTCCCCCCATCAATCGAACAGTCCTGCCACCGAATAGAAATCCAAGTTCACCAAGAACAGAGACGACATCGCCAGAGATCCAATAAGCTTGCGTTTGGAGGCTTCAACGACGAAGAGATCCCTAGACACCTAGGGATCAACGATGATATCCACCGCCTTCTCCATGCCCGGAGAACCCTTCGTACCCTCCACCGCCACCTCCTCCATGCTCCTCATGAACATGCACAGGCACTGGTACCTTGACAGGGTAAGGCACCTCCTTCTCCACGGGATAAGGCACCTCTTTCTCAACGATGTACGGCTTGTCTACTGGTACTTTCACAGGGTAAGGTACAGGTTTAGGTACAGCCACTGGCACCGGCTTGTGCACAGTGTAGGGTTGAGGTACTGGCACCTTGACGTGCACGGGGTACGGTTTCTCGACGGGTACAGGATAAGGCTTGTCGACCGGGACCTTGACTTCGTAGGGCACAGGCTTGTCGACGTGCACGGGATACGGTTTCTCGACGGTGACAGGGTACGGTTTAGGCACGCTGACTGGGTAGGGTTTGTCGACGGGAACCTTCACCTCGTAGGGCACAGGCTTCTCGACAGGGTACGGCTGGGGCAACGGGACTTTGACCTTCACCGGGTAGGGGACGTGCTTCTCGACGGTGTACGGTTGTGGCACGGCCACCTTCACGGGCACAGGTACGTGTTTCTCGACGGTGTACGGTTGAGGTACCAACACCTTCACCTCGTAAGGCTTGTCCACGGGAACCTTCACTTCGTACGGGACCTTTTTCTCCACGGTGTACGGCTGGGGCACGTGCACGGGCACCTTCACGAACACCTTCACCGGGTAGGGGACGTGTTTCTCGACAGTGTATGGCTGAGGAACGCCGACCTTCACCTCGTACGGAACGTGTTTCTCCACCAGGTAGGGCACGTGTTTCGTCACTTCGTACGGAACCGGGACCTTCTTCACCACTGTCACGGTTTTCACGTGTTCCTGGTGGTCGTAGGTCGTGCCACCGCCGCCCCCTAGATCGCCACCGCCACCGAAGTCGCCGTAGCTACCGTGGAGGCCGCGTTTCTCGGTTTTTTTCTCCGTGGACTCGGACGAGGAGTCCTTTTCCGTTTCGGATTTCTTGGGAGATTCCTTCTCGCAGCTCGCTAGCGCGGCCAGGGCCACCAAGACGATGGCGATCTACAGGAGAAAGTTGCGGGAGGTTAACGGTGTTTGCGTCGGAGTGTGCCGTTTGCTTGGTTGGGTAGACCGAGTGACTGAGATGTGTTTAGGAGTCTTGGTACTTTCTTCAATGTTATTGAGTGTAACTGAGAAGCAGTACTAGAGCTCTACCATAGGTTCATCTTCGTCTTTTGTATTTCTTGATACGTGTGATTTATGTTCGTTTATGTTTTGCACTATTGTATCTAAGGGGTTGTGTCTCAGATAGTCAGATAGGTAGTTTCATATGATGACTTTTACGTATGAGGTATTGATGTATATTGGTCTGTGTTTTGTTCAGTTGCATCTGAGAAGCTTAATTGAAAACAATGTCAATCGAAATATCATAATTTCATAATTACTATTAAACATTTCGACAAAATAGTACTTATACTACACTTTAGGAATGAAAAATTATCGAAGAATAAGTTGTCCATTACTTATTCTAAAGCAAGCATAAGTGTCGATGAAACGGTTGACTGTAATCAAGACGATAATTAAAGAGAAATCGATCTAAGCCTGTATATACCTACCGAGAGGCAATCATGTTGAGCCAGGTTACGTAAAGTATCGGATACACGCTGACATGCTCTCGACTAAATCATTATATAAGTTTGTGTACTAATCTGCTTCACGTTCTACTTTCATTTTCGTTGCTTTCTTCAGGAATATTTTGCACCGAATTTCAGAAACAATTCTTCATTTTTGTAAGAAACTTTATGATGTTATTCCCTCGAAACGTTTGTTTTAGTAATTCAAGGATGATAATGATTAGATTGACGTTGCTTTTAAATAATTGGAATAATAATATTGATACTCATGGTTGAGAACAGAGCAGTCGAAAGGTAAGACCTGTATATTTATTGAGCATGAATGCGATCAGAATAATGTGATTCATACGTAAGAGCCAAATTAGGAAAATCATTATTATTGTCATCTTCACAATGAAGCTTGATTATATTTATTAATATTAAACGAGAAATAAAATAGCAGTATTTAGAAGAATAAAGTTATAAAAAGCATTACTATTATTCCATCCACGAAGAACCTCTATGCAAAAATACAAGTTCAATTCAAGCTCCATAATCGTAATTTAAAGTATAACTTCCACATATGTTCATTTAAAAATTTCGAATATTATACATACGTATGTATAATTTTAAACAATTATTTACCTGAAGATATCCACGCTTTCTGACCACCAAAATCTTTACCCAATAAATTAACCGCGTTTCTCGATGTAATCAAACAATTTATAACGTATCGATCATCTTCCACGACATTTACAAGACTAACCAAAAATTAAAGCACACCCTAATACACACGATCTAAGCCCCGCCGAATTGTTTTTCTATCGCTTACCTTAATATTCATCGTTGAGTTCGCGTATGTTTTGTGGTGGCGTATGACCACTAACTGAACCGCTTCGTTTTCTAGAGTGAGCCTTATATACTCCGCGGCATAATGGCTCTGTTACTTTCGCCGCACCTCATCGTTCGTATTACACTTGTGCGTCTCGTTTTGCATTTGCAAAAACGTGCTCGCGAGCGAGTGCCGGGATAACGCACGTCGGGAAATCGCGCGCTCCGTCGCGGTGGCTTCTAATCTATGCCGTTCGATCGCGATTCCGTGGAAATTGTTCCATCGGATGCTTTTAAGATAACACTGGTTCGAGTCGATACTTCCCTACCCGTCCACGCATTGTTTCCCTATCAGCGATCCTCCCCTTTCAACTGAAATTTAATTGAAAATGAAATCGCGACTCTCTGGACGCTCGCTTCTTCCAAAAAAATTATTCACTCGTTACATGATAATAAACGAATCTTTTAAATTCGGTAAAAAAAAAAAAACAAGGGCGTGCAAAACATAAAAGGTAGGAAAATAATAAAAACCCTCCATTTTTCTCGAACGATAAAAAATTGCCAGTTAGGTTGATTAGCCTGAGCATACACTCGAATGAAAAATTCACGATCGACTTTCCACGCTGTCAGAGATCTCGCGACCAATTTCGAGCATGCTGGAGTTTTCTTTGGTATGCGTGTACCGGCTCGTTAATCTGCATAACCATCGTGGAAGCTTATCTCTCGATAGCGTTAATTCGAAACCCCCGGTCGCGGTTTCGCGCAAACCGTATCGATATCCGCGAAGGACGGCCATTAGGCGCGTGTAATTGCCACAGAAATCCGAGTAAAGCTCGCTCGCCCGTCGTGGCTCGCATGCGGAATACGTAATGCCGTATGTTAATACGGTCGCATGCGCCGACGCCATTTCGATCCTTACGGTAGATAGAACCTACGATTTTTTAACGATTAATCGCTGCACAGGCATCCCGCTGGTTCGTATCACCGAGAATGCTTGTTACGCGCCGTGACTCCTTATTCGCGCAATTTTCAATAAATATCGCTGACTCGACCAACGCCACCGTGAGTCGCGTTGGATGAGGAACGCCATCGAGTGGATTGATCGGTGTGGTTGAGGGTGGAAAAGGATCGTAGGCGTGGTAGGCGAGCAAAAGTAGATGGAAGTGAATTTGGTGATTGGGAAAAATATTTTGTTCTCATTCATAAGTGATCATTTACACCTCACTTGAAATTCTTCAAAGTTTTGCGTTTATCTTTGAAACTCCATACCAAGATTCCTGTCTAGATTGTTATCGCTGAATCATAATACAACGATAATAGTGCTAATTATAGGAATGTATTTATAGTTTGCGCGTTAATTAGCATTGTAACGAGAAAGTTTTCCTTCCTCTATTGTTAGTTATAATCTCAGACTCTCTCACTCGACTTGCTGCGCTTTTCAAGCTCAAATTCGTTTCACTAATTGGGACTAATTTCCAATCATGTGAACGCAATGTTATCTTCTTATCGAATGCATAATTCTGGAACATCATTATTAGCAAAGAAAATGTAAACGAATATATTTAATAGCGTTTGACGGTCTGCAATTTAAAAAGAAGGAGAGCAAACAATACTATTCCTTATGTATTTTCCACATTTTCGTTTCTATTACATTTCTAGACACTTGTGATTCTACAGCGTTTAAAATTTGTTTATCCGAATCACTTCGTATATTTATTAACCGAGTTTAATACGGTAACACCTTTTAAAGTTGCACCAAACATCAATATTAATAGTTTCTACTAATTCAAGGGTTCATTCTGCAGAAAATATATGCAACTCTAAATGCTAGTTTCTGTTTCAATGACTGTTGTGAACTCAGACGGTCGGTAACACGGAAATGCCATGATGCAACAAAGATCGCGTGAATCATACTCTCCCACCTGCAATTATGCTATCGTGACATTCACCTTTCTCACCTCTCAAGTGTAATGACTCTGACGGATGCAAGATCTCTGTTGATTAGGGTCAATGGGACACTCACTCTTCATCATTCACCAACTATTTCTTCCAATAAAATTTAGCCCATTTCCACTTTCGAACCGCTTGCAGTTAGTCTAACGGGAAATGTGCAACACGTAACATTCTCCTAACTCTGCAACTCTTTCCCTAAAATTCCTCCAGAATTTTCCTCGTTGAGTGTTTACTTTCAGCGAACTGTAGCGGCCGCAATGGCGGTGTTACTTCCAGCGTTTCGGTTCGCGAAAGAAAGTGAAAGGATCCTCTGGGACTTTCCCCGAAATTTTACGCCGCTCCCGTAGCAACGCTCATCGCTGTTCCTTCCTAAGTTAATGTTCCATCGACACGAACTTGATAAAATGGGAAGGAAGCGGCGTGTAACTGACGCGACGCTTCGCTGGCATCATGATATCGAGACATTTTAGGTGTGAAAATATGTGTGAGGATAGAAATGTCTGATACGTGTATTAATAGCGTCCACTTTGAGAAATGTTTCCGCTAATTTTCATAAGGAAATGTTTATTTGTATGGAAAATATGGGAGCCTTCGCGAGATCCTACTGGAATTTTCTATTCGAAGGATGGATTAAATTGATGGACTTAATTAGACCTAACAGGATAAATTGAATTAAATTGAAATGCATAGAGAGTAGAATGTTATTATCGTCGTTCACTGAGATTTTTCCAAATATTGATTCGTTGGAGAGTTACAAGCTTGTTAAGAAAAGAATGTAAAGCAAAAGAAAATCAGCTGTTTGTAAAGTTTCATACGAAGTATCACAAGCAAAAAATAAAATGAAAAACGATAGTAGATTTAAGATATATGTAACGTTTAAGGATACATGCGTTTATCTAATATTTTACAACAGGTTCCTTTTACATGCAAGGTACGTATTAATTTTGTATGCAAAGTAAAAGCGCGAGGATTAATCAAAATTTCTTCAGCCATCGGCACATATGTAATTATCAAGGTAAGTGTTCCAGTAAGGAGCTCCACTAACATAGTAGCTATATCTCCACATGGTTGGGTCTAGCTGTCACTTCCGCCTTCAACTTTACTCGTGTCTAATTGTAATTGACTACTTGCTTCTTTTGTCGACGTAATTCAATCGAGGTTCTCATAGTTTCTGTTCCTGTTGAAAGTGAATCACGTTTGATGTACATCAATTTCCAAATAATTTAAAAAGTTGCTAACGTTTCAAGACCCCCTGGTGAATTTACCTCGTAATAACTATTGTCTTAATGTTGAAATTATCGTCTCGATTTTTAAATCACTGAGCTCCTAATTACAGTAATTATTACACATAATATGCACGTATGTGGTATTTAAGTTCCGCACGAAGGAGACGTTTACATTGTGTATAGCTACATTGCACCATTTTGTCTAGAACGATTGCCTACAAATGATTTGTTTTCTAGATTACGCAAATTCATTAACTCCAGCGGGCAATTCCCGACAAACTCAACGATAAAACACATCTTCCAGCAAGTTGTTTATTACCGCGATAACGATCTTTCATTGCTCGAATTATTATCACAGAACTATCTCAGATACTTTAAAAATGAAAGCAACGAGAACGAACATAGAAAATTGCGCGAATTAAAAAACTACTGATGTATAATACAAGAGAATCCATTGGAAAAAATTTTATTTTTCATTTCCTTGACAGTTAATAAGAACTCCTCAATTTTTCTTCGACTTAATGGCGGAATTTTAATTGCAATTTTGTGATGATGTTTAAGTTTCAATACTCCTCCAATTTTTTATTCGTAATTAAATGTCGAATCAGGGCTAAAAGATTCTTTCCTGTCGCAGGATGAAATTCTGTATTAGCCGATCACCAAAAGTTAACGATCACGTGGATTCTAATTTCGATTCTTATTTACATAAATTTCTACTTGTAGAGCAAATGGCGCGGGACGTTTTCGTCGCAAAATGAGTCGTTTTCGAGACGCACCTGCCCAACCGTTTGACGTCTCCTGCGATCAGAACTAATGCATTACTGATGGCCGATCCTTCGGGACTTTCGGGGCTTAAAAAACGACCGACGAACGCGCGATTATGTAACTTTAATTGCGTTCTAACTACCGTGCGATACTTGCAGAATATAACCTGCGGTTTCGGCGAGGCTCATTAAGACATTTGCCAAGTTGATGCCCGGAACGTGCCTTTCGCGGCGCGGCGATCAACGAACGTCTACTTCAGAACCTTTTCGCTATAAAAATGTTCATTCGTAATCCCCTAGGAATCGGATTATTTGAAGATACAGAAACAGAAATCGAATGATTAGATAATTAGGAAACGCAGGGAATGGAATAGAAGTTGAGGCTCGAAGAAATTTAGGGTGTAAGGGAAAGATATCTCAAATTCGATTCAAAGATGTGGTTGACGCTATCTCAAACTAAAGATAGATATATAACATTAAGGTTGTAACTGTAAAACTGTAAGAACTGTAAAAGAATTTATGACATTGAAAAATATGCGAATAATTCCAGAAATAATCATTGATAATGTCTTACACAGAATTGACTTGTGCATGTTACTTTTCAACCTGTCACAATACGCATATCGCCATTACCATTTCCAACACGGTGCGACAAAATAGAAATTTCAATACTGGAATTGTAGAAACGCAAAAGCGTAATGTTCATACGATATGAGAATCACGGAGATTTCACTTCGGACATGCATGTTATGTACGCGTTCGCTTCAGAGATTTTTTACGTCCCCCACCCCACCCCACCCCCTCTCTCCTTTCCCTCTCGAGCAGATGAAAGTAAAGCACACTTCCAATCGTGAAGATCGCGTCAATTTCACGTCATATGCGTAGTGTATTTTAGTTGTTGGTATAAACGTGTGTGGATATTATATTTAGATCGCGACGAGTGACGTAACGTCTTCGATTGTGAAACTTTCGTTGTCCAGAAACATCTCAACAAAATCATTAATCCGAACCGTCTTTTTCACTTGGAACGCCACGAATGGCCCCAAGAAACTTTCCTTCAATACTTCAAACAGCTGTCAACGATCCCGTTACCGGGGCGGCATCCGCTTCTCGCTTCTCGCTACTGCAAGAAAAGATCGTTAAAGTCTCCGAAGCGCGGCTCGATCCGAACGGGCCGGGCCGCTGCCAAGATCATCGGCCCGTTATTTGTTGAGGACACAATTATCGGATCGACCGGCACATGTAATTTGAGCGGTATTATGCGTACGTTGACAACGTGTCGCGATTATGTTCGCGGCTGCGTTATACCTGGATCCTCGCCAGTGGCGGCCGAACGTATCTGCACGAGGCCGTACGTGCACGTCCAGCGATCCTGCGCCGATCGCCACGTCCGATCCGATAGCCAATTACGAAGAACATGACGTTCAATGATGTCCCTGTATACCAGCATCGTGGACACGGCTGACCGACTGGCTAGATGATGACGGAACAACCTCGTCTACCTGCGAAACGTTGCGAAAGTGGAAATTTCGCTGGTCCACTTTTTCGGGATCTGCTCTAGCCGTGTCGTTGATAATTATCGATTAGCTATATCGCTTGTAGGCGATCGTCTCTACTTGGAAAGGACGATGTCGACGCGGCTATGGTGCGAGCAGGAATTAGTTTACGTTTTGGTGGTGTTGGTGGTTGATTTTAGATGGGGGGAGGTATGAAGGAGTTGGATGGAAATTGAATGTTTAATGTTAGATTTGTTTTGGTGGGTTTGAGAGGAGTCGGGTGAGTTTTGTTTAATGATTATGTATGCAGAGTGATCGAAGTCAAGTAGGCTAAAGCTCAAGTAGTTCGAAGTTCGTTTCTACACGATCTTCTTTGGAACGCATCTATCCTGTAGAAAGAGGATCGAATGTAATTAGATAGCGAACGCCGCACGTGCTCCTAATAACAGATGGTCCGTTTGGATCCTTGAAATTGCAGTGATTCGACGATTTTCGCAAATTAACAGCGCCTAGTTCGAACGAGTGTTTCTCTAAACACGGAATGGTGTCGATCGTAAATTGCTAGATCTGACGATGGACCTTCTCTCGATAGAACAACCCTATAATTTACGGTTTTAATACGCGAACGAATCGTGCTTAGGCACTTTCAAACGAAAACTACTCTCTTTACCTCGCAATTATGTACTCACGAATCAAGACCAACGTTCGACTCAAAGATTTTAGCAAACACTAAAAGCACATTCAACGTATAAATCAATTTACAATAAATTTATTACAAGAGTCTTACATCTCTGGCTATTTTTTCCAACCTACCTGGCAACCGTTGATGCGCATTATTCAACGTGATTTAACGTTAACGAACCCGTCTCGGATGGCTCGGCTCCGTTCCCTGTTTCCCGCTCCTCCTCGCCCGTTAAAATCCTAAGGGAGTAATTTTGTAATTAACCCCGTAAGCCCCTGCTACTCGCAACGGTAGCAACGAACGCCATCAAGTAATCCGGCCGGGTTAACGTCGTTAGGGGAACTCGCGAAGATGAGATACGTCTTCAATCTTAATTCGAGACTGCTCGCGACGTACGCGTCGAATATTCGACGGTACTGTAGTTGAGACCGTTCCTCCCGAGCTGAGCAAGAACCTTGGGCGTCAGTTTAATATTTGTGAAACATCAGTGGGATTCTTCAACGCCTGGTACATGCGATGACCCATAATTTGAAGGTAGGCCGATAAGTACGCGAATAAAAACAACAAAATTAACAAAGTATTTGGAAACTATCTCGATGATTCAGGTGCCAAAATCGCGGAAAACTCAAATGGGAACGCTAATTCGTTTCACACATCAATGAATCAGCCAGCACGTTGTAATCAATCCATCGATCCGCAAGGTGTCGATGTGCTAATTGATTGCGAGCACGACTTGCGCTTTTTATTAATCCCTCTGCCACGTTGAAGGTGAACGCCTGGTTTTGCTCGCGACGCCGTCAAAGAAGGCGAAAACGAAAAACGACGAAGGAAAAGGGGTTGAGCCCGGGATCAGCTGCGGTTACCCACCACGGGACCGCCTCGAACGTCGCGCGTCGCGTCCTTTCTTTTTCTCCTATTTCATAGCGGTTTTTTTTTTTGTCGAAAAATTTTCACTCGTCCTTTTTTCGCAACATTGAGGCGCGTGCAGTCGATCCAGCGACGTACGAAATATATCGACGGCAATTAGCCAGCGGCTTGATTTAAGACCGGCTTCGACGCGCGCTGGGAGTTCAATCTCGATGGGCTGGGCCCTTTAATTTCGCGCGTATAAACCACGGCTGCGAGGACTAATTAAGAAATTGCTTTAGAGACCAGCGACTTCCAGCTCGGGAGACCATCGTGTGTTCGTCTTGTTCCAGAAGGGAACGACTTATTTTGCCTCCGTGCACACTGTGGAGGAAAAGTTGATGTATTTGGTAGGGGGAAGGTGTCCGATGCTTAAAATATTAGGGGAATTTTAATCGAAGTTGCGTTGGGGGTAGGAAGCCATTTTGACTGAAATTGAAGTTGAAGGAAGAAATATGTATTTAAAGAAACGCATCCACAGAAAACGGCCTGTACTTCCAAAGCAAACACCGTTTACGTCGATGTTGCGATTACATTCTCAGACGAGTTCTTGCTCGAATTCTCCAATTAATACCAGCCTCTGCAAATCAACGGTTATCTTTTCGTTTACGTCAAGCTCGTTTTAAACAGTTCCTCCCTAATTGTGGTAAAAGCAGGATCGATTATCGACACGCCATTCGCGCTGGTCAACTTTGTACCAGAATCAATCAGCATGGTAGCTAATTTGACGGATGTGAGCATATTACAGCTACAAATGTTAAATTACACACTTTCTGGAGTTTTACGAATCTTTTATGAAAATTTGGTTTGTCTTTCATAAGAAATTCTGAACAAGTAAATAAACTACTTAATTACACGTTTTAAGACTCTGTAGTCGTCGATATACCTACATAAGATAGAAAATCGATATTTAAATACAACTTGAATTCAAACATGAAATTAAAAATTTATATTAACTTCAGCTATATATAGTATAATACCTCACACGGATTCTCGTGAAAATTATACCATCCGATAATGGTGTTAGCTTCGTGTTGACTGTCAAGATAACAACACCTATTACGTCCACGGGTAACTGATTGTTTTTATTGTGATTAAGAAGAACGTGGATCGATATCTGGTACAAGATATGATGATGAAGGCAATGCATAAACTACAGGTGATTCGCGTCACAGGCGAGGTGTTAATATTCATATTCAAATTAATTTCGGCCGCCCGGCTTGCGTCGTTCGCTTGCTCGCTCGCGTTAAAATTAATATCCTTTGCAAAATATCATAAACTTAAACTGTTCTCAGGTATTATCCGTTTTAATTGCAATAGAATAAATTAAGGAAATTACAAAAGGGGCTCCTTTGATGTTTTATTTATCAAGCTTGAAGACAACTCTTTTAAGTGAACCATGAAATTAAATGATTTATTCATTTGTTCAGAAATTTACGAAGCCACTTAGCTGGATTAAATTTGTTTGATAAGAATTAAAGGGTTCTTGTGAAAGACAAACCAAAGAATTAATAAACAAACAGAAAACAAAGAAGACATTCTGATAATTAAAGATTTAACAATCTTTAAAAATTGTTTTATTTCATCCTTTTAAAAAACAGTACAACATACTCACATAATCTACCGAAGAATCTTACGAAATAATTTAAACGACACAAAGTCCACCACCGGATTAAAAAATTACGCCACGTTTTAAGACCGTATCGTGCATTCAATCGAGGACCAGTAATAATTAATGAACGAGTAAAGGAAGTTCATTAGCACCAGACGAGAAATTGTTTAAACCCCCGAATTTATTCTAGTACGAGTCCACGTGTCGTCGATTATTGACTGGGGGGTTGTGTTATGCTAATGAGATCCGCAAGATTCGTGTCTTTTTCAGCGATCCTGACGATCATCTCGAGCAACAAAGTAGAGGGTTAATTAAAGCACCTTGCCCGACGGTGTGACAGTGTCCCTCTTACGATGCCATAATTTTAATGAAATAAAAAGTAAGAGATCCCTTTCGTGGGTCCACGTTTACTTCAGACGACCTACCATCTGTTTTTGAAAATTAGTAGCAAACTCATCGCTTTTCGTGCCGATACGATTTACTAACCCTACTTTAACCACCAAAGTGTCTCATTCTTTACTAAAAATTTCCCACTCTTTGCACGAAGCTTACCATTAAATTATCAATAAAACATAAACCAACTAGTATCGAACCCTCAGCCAAAAATTCTCCTCGCATCTCTTCCTTTTGGACAACGAAGACAAAGGGCCCTCCGAGCTACGACAGAGTACCACTTGAACTCACGTTCCCGGATCTCGTGACGGCGCACGTGAACGTCGATCCCGCATCGATCTTCGAAATTATGAATTCAGGAATCGCGCGTCGTGAACGTTTAATCTGGCAAATTGCGCCCGGCCAGCGGGCGTCTAGGGCCGGAGAATCAATCGGGGGGCTGCCTTGTAATCGAGTCGCGCACTAATGCATTCTGTAACCCAGTTACAGCGCGGCCTCGTCGATCTCTACCGAAGATACCGGGGGATCGATCGATCGATCGATAGACTACGACGCCTCGACGGACGTGTCGCGTGGCCGCCACACGACATCCTGCGCTGAGATAACGCGAGGAAGATCGTGACGAGGGGTGAGGGAAGATCGTGATCGCGCCGATCGACGCAACCAGCCACTAAAAGCGTCGAAATCGCCACAGCGCGTGATCGAAGGGCTGAGGAAGGAGCAGAGACGGACCTGTCGCGGCCAGGGCCGACGATAGAGGTGATAGGATCGCTAGGAAACTTTCCAAAATCCTTTACTAATTCGTAGGACTTGATGATGCAGAGTTTTAGTCGAGGAATTATCAAACAAGTGTTCTATGTTGCCCATCAGGGATCCTATTTTATCGACTAGGTATTCTACGTTGCCAGTAGGGTGCCCTATTTTATCGACTAAGTGTTCTAGGTAACTATCTTATTAGCTTTCAACCTAGAAACTATTTCAATCGATTCTTTAACATAAAGTCCATTTTTTACAGAAAACAAACTGACTTTCAGATGAAAATAAGGGACGAAACGAACACAAAACCTGAATCGATTAAAATTTGACTTTGTCCTTCGCGTTAAAGAGCCCTCAAATGTGAATTCGGCCCTGAAGAACAAAGAGGGGCCCTTCGAGAGAGACAATACGAGCCAGGAAGGTGTCCGCGGAGAAGGAAAGATAAATGGAAGTTAGAGAGGAGACAACAGCAGGTAAAAGGGCCGGGGGCCCGAAGAGACGTTCAATTTCTGTCGCATCTGCCTAAATGTACGTTAGCCTATGATCAGCCGCGTGGCTCGAGCATATTATATATCCGAGGAGACTAAATATCGTTTGATTGCGATTTACGGACTGGCATTATAACGTGTACGTGTCACGATACGATGAAAGATGATCGTGTGGCGAGGTGCTATGGGCGCTCTTGTGTCTGCCGGCTATTATCGATGTACGAGTGCAGAAATTGTTTCGACGCTTTTAGAATCAGCGATATAATTGATACGATACCTCAGCGCCGCGCGCGTGCGATGAATAACGAAGGACAATAGCGCGGAGCGACCTAACACCGGCCCACGGCGTCGTCGAGACATGTTCCCCGGGTGAATCACGCGAAATTCTCGCCCAGAATTGATTTATTATCGATCGTACGTCCCAGATTTATGTACACCACGGATTTAAGCTGTGACATCGCGTTTGCATTACACGAAAATGGGCCAACAAGGTGGATATTTACAGGGGAAAGAGGAAAGAGCGTTCTGCTACTACTAAGTACACGCAAAATTTGTTCTAAAAATTCAAAATCTAACTAACAAATATATCATTTAAATTACGTTAAAGTACGTTGATTTAAAGCTCGAGTATACGAATTTTAAGTTGTATTTATTTTTAAAAGAGAAACACTTCTACCCCCTTGTAATGACAGTAAATATTTGCGATGCGAGACATGGAATGACAATCTGATCACGATGCAAAAGGGGTGTGCCTAAATACCGGTATTTTGCGCCCGAGTCTTAAAACGGGCTATATTACACAGCAGCTG
Source organism: Hylaeus anthracinus (assembly GCF_026225885.1). Lineage (NCBI taxonomy): Eukaryota > Metazoa > Arthropoda > Insecta > Hymenoptera > Colletidae > Hylaeus > Hylaeus anthracinus. The sequence continues at coordinate 10,008,346 of NW_026535284.1, forward strand.
GAATATCGCAATTTTTAATCATGCGGTGTCGCGTACCGTGTATTATCGCCCGAAGAACAAGTATTACTTCGCTAATATTCTCCGCCATCGGGCCACTCAATATTGAAATATGAGGCACGGGGTAAAACAACTTCATACGGGGTGTTTCCTCGGATACGCGACACCCTGGTATCGAGATTTTTCTTTTTAGTTAATTTTTACCGTCGCCATGAGACACAGAGGCCGATTATTAGCGGCGGACACAGTGGCTCAATGACGAAAATTAGGCCACATTTGTGTCCCCGTAACCATCGGTTACATCCAGCAAATATAGACATAAATATTCCTGTGGCTTATACTTTAGAGGGAATCCTTCAGAATTTAATTATACGACTATGACAACGAACTAGTGTCAACAGGAAAATGTATAAACTCGACAAGTTGTTTGGAATAAAATAAATAAATAAATAACAAATAATAATATGTAACTTTAAATGTTACAATTCAAAATTCATAGTTTGTTCTATATAACAGATCTTGAAAGTTTCCCTTAGCATGAATAATAAATAGAGGTCCTACCGCACTACTTTCCATTCCTCTTCGACAGAGGTTTCAATAAAATTATAATTTCCAATAAAATTTAGTGAACTATTAAATTACACGCTACGATTATGATTATAACATTTGTATCGGCAGAGATGCAATTCGATCGACGGAGGAATTTCGATACGTGAATCTAGAAGAACGAAAATTTACGCATGGCCAGATATAAGTACCCACCATCATGGAAATTGGGCTGCAATTTCGAGATTCTAAAATGCACAAGTGCTCAAGGTGGCTACACGCCTGTGATTACTAAATGAGGACGCCTCGTTCTTCTAATTTACTATGTTGCACCGAAACCGACACGTTTTGCATCTCGCTGCAACGACGCGAGCTCGAAAGGGTTCTCGCGTTCTATTAATTTTCGAAAATTTAAACTCGAAATTCTTGAATTCACTCGATATTGCTAATTAGTCTTCTAGTTATGCAGCATTTGAACAAATTCTATGGAAGTTAAAAAGGCATCAACATAGGTGATGTTCCAATTCCGATTAAAAATTGGATATATTCCAAACTAATACTAATTTCTGCTTCCCAATTAGGTACCATTAAAAAGAAGTCTATAGAGTATGTTAAACCCGTAAAAATCCGAACTAACACAACATTACCAGGTTCACCGTGAATGGCCGTTACCGGGAGCATAATTTCGTCGACGGAGGCTGCGGCAATCTCATTCCCATCGCAACGGCGAGCCTATTCGAGCCCCTACCAGGACACACACGACCGAGGTGGCTAATAGGCATTCGTGATTTCGCGTGCTTAGATTTTTAAGGGCAGGTGAGCTGGCCAGCAACTGTCCCCTCGGAGGCAGAGATCCGAACCCTCCCCCTTCCGTTTACGTCCCCCCTCGGCCTCCAACACGACCCGCGGAAAGAACCGAAAATAAAAGAGCCAAATGGTAAGGTGGCGTTGCATTCGACTCAATTTTCGTCGAGGAGCTAAGAGCAAGTAGGCGTCGCCCCTGAAATTTCGCATTGACTCTCTACGAGTCCCGTATACCCGGTGGCATTCATAAATCGTTCCAACGACCCGGAGAGGGTTGATCCGAGCCAGACAACCGGGAACACGTGCCCCCTTTTCGAGTACACGCCGCGCAAGGATCTTGATAGCGCGAGGTATCTCGAATTAAGGATGTCTCCTTCGATCAGGGGCCCTTCTGCAGGATCTAATTTCGTGATTAGGCAGATACAGGGGCGCGTTTTAGTGCGCAGACGTGGCCCAATTAATAGGATCGCTGGCGAAATAAGGATAACTTATGCTTCCTCTTTTTTTCCTTATTTGAGGCGTGTATTCAGATTTTGTCAAAAGTTGGATCAACACTTTGGCTTGAGGCCATTTTGCATGTTCTCTTTAAATTAAATGTTGGGATTATAATCTCCAAAGCGTCGAGGATGAAGCATGTTTCATAAACGCTTGAGAAACACTGACATAGACTAAACGAATACGCTACTTAGACACATTTAGATGCATCTTTTTTCATTACAGCAGCCAATACGATACCTTTATACTCCATCATCAGGCATGCCTGCAACTACTCGCATCCTCTATCAACTGTCCTGAAGAAGTCGCCACTTCCGAAGTAAACCTGATCCGAAAGCCAGCGTCTCGATCTACAAACAAACAAAAAAGCAAGAAGTCAGAAATAAGGACATGCCCCCGTGCGAACATCCTGTCTCCATTCGTTGAAACCGTCTCGCCCCTAACCGTGAAGTATTAGCGCGTCAGGGCGATTTATTTCGTGGCAGAAAATTGAAAGCGAACGACACGTAGCGGCGTCCAGTTTCCATATAAATAAACCTCGACAGGAACGTCAGGACGCTTCTTGTCCTCGTTAATTGAAACGACGTCGAGGTGTAGTTCGCGCGGCATTCCGCGTCCTCTCGTTCCAAGGGCACAAATTGTCGCGACGTTTCATCTTGTCGCGACGTGTCGATCGATTCGAGACTGCTTCTTGCGGTAACCGCGAGTGTAACGCGGATTTGTCTGCGAAATATCAGCGGTGCCGACATCGTCGTTCGTTAAACTATGCCGATCTCGTAGTCCCTTGGTTTCCCTTTGACGTCTTGCTTTTTCCGCGCGAGAGCGTTCAGGTTCGCGTTTACAGACTTGCTACGCGCGATACACTCGTAATGAACCCTTTTTAACATTATGGTACATTTATTAATATAAGTATCTTTGTTAATGAATATCTTTTTTCGATGTGGTTTTGCTCATTTTATGTTTCGTGGATGTTGTGGGGGGGTTATCAAACGTCGTCAAACATTTACGTCTATACAAAAGCTTCTTTAAATTAATGAATTTTACTCTTAGGGCCATGGATTTAAATTAAGTGGTTCAAAGAAGCCCAGAATTAAAAGGTCGAAGCTTCGTGGTACCCAAATTAAAACGTTATCATTTTGTAGAAATTTTATCAAAGTTATAATAAAACGAAGAATCGAAAATTTTGAAGTTCGACAACTCTTCGGCAATGTCGAGTGACGCGATAAGTTTGTCCTGCAGTAACACGACGTTGTACACGCGTTGTCCATATTTAGCCCTATACCGGAAATACCTAGATGCTGAGGTAACGTTTCACGTCCTTCGATCACGCTGGTTTCTCCGCAAACGTTTAGTTTTTCCGTAATCGACGAGCGAGCTGCCTCTGAGAGTAAAAGCAGGGTTCCGGGAGTGATTACGTGTGACGTGCGTGGACTGTGGTTAACTCTGAGAATCACCCATCGAGTTTGTCTGCTTTGTGGGCTTCTTTTAAACGCGGGGCCGCCCTGCTCATTAAAACCGACCAGCTATGTGGGCGCGGGCGTTACTAGCATTGTGGAACGTTGCGACACACTATTTCGACACGAAACGCACAAATTTTAGTCTTGGTTATTTTTACTTTCAGCCCTGAGTTCCTTTCAGAATTTAATTACAACGCGCAAATAGTATTAAAAGTTTTCCAACATTTTCCTTGGACTTCTAATAAATAACTGTTAGCTACCGACATGAATTATTTCAACTTTTAGACAACTAATCCTCTCCTAGATTTTTGTAAAAAATCTTCGTTCATTAAATATTGAACTAGCAACAAACATTAAAATATCTCAACAACTACGCCTGTATAAAAATTCAACCGAAGAATGTCTACACATTACGAAATAAAAGAAAGCTGAGCTTGTAACAGTTTGAACCCTCCAGACCTCACAAATTCACCCGAATTGTTGCAGAATGCCTCGAACAATTTTAAAACGTTGCCAAAGAGATGTTCTTCTTGCTGCTTAAAGGGATTTTCGATTGTCCGACGCGAATTTACATCGCTCACAGGCGAACGCCACGCAAAATCATCCGGGCACGTCCAGGTAGCGCAATTGCTTTTGTTTAGAGCGTGCAATTTCGAAGGTTGCGCCTGTTTCTTGTCATTTAGGGAACTGCGTAGCCCGTACCTCGGGGCCGGAACAATTTACCGCGGATCCACCTAAATGGTTCGCGCACGAAGTGTCATTACACTACCGAAAAATGCTCCTCGGCACGGTCGCGAAGAGTGGTCCTAATGATACGGTCACACACGTGCTTCCTCCTCCTCCTGACGATCGCTTGGATCTCGTCTTCGCTTGTGCTCCAATAACATTGGCTGCTCAAGGTTACTTCCTAAACTGTCAACTATTTCGGTCACGAATATCGTTCTCACCTTAGGCTTTTTACTTAAAAAATAGAAAATTATTTAACGCAAGGGTTTCACAGGGGTACACTACTTCAAAATAATATTCAGTTTTCAAAGTTACTTTTTTCAAGTTTGAGCAAGATTCAATTAAATCCAGATTATCAACTATGACGCCACAGGCCAAACGCAGGTTCTAATTAAAAATATTTCCTTAGTTGCACTGTCCCAAGAGGGTGAGTTACAGAAAATTAAATTAATATTCACAACACAGTTAGATTGTTGTCGTAAATTAAATTTAAAAGCTTGAAGCAAGCATGTCCACTTACCTCGCACGAGTCCAGCAGCTCACCCCCACCTCGATCGCTCCAGTATGCGCGTTTCGCGATGGCGCAGTCCCCCACATCTGCTCTGCTCTACGCTCCACAGCCCACTGAGGTCTCTCTCTCTCTCGGTCGCGGCGCGTAGAAGGGGAAGGCTCCGTGAGAGGGGGATCTACCTGTGGACAGGCCTGACTGTTAGATACGATTTTTCGAATTTCAAACGTTAACTAATGAAGCGGGAATTAGCGTAAAGGACATTTGGCTTCGATGTTATACCAAAGAAGGTCTATTGGGTAAATAAACATTGAATCAGTATATACAGTATATATTATCAAATGGTCTTGGTTCATTTATAATTCCTAACTTTAAACTAACCTAGGTCTCCTATATAAATCCATACACGACAGTAAACGATGAAAGAAAAATACGACTATCTCTTTTCTTCTTTACAAAAGAAGAAAAATTAATTCATAACCCATTTTCTCAAACAGATACCTTCGAGAAAAGTATCACAGAGGGTACAAAAAGCGACGACAAGTGACGCAACGTGAGCAATTGCAAATGAGAAATCACACCTGGATTAAGTGGTCGCGTTACAGCCAGATAACGAGCATGCAACGAGGTGTTAAATATAAAATTCCACCACTGGTCCATCATCATTCCCCCACCTTCTCATTGAAAAATCAATCTCGAATTTCCATTCACAGCCAAGACCCCCCAATTAAAGAAATCACGTAGCCCCCGATCTCTTTGATGGTCTTCGATCGGGACACAGCTGCGCGGCCAAAATACCGCGATTAACATACTTCAAAATACACACACGGGCAATCAGCCGGATAATCGGAGAAGTTGGCGACCAATAAGCATGCAAACCGTCCGAGACACCGGGAGTCGCGACTTGGCAACTCGAAAATGACAAGGTTCGGTGGTGAGAAAGGGTGTACTTTCGCTCCGGGTGATGCGCGTACGCGCATACGAGCCGACACCTGGCCGACACACTTGTCCCACCGTTCAGAAGTAATGAGCACAGCTGTGAAGAGGATTTACTTTTACCCACGGCCGACTGGCCAATCGCTGGCGCGACTAATCGCGCTCAATTTCAACATTGTCGCCATTATCGGGAACGACAGGTTCTCGTGTCGTCGGCGACATCCTAAAAACGATTCGAGCAGTGCCAAATACGAACCTATCGGAACCTCGCACTGATTATTTCGAGTCCTTTTCTTTTTTCGAATGTTTCTTGAATGGCAAATTTTATTATTGGAAAAATAATTCAAGTAGTACAATACAAAATACAGTAGTAAATACAAAAGAAAATCCAAAAAACAAGACAGACCAACCATTGAAAGTTATAAAATCGAACATACAGATGTAAATGCAGAAAATGGAGAAGTATTCTTCGAGATAGATTCGCTCCTGGCGTGGGTCGGTACAGATCGCGTTTTGAAATTGGAAATAATCGAGTCCCCTTGGTCTCTGTCCTGGCCGCCGCTTTCAAAGGGATCCCGTGGGCCATTATCATGGTTCGTTCCAGCTTTCGTACAATTTTGTTGCGGAGGAACGTGATCGTTTGCACGCATGCCACGAGATCGCGAGAAATCCTCGGAAACCGGTGAATTTCTCGAAAAAGGTGGAAATCGAGAGTGTGAGGAAGCGAACGGTAGAGAATCATAAGTGAAGGATACAGTGGATGTAAGGAGTAAATTAAGATCTGTATAATCGGTAAAAGTCATCACAATTCCAAGACGAAATATCGAACAAGTAAATATATAAATCACGTTGCAAACACAAATCGCCTCCGTCTTAATGCTCCGTCAACTTAGTAAGACACTTCCGAAGATACCATCGTCTCTCTCAATAAAGAAGACTGGTTTTGCTTCGTCTGCAACGAAGCACGTAGGAAAACAAGTATGCTTTTTTTTTTAAATCGTGTCAGATTTTGCACGAGTCGCTCTACCGTATCTTCGACTTCGTTGAATTCTTTTAAAATTCTTCGACAATCCTTACTGGACTTGTTTTCAGATCTTGGTCATTTGAATAAGTATGGCTGGCACATTGCAATTTTCATAACTGATTTAAGCCAGCATATCGAAGCAAATTTCACTCAGCTGACACAAACTTCGCTAATACCTTCATCTCTTTTTAATTTACTCTTTCCTTTACCTTAGACTATTATTTTTTTCTTTTTATTACCTAACAATGCAACCGTTATCTACGCGATGTCATTTTAAATTATTGACTGTAGGAATAATTTTTAAGCTAACTGTAGTTGCAGAAGGCCTTTTGGTATAAACACGTAAATCGTCGCGGATTTCCTGGGCTCCTTTTTACGAATTCTTTCACGCCTCGCGGTGCTTCTCTCCAACCGTGGAGAAGCATAGAGGCACTCGCGATTTTGCGTGCGAGTCGAATCGCCTCCCAGTCGACTCTAATGACTCGTAATTACGCTGCTGCCGATAAACGCCGATGTACGCGATTATGGGAGTAATCCATGCGAGATTTAGCGGAATTCTCTTTGCAGAAAGGTGTCGCGACACGGACCTGTTCGGTGTTGCGTTTAAATCACTGGTAAGTATAGTGAATCGCCCAGGCATTCGACCACCCACGATTATTGCCGAGAATCAATCATATTATGAGACTTATTCTGAAGTAGCCAAGGTAAAAAGTTGCATTGTTGAAAATATAATCATCTAATACTAAATTCTGGGATTACTTCCAACACGGAATTTTTCCCGAACATTCGATAATGAAATTGTCAAGTTGACACTTATAGTTCCTCTTACAGAAACACTATACTTCTTCAGAGACGTATTACACATAAATTTCCAAATACCTGTGGTTTTATAATAACGGCCCTCACCTCGAACCTATACTCATGGGGTCAAGCACGTAGAAAGTATCGGGAATCGCTAAAATTCTTCTGTATGAAAACAAACACAAGATTGGTATCACTCGATGATACTAATTTTCTGAAAACAGACATTGTATCTCTAAATGAATCGTTTTTATTTCTCACAAATGATCGTGTATCACGGATCGCTTTGATTCTAGATTCGGAGGAAAGTTTCGCTCTAACGGTCGTCTAATTTCAGTGCAGCAGGCAGATAAGGAATGGCGAGTGGATTAGAAATTACACGTTTCCGGGGAAAGATTTACGAGGAAATTGTTGGTCTTCCTGAGTTCAAGAAGTTATCTAATAGCGATGTTAAAGGTGTTGTAATGAAATTGATTTCAAATTGCTTGATACTTCCTTGTGACTTGTGGAATGATATTTTAGATTTCGTTATTCAGAGTGGTGGGTAAATATGAGACAAAGGTTGAGTAAAGACTGGAGGAATTTCTGTATAGTGTCGATTAGAATAATAATTTCGTTATACGAGTCGGATTGGAACTTTAATTACCAAACCTAGTCTGCAGATTGCAATGCATGTTATCCATTATTTCTTTTAGATTTGCAAGCTTAAGTAGCAGTATTGCCAGCTTTGCATCGCGATCGATTAGTCGTCGAGTGTATAAACACATTAAACGTGTTTTCCATAGCGAGGGTTAGTCGACACACGTCAGGGTTATCATCCTTTCACGCATTGGGGTGGCCACCCTACTTCATACCACTCGACCCCTGATTCTTCCGACAACGATGAGTACACTCGACCTTAGGGTTATATTCATTGTGCGTCATTGAATGTAGGCAAACGTGCGATAACATCGTCACGTCAGTCCTTATCTCAGCCTGCATCCATTGTTAACAATTTTTAAATAAAATTTAACTGGAGAGCTATAATTAAAAGGCTTGCTCGTGTTGCTAAACATCTTGGAAAAGCCTATAATTAATCGAATAAAACCTCAAGAAAAACTCCATATTTACATTTCGCCTATTGTTCGACAGCGTTCGACATTATTACTCTGTCTTACGCGATTCAATTAACAACTTAAACGCGAGCAACGTCGAAACAGCACCTTCGCCCTTATGTAACTCTGTAGGTATACTAGGTGAAACAAATATAATGACTCTCGTAAACTCGGCGGGGAGCCAAGACGACGCAGCCATAAATGTTCCGTTCTAGAAACCCGCATAGAAAGCCTTCCAACACCTGTGAGCATTTGTCACGCAGCCCGCTCACACGACAGCAGGCAAATCCCACAATTAACTATTCGATAATTATATAAAATTCAATTATTATCTCGTATAAATGCGAATAATTTCCCCTAACCCCCCCCCCCCCCCCCCAAAAAAATATTATTTGTTGAAGGTATATAAAAATCGAATTTCACAAAACACTTCGAAACCTAAATCCCAGTAAGTATAGCCCTGTGGAGGCCAGGTTGCGTCTGGGTGGCCCCAAGAAAATCACTATATTTATTCCACGTGTCCAGGGTTGGGGCGGGCGAGAAAAAGAGGTGGGAAAATGGGTCGTGGTTGGGGGCGGCGAGGGGAGAGGACGAAAATCAGTGAGAATCGGCGCCTTTATCCGCGGTTTTATCGTTTACTTTCAGCCCAGAACCGTTCCCCATGAAAATCATCCAATTACGAACCGACCGTTATCTCCGATCTTTCGGAACGGCTGGCCGGGTCAGTGGAGCGGGACAGAGAAGTTCAATTATTCCAGCCACGAGAGGGACCACGCTCCCGAAAACTGGTGTGAACAGTTGACAACTTACACAGTGTTATCTGGTAGCAGCAGAATGCGCTGGTAATCTTCCGGTAAGCCCCCCGCCCGGGTCGAGATCCACCAGCCACGCGGCATACGATACACCTCAAGGGCTTACAACATCCTGATGGAAGGGTGAGGAGCCCCTGGAAATGATACTCTTGATGCATTTCAAACTGGGAATGTGTGAACACGTTTATGACTCTTTAATGGAACGATTTGAGGGGGGGGGGGGTGCAGAAACCTCTCCTTGATCCAAGGATCTTCCGCACACCCTGATGGAAGGATGAGGAATTTCGGCAAATGATACTCTCGAGGCATTTAAAACTGGGAATGTGTACTCCATGTTTATGACTTTTTGATATCAATTCTTAAAGTCTTGCATTAACATTCCTTTACACATCTATCGGGGCCCACTGATACCCTTATAGCTCGGGTACCTCGGGATTGCTAAGCCCGTACTGTAGCTACAATGAAAGATAGCTACAACCCCTGAGGGCGTCTTCTAAAAGAAAATCTCTAACTTGACCATCGATCAACTACCACCTCAAAAGGTCTCTTCTCAGTCTCCCGATACATAAGAAGCTTCCCCTAATTGGGAATTAAAAGTGGTCACTTGATACACACTACCGCGCCACTGAAAAAATTAAAGTACACCCTTAAAAATACAAATACCCTGTAAATTCACGGCTATTACCTTTTACGACAGGGACTTCTCGCACGCACACACACACACACACACACACCAAGAAACGAATCTGCAATGTTTACCATTAAAGTATGCCCGCAAAAAAAAGCCTTTTTAAGAAATGTCACGTTATAATTACGCCGAAGGAGACGCTTTAAGCCTCTTTCGCGACAGCAAAATCCAGAGACGTGGTTACAAGCCGTTCCCACAATTTCGCTGGGTGTGACCGCCATTTTATGCGACTTAATTTTTCCTTATTACAGATTGACTGTTCCCTACGGATAATCGCATAACGAACATACAGGGGTGCGTTGCGCTTAATGCTTCACGATTTCTCCACCTCCCCTCCCGGCCAGTTTCTTCTCGGCGGCATATTCAGTCATTAGCGTGTCCAGGCCGTCAATTAAGCTTATGAGCTTAATGCGAAAAGTTTAAACGACGGTCACCGAGCACGAAGAAGCCGATCTGTTCGCGCGGGGATCTTCTTTTCTTCTTTCCAGGATTGTGAACGGGCGAAAACGCCGATGATTGTCGAATAAAATAAAAGTCGACCGACCGTGCGTGCTGGTTCGAACGTTTTAAGTATCCAATTAAAGGACCGGCTTTCCTTTCGTGCTTTAATTGGACGGTTTTCGCGGCGCGGGATGTTTCCGGCACAAAATTGCAGTTTGGCAAAATGCGTTTTGCCGCCGCGATGGAATGACCGACATTCGTCATCCGCGCAATGAAGGTGGTTTAATTGAATCGGCGAGGTGGCATCAAACGGCCCGTTTAAGGGGTTATGCCACTATGACGGGCAGTTTTTTTGTGGTAGCACCATGTGAATGATCGGAGGGAATTTTTTCGTGGTGAAGAAAGTACGTGAGCTTTAAAAGGACATCAATTCAGAAGAATTTTAAAGTCACGAATGAAATTGACTAGCTTATTAGATTTAGAATTAAGAATTGTTTGTCTCCATTTCGCTCTCTAAGTATCAATAATATTTAACGAGCACCATTCACTCAATAACAATTATTAATCATGTTTAGATATTGCAAAATAAAATTCTGAAATAATTAATAATTATAATTAATTCTGAAATAATTAAATAATTAAAGTCTATTATTAATAGACGTGAAACTTATAAATATATTCAATGAATTTATGTGGAGTCCCCAACCTGACTGCTAGCCGATATATCGACCAGTCCCGCCGCTAAAAGGATAATTTCCGCATAACATAACTAAAACTCCACCTTTTTCACGTCACCCAAAACAATTTTAACTTCAAACCACTCTTTCGAACTTCGAATAAATGGACTGCGCACGTGTGGTCTCGCGAGGTATCCGTGAAATGACACACCGCTTTCCAAATGCCAGGTGCCCCCTCTACCCCCCGTCGCCATAAATCGTTTCCCAATACAGAATCGCGAACGATAACTCGTCACGCGGCCGAACTCGAGCGATAGCCCCCCGAACGTACCCTTTTTATAGTCGTCGCGCGACGAGTGCCCTTTTCTTTCCCTCCGCGCAGAAAACATCCGAGGGGGCACCGGCGAGCTCGAGCAATTTTAATTCCTCAATCCTGACCGGTGCTCCAGAAGGAAACGACGCTGAACGAGGATGCGGAGAGGCCGCGAAGAAAAGGAAGACGTCGGGGGAAGAACCGAGGCCCCGTTGCGCCCCACAAATAATTGGGCAAAACTGCTTCTGGCGAATAATTACTCGAATGATTGAAGGCAGAACCTACCGTCCCCCTTTTCTCTCCATCCTCGTGCCACGATCTCTAACGAAAGCCCAACGAAATCCGAGAAATAAGCGGAAGCAAAAAGGGTCGATGCACTTTGCGGTTTGCGGCCTAGCGACAGCCTCGAATCCACCCTGAAACTAGCCTGGGGATGTTAGATGTTAGAAAAGTGGTAGAGGAGAGAGAAAGTAGATTCGTGAACAAATAAACTGCGGTTGGTGCTGTCGTTGTCTGGTTATCATTCTCTACGCAAAGGGGGCTCCTGATCGCCATGATCGGAGAAGACTTTTGTGTCCTTTGACAAGGAGAATTGCTGGTTCGAGGTTTTCGAGAATGGGGTTGTGTTGGTTTTGCGTGGATCGAGGATGTGAATTTTTAGTGTGTGGTGAAGGTAGCAGTGAATCCTAACATTAAATTATTAAATTATTAAATTATTAAATTATTAAATTATTAAATTATTAAATTATTAAATTATTAAATTATTAAATTATTAAATTATTAAATTATTAAATTATTAAATTATTAAATTATTAGATTATTAAATTATTAAATTATTAAATTATTAAATTATTAAATTATTAAATTATTAAATTATTAAATTATTAAATTATTAAATTATTAAATTACTAAATTATTAAATTATTAAATTATTAAATTATATTATTCCATTACATCCTACCCAATTATATTTAAGATCCATTTTATTATTAACAATCTATCCCCTCAAATGTTATTCATAAACACGATGAATTTCAATTTCAGAGTTCATTTTAACTCGAATACTTCGCTAGCCCGTACCAGGGTTCTTTTCGGTGGCTGTCGCGAGGAATGGTCTGCTTTTTTGCCCCAGGAAAGGACGAATCCCCATGATCGGCGGTTCTCCCAATCGCGACTGGCCCACGAGGATTTAATTGATATTGCCCCGACCCGTCGCATTTTAATCCGTAATAAATTTCGATCATGCGCCCGCGAGATTTATGAAGTCACGTGGACCCCGTGGACTGTCCATCTTTCTAACCCCGTGGCCAGCGGAACTTGCCCCAGGGAGAACTTTTGGCGACTTTATGGCAACTGTCACTCAGTCGTCGATTTACGAGGGGACAGGGGCGACCGAGCGATCTAAATTTGGTGCGTCCATCGACGGACCCCCTGTTCTCGACTGTACGAATCCGTAAAAACGTAATGACCCCGCCGCACGGCTCGACGGGATTAATTTCGAGACGGGAATAATGATTCCGGTAACGATAAGTTACGAGCTTCCGTTCCTAGGCTTAGAATCGCTGGGCTCTTTAGCGACCAGCTTCAATTGAAAACGCTGATTGATATCCGCTCGTCTGATTAGGATTCGTGGAATCTCTGATCGATGTACAGAGTTTAATTAAAGCACAATACAGAAAACCACGGAATATTCCAGACAATTCTCCAGAATGCGTTGGCAATTAAATTTTCTCTCTCACCTCGGCCCAAATCAATCAAACCCAACCTCAATGGCTACAAATAAAGAATTCTCCATAAATGAATACTTTGAAACCGAAAAGTCTCACTGATCGATATAACTCACAAGCTTCCGCAATATTTCCTTTCGAATAAGGAGAGATCGATACAATAAGGCGGTCTGGGAGATCTTGTTCCACTCGTCGACCGAGATTTTCCAAGTACCTTTTGGGAGGCGCGCGCTCGTGTTCGCCACGGTAGCGACAACCGATTCCCTCGACTACTCACCTGCGCTCGGGGTGGACGGAGCACCTGTGCACGCCCAATCAAGCCGAATTCACTCGCGTTGCCGCATATATCTCCGTTAACACGCGCGGCGGAGAGCCGAAGGACCGTGGAGAAGATCAGCGGGAAAGGAAGAGGAAAGAGAAGAGGAGGAGAGGAACGGGCGAGAGCTTCGGGCGGCTAACGAGAGAGTAAAGGTCCGTTTTCACGAGACGCAAAGTCGCGACTTTTAAATTGAGTAAGAAAGAAAGTAATCAAGTTTCTTAATTTTTCTGTGAGATTCTGTGAGATTCTGCGAGAATGATACGAGACTTTTTTGGAATCTCGACTTTCGGTACCATGATCTGAGATAAATATTTTCAAAATGGAGAAGGAGATCTCTCACACCACCAAAGCCTTCATCTCGTCAAGAAAGCTATGATTTCAAAAAAGTGGAACAACTCAAATTCCTCAAATCCATCCCAATTCCTCAAGAAGGAAGGTTTCAAAGTGGAGTAATCAAAGCCCCCGAAATATTAATATGGTCAAAGATGCTATCCACCTCAATTTTTCAAAAAGAAAGATTTCCAAAATGAAGAAGACCCCTTAAGACTTTCATCCCTTCGTGTCGTGGCACGGAAAGACCTGATTTCACAGAAGCCAACTAAATCAAATCCCCCCAAAACATTGACAATTGCACAAACGCGATCTATCCATCCAAAGTAAAAAAGAAAGATTTCGTTAGTGAAGAACAAAATTCCTAGCACATCCGTAGCTTTCAGTCTCCTGCAGCATTAAAAGTAGCATCTGGGTGTCACGTGAAAACGGACCTTAAGACAACACCGCACCCAGGGCCCCGGAGGCAACAGACACCGGCAAATTGGCCCGACATATTTCAGCTCCCGATCCATTTGCAGTTTCGACGTAAAACCAGTCGTTGGAATCCAGCCGCGGATGCGAAATTCTTACGAAACGCCTTAGGAGAACGATTCGCCCGTTTTGGGACGAAAATGTCCCCTACCCGATGGCCGCCGGTCGCCGTACCACGGACGGAAAGCCGATTTTTATGATGAGTAATGAGCCAATCGTCCGCTCGGACACCGAAACCGGATTTATAAGCTAAGATGGAAAAGTAAAGCGGCCGCGGATCCTTAATCGGCCGAGACGAATTTAACCGGCACGAGGGGACAACGATTTTGCACTTATTATGGAGGATAAGCGGTGCTTTTTGCGAAAATTGGGAGGAGTGACATTGTAAACACGGGGAATGTTCAGGGAGCTGTTTAACTCGAATTTCGGACCGGAATTGATGATACAAGCGAGGTAGCATTTTTTAACAGTGTGCAATTTTTGGGAACAAGTGTTTTGGAGCGAACAAGTTCTGCTTTGAATGGAATAATTCTTTGGTAAGTAACAAGTAAACAATACCTTGTCTACACCCACATTCACCTTCGTTTCACTTACTTTGTAAAGATAAAGAAATAAAAGACTCTAATTCAGAGAGATGTCCCCGCGTGAAAGCAGATGACACGTAATAACGCGATCTGTTTTCCTAACAGAAAGACGATACGGTGTTGGCCAGGGGGTCCCTGAACGGGGTGCAAACGACCCACGATGGGACCGCGATGGACCCCCGTGGTGCGCCACGAAAGGCTGACCTATGAAGTGTGACATTGGCGCATCTGGCAGTAGCTCGAAACATTATTACTCGCGTGTCACCGCGATAATGTATCAACCACGTTTCGTAATCCGTGTTTAGAATGACGCTGGAACCGTCGACTTACGCAACCAATACCGTAACTTACAAATTTCTCAATAATCGCTACTTTAATACCTTAGAATACTAATCCCAGTTAACTCATCCCCGACTTCTCCAAAAAATTCCTTACGTCCCATTTTGTTTAAAACGACGTCCCCGTGGCATCTGCCAACGCTCCTCTCGGTTAGTCTAATTAAATTCCCCGCTCGCGAATACCCGCGATCAAAGCGCAATTAAGTTAGAACGCCTGAAACATGATCCATCGGCATACCTTCGCGGGTAACTTCACCTGCCGCGGACATTGTTCGAAAATGAACGACGATCATCGCCGGATATCGTCCAAAAACTCCCCAGCGTCTCGGAGCGAGCGCAATGAAATCGGAATCTGGACGGTGGCCTTAAGGGGGTTGTGCAGCACGAAAAAGGACGCAGAGAAATCGATGTTATCCGCATGTCGGAGGGCCCCTCGAAAGGGACAAAAACGGAGAATCCGGCCAGCATGCCTGTCCCGTGGAGTGTAGGTACATCGAGCTGGACGGTTCCCGTACAAGGACGATCCCGCTGGTGTACGTGAAGCTGGTACCCCGACGAATCAAGTGACTAAAATGCAATTAACAGCAATTAAGCCGAGGGACCCTTAAAGAGGTCGTACGAGCCGATTTCACTTTACCTCTTTCTCACTGTGCCACCGCTGTACCTCTTTCCTTCGCTCCTTGTTCCGCTCCTTCTTTATCCTCGTGCCCTACCCCCTTCTCCTTTTTTTTTTTTTTTATTCTTTGGAGTTTACTCGCGGGGCCCACACGTTCCCTGATCGAATGGAGAAATAAAGGGACCGAGGAGCAATTATACCAGGGACAATAAAATAATTGGGATTACACCGTTTTACGTGATTGCATAAAGGGGACAAAAATATCGGGTGAAGGGGAACGCGAGTATAATTGAGTTGTAAAACGAGGGGCGGCTGCGAGACGGTGCGATGATTATTGGCGTAAAAGTGTCCTTATGGGTGAGCGGAATGAGCTTGAGGCTGGTATCTATTCGAGTGTTAATTAATTAATCTTTTGCGCAATTTTTAAAATTCGTCTCTCAAGAAATTGAATGAATTCGTTATTACTTTCATTACTAGTATTTGTTTAAGAATTATCCTCCTTCGGTTAACTCTATTCAATAAACAAACAGATAAAAAGCAGAGAAGACGTGAAAAGGAAAGAGAAGGTACTACTATTCGATCAGAAGATAACCAGAAAAACGATAATGCCTGGCCAGGCATTGTTTCTAATTAAGCCTCTCTTCTTATAAATTGAACGCAGCCAAATTAGGAGATCCAGACAATTAGGGAAGATCGAAATCCACCCCTAAGCAGTCTGGCTGTTTAACAAAAGAGGTATTTCTTTGCATTTGCCGCCGTTATCTTCTCGGCCAGGTAACTTTTTCATTCCCTTTTCAACGTTGTCTTCGAGGATTGCAATTAGAAATTGAACACTTGACAGCCAAAGCAGAGGGATCACCTGCCGATTCAGCGCGTGCACCTTGAACGCGGCGAAAAAATAAAGTTACCGCGAGCCTGCATTTTGAGTAATCGGGCCCCAATGTAGGTATGGCAATTCAACTTTTTAATGAGACGTTCAGACACTCTTGTATATCATTTGAACAATTCTTGCTTCGTGTTCTGTTTTCGGTTATAATATCAAGTGAATCGGGAGCAAGAATTGATTTAAACGAATAAGTACACTCGAATAGCGAATAAACTAATAACGAATTCATTTAACCTGTTGAGGAACGAATTTTAAATTTTAGATTTCCCGCAACAACATTTTTTTTTTAAATTCTTTTTATTTAAAGTATGATAATAATATAAAGTTTATAGAGTATATATGCTGTCTCATTTTAATATTGCATATTCTTTTATTGTGAAAGGTATAAAAATTCGTTTAAAATTGAGAATGTAATTAATTTTGATTCCCTATTTCACGCATAAGCAACATTTCTGTCCCATACACCGAGAACTGTATTTTTCAAATCTCTTATAATCCCCACTGCAAATGTTTATCAGCGTGAAAATTAATTCAGATAACTGGTTCTATCTCTTGAAGCGCGTCATATAGCTACATTGAAGCGTAGACCTGTTATGTACTCGCAGCAAAGTTGATCTTAAGACCAAATAAATTTCTGTCTTAAGTCTTCGTCTTCTTTCACTACCAAAAAACAAAAGAGACCCCAAACATCTTGCATTTTATCTTGACAAAAATAAAATGCATCATGATATTAAGAAGGATAAATTGATATTGTTACTAATACAAGTTCGAATTGGTTACGCAGGTGAATCAAGGATGCATGTTAAGAGTGCATGCAATAAATTGCAATAACATATGAATTTTTGAAACACAACGCAACAACGTTAACACGAGCTAAATTAGGCCACCCGTCGCGTCGTGATTCCTCGCGATCCGAAACCAAAAATAAAACCGATTCGATTACTCCTGTCACGGTAAATGTTTCGCAATCAGCGCTAATTAAAGGTGATTAAAATCGAACGTAATTGAATAACGTGTTTCAAATTTATTGGTGGACATGCGATAATTCGAGCACAGATGTCCAGATTCTTGCTCTCGAGTCACGTATCGTGTCTCCCGATGCAAAGACAGGGGATACAGGTGCAAAATCACGAAATTAAAGTACCCCCTGCTTGTCAAGCTTTGACTTCAGTTTTTGTAATTACGCCATGGTCAAGAGGATTATTGCAAAATTGTAAATTAAAGCATTCGTGAGAGCAACTGGAGAAAGGAACGTTGCGAGAGGAAAGAATTTTAATTGACAGAGAAAATTTATAATTAAGCGTGGCAGCTTGAATAGAAAAATAATATTTAGGTTGAAATGGAGTGAAATGGCTAAAAATGGAGTGGGGCGAAACCTTACATAAATACAATATTCATCAAAATTGATCATTCTGAAAATGACCTACATATAATCCACAAACACCAAGCTTTCAATAACAACAACAAAAATTCTTGCTGCAATAATCACTTTCCACAAAGAAAGCCTACGCACGAGATAAACAAACAAATCTTCCTCTCCAAAAGATCCTAGAAAAGTCCTCTAGTTCTCCCTCCAAGACCAACATGGCGTCGTTCCATCGGCAGGAAAAATGTCAGGGCAACGCGAACGCGCAAGGGGTAACACTCCAATTAAAGTCGCCGGTTATCATACATTCAATTAGCATAACTCATACCAGGGCCCATAACGAAGCTGACCGTGGGCAAAAACCTTCTTAGCCGGGTGCATAAAACCCGTGGCCCAGCCGAGGCTGCGCGATCTCGAGAGCCGCGCTGTTACGCGCGAGCTCCTCGCCGAGGCAGAAGCGTTAAGGCGCGAACAAGAAGAGGGAACACGGTGAAGAAATAAATGAGAAGAGGGACGGGCCCCGGAGTGGCACCGTTTTACTGTCGCGCGCTCCCGCTCGTTACGAATGCCCCGACCAACAGGAATAAAACGACTCGACGAGCGTGTTCCCTCAATGGCGCGGATTCGAGCCGCGAGGATTGATGTCTTCTTTCGACTAGCGCGCGTGACGTGCGCGGACGATGCCAACACGACCGAGAGCGCGGCTCGTAATTGTGGTAATTAGCATTCGGGGAAAAACTTTGTCGGGAACGTTTATGGCTACCACGGGGCTAGAGAGCCATCAGGATGGCTTGGCGACTGCAATAAACTCTCGCAGGAACGCGTCTCGAAGCTTTGCGTGAATTTTAAAGTGAATTCTGGATGGAAGGTGACGTTGGGGTGTTGAGGGAGGCTAGATGGTGATTGGGGCATCTTTCTTCCTTGGGGGACATTTTTTCGAAAGCTATCCTAGGCTGGGGGGTCGATTTTCAGGGGTCCTTTGGATTTTGTTTGCTTTGTAACCTAAGAAATTTTTTTAAGGGGTATCGCATACGTGTTTAATCACATTTTAAGAATGTTGACCACTTGAACAGTCTTAACCATGTTAGTTTTATGCTACAGTGACGTTCAATGACACAATTTATAGAAGCCAATAGGGGTCAGTGGCACGAGAAAAGCAAAAAGAACCATGGGAACACTCGTCAGGCACGAGGGGATCACATAAAAAACATTTTACAGCGCTGATGATGACGGTAATAATTGGCGTCCGCGGGAAACCCGAAGGTGGCGAATTCCGGAAGTTGTCGTCCGAACGATCGACACGTTTGACCTGGTATCTCGACAGAATAGGGCCTCGTTAATATCGATGGATTATTTTTAGAGAGATGGTACAAGCTCGCGTGACAAGCGTGCAGGAAAAACCGAGCCGCGATACTCGATAATTAACATTCGAGTGGTATCGAGAAACGCGTACCCGAAGGGGGCGTCCTGGACTTGTTTATATCAATATTACTTCGTTATTATTTTACGATGGGTCGTGACTGATGATGTCGGTTGTTAATCGAGAGCTTTTGTTGTGACTGTTTTGGGCTACTTGTAACTATGAAACTAACAAAAATGTTGTTCATGTTGATCTTCCTAGTCGATTTTAATTTTGAGGTAGGAACAGAACGATACATAATATTTATAAGGTGATGGATAAGAAACTATTCTAAAGAAACAACTGCAAGAACACATAAACTGAAAAAAACGAAAGCATCTCTAAGCAAACACCAGTCTTCCTTGAAAGTAACGCAAGGATCAGCAGACACTTAACGCCAGTTATTCCGCGCTCATAATTGCCAGCATCGCAAGAAGATATTTACAATGTAGTGTCACGACCGAGTTAATAGCTATGATTACCAACCTATGATCGGTGCGAAATTGGACGTCTTCGATCGTCCGGCCCGTTGATTGGCTCACGTGACAAGAAACTCTACGTCTTCTTTCGGTGCCATGTCGGCGAACAACCGTGGAACGAACTCCCGTAACATCGCATTACCATTACACATGTATCGTAATTCGTTGTTACACGATAGCGCCGCTCACGTGCGCCGATTACGGATGATCGATAACGATTTCCCATCGATACATGGTAACCTACGATAGACAGACCGAACGATAATTAAGTGTGCGTGTAAATTCCCATGGACTTGGGGAAAGAGGATTCTTGCACGCATATCAGCGATTTTTATACCAGGAATTCCGATCATTTAGCAATGTTGCGATGTTGATTGTATGGTTGTAACATTGTAGGGTTAATTGAAAGGTTCCAAGTTTCTACTTTAGGCTACCATTTTTAATTCGTAAGGCAGAACACAAAACTTATTAAGGATGTTGAAAACGATTGACAAACATCAAAAATCGTCTCTTCTCGGCCTTCATAATGAGTTTTTGCGATCTTTGGAAACTTAGGATGGCGGGTTTAATAATTTATAGCGGCAATTAAATTTTTCCAACCTCGTTCTCTAAGTGGCATAACCTAGATCTAACCCACCGCTTCTTAGACAGGACTAAATAACGACTGTACAGCTGTATAGTTAATCATATAAGTGATAAATGTATCATATTTCTATAATTAATGTACAAAAACAGTTATAAATTCTCGCCAAATTATTAATAATAATCTGCCAATTTTATGACGTTATTAGATTATTCGATTATAAATATTTTGCTAATCTCGAATTTCGGGAACGACTCAAGCAATCGAGTAAAATCGTCAATAAAATGAAAGCTCGCCGTAAACTGTAGGTCTTTTATAGAAATTGATAATTTAAGTCCTTTATGGATTCTTAATGCGCTTAAATATTCGCGCTCGACGCTTTACGGGGTCCGACTTCCGGTATCATTAAACGAATCAACCGAAAGGGAGCAAAAAACCACGCGAAGACGAACAAGTCGCTATTTATATTTTCCCATAAAAATCGCCGTCTATAAAACACGCGTTTCTCGCGGTAATTAGCGCGAAAGTATCGGCGCGCTTATGACAGTAAATTAGATTCCACGGATGATGAGAAACGACCATAAACGAAAAAAGAACGGTAAAAGTACCGAGTCAAGAAACAGGTATGGCATGCAGCTATATATAACTAAATTTGTAGCGAGTATTTTTCTAACATTAATTACGAATGTTTTTTAGTTTATTCGATAATGGCTAATTCGAATCGTCTGCAATATACTTCCACGTATACATATATTACTAAAATCCCAACAAGTGTGTTTATAACTGGTTCTTTAATTTTTTAATATTTTCGAGTTCGCTCAACAATACCAAAAGAAATATTAAATAAATGCTTCAACCCCTAATTAGGGACTTTCCTTCCTTCTTCATGCCTCGACGCTTCACCTCCTCCTCGGCATCCTTCTTTTCGCGTTAAAGTATGTATATCTTTCCTCGCGATTCTCAGACTCTGTACCAACACGCCCTGTTCCTCATTCTGGTACATCGACGGATTCGATTTCTTAATTAGCGGTGGACATTTCGGCTGACACGTCACAAAACTCGTTTCTTTTCGTCGCAAGTTGCACGCTTCGCCACATCCTGGTTTGTCCCTACGTGTACCCTTTTTGTCGCTCGTGCTGAGCGTATCTGCCCTCTGGGATAACGAATTACCTGTGATCCCAGTTCGAAGGAAATTCGTCTTCCGCGCGAGTCGATGTCCTGCTCTCGATACCCGTGTCTCGGTATTTGGGTCCGATTCATATCCACAGACGAATACCACCATTCCCCCCAAATCCATTAGTGCAACCACATCATAAACTATCGACCAAAAAATGCCAACTTCCCAACTACCTTTCTGCTTCGGAGCAAATGGCAAGGGCCACCCTGACCCGCGCGCTGGACAAGTGGACGCGGAAGAGCAAAGGAGGTCGGGCACCGCAGCTCCGGGCTGGTATTGACCAAGACGAGAGCTATGCATGGGTAATGCAATAATCGAGTGAGTGAGTCGTCTCGTCTGGTCCCGTCTCGGTCCCAGGGTTCGCCTATAAAACGCAAACGCGAGCCAGCCCCGTAATTACTGTGGAAGTGACTGGTTACTGGTTAGCGCTTCGCCTCGACGAGGGTTTACCTTCGTTCATCGGCTCGATTGGTTGCCACCTAACGGGCGGCCCGGCGCAAAAGTACACTTTCGAGCCGGAGTGTAAATCGAGAGGCTATTACGCGCCGTGGCAAAAATGTAATGAGATATTGCACCGACGCGGCGGTTCCTTTTAACGAGCGGTGCTCGAACGCCGGCTACTGCCTCGCTTGTCCTCGGCTCTGATCTTCCACGTCGCCGAAAACCAATCCTCCGGCATTTTGCACGGTCCACGATCGCGGTTACGAAAGCTTAAGAAACATGAGAAAGTTTCACAGGGAAGAATTCGAAGGGACATCGTCGAGGAGATGTTTTGGTTTTGGATTTTTGGGTGAAGTTGGTTTTTGCGAGTTCATTTTGGAGGGATGGAAAAAGGAATATTGAAAATGAGCTGGTTGTGTAATGGTAGATAATGCAAAAAGTACTTGTTTATACTTTCTTCGCTGGAAATTTCTTTTTGATGACTAGTGTAATATCGGTTTCCTTTGAATCATGATGAATTCTTGGATGAAGCAATATTCTGTGTATAGATTACAATATACAATTCTACAGTATGACCAAGGAGATAATCCTGTGACCAATCAGACCCACTGTCCATCTCATCTCCGCACTCAATCTAAACTACACATCCTGCTAAGAATTAATTATTCCATACAATCTCCCAAATTGTGTCACACCAACAGCCGTCGCGATAAATAATCGAACCCGACGTCGAGCCTGCTTACCCTAAACGAAGCCTCCAACTTAATTGACACGCAGTAAATTAGCCCAATAGTACGAACCGAGGGGAATAAAGAGGAGTATTAAAAAAAATGTAAACGATCAACGGATCTCGGTTAGATCAGTCAACTCATGAGCTGCAAACCCTGTAATCTTGATTCTCAATTGGTGTAGAAGGCGTTTGCCCGGTTCTTAATACATTTTCGGTGGCCAGGGTTGCACCTGTTGCTCCCGAAGGACGAAAAGAACTGGCTAATTACGAAGCAATCAATTATAAAAGCCTCGACACACAAGAGGCTGTTCGTCGTCATCGACTCGCGTGGCATTTACGATTGCAGAGCTCGATTATCGACCACTTCTTAATTGCTGGAATCGAATGCCATCGATAAGCCGATTTTACGCTCCAATCGTGATCGCGTACTCGCGATACGGAGCTGGATAAGAAAAACTGAATGGAGGGTGAAAGAGAAGAGTTTCTTTCTGGTATATCTTAATTCAAATAAGTATGATGAGAAAATTGCCATTTTCTTGTGAATTATTCTAAACGTGTACTTATAGAATAAAGTATACTATTTGTATTCAGGGAAATTATTATACTTAATTAGAAAGTATCGAACGTGTATCTCTAACGCAATTGAAGCGATCGATTATGGAATTAAACTTCTAATTATTAATTCTAATAATTATTTTTGTTGATTTTTAAAACTGATTCTCATTCAATAATTATCATCATGAACGAACACGTATAATATAGCCTGCCGAGACTATAATTATGTCCATCATATTTTTCCAAGCAAGCCATCATCCCAAAATCGTTACAAAGATTCAATCTCGAACTTTCTGCTTGCTTCTCGGTAGATAAATTTTTATGTACCGTATATGTATCATTTACGACAATGTTAGTTAACCCTGGGATCAATGACAGCAATAAATCGAGTGGACGCTACTTAAAATATTCAAAACGATCCCAGATGGCCGCCAATTTCGCGATGTGGGCCAAACCCCGTCGAGTGAAATTCGCCCGGTCGCAGTGGCGGCTGGAAGAAGACGAGTAATGAAATTACGATAAAGGAACATCACGGGGTCCAATTAAGTGCCGATAATGGCAGGATTCGCTATATCCACATATTACGCGGAATTATTACCCGGCACAATCTCGGGATGCGAATGGTAATTGAAAGCGTACGCTCTCGCATATGGAACATCGCGGTTATAGATTTTGCCGCGCGATACGAGCATGCTTTCTTCGTGTAACTGTAAACGTAACGTAAAACGTAAAAAAAAGAAAAGACTGTAAATCGGGTCGCTAAAAATATTCCAGTCGCTCATTCCAGTTTAATTCCTCTTGGACGGTCAATTTTAAGCGCCTCTCGTCGTTTTGGGAAACATTATTAATCACTCGAAGGAGCTCTGCTCTGAAAGAAGCTTAAAAAAAAATACGGGTGCTTATATTAGCAATATTGGCGGTATTTCGAATATTACAAAATTATTTGGTTCTCAATGAAAATCAAAAAAGAACTCCAAACTATCAACCCCTAAGAATTTCGAACTCGTCGAACTTGCCTTGCAGTCTCCAAAAATCATGACCTCTCGTGGTTCCAGCCACCCTTTTTCACCTCTACCAACATTCACGAATCTGTCCTCGTCAGTGCTAAATTCGACAAGTCCGAGAAACCATCCACCAAGTCTCGGTCTAAAATCGAGTTCGAGGAACGTCAAGCGCCGCGGCTGCGTGTCGCGACGACATAAACGGTCCATAACGATGGCATCGCGCTAAAATGTTTATCGCATGCGCAAAAGGACACTGTAAACTCGCACACCTGATAATGCACCAAGGGTCTCGCGTTATTGCGTTTACGTGTTAATTACGAAGGTGCCGCGGCTCTTCCTCGTCGCGGCGCAATAAAACGATAAAATACGAATCAGACCCCTTCCTTCCGTTGCACGTGGAACGTCGGTCAACGTTGTTTGGCATTCGGGACTTCGTTATTATAGGCAGATGCTAAACGTCCCGCCTTTGCAGCCCTCTAGCGCCTCCTGTGACGTACAGGGTGCTTCTTAATACGAGAGAAGCGAGAGGATGGAGAACATCGCGGGACTGCCCTTTGTGCGTTCCAGCAAATGTTGCTTAATTACTCTCAGAGAATGACAATGTAACTCTACTTGAATCTGTGGTCAAGTTTGACTCGAGTATTAGATTGTTAATTGTTGCACTCGCATAACAAACAATCCTATATTATCCTATGAAAACTAATATAATTTCTAGCACCTACTTCTAGAAGCTAATTCTCTGTAATTTTAGAACAACGTTAAGATGATTAGAAACACCTTGTACATTTTTCACCCTCACCCTACGTCCTTGCCCCTTCCAATTTTTGTTTCAACTTTGACGCTCACGTGGGACGTCCGCCCTGGCAGCGATTCTTAATGAATTTCTGCATCGAAAAGAAGCAACGAGATAATGCTCGGAGATAGGTAATTGGGGTAGATCGGGCCCCAGCGCGTAGTATGACTTGATTTGCCCCGGCACGCCCACGGTTGGCAGAAATTTCATTTGCCGCTGCGTTTTTACCCCTTATCCCGAATGGATCTCGATGGATCGCGACAGAACGGGCCGACTTTTAGCGAATATTTCGACGACAACGGACCACTTGTCAGTGCGTTGCTTTATGTGTTACGTCGTTAATACTTTGGAAGTGAAGACGATCTTCCCTGGGCACGCGATCGTTGCCGGTTTATCATCGTTCCGTTATTAGCGCTTCGAAAGACATTAGCTGTCTGGTAGGATAAAGGGAACTTTATATCAATTTGAATACCGTCGGTGTTAATTAATTCAAATTGACGACAAAGGTAGTCGCGAAATCGCGTTGATCGTTTTGCTAATCTTGCAGAAGATTTCTGCGAGAGTTATTATTGTATTTCTGTGTAGTAATTTGAATCTTGATGATTAATTGCCGAATTTGTAAAGGTATTTGTAAATTAAAGAATAATTATAGAATTTGTGAGCTGCGCGATAGATTCGATTTGAAAATGCGCGAGTGTGTACTTGCATGTAGTAGAAATATAATCTTTACAGATACCACCGATATTTTTCCACGATTCATCCAGGTACATAACCAGAGATAAGATCTGAAACAAATTCGTATTTAATCTCCTCCATCATTTTCAATAATAACCTCCACGCGAGAGATTCTACATTTTACTGCAGCTGCGAGGGATGATGTCCCCGTCCTCTCAACCGGTCTTCCTGAAAAATTATTGCACCCCGGTCAGGGTCATTAAGAACTCGTGATTGTCGAAAAGATGGCAAATTACCCGCGATTAGATACGGCTGACAAAAACTACCTCACAGAAAGCGGCTCTACTAGTCCCGTTTCGAAGAAAAACGGATAATATACCTAGAGCAAGTGGACAGTGACCCAAATAACGAACAGGTGTGTTTACTTTTCATGTTTGGTCCAAATTATGCAAAGAAGAGGCTGATTATTGATCACGGGGTCCCGAAGAAATGTAAAAGTCCAGTCTAAAAACAATGTACTTTGTCATACAGTGAGAAAATAAGAGACTAAGAGACTGAGAGATTGAGAAACTAGAAAACTAAGAAACTAAGAAACCAAGAAAGTAAGAATTTGAACAACTGAGAATTTAAGAAATTAATAAACTGTGAATTTGAGGAACTAAAAAACTAAGACACCATGCCTACATACTTCATTTTTGCAATTTAGAACAACAAACCAAGAAAACCCTCTTATACCCTCATGTATCAACCCCCCAACAAAATTTCGTTCCTCCTATATTATCCTTTAATCATAGAGCGATTGCCAAAATCACATTCAGGTTCTTTGATACAAGTCCTAAGACTCCCCAAAAACTATCTAAATCATCTCCAACTTGGACAACCCTGTCTTTAACCTCGTTTCCCAGCCTCAACCCAGCGGCAAGGCGCGATAAACTTATTCTAACACCTTGGTAACCCGCACCGATGCAACAACGATGCAATTTCGCGCACTGAACCCACTGCACTCGCCCTTTCGACAATTTCAAGGGAATCCTTTTAACGACGGTCCCTGGGCCTAGTTGCGAGGCGCCGAAAGTCGTCCGCGGTCTCGGTGCCGATTGTTTTTACCTCTGTTTTCTGGCACACGGCCGATAATTGGCAAGGGAAGTCGGGGGGCACCTCTTCCTACCTTTTTCTTTACTCCAGCACCCGCCTGGCGTTGTTTCTGGGCACCCAGAGCCGCGTGATAGGGAACGAGGGCTCCGAACCGGGTGCCTTCGATCGACGAGCAAAAAGGAACGTCACCGAGAGCAAGTTGGTTTCGTATAACGAAGCTCGCAGATCGATTGATTATTAATTGGTGGTCCAAGGAGGAATTCGAGAGAAACTCGTTTCACGCATGAGTTACGAATCGCGTGGAAGGTTCGCGAGACCAATGGTTTTGCTTTCACGGAGCACGGTATGCGTCAAGCGAGGTATTTGCATTCAGAAGATGGGCCAGGAGATCATCAAACTTCCGACCAAGATGACGATGGATCGATTGTGTGCGCTACGGTTAACAAATTAGTACGAATGCTTGAAAATTACCAATTATTATTTAAGGTTTGGTTGAGTCTGGTATCCTGAAATCGAAAGAAAAATTTAACAATCGTTCAGGTGCACGTGTTGCGCGTTTCTGGGGGCCCAAACACCGTTTCCCTTTTCGAGGGAACGCAGCTGGCAAGTAAAAGGGTTACGAACTTTATCCGCGATAATTTGCACCAGGGAAGGGGTTGGAGGTGGAATCCAATTAAAAAGTTATTTCGAATGTTTGTATAACAAAATTGTAAAGCTTCGAGAGCCGAGACACCGCCCATTATTGGCACCTGCTGAGATAATAAAGCAATTGCTGGCGATTATCGAAATTCACGGTTTGCGCCATCGCGCCCCGAGCACAGGCTTTCCTCGAATGGAAGCTCTTGGAAACAAACGTAACCGTCGATTTCCTGTACTAGACACTTGCACACTTTATATTTTAGAGCCCTTCGAGTAATATTTCGATTCAACAACTATCTAAGAAGTATTCGTACAACAACCAATTCAAAATAAAAACTATTAAGAAAAGAAATAAGAAGTTAACATTAAATGTAATAAGCTCTAATTTACCAAAAATCTATTCTAAAAATATGTAGGAATGTTGGTTAATTATTTCTACCCCTAAAATTTGTTAATAAAATAGATATATGAAGTTTTATTTTGAATTGGTTTCTGTACGAATACTTATTACAAAAAATATAATTCGATAACTACGTATACTATCAAGCCCTAAAATTTAGATCTAAATGTATAAAACGACTCATTACTCAGAAATAACGCAGCTATACCCTTGACACACCTCAACATACTCGACAAACTATGTACATGTCATTAAACCTGCAATTTTATCTGTCCAGTAACATATATTTACGTCGCAATATGTGTCCCTTTCAAACCTTTCGTCACCGAAAATTTCTGTATTACTCATGGCTCAATTATATGCAGAATCCTTTTTAACTTGAAAATGTCGCATGAAAAGAGCTTTTCACCAGCTCGTTTAACGTACCGAGGAACTCACGACAGACTCGTTACGTATTTAACTCGACAGGTGACCGTTTTGAACATTTACTTTGAAAGCGAGTCAACAGCTGACAGAACACGAAAGAGCCTGTAACTCGGAAACAACCTCTTCATGTTCGCACAAAACCGTCGCCGTTGTCCACGAGACCATCCCCTGAAATTCATTATACGTGTAAAGGGTTGTGTATGGCACAACCGAAAATGAACGCGAGCGTTTAAGTATGATTGCTGCGAAATTCCACGAGCGTCTGGGAACCGACGGAATTCCATTACGCAAACTTCGTCGAACAACGGCGTTTCAATCTCGATTCTCTCGCCTCAATTAACCTACACGATAATGAGCGTTAATTCGCGGGGAGGTTTATAGTCGGTTGGCATGTCACGCTGACATTTGTCGTTGGCGGCCGTATCGGTCAGAAAACATGGCGAAACTTGAGCATTAATCCTTCGATTCCCAAAGGTGTACGCGTTTTCATTTTTTATTTTAGTTGTGAGAAATTCGGTAAAGCGAACGCCAGATTAATGCTCTCGAGAACCCTTACTGAGAACTTTTACTAATTCAAGAATTTCGTACAAATTTATTTTCTTTGGCATTTGACATTCGGAATGATTGCAAGTGCATTTATACGTTCCTTTTTAATAGAACCCTAAACAATCTATATATTCAGGTGTCCCTATATAAATGCTCCACCCTGTATATTATCCTCCAGTTTAACCAAAGCATAGGCAAAATTCGCCTCCAACTCAGGCAATTATAGACACATATGTAACCGGTCGAACCCCCCGAATGGCATATCTCCATCCGCAGTTCCCGCTGAAACTGGGCGAAGGATTAGGCTCGTGCGAACGGATACGGGACGGAGGATTAAACTGTAACTTCGAGCTCATGCTTTTCCGCTTGCTTGACTCGTCAGGCAGCCAGCTTAGCATCGACGCCGATACCCGAAAGGCGTTGATTCCCAGACTCGCAGGATCGATGACCAACCTGCCGCGTCCTTTCTC
This sequence comes from Hylaeus anthracinus, assembly GCF_026225885.1. Classification (NCBI taxonomy): domain Eukaryota; kingdom Metazoa; phylum Arthropoda; class Insecta; order Hymenoptera; family Colletidae; genus Hylaeus; species Hylaeus anthracinus. Next base: position 10,037,717 of record NW_026535284.1, read on the forward strand.
GCTCCCACGCCTTTCGGACCTCTTCCTTTCCCCCCCCCCCCCACCCCTGCGCTCGGCCAAAATGATAATATCGCGTAGTCCAACTGGCCGATGACACCCGCGCTGATACACCGTCGCGTTCCCATTGGCTGCCCCGCCGGGTGGTTAATATTAGAGGGTTTCACCGATTGGCGGCTCTTTGGAACGCCCAGGAAGGATGCGCAGCTGCCAGGACATGCGTAATCCGACGGTTGATCGACGTTCGGAGGAGTAAACGCTCCACGTAACGACCATTTCCACGTAGCCTCCATTATTTCTCCTATGCGTACGTATGTATGCGTAGACGCGACGTTCGACGTCCATGATCGCCGTTTTCCGCCCTCTTCAGCTACCAGAGAGACGAGGAGGCAATTGTTCCAATTCGAGTCGCTGTTGGGGGTTGCTGAAGTTGGCAACGATGGAGGAACGACGTCGAAAATATATTTTTCTTTAAGGGGGAAGTCTGGTCCAGCTAATGTATTTTTCTGATGCATATAATTTCCAGACATAATTAATTTTTGTTATTGAAACATTTTTTACATATAAAGGGACGTTCAAAGAAGAAAATTTGACAGTGTAGATTTAAGTTGAATGTATACATATATAGATATAGTAGTCGCAAGGAAAGGATTCGGTCAAAACGGTGGGTTACGTGGAGCACTGGGAAAACATCTGATAGATGAAATCAGAAAATTTTTTTCTTTAGTAGGTACGTAAAATGCGTATGGAACGTCAATTTGCAAGAAAAATTGTTAATTGCAAAAATGGCGACAAAAAACATGAAACTGAACGATACATGTCGGTCGTTATTTTGCAATAACTTTATGCTATAATAATAATTCATTAAGAGTCGAGGTTCGTTAGCATATAAACTTAATTACCTTCAATTTAAGCGTTGAATCAAGTGAATCGGATAAAAATTCGATGAGCTATGCGTCCCACCGTTTTGACCGAATCCTTCCCTTGCGACTACTATATCTACATATGTATACATTCAACTTAAATCTACACTGTCAAATTTTCTGCTTTGAACGTCCCTTTATATGTAAGAAATGTTTCAATAACAAAAATTAATTATATCTGGAAATAATATGCATTAGAAAAATACATTAGCTAGACCAAACTTCCTCCTTAATGAAATTTCGAATAACGTAGATATTCAGGTGTTCCCATGTAAATCCTCCACCCTGTACATTATTTATCCCCCTAACAAAATTTTGAGAACTTTCTCTGTAAGGGTAGTTTAAAGATACACCTGCCAGGAGGATTAATTTGGGGAGATAGTACTCTAGTGCAAATTTGAATGGGAACTAGAGTAAAATATTGAGCTATGCAGATAGTTTAGAAGCATAATGATGGACACGCTGTAAAGGTTAACTTCAGGATACGAAGTCTGCAATTGTTCGCATCGCGATATATTTGTAGGTGAAGTTTATATGAAGTTGACATGATGTTTTTCTTTTAATTTTCATGTGGCAAAAAAATGATGATAAATCTTCCACAATGCGGACACAATAAACGCAACACGCTGACCATTTCCACGAAGACGATATCTGTCCCATTTGTCTTCGTTCTGCGTTTACATCGTTCGACGCTCGTGGACGCCATTTGTTTGCGTTTCCGGTGGCTACTGACTGGAAGTACACTTCGCAAAGATCTAATATCGGTAACGTCGATATGGTAAACAGGAATTAGCACGCTTTGTTCAATTTCATTCGTTGAACTATTCGTCAAGTTTTATAGGTTTAGAATTTCTTTCTTTCACGGTACTTCTATTCGACCTCTTCCATTCATTATAAATTGTATAATTTATAAAAATTGTTTAATCTTCGATACTTCCCTCGATCAATAACATATTTTCGTATCTATAAAAATTGTACTCGAATTGCTTCCAATAAATATACGTGCTACCCACAGAGGTCCATCTCTCAGGTAACCTACAAACCCCCTAAATTAACCATTGCTCCTCAAAACAATTAAAAAACGAACAAACGAGCGTCCCGGCACGCGACAACCCGCAAAGATGAATACGCCATCGATTCTGATTAAGTCGTTACAACTCGTTTTCGTGAATCTTTAAGTTGCGTATGATAATCGCTCCGCCCTGATTGTTTCATCAAAAATCGGTGCGAACACCTTGCGCGACCGGTCATCTTCTTGTTTCTTATTTCATGGCACGCTACGTAGCTCCGTCTCGCTCTGTAAACGAGGACTCATGGAGGATTAATGTTTGATCACGGCAACGCCGTGAAGTCCTGTCGGGCATAAAAAGAGCGACTCCTAAGCCTAAAAAATAATAGGAAACCGGGTCCTAACAGCATCGATGGCCACTCGGACAGCGGCAGCTGCATGTTTCCGACAAAATTGCCGTCGATGAAATTGCACCGAGAAAATAGGAGTCTTTTTCGCGGGACTATCCTTCCTTTACCTCCCTTTTGCATTTATCGGTTCATCTCTCCTCGTCTTGAATAGCTAATACTTCTAACCGGTTTTATTTTCGCATTGCGCCCTCTTCTGCTTTCGACGTTACCTTTTTCTTCTGATAGACTTTTTTATATATCCAAACTCACTTTTAGCCTTCTGATTAATTTTAGTAAATTAACTTCACATATGAGAGCATCAATTCAATAATAGAAATCTAACACAAAATCCCCGTAAACCTAGCGTTAATTGTAACAGAGTCTCACTTTGAGAGGATTTCAGAGCCGCGAGAGTCCTCCGCGAATTCCACGGTTGCGACAGCAACGATGATCGTTCGGAATAGTTCACCTGTCCTTATATCCACGAGACACGGTCAAAAAGGGCAGCACACAGGCAACCGTAATCATCCTGGTGTTCCCTACCGCCGTGCAAAGGGCATAGATTAATCTATTCGAACCATCTGATCCTCTCCTCGTTAGGGGTTGTTCCGTTGCTATTACCAGCTACCCCTGGCCTGGCATCGCGCACGATCTGATAAAACCAGACCACGCAATTTTTACCCCAGTTTCGTCCGCCGTGTGCTCACGTGGGAAATGTCGCTCGAGTTTTGGAAGGTGTTTCGAGGAGTGGAGAGGTGGGCGGTGGGGGTGGGGTAGAATTCGAGGGGTTTTATCGTCCACCGTAAACAGATACCATTGACAATTTGATCTATCTTGCCAATGATAGATTAGGCGGGGACCTAAAAGTTTCGTGGCGACAGCTTCAGGAATTGTTTTTTGGATTGTTTTGGACTAGTTCCTATGATATCTCTTGTTTTTTTTTTTTATATATATTGTGAAACTACCAGGCAGTTTTAGAAAAAGACTCTAGATTTTTAGAAAAATAAATAAACAAAACATACCGTGATAATCAAGAAAATACACTCACTAAAACTAAATAAAATTTCTGCGGAGGCCTGAGAATAAATAAAGTCCGGCTGCGATAAGACTACATAAATAAAATCTACTGTAATAATCGAGAAGATACACTCACAGAGTTTCACCACAGCTCGAAGCTCGAACCTCAAAGTTCAAAGTGGCCTTCCAAAGCTGGTCCCTGGGCACGCACACCTCGTCGAGCAGTAATAACATCCGGATGAACCGCAACGAGCTCCAAACACCGATTAACCGTCGATGATCCGTGAACGAGCGCAACCTGTGTTCGAAATGGGACAAAGAGGGTGAGCAGAGTGGGGGGGGGGGGGGGGAGAAGAGGGTAAATGGGTAAGTTAGCACCAGGTCGAAAGTCGAGACTTGGACGATCACTCTACGGGGGGTCGTTAAAGGGCGTCAAGGGTGCGGTGGTTGCTCTCTTATTTATTTGTCATCGAGCTACCGATCCATTAAACAAGACCATACGCCAGGCAACGATGATGGACGATGTTAGGCTTCGTAGACTTCGTACATCCATTTACGAATCATGTAATCGTTTTACAATGTTGCTTGTGTTGTTCTCGAATTGCGGAAACGTCTATTATAGAAATTTAATGAGAGTTTTGGTCGAATTATTTGAGACACTCGAGAAAAATTGTTGTGGAATTTTAGAAACTAAAGGAAAATAGTTAATACCGAAGAGAAATTTAAACTAGTCCACGTCCGAATAATCTCTGCCACACTAAACAGATCAATAACTACCAATTTTGAAGAACAGAAAAGAAAAATACAATAAACCCTCGGTATACCCAGAGTATCTTCAATCTTTCTGTTCCTAGCATCGTTTCAGCACATCCCCGTCGCCCACAGTTTGAGATTCCATCCCGTAGACGGAATTGCACCATCGGAACGAGCAAAGCTACAAGTTTCGGGTACCCCTGAAGCAATTTATCGCGGTGGCACAGGTAGAACTTGTCACTGTCCGTTCACCGGCGCACCTGTTCGCGAGGATAATTTAGATGGGGCACGCTTTCGTAAAAGCTCGACCGAGATCGGCACGTAATACAGAGAAGAAAGTTATCGCGATAACCAAGGAGATAGTAGAGAGCCACCAGCCGATTTTTATCTTCCAAATCGTCCCTTCCAGGCAACCGACAAACCGTGGTCGTAGCCATTGGCTCCTCGTCGAAAAACGGTAGCGACGGCGCTCGAAAAGGGTAGCCGACCGTTTCACCCATAGAGACTTATATCGTGCACGTGGGTAACTGACACCCAGACGTCGCCTTTTATCGAACTCATCGAACAGGTTTAATTACCACCGGTTGTAAATTTCTTTGCGATATCCTGCTGGCTCCGTAGGCGCGACATGACTCACCACGGTGCTCGACGTTGACGTTCAGGAATTCTAGGCTTTGATGACTCGTTCAACTGCGGTTTCTCGTTAACGAGGCGATCTTATTTTTAAATTGGGTGGGCTATTTGTTTATCTGAGCACTTTCCCTGGTGGTAGACAATGGTATGCCGTGAACTAACTAATATTATGAAGAGGTAAAAAGAGGTAACACTAGAGTAGCACTAGAGTCCTGCAAACCACTTCTAAATGGTTCATTATATTCAATAAGTAAATCTACCAAAATCTCTCCATAAAGCTTAATTTCCTCTAAAATGAAACTTTCTGCATTTTCATTAATAGTACCCTTGAAAAACTTTGGAAACCATCAATTTAAAGACTGTCCTCCCGCTTTCACCTTGCAATTCAGGGATGGTAACCCCACTTTATGGGAATGAGTCATGCCAGTCGAAAGCAGGACAAAGAAGGGCAGAATGTTACGTAGGAACGGGTCAAGCACGCAAAAAACTGGCGGTCCTAATATTCACGCAAATTATTATTCCCGCCCTGGGACGACGCTTTCGAATCGCGTCGAGACGACCTTCGTGATCGAACTGAAACCGATGATTCGCGGACACGCGTCGACCGTTTAACCGACGGGTTTAATTCTCGAGGAACGCCGGTTCCAGGGGCCGTATAATTGTCGAGGAAAGAGGTACAGCTCGTCCTCTTGCGCAAGCAAAACGGCAAAATGGTGGACCAAGGACTTGCCAAGCGCTCGCGACCGCGCTTCCTCGATTTTCGTGGAACGCGCCGAAAAGGATCATCCTCGAGAGTACTCGCGTGCCGCGACTGGAACGATTATTACACGTCTTCCTCAAACAAGGAAGCGTATTACACAACCGACTCAACTTTGGGATCTCGGGCGCTGCCGATTTTGTAGGAGACGAAACTGTTCTTTGTAACGCGATTCCTTGTTGCGTAACGACGCGATTATAATGTTAATGTTGGTCTTTTTTCAGAGTTTCTTACGAGTTTAACAATCAGTCGTTGTTAAAAAATGCTAAAAAAATAAATACAAATCCGACTTTTATTTCTGCACAATGCCTACGCGCATCTTGAAGCTAAGCACAATTTATAATTTAAAGAAAAGAGGTTAACATGTAAAGAGGTTAACAATTCCAACTTCCCACTAGTCCTATTTAAGGATAATTATAATATTTATCTTATGCAAGATCGTTGGAGCAGTAGCTACTAACAAAGGCAGCAAGCAAAATAGAATTTTCTTTAAGCTCGAGGGTAATCTAACGATCAATTAACTTCTTTGCCTCGTAGGACGGCTTCCGTGCTCTCTCTAACGATGGTTAATTCGATGAACTTTTCCAGTTTCTTACTTTTCAACGGTATTTTACGTGCTTCGGCAAACACGATTTCGTGCGTGACAATTACGTCTCTCTACCAGTACTACAGAGGACTGCGGCATGTTGGAAGTTTTTCAACGCCTAAGACCTTTTCTTCACGCTCACTCGAAGACTCTTATTGCGAGCAGTAACATCGAGGTACGATTTAAAAATTATCTTGAGCTTTGCTTAAAAAGCATCAAAGATTTCTCACTCCACAATTTCAGAATCTAGGGATGAATCAAGTCCCTCAAAAACTTTCTCTAAGCTAGATATACCATCCCTTCGTCGATAAATTTGAACATCAAGTACGATTCCATAATTCAGAAATTGCTTGCTATACACCAAGTATTGGGTTGTCCAAAAAGTTCGTGCCAATTTTTAAGAAAAATTCAGAGACACATTCGAATTTTGATATATATTTATTGAATTATGTAAGTACCATTTTCTTCCACACCCTTTCCAGCTTTTAAGGGATGTACACGTGTTATTTCTTTTCAAACGTTACAATATATTCAGACCTGTACCACCTATCAACGATCGGCATGGACTTTCCAGGCAAACCAATACGCGAGTTGGGTCTACATAATCAATCCCTGAAATGGCACGCGACCAAACAACACCAAAAAGTTCCTCCACCCTATTGCTAAAAAATGTAAAAATCAACCTAACCCTCCCAAGACTCCCTCCACGTTAGAGTCCCTTCACTCCAATGACTCCAAAAGACATCACGACTCATCCCTTATATCTTCAACTAAAATTCAAAGCTCCAACCTAACTCTTCACTACAATCTCTCCGAAAGACATCACGGCTCATCCCGCACAACCTCGAGCAAAACTCAAAGCTTCCAACTACAAAATCAGCCCCCGAAAGGGTGCGTCGTTCCCAGAAGCCCGAGTGCACAAGCCATCAAGCGCGGCACGGTAAAGGAGTAGGCGAAGGAGGAGGAGTGGAGGATCACGGTTGAGCCCGAGGAGGAGGCAAGCCATCCGGTGGAGAGTCGTTCAGCCCGCCCACCCCCGGTGTCGTTCTCCTCGTCTGTTTTCCCATCGTCCCTCTCAGTCGACTGAATGGTCGTGGAAGCGGTAAAGCTCGCAGGACGACGTCGAGAGGATAGAGAGAGACGGAGGTCCTGTTCGCAGGGGCCACGGCCGTGGGCAAGGTGGGCCACGGGCCATAGGGGCAGCCCCGACTCGATGTTCAGCACGCGACGACACGCTACCGTCACCTTCCCCTCTCTTCCCTTCGCGCTGGTCCCGGCCGAAACGCGCACAGGGCTCGCTCCTCGGCGTCGACGCACACGTAGGAGTTTCTGCATGAACAGGCACCACGACCGAAGCGTGGATCGCTCGTGGCAGAGAGTCAGGGGGACCAAATCGAAAGCAAAGCCCGTAACCCCCGGCTCGCGGGCCGAGCCCACTTCAGACACGTCGTGTCCTCCGCGTGGTCCACATCAGCTCGTCCTGGTCATCTCCGCATCCATCCTTCTTCGCTCTCCTGGGAGCGTTACCCTTCGGTTCTACGAACACCAACATTTCTAATGGGAAATGAAAGCTAGACACCCTTCTACTCTTCAAAAATTGCAACCTCGGTAGATCAGACGACTAATTACGATATTTCACAATGAGTACACGAGGAGTCCAGTTAGAGTAACTTAGATCTCGCTCATTTCCTGTTGGAATAGAAACTCTACCCTATCCTCTTCCTGACACCAGCTTCATCATCCTAACATCTCTCCCTCCCCCTCTAAGGTTCCCTACCTCCGCCTCCGCTGCTCCCTACCCTCCTGTCTCTGTCTGGCCAGTTGAACTTCTTTCCTACCTTTTGGCGTCGTTCTTCCTCCCTCCTCGCGTCCCTCTCGTTGCACGTTCGGCGGCCAACCGCAGTCGTCCAGCGCGTTTGCCCTCGTCGCGCGGACCTGCCACTCCGACGGCTACCAGGAGTAGCTGCACGCGCGCACGAGGTGCCTAGGGGCCTGGAGGAGGTCCGAGAAGACACGCCGTAACCACTGGGGCTCGGACAACCGGCGTCGCGCCAAGTGAAGTTGAACGGTCCAGGGGAACCACGATCGATCGACGATCCCTCGTTTTCGATCGGCCGCGAGACACCCTCAAAGGGGGAGGTTCTCAGGTATTCTGTGAATCTATATATTGGAAAGAAGCACCGAATCGGAAAGGAACTGTGAAGAAGGTGCTTGCGCAGGAAGTGTACCTAAGGTGCGACAGTAGGAGTTTCTGGCGAATGACAACTGGAAGAGAGTGTTGACACTTGGAGAGGAAGATCTGAATGCTGTTGGCACCTACAAAACGAGCTTTGGACGCTATTGACACCTAGAAAAAGAGGTTCAAATGCTATTGACTTTTGGAAAAGGAGGTTCAAGCGCTATTGACACGTAGAAAAAGAGTTTCAAAAGCTATCGACATCTGGAAAAGGAGTTTCGAGCTCTATCGACACCTGGAAAAGAAACTTCGAACGCTATCGACACCTAGAAGAGGAGTTTCAAACGCTGTTGACACCTGGAAAAGTTGACAGAGTGAGCCTTGACACGCAAGCTAGAAGTGTAACTTATAGTCTATCCCAAGAAACCTTAAGCAATTACGCTAGAGCAGTTAAGAACCTCCCGACAGAAGATACATAGATTCACAAAATCTTGAGTATCAGTGTCGAAGTAATGGACTCTCGCAGAAGGAAGGAGACGACCTGACGGCGACCTGACGTTCTCCATCGAAAAACGCTCGAGGATGACATTTCGTCCGCGTCTTACGGAACAGTGTCGATCGAAGAGTCATTAGAGGAACAATCGACGAGGTCGCCTTCCGACAGTGTGTTCCAGAGAGAAACTCTATCGTAGGTGTATCATTATAGAGTCTGGTTTCACCTTCTTCCCGCGCATTTGCATCTCGTTGCCGTGAAAGCGGAATCGCTTCACCCGGGCGCCGAAACGCCGCAAAAGTGTCACGGAGGATCGTGCCCGAAGAATTAGGACGTCGTTGGAGATCGAGCGATCCGAAGATTAGGGAGCCAGGATCGACGGGAACTGTCAGGGCGAACGGCTTCTTCTAACCGCGACGAGGGAAGAAGATTGGAAGATTGGAAACGAATACGCACGGAAAGAATTGGAGCCCGCTAAGAGAAAAATCAACAGGTATGGTGCTTTTTCTTTCTTTCTTTCTTTCTTTCTTTCTTTCTTTCTTTCTTTCTTTCTTTCTTTCTTTCTTTCTTTCTTTCTTTCTTTCTTTCTTTCTTTCTTTCTTTCTCTCTTTCTTTCTTTCCTTTTTTTTTTAATCCAATTGGGGTTGCTTTTGTAAGACGTTGACTGGAGAGTTGGAGATGAGTTGAAGTTTATTTACTTGCCATATTTGCGCAGGTAGGATGAAATTCATAGTGTATCAATGTAGATATGAATAGATAGTTTTATGGAGGAGAAGAAAAAATCAAGATCGAGAAGTAAGATCTTTTTTTAGAAACATATTGAATCTTGATTGAATCTTGAAGAGTCCTGTCGCAGTCAACGTGTTAATGTGCACCCTTATTGAAACTTGCTTGTGTCTACTTGTACATTTTCAATGCAAATTTTGATTGACAATATTTCGCATATCTTGCACATATAATCTTGACATTGTGTTTGTGGATAATTCAGAACGAATTTCGATATCAAGGATGATCAAACCCGCGTTTAATTAGTGTTTACGCTTTTAATAGCAATCACTACTAGGAACGAAAAGTCTACGATATTTCTGTCGAATGTATAACCCGTATCACTTATTGGACTATCGATCGCTAAAGTTATTCGCATAGGTTTAAGTCAAATTATTCTGAGAAATGCTATTTAAATTTTGCAACTGACCTTCGGTATACTATAATATTTACTGTGGCTAAACTGAGAGAAAGCTTGCCAAGGCGAAGTCCAAATGATTGTAAATAAATATATAAAAACTTGAAATAGGATACACGAAGTCAAAACTCTGATATTTAATAGGTTCCTTAATTGCAAATCAAAAATTTTGTTGTTGGCAAATGGTGACGATTTGCAATTGCATAAATAAGCCAAAGGCAACGTTCGCGGGCAAAAGATTTCAGCCAAAATTCTACAAATAATGAATTTACTAAATGAAGTGGATAGAAATAATAAATATATTCGCAAGCAACAAGCCGTAGGTTCGGTGTTAGTCACGGTACGAGATTGTTCTGCCTTTTTCTCGCCTAACCACAAAAGGTACCTTCCCTCCTCCCCCTCCTGCAGCCTTGATAACCCAAAATGAAAGGTATCATCGTCCAGGTCGCATGCGTGTCAATAACATAACACGAAAATCAGCGGCGCTAATTACGCGATAACGATCCACCGTTAGGGATCTCGGGCTGCAGAACCTTCGGTTAGGTTCCACGGGTGAAAGAAGAAAGGAAGAACGTCGAGCATGAACGGATCGAACCGCCCGTGACTGCGTTCGAAGGAAGGAAGCCCTGGATATACACCTACACAAACACACGCGACACACGCGTCCCTGTGTGTACACGCGTATATATACACGGTTATTCGGTTTGGATATACGCGATAAATATTAAAGTTCCTTATAAAACACAAAGTTCTGCCGCTCTCCTGGCCAGCGTACCGGGGGCCTCTGACACGCCATTGCTTCATTTAAAATGCAAATTCGTCCGTGTGGCGTGAACCACAGCGGCCCGAATTATTCTAATTACCCCCCACCAGTCCCCTGGTCGCCCCTTTTTGCTCGTTGCTTCGCCGCTTTGCTCTCCAAAGCCTACCCCGACCTGAGCCTTCGATATCCGTCGCGGAAAACTCGAGATTCCGTCGATGTCTCGCGTAACCTTGAAAATGGCGAGAGAAAAAAAAATATACCCATGGCACGATACGGTGGACTGAAGATTGGATACGTGATAGGAAAATATTTTTTTTTTTCAAGGACCTCACGCAGATCGATGTCATGTTCTCTGGAGGGAGTTTAGGTTGTCGTTCGGAAGGGAAATTGTTTGAGGGGTAATTGTTAGACCGAGGCAGTTTACGCATTTATGGTGAATAGAAAGATGGGGAAATGTGTACATCTCTCGGTATGTTCTTTTAAGAAAGGAACTGACTAGGAAGGAGCTCAACCTCTTCGAGACCTTTCCATCAAACATTACCCACAAAAATTAACGATTACTGAAAATTCAAATCCGAGTGAAATCCGCCTGTTTGTAGAGTTTCCCATCTTTCTAAATATCGAGTGGAGCCGTCGCGAGGCGAATGATAAGAGCCTACACTCGGCAGGGGGAGCCCAAAAGAGGGAAGAAGAAACTAGACACGGTGGCGCAGTGGCTGGCGGCCAGTGTGTACGCAGAAACGTGTTAAAGTGTGCTAGAAACGAGCATAGATTATCGTGGGTAACGTGTTCACGATCCGACCGAGATGTCGTGTGCATGTACGCCTAATATATTCAGATTTTTATGGCTGGTGGCATATCGGAGATACGGCGTTCCACCCCCTCCGTCCCCGTTCGCTGTGTCGGGCAAGCCTTCTCCACGTACCACTTAAAGCGCGGGGTAACCTAATGAATAAACAAAAACTAGATTTCGCTTAGGGCTTACACGTAAAAGCGTGACCTTACCGGCGATTTGCCGCCGCGGTTCTCAAGTCGAGCCTTCCTCTCAGGAACGTGGAAAAGAACGCGAGGTGTGGAGCCCGACAGGAATTAACCCCGCTTTACTACAGCGACCGAACGTTTTCTACTATCGACGATTCGATCGGCGAGGAAAACGCCGGCAGGTTTTATTGCACACGCTCGCTGCTCGACCTTTTCCACGGACATTTTCATTCGACGCTCGTTTCGCTTGGGAAATGAAAATTGCGGAGGCAAAAAGGAGAACGGACTTGTTTAGGGCTGACTAGATTCTTTGGAATAGTCTTTCAGTTATGAAATATCTCTGGTAGGTTATAGAGCGTTTTCCAAGAATTATGAAGCGGGTTACAGAGGATTCTACAATTTCGTCCTAACGAATCGTAACGGATGATATATATATATATCAAATAAAGAGATTCTTCGAAGATAAACTATGTACTGCGAAGGCTCAGCCACGACTAAATAACATCCCGAAACGTGAACCGACACGGGAAAAAATATCGTAAATGTTTTTTGTAACTGTCAAAGTCAGTTAGGTTGTTGACGAGAGTAGAAATTGAACCGAAAAAAGATACGTTCAATTTTTTGTTCTCGTGATATATGGCAGTTGTAAACGTACGAGTATCCCCCAATCAAGTTTTCTTTATTTGTTGTTGTTTTCTGGTCGTTGTAACGATTCGAAACTTGACCAATTTTAGCCCGTTGCGTCAATAGTAAATATTTATACGGAATGTAACGCATCGCGGATGATTACGGTAGCCCAAAAAGTCAGGAACATCGCGCAGTTAAAGTGACATCGATGCCAGCATAGGAGAGCGTTCAGCTGCAGATATTCGGCGCGACCTAATTTTATGATCGTAAACGTAGCAAAGCTTTTGTTGTGACGTGTAGTTTACTTTTTATATTTTATATATTCACGCATTTGTTCACATCCTTGTTTAATTTGTGTATTCACGTTTGTCATAAACATCCGCAGTCTACTTACGATCTACCACATCGTTACTGTACACGACGACTTCAAAATAAATTGTTGATTTCTACGCATTCCCCCGCGGCTTCTTTTCGTCCGTGAAAGCATCCGCCCGGTGTTAAGCGCGACTTTCACCGAACCGATGTAATTGAAACATCGGGATCATAGCGTGGCCAAAAGAAGTTACCCGCGCGGTCCCGGCGCAACGAAAGAGAAAAATTCACCGTGTCGCGAGCGTTCGGTTCGTACGTCACTTTTGCACGTACCGCCGTTTGCGTGGAGGACAGAATGAAGAAAGAAGTAAAGCGAGAGGCGGGACACGTGTTCACGAGAGAGTAACACCGGCAAAACACGTGGCGCGCGAGAAATGCGGCGAACGATCCGCGTTGCGGGCCCGTTTGATTTATAATAATCGTTCAATCCTCATTACGGAGATATTTTATTGCGGACGAGGCTCGACGAGAGTCCCGATGGGATTTCCGATCGTCCCCGAGTCGGGTCAAACCTAATCCGCCTTGTTTCGCGAAAAAAACGATCGTTCTTCTCTGGTCTTCCTAGAAATGCTTGAGGCTGCCGATGAATTGGAGGAAACTGGAATTGGACTGCTCGATTATTTTTGAAATGGAAGTAGTTTTAGGTCTACCTTCGATGGAAGCAATTCAAGTGAGCCGAGACTACTTTTTCGACTATTTTTTTGTAGCAATGTTAAAGCTATATAATCCTGTTTCATTTTTATTCTATGATATTTGATCTAGATATGATATTTTATTACTTACAAGACTATTCTTTATAAAATATATTTCCATGCTTTGTTTCCCTCTCATGTGGTATATACTACCCCTGCTAGAGTAGTAGGCCCAACAGCAAAGCGCAGTACTCCTACAAGGAGCTCGGGTACCTCGGGTTCGCCAAACCCGTACTGTAGCTGAGACCAAACTCAGTTACAGCCCCTGAGGATTTTCTGGACACTTTTTTTTATTTAAAAATACAAAGATACAAAAATCTCATTCTATATTTTCAGTGTATCTTTGCATCAAGAATCACTACCTCCTTTGATTTACCATTCCTAAGTCATCCAGCCTGTTCACCTGAAAATCCCACATCAGGGCTCTCCCATAAGGGAATTTCGCCAATTTAATTAAAATAACGTCCGAGCAATTGACCACCAGTTCGTGCTCTTCTTTGTCAACGCCCAAGTCGTACGATCCTTTACACGGTGAAAAAAAAAAGGGGGGGACTGCGTTTCGTGCCGCTGGCAGCTTTAACGAGTACCGCTTGACACCTTGAAAGCGCTTCGTGACGGAATTTTAGTGTCCGCGAACTTTACAAACGCCATATACAGCCGGATCGAGTTTTTCGTGATACAGCCACGGCCGTAATAACTTTGCGCCGTCGATTTTCCAGGTCTTTGCACGGACGCGGGGCAAAAGTGGTCGTTTTCTTGCGGGGACGCTTATATACGACATTCTCGACTTCTTGCGCGCACCTTGAATTTTCACTGGTACTAGCGATACTGGACGGGACTTGCCGGTCTCCATTCCTGTTCCAGGTGCAATTTTATCACACTTTTGTCAATATTCCATCGGTATACTTCACTTTATTTGTTTATTTTGTTTGAGTAACTTTGTTAGGTAGATATGTAAGGATTTTCCAAAGGAGGCTTGGGGTTAGGTCTGCTTTTGAATTAGCAAATAATAAATAAGCGTTGCTAGCGTTCCACGTACGAAACTCCTTGTGTGTAATACTTTGAGTGAAAATGTCTTGAATTGTAAAATGATTTTAAAATATCGTCTGTTTTTTGCTCGTAATATAAGCTAATTCTGTCAGCCTAGCTCCCAACAAGCTCCTTGGGGTACAAGCTCCCAAATCGTCTCAACCCGAGGAACACGCATCGTTACTTTTCTCGACATGATCTACCAAGCAAATGATTATCGAACGAATGAATCGTCAATAGAAAAGTGCCGCGAATATTCCGTCGATGCCGCGACCGTGCACCGCGTAACGTGTAATAGTTACATCAGATTAAGGCAGCGGGGGGCGAGCGTGTAACCAGGCTTAATGCGTGGGTAGGCATCGAGTGGCTGGGGTTGGAGGGTGGCGTACCCGTGCTCATTGCACGTAGCGGAGAAATACACCTGAAACTGTGGTACGCAGCCACCAACACAGCCGCGCGGCCATTTGCTGGTGGCCACGGAGGCCACGACACGAACGAAGCAAGGGTAACGAGGAGAAGGGGCTGCCGGGGTTAGGGGCGGTTTGGTAATCGCGCATTAATTTGCATCACAAAGTACACGCCACCCGCCACGCTACGCACGCATTCCACGTAGTTTTCCGCTCACGCTAGATCTCTTTGGAGTTCTCAAGTCGTTCCGCACCCACTCGTTTTCTACTCCTGGTGTCACATTTCTGTCCAGATGCTCTCGAATGACCAACGGGCATTATCGGTGGAGAGTTGGACACTATGCAGACGTGAAACATGTTTGTTCGATAGAATCCTGGTCTCGAAAAATCAATGGATAGAGGATGCGAATTATCCTTTTGATGACACACTTTAGTCAAATGGCCTCGATAGGGGATAATTTGTGAATCGTCTCCCCATACTCTTTCCTATATTTTCTTTGCAAAATAAAAATAGCATATCGCAATCAGGGTGCGACGGACACCCATGGCTCTCGAGTTGCGTCATTTTGGCGGAATGAGAGTCACGGGTCCGCTGTTAGTAATATTTTGCCGCGTGGTACGGTTGCATATTTAAGGGTTGCCATGTCAAGCGTCAAGCGCGCCCTTTGAATACATTTAAATTCATTAACAGTAAAGGCTACGTTCCCGTAAACTGCGCCGTGCGCGCACACCGAGTTGCACACCTCTCTGTGTGTGTACGTGCAAAATATGGACGTCGTTATGCTCTAAACACCGTCGAGTCGCAATAATTGCGTGCTTCGAGGGATCAGTCGACGATTTTTGCAGTGATCTACATTCGTTAATGAGTCTCTCATTTTTGTTTCAGGTTATCGGAGAAATCCTTGGATCAATATGCCGCATACAGGTGAGTCCGCGAAAAATTACGAATAAAATATACGAAAAGTTAAACGTGTAAATTCATGAATAGTTGCGACGATAAAGTTTATTTGTTTCGGAAGGTATGTTGTGATTCGTTTCTGTTCTTTTTTTTTTTTTTTTTTTTTTATATGATAAACAGCCTCGTGATTTTGACTTGAAGAAAATTCTTGGGACTCGATTGAGCTTCCTTCCGTATTATTTATATACCTTGGTTCCGTTACTTTTGTTTTATTGAATTATAAGTATTTTTCAAACATGTAAATTCCGGTAATAATTAGGAAATCAAAGATTGTAGATATTGGAATGTATTATTTATCGCGGGAGATACTACTGTAAATTAGTTAGATGATATGGTGGATCGCTTTTGTTACACATTTATCGTTAATGCGTCTTATTCTTTTTGTGCCGTTAGAGTGTCCGGCTGCTCGAGTCTTATTGAAAGACTTAACAATTGGTCTTATTCGAATCGTATTCAGATGATTCACTACTCGACTCTTACACGAATACTTGACTGTAAAAGTCTTATTCGACTATTACTCTATTCGACAACTGTTATTTGACTCGTAGCACAATTTTCAGACATACCATTCACTAATCCATCTTGATACAAACTTTTTCTTCCCGCTATATCGATCGAGAGAGCACTCCCATTAGAATTCATACCGCGCAAATAGGATTCGAGGTATCGTCACCGTTCCGAAAAATATTAACGTCGCTAACAGAACAGCAGCGGGGCTGATAGCCGTTGCCAGTACCTGCTTTCTGATTTATGCAACGACGCGGCCCGTCGTTATCGTTTCTCGGACATTTAGCACGAGGTCAGCTACCGTCGGCGAGATCAGAAGACGAGTCGTTCCGGCCCGATCGACAGTAAAAATTAAAATCACTCCGCCTCCCCTTGCTCCCCCTCATCCTTCTGGTTCTCCATTTCGCTCTGTTCCTCTCGCTTTCTCTACCCAGCCCGTGTTTACCGTCCTTCTTTCGCGGACCGTATCCACTCCTCGGAACGATTGGCTCGAGGCGTCAGGTAAATTACGATTTGGAAGTCACTTTGACAGTAATTAACGAAGAATTTTATACGGCGGATCGAGAGCCAAGATCTATAGACCTGTTATTAAACGACTTTAATTACATCGCACTGTCCACCCCCCACCCCCCCCCCCCCCCCCCCCCCCCCCCCCCTTCGGGCCCCTCGCGCTCTTTCTTATCCTTCGTGCTTCATTTACCGCGGACCTGTGGCACAATGTTTCAACCGTATTCTCAATTAGGACTGGAGGGTTCTGCATCTCCAACTTTTTCTGCACCCCAATACTCGAACATTATGAGAAGTTGTGTGTTCCATTCACGTAACTCGAGTATGTGTTATAATTGTAACAGTCTCATTTGAATATTTCAGTGGTTGCCTATACGAGTTTTATTCGAATATTTGGCTACTCGAGTATTATCTGAATACTCGACTGTTGCTATCTTACTCAAATAATTTCTGAATTGTAAATCGAATTGTAGCGAATACTTAAATAGAACAATATCATAATAAATGTACTAATTAAATCGTACATTTCCAAGAGTATGCCTCGCCTGCTCAACAACATTTCTGTTCATTTACAATTTAAAACCTGACATGCCCAATGAATATTTCCGCAATTACGATATTTTTACTAAACAACGCACAATCGATAACCGTTCAGTTGAAATAACTGAAATATAAACTAACTTAACTACAATACCCAGCCCTGGCTCGGAGTCGCGCGATCGTCGTCGAAGGAGGGACCAGACGAAAAAATTGGCCCGATTAACGAGCCAATTAGCTGTTAACACGTTGCTGCATCGTCGCGAGCGATATCGGCGGGGTTAAATATCGATCGTACGTTTCAATTACGGGATACATGCGATTCGGGATCGACTCGGGTTGCGTCGCGTGTCCCCTCTCGTGCGCGCCGAGAAGAGAGAGAAAAAAATCTGTTAGCGTAGATGGATCGTGATTACAGGTAGGGCAGGTGTGTAGTTTGGATAGAGCCTAAATGGCAAGCGCGATTGCGATCGCCCGTTGGCCCGCATTAGTTCGCTAATTCTAAGCTAACCATTATTATGTATCCAGAGATACAGCCTGCGTCGCATAAATATTTTTCCTACCGCGCAATTTGATGGCCAATATGGCGGTTACGTGTCGGTATGCGCCCAACAGGATTTCGTTCGGGATTTTATTTTTTCGTATCGGAGCTCTGGTTCCCTTTCGATCCGCTCCTGTCCTTATCAACCAAACTCGATCCATGGAGGAAAGCTCCTCTGGCGTACGAGTAATTAAAGTTAACGGTTAATTGCCGATAAGAGCCAATTTTTTAATTGATTGCCACTCGAGGATCGCGGAGATAGGAGTTTCACGTGGCATGGGGAAAATTACTTTTGTTTCTTGATGATAATTAATGTAGAGGAGAAATTTACGGGGGATATCGTTACGTTCGATGTTTTCTAGCGTAAATATCTAGGTCGACAGTTCCATTTTAATTACAGATAGAAATTGCTTCGGTATGGAAGGTCCCACTGAAATAAAAACTGTCTCTATTACACACCAACAATTTTTAATTTGGATACATCTGCTTAATTACCAAAGAACTAAAAGACTCATACACACCAGTTTACCTGACACTCATCCGTCGGCACGTGGACAATTCTCCATTCGAACCTAACGAATTCCGTCCAACCGTTCCCGAATTTGTCCAAGCGATCTCCACGCCCGATAAATTTGCACCTTCGCCCTCTTCGCCATCGGTCGTGGAAGAGAATCGCGGGAATCCGACATTTATTCGCGCAATTTCGCGTTTCGGTCGGAGATTTTTACACAGATAAGGAGACAACTTCCTGCTTCGTTTTTTGCCGTAATAATAATTTGGCCCGCGGTCGCGTACGGTCTGTCGCTTTTCTGGCCACGTGTAATTTTCGATCCTCGGGAGGCTGAAAGTTTCAGCATGAAACAGGAAGCGACTCTCTTCTTGCCGTGTAGCGCCCAAAATTAAAGGGAGAGTGGGGGGGGGGGAGGAAAAAAAAAGGAGGAGACGAGGAGGACACATGCGCTACTCGACGACGGTGATTTTTAAGGCGAAATAATAATTGCCGATAAACCCGAATAAATCGTTATTTCGCTGTCGGATATCGCCGATGAGTAACGAGGGATCGACACGCGAGAATTTCTCCCCTTTTGCATGTAATGTATGCGTAATAACGTGCCGAAAAGTTTGTCGCCGCTGTCATGGGAAAACCTTAAATCATCCGCTGAGGAGATTCTCTTCGTACATGGTCCTTTTATTATCTACAATCTTTTTAAGCCTTTTAACTAGATTGTGAGCGGCTGTACAAATTCGTATTTTTATACAAACAGATGTAGAACAGATGTTTCGTATTTGACATATTTATGCGTTCGTACATTTATACTTGCCATAAATGCATAAATGTCCACAGTCTAATCGTACCATTTTCACCCAAGAAATATAACTTTGAGATCAAAAAAAAAAAAAAATGACTGTGTAATTTGATTAAACACGGCAAGAGGAACGTAATTATTATCTATAATTGCATCGTCGACTTTAAATCGTGGCACGTTTACCGAAATTTGTGTATAAAGCTGACTCGATCGACTCGTTTCGCCCGGCCAATTCGGGTTATAAACAATTTTAATGAAACGCTCGTTTCGTTAACGTTCCTCCTGCATTTTATCTCCGGCCACAGTGTAAAAGTTACAAGTTGCCTATCGCTGAAAATACAGCTCGAAAACGTTAATGGAACGAAAGTTTTATTGGAATATAAATTTTCTGAATGAATGCAACCATACGTAACAGGTTAATTAAATCACATTTAAACATAAATTTTGGAGGTATTCACTGAATACTTAAGCGCGATCGATAAAACCTATAATTGTTTTTCAATCGATGAATATATAATTAACGAAAGAGTTTCTTGATAAATTCTCGGCAACGCTTGAAAAGGAGCCAAATGTTTCAAGGGTGAATTTTATATTTTATTTTATTGGTGCTTCTCAGGACTTGGAATGTTTCCGAAAAAGCAGTGGATGTGTTATTTGGTGAAATCTCTTCTTAGAAGCAGATCAAGAAGTAATTAATGGTTGTATATCGTTATTACTGCGATCTACTTGGAAGAAGAGTTCGTAATAATATTTTGTACAAATAGAAACATATACAAAATTTCAACTGGAAGATCAAACCTGAGATCTCCTGTTTGGTATTAAGTACTTCACAACGAAATTGTTCGAGTATAATCGACGCCTAATTGCATCACTCGAATCGCTACCCGACGTGGACACGATAAAAGCCTAATGGCGCGATGTTTCTCGAATTTTTCGCCTGTGGCTCGGGGAATCGTAAAATCGTAATGCTCGGAATAAAAACGTCAATCGATCACCGATTTTATATCCACGGGCTGATAATCGCGCGGCCAGATAGGTCGTGGCCGACAGGCATTAAACCACGGAATAAAATTTGAGTTACGCCACTTTTGGGCCCGTCGTCGTCCTACGAGCGCTGCCGTCAGCTTCCGCAAGGAGAAAAGGCCCGTTCGTGGGATCCACGAGAGGGTATTAACTCTCCCATAAATCCTCCTGTAGCTTACCGATCGCAGAGAAGTCCCCTAATTCTCCAATCGTCTCGGTAGCCGACGATTACTTAACGGCATAATTATTACCGAAGAAACGAAACTTGGTGGAAATTTCTACTCAAGCACTGTTGGACTAGAGACAAACTTCTTTTCATTTCTTTTCTTTTCAAATGGTAAATAATAAATAACGCGAGGTGTTGATTTCTCCGATCCCACTATTTGCTTTTTTTTAAACATTTATATGCATTACATCGAATAAATTGCACATATAAGAATCCACCAAGCTGCCGTCTATCCGTAAATGTTTATAAACTTGAGTTATTCTATCTTTTACTGCCGCTTGTCACTTCTACGCACAGATCGTAACTGTTCAAATACTCCACAAATCGGAAGAATTACGAGAAACAGTTGTTCGGAGTGGTGAACAGCTGCCCAGCCTTAAGGAATCTTTAACGTTTCAAGATCAATCGAATTTTTATTCGTGAAACGGATATTCGTGTGACATTCCGAATTTTTATTGGCCAATGGGTCTCTTGGGCTTCTTTTGATCTTGGCGCGATAATTTTATCGATCACTAAATTACCCTTTACGCTTTAAACAGCTGTGCATCAGAAGACAAGATGGCGCATAAACAGTTGTATGTTTATGATAAAAATAAGCGAAACAGGATAGAGAATTGATGGAAATAGAACTGAAACAGCTTCGAATGAGAATTCACGTTGAATTTCTTCATACCGTGTGTATCGATATTAAATGTCCTCGAGGTGCATCTTTTTGCCATAAGTGGCAAGCAGCTCTTGGACTTCCGCTAGGAAATGATACAATTTTACGATAACTTCTTGATTTGTAAAATTATACTCTAGTCGTACAGGATGCACTAATTTCATTCCCGATCATGCACAGAGGAAATTGGTGTACTTATCGGACCAATTCTTTTTCAATTGAATTAGTGGTAAACTTGACTGACCTTACGTGGAAACTGAAGAAGCAATACAGATACGAATAAACATGAAGATTATTATTAGAAATATATAGATTTATAGATTTATATAAAAATCCTCCAGGGTGAGAAGAGTATTGTCCCTTTGCAATTTTGATAATTCAAGTGCTCTATGACCGAGCGTGCAGTCCGACATTACCCAACTTAAACGATTAGCTCGAAGTAACGAAATGATTGAAGGTATGGTAGAAATGCAGGTGTGCTCTGTTTCGGGGCACCGAGAACACGAAAATAGAAATAATCTGCTAATAGCTCGTACCACGGTTTAAGGAGGAGCAGAGAGCAGATGCTTTTTTTCGTGGCCTCTAATAACATTGGTAAGTGGGATGTCCTCGGACAAAAATCGCCTGACATTCTTGCATGCGTCTCGTCGGAAAACGGAGACGTATAATTACTATTCCACGTTCCGCCCTGCGGATGTCGGGCAACAGTGACCGAACAGAAAGAGGAACGACCAAGTTGGTCGAAATCGTTTTCCGCTAATTTTAAGATGTTTCTCCGATCCCCGAAATTACGGGTTTTAACCATTTTTCACGCACTCGACGCGAAATAAAATTACCGGGGGACCTCTGCTCCTCCGTCTCTTTCATTTCTTTGGAGATCGAGTCGATATTTTGACCTCAGGTCTGATTACGGTGGTTTGTTGTGGACTGACTATGGATGTTCATGCAAATTCGTATTTTTATATACTAGATCTATTCATCAAGTAAAATCATTTCTGTGATAACCAATTTTAATTCTCTTTTGTCGCAATAATAGTAATTTAATGATCCCACCTTCTATTTTCTATTATTCTTGGAGCTTTACATGCTTGAGTGTTAAAAACACCTAACAAGAAGGAACAATAAAGAAGTCAAGATTTATTATACCCTGCTTGCAATATTGCACATTCTCGTGTGACCATTGGTGCATACGAGCCTGAACGTGTTTATTTGGGAAAGAAAAAAGCTTACTAATGTTACTGGGAATTACATTAATGCATTATTCATTGTATGCTCTATTGCGTGATGTCATTCGTGATCACCGAGGTCATTAAATATTGCAAATAAACAGAATTAATTTTGCATTACCTTATCGTACCGACGAAATTGTTTTCTCTGACTTTTCTCTAAATAAGAAGCTTCTTTCAATCTCAATAGTAGCAATTTTACCCAAAACATACGATTTACACCATGAATAGAGTTGATCGACAATAACCTAACCGAATATAACATGAAACTTGTCGAAGATAGCTAACCAAAAATGTTTGTACAAATGTATTATTTGTTGTTGCAGGTCAAGCAGGCGTTAATCAATTGGGTGGTGTCTTTGTTAACGGAAGACCGTTGCCCGACTGCGTTCGGCAAAGAATAGTGCAACTCGCTTTGGTCGGTGTCAGACCTTGCGACATCTCGAGACAGCTTCTCGTCTCTCACGGATGTGTATCGAAGATCCTGACGAGATTCTACGAGACGGGGAGCATTCGACCAGGAAGCATCGGGGGAAGCAAAACGAAAGTAAGTACCATTTCACCCTTAACGATATTCTGAATAGTTAACTGCATATCAAACTCGACCCATTCAAAAACAAAGCCCCCATACAAACAATTCTTATTCCTTCTTTTCAACGAATTTCTACACTGAAAATCAGTTTTATTCGTACCACTCATCGTGAAACTCTACACGTCTGTATCTTTCTCTCTTTCGAGACCACCCAAGTGTCCAGCAGACCCAGTTCACCATCCCTCGGTATAATTTCTAAATAAAGATGACACATAATCGTCAAAATATGCGAGAACGCCGCGGCAGGACACCTTGAATATCCCGTGTATTCCTCTTAAATAATAGCCCTTCGCGAAGGCGCCGCAGAAAATGGCCGGCGCCGAAGACGGAAATCGACGCGGGGTCGTCCACCCTTTTCCTAATCGGGTCGCAATTACGGGATGCCACTGCGGCGACAAAAAGCGTAATAAACGGAGGAAGGACGCGTGCGTTATGGGCCGGTGACCCTGATGAGTGAAAGAGGGAGATGAAAGAGCCAACTCGAAAGTCATTGGGCCGAAGCGGCGCTGATGTGATTTTAAGTAAGGGCTGCGCGAGCCGACGGTGTACGCAATTATCCAAACACCTTGCAGCGGCGTGCATTTGCATAATTTCATGGCTTCGCGCGGGTTTCCTCGGTCGCGGCCTCGCTGTCGCGCGGAATTATCATTGGAGCCTCCGTTGGGTTTCTCGACGACCGGTCAGAGAGCGATCAGGGGATATCGCGATCGTAAAGGCGATCGTTTCGGCCAAAACGAGTCGAATTAGACGCACTAACGGGCTCTTTAGAGCGAGGATAGTGAGTATAACCAGGGAGACGCGCGACGCGCGGCTTTTAACGCGTGTCGAATTTGAATTTCAAATTCTTTGTTTATCGCGGCGCCTACCGGACCGCGAGCGGTTTCCACGCGATTTACGATATTAAAAACTTTCATTGAATCATGCTACCCTCCCTAACGACCGCGCGAGAAGATTGAATTGATCGTTCAATTACGATCGAGCGGATCGGTGTCGGTGACACCGTGAAACCAGGGGCTCAGGGAAGAGCAAGACTCTTCGACACCCTGAACTATGGATATTATGTAGTCTTCGATGATAAAGGGTTTGCTTTTCGATTAAATATTTTGTTAAATTGAGGAAGGCTCTCGATACAAATCATGCTTGTGCTCGAAATCATTGGATTACATACCTTAAATTAATATCTGCAGACCGTCCAGCTGAGGCCCTAGTAGCTCATACAGCTCACGCCTTGATTCGTCCCTGGTCGTGAGAGAGCTCGATGCCTTCGAACATTTATAGCATACGCTTCAGCCCTGATCGCTTCTGCAGCCATTTTACCCGCATCAATGACAGACTTCAGTTTCGTTATTACCGTCTTCAAGATTGACGATTGCTTCTCCTGAAAAATTCCAATGATTTCATAAATAATCAAGGTTTCCTGTAACAAATTCTTGAATAAATATCGTGGCGTTCCAGGCAATTGAGTACTAGTTTTACCGATTATCGGTTACCGTCAACCTTGTTTTCTTTTTTTTGATTACTCTTCTAGTAGATCATTCATGTCTTCAAGAATTTTTAATATTTTTGGATGAAAATTTTTGCGTTATACCCCTAAGTATATATATTTTTTGGAATAAATAAATACTGATTTCCAAAATATATCAACCAACCATAGTAAAAAATACGCGAATATCTTTGTCCAACCTCACAAATACCCCTAACCCCTAAATCAGCTTTAATCATAATATTTTCCAAAGACTTCGCAACAATAAGAATCCCACAAAATTGAAATCAAGCTACAATAATCGAACAGCGTCGTAAAATATGTCTTCGCCGTAACGATACCTCGTGTGCAGCGCGTTGCAGGCGTTCGATAATCAAGGACCACGGGGTGGCGAGGTGGATTATCTCCGTCCAGATGAATCTCGCTGAACGACGTACAAATGCGGCCGACAAAGAGACCCTGCGTGTTGTGACGTCACTAATGACAATATAATTGCACGCCGAGCACATACTACGCCGGTATTTCTTGCGAATCCGCCCGTGCCTTGAACACGATCACGGTTTCGGCTTAATGAATTTATTTTAATAACGTTGGCCGTCGTGCAACGACCTCCGGTGCGGCGAATCGCGAGCTGCTGGCTCGAGTTCTCACCCTGGGGTTCTTTAAGGTGGAAACCTGAAGAGCGTATTTAAATTCTGACTGTGCTCGGGGACGATCACGAGCGCATGTAAACGATCGTCATCAGCGGCCATTATTGCGCCGTCTTCCTTTTCTTCTTAACCGAGGCGAAAATAGTCAAATCCATGCGTTGTATGGTTATAGTGGAAGGTACTATAGTTTCCTAGAGATTCTTCATTTCTATCATTACCCAGTTCTTGGTTAATGTGATGCAAAGCGGTACTATAATGTAAACAATACAAAAAAAAATTCCCCCTCATAATCACAAGTACAAGATTCCATTGACATTATCAAGTTAAGGACGAAATTTCCTTAATGCGCAAAGAAACACCGTAATCTGTTCGCTTCTGAATAAACAGGGAATACTAAATGTGAACCGCAAAAGACGCGGATAATTATATATCGAATGCACTTGGGACTCCTAATTGCACGGTAGTTTTAAATCGATTCCCTTAACCCGAATGCTGCTTTTAGCGTTCTCTCTCGCATCGGTTAACGGAAAGCTGGCCCAAATTATTGTCGAGTAACGAAAAGTAAGTGTAGTCTGTCGAAAAGCTGTTGATGGGTCATTTTAAGTGCACTGTGCGTAAGGGAGAACCATTTCGTAGATTTTATCTTGCCACTGGAAGGAATTGGGGTCGTTTGGTATGTCGGGCATGGTCCCTATTAAGCATCAACACGAAGCTTAGGCATCGATCAAGCATCGTAATCGATACCTTTACCAATCGTAATTCTATATAAATGTAATTTATACGTATAGTTTTCCAGATATCTCTCCTAAACTGGCTCACACGTTCAATCGAAAACATTATACAAAGTATGTCCAAACAAGCAAGCCCAAACATCATCTTCAAAGAAACGCAAGTTAAATTACGTATAATTGTGTTCGCACGTTCACGGTCGTTAAGGCGTCTCCGTTATTTCCCCGATTGACTGGTTAATTTCTGAATTAATTGTCCAACTATCGTCGATCTACACGTGTTCTCGGTACGGTACGTAACATTTTCGAAACGTGTCCTGGTACTTTCATCGTTATCTCTGGTCCGTGTACGTGCTCGAACCGACGCGATACGCGTCGGATAATGGACTCCCATCACGGCAGAGGAAATTGTCCCATGAAAAATGCACGGCCCGTCGGTGCTCCGATAATAAAGTGGAACGTCGAAGCCGCGAGAAAATCGCGCAATCTTCTTCCCCTTTGCTCTTCTTTTTCTGTGTTTGTTTAACTGGCCCTTTCACAGGTGCCCTCCCTCCCTCCCTCCCTCCCTCCCCCCCCCCCCACCCCGCTCCTTCATCGTTCGTCCGTGTCTAAAGTTTTGATTGCCGTGCGTTTACGGAAAAATTGTGCGACTTTCCTGGAACGTATGGCCCCCTTCGACCGATACCGCGTATTAACGGAGCTAACGCGGTAAAGTATAGTCCTGCAATGAAAATTACAGATGTCGCATCCGCGAAAATATTGAATTTATAGAGGAGGACGGGGTATTCTTAAAATACAGATAATTACACGCTGCCGAGGATTGAGGGTATGTATAAAAAATTACATATTTTCCCGAAGGAGTACCGAACTATCAATTTTCCACTTATAATCGGTATTCTTTTCGTACACTTTTTGCTGTTTTATACGCTCTTTTGTGGGGTTTTTTTTTAACCCCGTTAAAGATAACTTTCTTTCGGATTAATCGTAAGCTAGCTGTCGTTGTAAGAAAATGGAACAAACTTTTCTCACGTTGAATTATATTGCGCACCTCAGGCTCGTATTTAATTCTACACGTAAGAATCGTTCCACGCCGCGGAATCTACATATTCAACAGAATTCTCTCCAAGAAAGTGTCATAAATATTCTCGCATGCGGACATTCGTTTTCTCGTTCGTCGATCAGAAGCTTTTCCATTTATCTGGTAATTAAGATCTCACACGAGCACGATGGCGACCCGTGCTCGACCCTCTTAACGGATGGGTATTTATTTCTCGATGAATGATTTAGTAATAGCCGATTAAACGTCACTGTACAACGAAAACACAGAGCTATGCGAATCGCACACATGGACGTCCTTCACATTTATAGTATACGACTTCCAGAGGGAATTTAGCAAAGGTAAACGAATAAAGTTTGCATATGTAAACGATCGTCCTATCTACTTCCTGGTTTTAATAGTTTTTAATAACTCTCCAGCTGGGGAATTGAATTCGTTCAAAAGTAGGTAAAAGAATCTAGATGTGGAAGATAAAACAACTATTACTTTGTTGTTTGTTTGGTAGAAATTCAAATTAAAATTGTAAAATAGAGTTGTGTTTCGAATCCACTTTTGTGGATCAAACGTTACAAAGTCTCATTGCTTGAGACTTTGAAAGAGTTCAATATTACAAAAAACTGAAATACTGGATGAAGTTGAAGAGCAGACCCTACCAAGCAGAATCGAGCCCTGTTCTCGACTCCTCCTCCATCTTATCATCGCGACCAACTCGCCTAACCGCGCACAGGGCCCCTTCAACGGTAATTACTGGTCAACCTGTTCGATAGTCCGTGTTATCTAACGTTTAGCGCCAGATGTCCATCCAGGTCGGCCAATTTCCTTTGTGGTGCCGTCGCACGCACACAGAAAAGACACCGGCGATCGGCCAGCCGTATACGTGTCGTATATTCGAGGGTACACGGTGCAACGCGAGAGGGCAGACATTGGGACACGTACACCCTGGGTCGGGGTAATTGTGGAAATGACGACGGAAGTGTCAGATTAGAATCTGAGATGCTCCTCGGAGCACGCGATGGTTTGTCCTACCCCTCAAAATATTAGGCGGACGGCTCGACTACCCCCTTAAACGCTCTGGTCACCAGTGGTGCTCCCATATCAGGGCCATTCAATGGACATCGACCGCTAGTCGTGATCGTGCCACCGTTGTTACATGCTAAATCAGGTGTGCTAGGGCTCATGGCCCTCTTCAGCTAGCTACGACACTTTTCGACCGAGGATTACGATGATTACGAGAATTAAACGACTGTCTCGATGGTTCATTCTACAGATGTAACAGGCAGCGAATGTTAACCCCTAGGGGTAAAGAAAATACCCTTAAAAGCTAACCCTTATTCTATTCCATCATTTCATTCAACATCAATGGGATTGGAATTCACATATACAGCAGAATTTTACAATTCAATAGCATTTATCCAACGTCAAATAACTGGAGGCACGCGAAGAAAATTCCTTCCACCCCAAAAATAAAACAATTCGAGACCCCCAAAAGGGTTAATCTGTGATCACAGGAATACCTGAAAGTGATTCGATAGCAAAAAGGGGGCCCGCAGAAAATGCACGCCCCTCTGTAACCATATCGTTCTCTCCCCCTGGTCGCCCCCTTGTAGAAATCGGCGATCTCGAAAATCTGTACGCCGCATAACATTTCCATCGCGTTAGCATAAAATTAACCGCGAGGACCGCGCTCATTAGCAAGTCAAATGAGCGTCGCAGAGATTGAGCACCACTGGCAGGGGCCCCGAGTTCGCGGGCCCCCGATTACCACGGAAGGAAACACGTCTGCGAGAGCAGATGAGCCCGCCTCCTCGGTAAACCGGGGCTAAACTGCAATAAAGCGCGGGTACGCGTTACCCACCTACCTTTTGGGTCCTACCCCGTTATCTGATTCACTGGGCCCACGACGTGCTTCACCTGTGAGCGACATATGGCGGCCCGCGTCCCTCTGCAGGCCCATTCCGACGACAGTGTGACCACTTGCGCGTTAATTCGATGAGATAACGCCAACTACAGGGCTGGTTGGAAAAATGACCGGGTTAATGGTCGACAACGGTCCCAACGGTCCTACTGTTTCCGTGCTTGACGGCCGCCACCGACTCTTGACGACCTGCAACGAAATGCTCGGTTAGTGGAAGGTTTCAGATTAACTCTGTGTGGTCTTAGATGGTAAAGGGACTGTAGGCTTCAACTTTTACATAAACATTGTGTTCAATTGAAGAGGATCATTGATGCAAATGGTGAAAACGTCATTCATAGAATGCCTGAAGGGGACGCCACGACAATTAAAATTCAAACATTTGTTTAAGTTAAATTTTTGAAACAAATTTTCTTGAGAGTAAATTTATTAGATGGACCTGTACCTTTGTCAGCCCGTGTGCCGTTGGTCAATTTATATCTCTGTTATTTAAACTAATCGATCTCGATCACTCGCAAAGGAATCAAACACGCGTGTATATTTAGCTTGGACAATCCTATCGTCGTTTGATCGGCGATGAAAAAAGGCCGCGGTTAAAGAGGATCAGATGGAGGAATCGTGCGGTTAGAATCGATAAACGCTCGAAGTACAACACCGAGTCGATAACATCGTGTCATATCTCGACATGAATCGCAATCATCAGCGTTTACATTTCGAAAATAACCGGCGATACGGATCACCCCTCTCGAGAACATCAGGCGGCTCGCAACATTGCTTCAATCCCTTCGTCGGTGTATTTATTCTGTCTCTTTATCTGGAGGTTGTAACGATTCCCAAATTTGGCATTCTTAATTGCAATGTCAAGATCACTTTAGATCTTGAAGTATAACTACCAAATTGCCAAACATAATTATTTTCTCCAAGAGGAAATTAATTTTGTGTACTGGTTAAAGACCCTTTTAGTAAGCTACAATTACATATTAAATCAAGAACACGTGAACACGTTAAATGACTTGATCTTTTTTTTTGTAATAATTTGAGAACTAGTTCGCCGATAATTCGATAAAATCCTAGATTAATATTATAAAAATTCCAATCGCTACTAAAGTAACTAATTTTGTATTTTTCAGCAAGTGGCCACCCCGACGGTCGTGAAGAAGATTCTACGAATGAAGCAAGAGCAACCGACCATGTTCGCCTGGGAAATTCGCGAGCAGCTCGCTCGACAAGGAGCCTGTGATCCGCAAAGCTTACCCTCTGTTTCGTCTGTGAATCGAATTCTGCGAGGGGGAGGTCTTCACACAGATCACGCGGGGATCGAGAATGGCTCTCCTAGCACGTACGCTTCACAGGTGTCGCCAAACGTTGCTAACAGAGGTAAAAATAAACTTTATAGTGTACTTCTTTCGAATAAAATGTAAAGGAAATATTTCTAATGAAAAAGAATACTTGTCAGTCCCAGTAGAAGAAAACGAGACGAATAACTCGTTCATCCTGCTCTTGAATCGAACAGACCCTATTTGAAATCTTCATCTTGGAAGTTAGCCCATCAAAATTCCTACAAACCCAAACAATGGCACATGTTAATACACAGTGGAATACAAAAATGGTTGCAACTTGAAGACAAGGTGAAACAGGACATTCATACCAACTGTTCCAATTGTTTTTCTGTCTCTGATCGACCACTGACTCCCAGATGTTTCGATGCACCTCGTAGCAGTCTCCCAGCGGGTATCTTCCAAGCTTTGTGAGTCATTATGCGAAGGAAAGCTGCGTTGCGAGTGCGCCATTACTGGCTAATGATCCCCTAAACATCTGTCCGTATCGTGGAATCACTCTCGGCCATTTTTTGCATTGTTTTGACCGTTTTGCCGTCGCCACAGTTCGGTTCCATAGATGAGAAACGTAAAGGGGGGAAAAAGGAAAAGGAAGAAGGAGCCAGAAATGCAGCAATCGCGTTCTAGAGAGAGGGAGACGCGGAGGAAAAAGAAATAGCAGGAAGAAAGGGAAAGCGTGCCGGGCGAGGATGATGGGAGAAAAAGACGAGGAATTCGGAGATACCCTCTGGCCGATTGACTCGTCAGCGAGCTGCCGCGAGAGACCATCGACACGCAACCCCTTAAAGGGAGCTTCGTATTCGCCATCGCAATTTGCCTCGTTCATTCCGTAAATTATCTATAACGTTGCTCTTTTTCTATCGGGTGAAACTGCGTCACGAAGCTTGAGTTATGGATGGCGAAACAATCTCATTCCACATTAATTATGCTCAACCTGCATTAGGGAGATTCCTCTGCGTTCTACGAAGTGCGCTGAAAATAGGGTTACCAATCTTAGTATATACATACAGTGTATTTAATATATTATATAAGTAGATTGCGGATTTTATGCTATTACGATATAAACTGTTACATTCTATATTACTATGCGTTATAAATTCATAAAATCCGCAGTCTAATTATTGAGATTAATTATAAGGATTTGGTGTATGAAATACGTACTTTATACTGTTGAATTTTGTTCGCAGAGGCGCTGATGAGAACAGACTACCAGCTATTTTATCCAGGAGCCCTGGGACCACTCCACATTTCCACCACTTCCGGTAACACCGGCGCACCATCTTGGAATCCAAGCTTCTACTCGTCCCTGTACCAAGCGACAACGCTGCACTTGCATCACGGAATGCAAACGTTCACGTAAGCATTCAAATCTCCTAGCTTGGACGACTTCCTTTCCTCCCTCTTTCTTTTCTGTACAATGTACATCAAAGATTTGCTAATCCCGAATCGAGCTTATTGACGCCACTAAATCTACTAGAGAATATTACAATTTTAATGAAACATCACCTTATTCTTACAATCTTCCATTATTCATCTTCCAAGCCTGATAAATATTTCCTAATCGAACACGACACCAGCCCAACAATTCTTCCTAGAATTTCCAAAGATCCTACCGAAACCTAAACTAAACAAATTGAAGAGAGGAATCTGTTTGTTCCAGATCTTTGGACGTGGAGCGTCTGTCTGAGCAAAATGGAGCGACGAACCAGGTCGAGCTCAAGTCCAGCTCGAGCTCCATGGCGGGCAGCGACGACTCCCTGGACAAGAGCGACCTGGACGAGAACACGGAGTCCCAGGACCACTACAAGCCCTTCCAGAATTCCCCGATGATACTAGAACTCGGCCAGAAGATCGGCAGCGACCGCAGCGCGTTCGTTAGACACAGTACATCGGGATCTTCTGGGAGTCCACCGCCGATCGCAACGGAAAATCAGAAGAGCAGGATTCCAGAAACAGGAAACGAACAGAGCACGGCGGGCAAAGAAACGGCGGTCGAAGAGAAGCCTGTGCAACCTCAGAGGAAGAAGAACCCGTACTCGATAGAGGAGCTCTTGAAGAAGGACGAGAGCAAAACCACCTCGAAGAGGCCGAAATTGACGAACATCGGCGTGGTACAACCCTGCGGGATCGTCCTCAACAAGGAGATCTGAACGAAGTGGGATCGTACTTTGGAAGGAACGAGGATCGTCTAGCGATAGAGGCTAAGCTAACTATCTAGATCGGTGGTTTTTAAACTAAACAGGATTCAAAGAGTGGTTTTAATGTGGAAACACGTGGATGAGTTGATCTGTATCATTTAAAAGATGTTTGAATAGCACTGATCTAGATTTTGGATTTCGGTGGATCATCGTATACGCGAGAACCTTGCGGATATTTATGCGTTGTAGACATTTTTTGAGAAAGATGGAGGTGTTACTTTAGGACGCAAGAAATAGAGGCTAGAAGATATTATAGAGAGTTGTATATATCGACGAGTCGCTGAGGAAATGAGGCAGTGTTTTTCAAACATATAACAGTATTGGAACTAAACTTTGTATAAAATTAAATAAAACCTTCGATTTGAATTCAATAGAACTTTTCATAAATATACTTATTTAAAAAAACAATTTTAAAATACGCAATTTAAGAAATTCTACCCCACGGAATTCGCCAATTCGTTTTTTACAACGTTGATCGAGTGAAGTTTGAGAAACATTGCCTCGTGGAATGCTAAACTTGCGTTTGTATTTGATATTTGTGACTCCGTGTCTAAACATGTCGATATTTATAATGTAATACTTACAAATTATAAAGTTGAGAAGAAGCTTACTCGTTTCGCTGATTAAACAAATTTCAATTACAGTCAAACACGTTAAATTAGAATTTAATTGAGTAAAAAACACCTTATCAACCCCTATAAATACTTAGTTATGGCCTCTGCAAAGGCGCCAACTTAAATGATGTAAATTCAGGTCAGTGGCGCCATCTGCACCACTTCTAGTTAACTTATTTTAGCGGTCGTTTTAAAATCATCAAAACCCTCCAACAGGTTTTTGAAACTCACAAGGAACAAAAATTAGTCTAAATCTATTATCAATTTACAATGAAAAGATAATAATAAAGAACGACTGTCAAAGTATCGATACTTTGTTGTTTAGCGCCTCGGGTACGTGGGGACGCTACCCCTCAACAGCCCTCATTTTCCAAGGGAGCTGCCCTGCGGACTATTCAAACTTCTACAAAAATATGTAATAATACGAATATCAATTTTTTCTTCATTTGAAAACAAGAAGATACGTAAAATTCTAATTTTCACACAAATATCAGATATAAACTTGTTGATCAGTCTTAGTTGACAAAAGGATGGATGAACAGTATTTTCAGATGATGAGGAATATTTCTTTAATCCTTTAACCTTTGCTGAGACTTACTGTTTCGCATACTTCAATATCAATGTTTGTTTAATTTTATAGATATCGCTTTCGTTGGTTAAAGGATTACAGTATATTCTGCGAATAAGGAATCCAAAAAGATCCGTGTGACGCAAAGAATGTAATATTAAAGTAGACATGTAACATAATTTACCAAAAACTAAGAGGAACATAAACGTTCCGTATTTATAAAGTCACATTACAACCGAAACTATAATTAGTATGGCTTTATCGATGTC
Organism: Hylaeus anthracinus; assembly: GCF_026225885.1. NCBI lineage: Eukaryota > Metazoa > Arthropoda > Insecta > Hymenoptera > Colletidae > Hylaeus > Hylaeus anthracinus. Next base: position 10,071,405 of record NW_026535284.1, read on the forward strand.
CGAAAATTCCACGATATAACAGCGATTGTCGTTGTACTATGATATTAAAACGTAATAAGTTGTATTAGCATCAATCGTCGAACATGTATTGTTGACTGCAATATCGTAGAGTACACGTAAGTCTGTTAAGCTAATTTATAACTAAATTATTATTTTTATTCCTTCCCCCGCGTTCGACACCGTTGACGCTCTATCTTCAGCACGAGAAGTCATTGAAGCATGCATAACGACACAACAATAAACGATAAAAAAACGTATCGATATTATAGTTGTTCTAAGAGCTCCCTAATAGTTTCAGCACGATCAATTTTTCTGATCGCTGATGCGCTGTTTCCCTATGTTGTATATTATACTTTTCATGTGTTGTTTGTTGTATCATTTTGTCTTGATCAAATGAGACAACGCTATTATTATAATGTACGATATTTAATTTTAATAAGTCAAAGAAGCTTTGACATTCTAATAAAGTGAAATGACTAGTAACCTTAAGCAAATGCTTACTTTGAATTGCTAGAATCTTCCAAAAAGGGTTTTAGGAGTGTATCATTACAACATAAAATCCTGAAACCTTTTTTGCAATACCCTTTACAATATATCTAAACCTAATTTACTAAACATCGACAGCCCTTATTACTACAAACATTTGGAACATCTGGCACGAAGAGGTGTCTCCAAACGTGGCATGTCGTAAAGTGCAAGAAGAAGAGGAGAAGAGATGAAGAGGCCACGTTAAGACAAGGGCCCAAGGTCGTTCGAAAGCGCGATTATCCCATAACTCGAGCTGGAAGTATTCCAAGCTCGGCCATTAAACCTGTGCAATTAAACGAAAGCCTAATAAAGCAATGGCAATAAAGCACACATGGAGCATCAAGGCGACGAACGTGGCAATGCCATAAACGATTCGGTCCAAGTGTATCACACGGGGACCACAGCGTGTATAATCTAGGTATATGTGCTCCATAACGCACAGTAAAACGTCGGACCGTGTAAAATGAAGAAGGAATTAAATAGCGGATCGCGACGCAAGCTCTCTTTTGCATTTACAACGTTGTAAAACTTTTTTATCCGCCTTCTCGTCGCGAGCAGACTAATTAATGCACTATAAAACGCTAATGCCTCGGCGTACAGCAATTTATATCTGGCTTTAGCAGCCTGAATGCATTCGAAAATATCACACTGTGTAGTATAGGTTCTCTATTGCACCAGAGAAATTTAATTCTCATTCATTCTATGGCTATCTCTAATCAAACTATAATTGAATTATCTAACTATCTATATTTAAATATTTTTCTTGATGCTTGATACTTGATACTTGATACTTGATACTTGATACTTGATACTTGATACTTGATACTTGATACTTGATATAGGTTGATCCTTAATGCTTGATGCTTGATACAGCTTGATCCTTAATGCTTAGGAATATTTAAGAAAAACATACATGTTAGATTTCTAATAATTTGTTTCTTTGACCACGAATAATGATTCTAAACATGAAGTAATAAGAATTGAATTATGCAGAGTGACCTGTCTTTAAATGCCTCACCCTATACTGTACGCCCACTGTATATGTACTTTGGTCGTATTCTCGTTGCCATGCAACCACTAAATGCAACACAAAGCTCACGAGGATTCTAAGAAATATGCAGTAAAAGCTCGCCGCACATTACAGTTGTAATTAACAATGGCAGACGACGTGAAGCCGGAAGTAATTAAAAAGACGCAAGATGTCCTTGGCAAGTATTTTAAAAAGCCTCCACTCACTGAGAAACTACTAAGGAAACCGCCGTTTCGATTCCTCCACGACATTATATCTACAGTAATGTATCATTCTCACTATTTCGTTTTTTACTTTAAAAGAAGCTTGTGTACTTTTGTATACTGATAAATAAATAATATTGCCGTAGATCATAAACGAAACTGGTTTCCTGGATGGTTTATTTACCGAAGAGGAATTAAACTCTGAAAATATAAAAAATAAAGAGGCGAAACTTGCTTATTTAACAAAATTGATTGACGTTGTCAGTAAGTTGTAACATCTCTTATATAGATATGCAAAACGTTCAATACATTTCTTTTCACTAATATGCGCCTCTCGATATTTTCAGAGTTAACTACTAACGCTAATTTAACTGTAAGAGCTAGTAAGATCGTTTCTGGTCAGGAACCAACTAAAACAAATGAGTTACTGCAAGCAATTGGAAAAGCTTTAGATAAAAAGGTAACATATGTAGATACATTGTAACTTAAAATGTAGTAAAAAAGAGAGAACAAAAAATTAAATGAGTATTTTGTAAATCAGATTAGCAGTGAAGAAGCCATTGAACACTATAAAAAGAATCTACAGAAAAGTAAATCAACCTCGAGAGGTAAATCATCAGTGGAGAAAGGAGAAAGAAAAACGTCAAAAGAGGTGCCTCAAAAAAGAATTACAACGGCCAAAGAAAAATCTACAGAACAAAAGAAAAGAATCTCTAGTGCAACTGTACAAGAATCAGAATCGCATAGAAATGAAAATCAAGAAGCTCAAAGAAATATTGAAGTTACACGCACACCACAAACTGAGGTAAATTACAATATGTCGTATTTATATTATAAAGATTAACAATTTAATTGAATGTATAACTTCTAGTCACTCCAAGACAAAATACCTTCATCTGGCCACAGAAGAAAATCTTCGGCTGCTAAATCAAAACAGAACACACCTCCCATATCTTCGGTTGAAAAAACTCCTGTGCAAGTAAATGCAAGCACAGACAAAAAGGAAGATGAGAACAAAAAACATAAAGAAGTTGAAAATAAATCAAAGCAAGCAATGCTTAGTGAACATGACGAATCTCAAAATCACATGCCAGATACTGTATTCCTGGAATCCAAAAATACAAATAATATAGAAAGTGATAAAATAAATGAAAGTAAAGAGAAAACAGAATATAAAGACAATGAGATGATAAATAGTGAAATTTCTTCTCAAAATACAGAGAAACCTGACAATGTAACATCAGAGGCTCCAAAATCTCAATTAGAAAATATTGATATAAGGTATATCTTAGTTCATTTTATCCATTAACCGTTTAAGTTCCAAGCAGCGCGATCACGCTGTTGAGATTTTATCGAGAAAACCCAGTACTCATTCAGAGAAAGCGCGGTTACGCTAATTGGGATTCTTCGACAGTGTTTTTTGAATACCCTCTGGGACTCAAACGGTTAAGAAACAAACATTTTATAATATCATATTACAACTTGGTACTTTCAGACCAAGAACCTCTTTACGTCCACCTAGTGCAAGACCCATTAGTGCTAGGCCTGCAGCACCTAGGATACGAGGGAAACAAGAATTGATTATTAACGAAGAAATAATGTAAGAATCATGGCAAATGTATTCTTCTATCAAAACTATTAGTGAAAGTATTATACCATTAAAACCTCCTAGGACACCTATGGGAAATATTAGCGTCATTGTAGAAAATTCTGATACTAAAGAAGATGACGCGGAGGATATGGTAGTCATGGAAACTAGAGGAAGCGGTGGAGATTCTTTAGACGATAATAGTACCTATAAAGTTGATGAACAGTTAACACAAGAACATGGACATCTTGTTGCTCAAATATTGGAAACACAGAAAGAACTGGTTAATAATGAAAATATAGACGTGATGCCTAAAAAGACAAATATCGTAAGGACATTTAAATTAATTTGCAAGTTATTATTTAATTCATTTAATTTGAATGAAATTCCTATATAAAATATAAGCTTGTTATTAGGCATGGGATACAAATTCGAAGCGTGACGTAGTTTCAAAGGAAATTGATAAACTTCGTAATACGATTCAAACTTTGACTCGTGCAACAAATCCACTTGGAAAATTGTTAGATTACTTTCAGGTGCACTGTTTTTACTCTACATTACTTAACATTATATTGCTATGCCTATACTGAAAGATTATATCACTGTTCATAGGAAGATGTAGAAATCATGCAAAAAGAGTTACTGGAATGGAGAAATCAGTACCAGCAAGTTAACGAACAATTAAAAATAGAAAAAATGTAAGTTCTTCCCAATGACTAAAATCTGTGTATTGTGTATACAATAACTTTAGATGTTTCTAGAAAAACACAAGAATTAATCGAACCTATGAAGGAGACATTGAAAGAAATCGATCATAATATGGAAATGCAGTTAGATAAAATATGCCAGGCAAAATCACAAATAATGAAGAATGATCAAAGGATACAAACGTTATTAAATGGTCATGTTTAAATGCACGACTTTTTTTCAAGCTACTATCTACATATTGTACATATGTAAAATAATAAACTATACATATAACATACACTGTAATATAAACAATTACAATGTCATTAGAATAATCTTATTTATTTGTTTGTTTGTAAATAGAAATATACGTACAAAATACCTAACTTACGCAATCTTTTTATAACTTAAACATATGTTTTCAAACTTAACTGCATATCGTCAATTTATTTTGAGATTTCATAGTTTTCTTGCAAAGCTTCAATTTCTTCAAAAGATATATTCTCAACTACTTTGCAATATTCAAAAAAGTCTTTTAAACCTAGACATTCAGAATAAATAATGTAAAGAAAGTATTATTATTATTATTATTATTATTATTTTAAAGTATTATAATGGAATAATACCTACTTCTTTTTTCATCGTTGCTAATAAACATAATAAGAGCTCTAAACCGCTTAACTTCACTAAGATCTTTTAAATAAGGGTATATGGACTCCCTTCTTTTTATAAATTCTAACTTTAAAACTTCTAATATTTCACTGAAGATATCAGATTCCATAGAGTTTTGAAATATTAGGGGCAAACTGTTCCTGGGTAATTGCTGAAATCCACTTATTCAATTGTATTAAAAGATATATAACTATAATATTACAAAATGTTAGCAGTGGCCACTGAATTTTTACCTTTAAATACTTGTATCTAAATTCTGACGATTTGTTCGTCTTCCAATTTGTTACAAACTGTACAGCTGTTCTAGGAACTGGAGGAATATTATTAACATTTTCTACAGATTCAGAAACTTTAATACAACTCTCAATCTTAAAATTATCATCTTTGCTAATTTTCTCCAACTGTACTGGTTTACGTTTGTTAGACGTTGTTCGTTCTTTGTTATGAATAGTACTAAATTCTACTTCTTCAACTGATATTTTTGTTAGAGAATCCTGTAAATAATGTGCATTTGAAGCATTCGTAATAAACAGTTGCTAATTATGTAATCTTACTTTTGAAAGTAAATGAGGTGGCCTTTTAACAGGTTCTATTACAGCAACATCATCTTTCTCGGGTAAACAAATAGGAATATATGTATCATTTCCACAAATTTTCTTTAACTGTACAGGTTTGTATTCATTACATGCTGTTTCTTTGCTGGTACAGCAGTATTGAATAGTACTAAATTCGACTTCTTCAACTGGTATTCTTAGTAGCGACTTCTGTAAATAACGAGCACTTTAAACATCCATAAAGATCAATTTTTGATTTTGTAATCTAACCTTTGAACGTAAGTGAGGTGGTCTTTTAACAGGTTCTATCACAGCAACATCATCTTTTTCTGGTAACCAATCAGGAATACGTGGATCTCTTTCTTTATATTTCATAGTAGTATTTTGTATGTTAACTATTGTATCTTCCTCAATGTGTTTCAGATCCTTGCTATTCTCATCCTTTTCACCCTCTTTACTGTCTTTGACATCTTTAATATTTGTTGTTTTAGTACTTGATTTAGTACTGGACCACATTTTTTCACCAATCAGTTTTTCAACTGAAGATTTCTCAGATAATTTCTCTGTATTCTCTTTCGATGTACTAGCTGACTATATAAAGTGACATTATTAGACGATACACATTTCATAATTCAACTATATACTACAATGAATTTATTTCTTCTTTGTTTATTACTTACACTGGAAGCTTGTATCTTGCTCTCAATTTGTGCAAGTAGCAGCTTTGCTTCTTTATTAGAAGGTTCTAATTTTAAAACTTTTTCCAAGTCTTGTTTGGCTTCTTTGTACTGTTTTAAATTCATTCTAGCTGTTGCTCTCCTATGGTAAGCTTTTACGTAAGTTTCATCCAATTGTATTGCTGCTGAACAATCTGATTCAGCAGAACATAAGCTACAAAAATATATGGTTCATTCTTAAACTTTTATTTTAGCTTGCATTCAAAATTCAACAAATTGTCTACATGCTATGTTAAAAAAGGAATACTTACTTATCTAATTTTAATTGACAAAGTGCACGATTTGCATAAAACACAGCATCATATGGAAAAGTTTTAATAGCCTGATTATAACTTCCAATTGCTTCGACCCATTTTTGTTGCTGTACAAAAATATTGCCCTGATTTTTATATTTTACTGCCATTCTATGTGCCTTTTCTAATTCTTCTTTAGACATTATTTCATCCTCTGAATCATTTGATTGCTCTGCTTTATCTATATTTTTACATGCCTCATCCTATATAACATTATATGTAATTACTACTTTCTGTCTAGTTATTAAAATAATGTGTTGCTTTTTCAGACAGATGCATATACTCCATAAATTGTAAAGTATAATAAATAAACCTTACTGCATCAAATTTATCCCAAGCAGAATGATCATATGATTTAATTCTTTTAGATTTAATATTAGATCCATTTTGTTTTGTAGGAACAACTTTTGTTTTACTTCTATTTTTGCTTCTTATTGGTGGTAAAGATGCCTGTAAAAATATACTTCTTATTAAAATGAAATATAGAACAATTTTTGCTGATAATACATACCTCGCCATACATTTCTTTCCTTAGCTCTTCATCTTTACTTTTCATTTGTTGTTCCCAATTTTTCATATCAAGAAATTCTTTTTGTAAATCTTCTGCATTGTCTTTCACTTGCTTTTGCATAAAAATTGATTTATCCATGTTGCTTAAATTTTATTTAAGATAAAGCAAACTATAACGTCGCTTGTCAAATTAGGTTATGTTGCGCCTTTTTGTTAGGTTATTTTCTTCAGAAATTGTAAGTGAACAATATTTCTAACATTTACAGTCTGCTTCGATAAAATATTCAGTTACATAAGAGAATAAAACGTTTACTTCATCTGTATATATCGTATATCATATTGTATTAACAAAATTATGAATACTTCGAGAAGCTTACTCAGTTCGTTGTGTCGGAAAATGATGTTTCTATGTACAATGTGTCATAAATATACAATCTTGAACTTTTAACGTATTGCAGAAACTTTTTGTTTTTCTCTCAGTTTACACTTTACTGCTAACACTTGCCAATATTTGCTATAAATACTAATTGATTTTATTTATACATATACAGAGGATTCGGAAAATTTTGAAATACAATTTCTAATACTTGTGCCACATAGCGGAAAAAATTTGAATTAATTGAAATTGGTATGACATTTGAATGTTTCATTAGAGACAAGAAAAATTGTATCAAGAACTGTATATTGCAATGCTATCGGGTCAAGTATAATAATACTTGAAAAAAAAGGAACTAGTCAGTATTTCTTAATGTTGATTTTGATATCATATATTTAATACGCATGCACGATAATCTGCAAAAGAAATATACAGAGCGATAAATCGATTCTTTAATTTACTACATGTATACCTTTAAAGATGTAGTCAACGTCCTAATTAATTAAAACATTCTGATTTGTGCATATCATTATATTCTACTTTGAGGAGATTCATTACAATTATTTTTCACTCTTCTTTCATGTATTAAATTTTCCTTGTACATATTTTTTATTCCAGCACTTACCTTAAATTATCTACTCCTTACTTTCACATTTATATTTATCACTCTTTAAAGAAAAGTCAAAAAACACTAGCAGTTCTAGAAAAGACATTCTTATTCTTCCGCATACGTTATTATCTTACATATTTGGATAAATTGTATAATAGGGGTTCTTAAATTGCTTTGAATTAATCGTATAAACATTTGGGTCTTCCACCGTAAACGGTTGAATAATATTCGCTTCCAAACTCTTTTGATTGTGCACATTCGCGATCATATATTGCGGTTGAGGCGGAACTTGTCCAACGTTTGTGTCCTCCACCAACTTTCTTTGCGAATAAATCAAGACTTGTGGGATATTTACATCCTGTGCCTGTATAGGATTTTCCACGGTAACCGTAAATCCAGTATTAGATATCTGCTGCGCCTTACATTTCTTTCTATGCGCGTAAAGTGATCCAGCATTATTATATCTCTTTGTACAAATTTTGCACGCGTATGGTCTTTGGCCAGTGTGCGTGTACGTGTGTTCATTTAACGAGGTCAGTCTTCTAAACGACTTTGTACAAATATTACAATGATATTTCGCTTCTCCTGTGTGCATCGTTATGTGTCGCGCCAATGTATTTGCACGGGCGAAGGCTCTGCTGCAATACTGACAAATGTAAGGCTTTTCCCCGCTATGCGTACGCAGGTGCAACTGTAAATAAGTGCTCTTTGTAAAAGCTCTACTGCATACGTTACAAACATATGGTTTGACTCCAGTATGTGTACGCATGTGTGCAACAAGAGAGCCACTCTGTGCAAAGCATTTGCTGCAAACTTCACAAAGGAACCTCTTTTGAGTTTCTTTGACTCGCGAATGACGTTCCATGTGATTTGCTAGAGACTGAGCCTGCGCAAATGATTTGGGGCACATTGCACATTTGTGTGGTCTGTTGTAGGAATCCTAAAACAGTTTCCAATTCTGTGAAAATTACTTTAAAAAATTGGAATTAAGAAATATCTCTAACAGAAACTCATTCATAATAGATTATACAATAATTTCAAATTACTTACTTTTTTTCTCCTCTCTAAACAATCTCCCCTGTTTATACTGTCCATGTCATCCCTATCATCTAAATCAGAGCTTTCAAATATTTCAGCCTTATGTTTTGATTGTTCATGGTCTTTTAACTTATCTACTCTTGAAAATCCTTTACCACAAGTCCCACAAGTATACTTTAATCCACTATGCGTAGAAAGATGCCTCTTGAGATTTCTCTTTGTAGCAAATAATTTTCCACATTGAGTACACTGTAGACTCTCAGTGGGAAGATTTTCATCCTCGTCATCTTCGTCTTCTTCTTCATTTTCTTCTTCTTCTTCATCTTCTTCTTCTTCAACAGTTTCTACAGACCTCTCTTTCACTGGATACTGATAGGAATCAACTAGTTCTTCTTTATACTCTGGATGACTTTTAGCATGTGTTACAAAAGATTTCTGATAGGTAAATTGTTTCGAACATACTTTACACGTAAATTTTAAACTTTTTCGTTGTTCCTTTGAAGACTCGTCATTTTTTTGCATTTTTACTCTTTTTTCCTAAAATACACAAATAATTGCGCTGTTAAGTTGAAAAGTAACAAATCAAACTAAAAACAAAGTATTTAATATACACTTACTCTAGCATTATTATTTCTTTTATCTTTTATGCTTGCTATTCCTTTGTCTTGTTCATAACTGATTCTCTTATCTTGAATATTTTCCTTCCTGTCGTGTGCCTCATGACACATAGCAACATGATTTTTCACTTTTGCAAGAGTTGCATACTGTTTATCGCAAATGTAGCAAACGTATCGTAACTTAGTTTTTCGTTTATGTACGCTAGCATGCCTCTGTAACGCTACTTTCGTACGGAAGGATTTAATACACTGTGTACAGTGTAATCTAGTTGTACGTGATATCAAAGGCTTTTCTTCGTCATCTTGTGTACCATCTGTTCTTGATGGCTCTTCTAAAATATGTGTATTGTCTGATATTTCAATGTTATTTACATCACTATTAAATAAAACATTTTTATTTTGCTCTACGTGTTCATTGAATAAAGATAATTCTTCTTCCTTAATCGAATTAATTTGTCTCACAGGATCTATTACTTTATTGTGGACCATGTGTTCATCAAATAGAGACAATTCTTCTTGTTTAACAGAGTTAATTTGTTTCACAGAATCCTCTAACAAGTTTTTATAAACAGTAATATTTTCCATGTGTTGCTTTTGTTCTGCATTACTTAATTGACTCTGTGATTCTCTCTCATAACAAAATAAGTTCCTTTCTGAGTTTAAGCAGAAAGGAGTTTCATCTTTTGTAAAACAAAAGTTGTCGGGACAGAAATTTGTAGAACAAATTTCTTGCCTTTCATTGTTTTCCTTTTCAGAGGATATTACACTAGATATCACGTCAGCAATTATAGCTTTGACTATGCTTTCACTGCTAACAGAATCATTGGAAGGAGACTTGAATTTGAGAAGTTGACGCAACTTTTCATCCGAATTTTGTATCTGACATTTAAAATTATAAGATGCATCCAAACGTTGATTACAAGGCAAACAAATCACTGGGGGTAATCCATCTCCTTCTTCTACCTAAAAATCAGGAATATATATCATTTTATTAAAAAAAATTGAGAAAATTTAGTAATATGAAAGACCTACTAGTATTTTTGTCATTGTAAATTGAATATATTACTTTAAGCATTATCTTCAACTTATTAACGATTTTAATATATATGAGCATAAGTATGTAAACGAGTTCTGAAGGTAAAAGTATTATTATATTAAGTTTAATATTCTATGTTTGAATTTGGAAGAATTTCTACTAAAGATTCTCTAGAGATTCTTATTACAAACGATTGTTATTGAATAAAGTAGAAAGTGATAACAACAAAAATTTTGTTTATAGTGTATCATATAAATAGTTGGCATATGACTGAACTGTTGAAGAAATCCAAGCGCAGAATGTTAAACTTGTTGTAAACACTGTGAGTTTTAATTGTTGTATCTTTTCAAAATATGCAACTAGTTTCTATCCATTCTTGTTGGCTTCAGTCATTTGGAATTAACAGGATAGATCACACCAATCCTAAAAACCTCTTCAAAAGTTACAAAGAATATACATTAAATTTTGAAGAAAATACAACAGAAACAATTTAAATAGATGAAAATTTGTTTTTCGTGTTATCGTACAAAGAGTGGCAAACTAACCTGTACGGAAGCAACGGCCATAAGTTTACGGAGGATAGCGTCCCCATTTCGAAATAGTTCACAAATTTCTACAGCCCTTTTTAAACAAATACGACATTCATCTCCATAAATCTTCTCGTACGTTTCAGCTAACTGCTCGTTTTTTGAAACTTCCATTTTAATGCATTTGGAAATCAAGCGTCAGACTCCACCTTCCCTTCTCGCAAACCGAAGATGTTTTTGACATTTTTCATGCTCAATGCATTTGCAATTATTGAAATTTAACTTTGATCAAACTTATCAAAGAATATTACAATGCAATCTGATAACTAATACATGATTGAAATTTCAGATAAAAATCGATATTCGAGTTGTGTTGTAAAGAAATACGATGAAACAATTAATATGAATATACAAATAAGCAGAATTGATATGATGAATTAATGCAAATCAGTTATAGAATATCTAGAAAGTGAAATTAACATCAATTTCTATTTGCTTTTGCAACTGCGTTTAGAGATACAATACAGAACAAAATAAGTTGAGGGATCAGATAAAGAGATGTTTTTATTACTCAGTTTTCGATTGTTTCTTAACTTTATGAATTCTTTTTTAGTTGTGTATTTTCTCTCTTTTTTCCTAACTTCTATTCATATTGCATAACAAATATTAATAAATCGTTCGTATTACATTCAAATATTCCTTACGATTCCTTGCATTCAATAAATAATATTCTCGATCTATATCGTTATTAACTATTGCATCTATTCATAAAATTTCGAAAGTGTATACATTTATACTGCACATGTATTTCAAAAATTACGAGACAAAAAAGTCAGATGCGTAAAATGTATACGTTAAACAAGAAATCAGCGTAAAGGTCCCTGTTTCGATTATTTAATAATTCTGTGGCAAATTAATTAGTTAAGCATGCGAAAAATATTGTTAGTTCAAACTGATTGTTCAAATTTTGTCTCTTACATGGATAGCCATCTAGTGGTGAATAGACTGAATTCATTTTATTGTTGTTGTAGTTGTTAATTATTTAAAGTTTCAGGTACACCTGAATCATATTTACAACACTGTAATTGTACCTATATTGCACTAAGAACTACTTAACGATATAAAAATAGATATCTTTTATGGATATTTTATAATTATACAATAAATTTGAATATGTACCTGGGAAACTTATTACTAGGAGACTATTCATAGGAACTTGTAATTCTATTTATAAGACAATAACGATAAATAAATAATTCTGTATTAAAAGTAAACAATAATTGCCTGTTCATATTTCTTATTTAATAGCCCCTGATAATGGGCAACCCAACTCTCAACCCTGGCAGTCGGCAACCCGGCGTTCGCGTGCGTTGAAACTTTACTCGTGACTACGTGAATTCATAGTAAAACTCAAGATTTATAATAACTGATCTTGAAAACTAAACGGAAGCGACAATTAAACATCACATTAGAACACAAGAATACAACGAAACGATTGATATCTGCAATTACTAATTACCAATGTATTCATATCTTCCCCCGATGAAAATATCGAAGTATTCACACCACATATATCAGCCACATTTTTTTCATACAAAAGTTTCGTTGCTCCGCCAACACTCAGATAACATTATTTAATTGTAAGTAAAGAAAAAATTGTGCTTTTTTACGAGATTCGAAGATAGGATAGATCGTAGGTGTGGATTCTCGGTGTCCGTAAACGAGCTTGACATTCGAACCCTTTTAGATTTGGGCAATTGCCATTGAATCGAAATTGACCAGCTTCAATGTTAACATTCGCAATGACGATGCGGATGTTCTCAGCAAAGCAGTTTGCCGCTAACAAGCTACGAGTGCATACCTGTGCTTACGTCCAGCGAAATGTTTACAGTAAACAGTCTCATGGGGACGGTGATGCGATGCATAAATATTAACTTGTAACTATAACACAACTGTGACAAAGCATCGTGTTAATGTGTCGATTATATTGCCTACTTTATAATTAGTTTGAAAACAAGAATTTAACCCTTTGAATGCTGTGGACTTGAAGTTACGAGCGGTCAGTGAATCAATGTATCGTGTACAGCGAACGCCCATGGGCGTTTAGCGAACATGATTAACTATAACTGCATACAACTTTTCGTACACGGCCAGCGCCGAATTAAGGTTTTGTAGACTACTGGACTTCATGCAGACCTGCATGTACTGCGAGAATGTATGTATAACATACATGTACAAAATGAATATATGTACATGTATCTACACAGTACAGCGTTTCCTTTTGATGTTGTACGTTTACTGCAAAAGTATATACAGTATATTAATTTAACAATTTCGTATATAGATATTTCAGAATACTTGTATTCTAATTCAACTTTTCTAAATGACTTGTATTGTACATGCCTAATAGATCTTCACTCAAAATATCAATGGTTACAGCTATTTTGAGCATTATACGATTACTTGAAATAATTGTTCTTTCAATCTCTGAAAGTCCATCATCTGGAGGAGTCTCCTAAAGCCCATGCTTTAATCCAGCTCTGTATACGACGTGTGTGTATTTCTGTAACCAAAATTTAACACCGAAAAAGTTGTAAGTGTGTTAAATTTCCATTGCCTACTAATTTAAATATTATCGAATGATAATAATACATGCGTGGTACATTGATTTTGAGTGTTATAATCTTATTGCACATTGCTGAACGATTATGATAATATCTAATTTTATAAAGTCGCGAACTGAAGCGCTAATAATAGATTTATTTTGTGATCCTTCATGGAATGTCACAGAAAGCAAACTACAGGTAATGTTATTAAGCTGTATGCGCAGTATAAATTAAAATATTTCATTCATCGTTTATACAAATCTATAGTTAAATAGCTTGTTTACTTTTCGCACCATGCGTTTTATAAATTTCTTTTCTTTTGCTTTGTGCCTTTCGAAAATTATTTTATTATTTGTGTAGACGCTTAAAATAATTTCTACACAGAAGAAACCGCTTTAAAGTAGTTCAAACTGACTTAGGCTATGATATTACACTAAAATCTGAACGGAAGCATTTCGAAGTTAGGCCAATGTCGCATACTTCTGTCTAACATATTTTTAGACTGCTCGAGGAGCATCCTGTGGCCATCAGACAATCTGTTAGACACAATAATGACCCTTCGCACACATGTCATACGATATATATACATTCGCGACACTTGCAGCAAAATAATACTCAGGCCAAGACATTAATGATTCACAAATGCAATAACATTAAGAAGGCGACCGAATTTACAATAGGAAATCAAACGAAACATTCTTAACATGCACAAATAACAATTTCGAAACATATAAGCGTATTAAAAATATCAAATTAATCGACAGTAATTTGTTCTACAAATTGTATAGACAAATGGTCATTGGAATGAGATATCATTCAACTGTAGGTTCCCTTATCAATCTGATGTTTCAATTGAATGCTTAAGAACTTCACACAGATTGCATGTTTAGTCAGTTGTAAGTTATTCGAGTATCTAAAGTTATATTTAACTGTTTCGATGAATTTTGGCGGGACTCCCAAACAACTCGGCATTATTTACGGTGCATGGACCAAGAAAACCTGCAGCTACCGCCCCAACGATTACTCTTTTCTTAACAATGACATTTTCTTCGCGACCTAATAACTGTGTTATTTTTCTATGTCTCACACTGGTAGACAAATCGTCCAAATTCTGAATTCTAACGTCAGAACTATTTACAATTTTATAAAAACCTTTAGACAATCTTTAAACAATTTATGTAAGAAATTAATTTTACTTACATCTATTTATAGGTATATACAATGGACTTCAAAATAACGAACCATTTGCCAAAGAAAACATTGCCGATAATTCAATCGTTCAATCTCTTCTATTAAACCGAAACAATGTCTTACTCTACGACATTTTCATTCCACTGTGCTCCAGGTATCATCAATACTAAGCTTTCAGCTTATTCTTTACCTAATTAGTAGTAATACATTCTTAGAAAAATCGCAACTCATAACGAATCGACTTTATCATCAGGTTTCTTAAGGTGAAGTTTCCAATAACAATGAAAAGGAAGAAACTATTGTTCTTACAACAAAGTTACGACTTTGTTCTAAACTGAACTTTCATTACAAAGCTGATAAGTATCGAGTAAAGAAAAGATGACGGTCTCGTACCAGTCTCAAATCGCTAACTCCACAAGAGGTGGATTCACCAGACTCCTGTTCATGTGGAAAGGTTCACTCTACAAACTCATCTATAAAGAACTATTGCTGTTTTTATTCCTTTTCGCTGCACTATCTACCATTTACCGGCAAATACTTACTTCCAAACAAAAAAAGTTCGCAATTTATACAGTATAGTTACTAAATGTAAATCCAATTAACAGTGATGGAATCGAATCTTAAATACAACAGAAATTCATCAACTTTTTTAATGTTAGTATAAGTCTGGTACAGTTTCAATTTCTGAGTTTACTCGTTAATACATAATTAATAGAATTTTAAAATAGAAATACACGAACCATCACTAGTTAATAGGTAAATTAAAGACAAGAGTGAACTTAAAAAGTGAATGATACTTTCAAGCACACTTCTTTCAGGAACTTTGAACAAATTGTTATTTACTGCGACAAATTTATTAATTTAATTCCATTAAGTTTCGTCCTTGGATTCTATGTGTCCTACATTGCACAAAGGTGGTGGCAACAATACCAAGCGATACCTTGGCCGGACAAGTGAGTTTCAAAAACGTATAGTAAATCAACAAAGCATCTGCCCTAATTTTTTTGAAGATGGCAGTTATCTCTTGAATATCCACTAACTTTTTTGACCCACTACGTGATCACCTGACGCAACATTTGATAATAAAAATATGTTTTTGCAGAGTGATGCATTTAATTGCGTTATACGTTACGGGGAACGATGAATATAGTCGTATACTTCGAAGAGCGCTCATGCGTTATTTAAATCTTTCCTTAATACTCGTTTTACGATCAATCAGTTCGGCAGTGAAAAAACGATTTCCTACGCTCGAACACGTTGTTGAGTTTGGTAAATTATTTTATATATATTAAAATAAAAACTCTAATTACAGCAAGGTTTCTTCTAACATAGACATACTAATTTTAACTCATAGCACGCGTCCAAAGAGGACGCGTTTCATTTACTCAAGTCGAAGGAAGTAAATTTTATAAGGGCAAGGCCTATGATAAATTGATGGATACGATGATATAAAATTGCGACACAAAGCTCATTTTTAAGATGAATATCTTGCACCTTAAAAGACTGCACATTGGGTATACCTTAATCACAATTTTTTTATTATTTTTGTTGTATGTTAAGTACGCGTAACAGGAAAATTTGTTAAAATTCACATAATATTAACCATAGTCAAACTATAATTAATACATAAATCCTATGAAACTTATTTATCTTCCTTTATATAGTGTTGCACTAATTTAAAAAAATTCAGAATCAGTAGAATTACTACTAATACTGTAATTATTAATATATTCGTAATATCTTACAGGATTTATGACATCATTAGAATTGGAATTGTTTTTGGCTGTACCAAGTTCAGAGTTCAACACTTATTGGATCCCTTGCACCTGGTTCATCAATCTTCTAAAAGAAGCACGTCAAAAGCAAAGAATTCCTGACCATCAGGGATTAAAATTAATTATGGAGGTATTATGTTTGTTGCATGCAAATGATATACATCAGGTTAAATACAAAAACTTAAAAATCAACGACTATTACAGGAATTTAATGAATTTCGCACAAAATGTGGCCTCCTATGGAGTTTTGATTGGATATCTATTCCATTAGTTTACACACAAGTAGTGACACTGGCAACATATAGTTTCTTTGCCGTTGCTTTACTAGCTCGCCAACACATTGATGGCCAAGAAAAACAATTCCAATTGCAGATCGATGTTTATATACCCATTTTCACAATTTTGCAATTCTTCTTCTTTGTTGGATTGCTAAAGGTATTGTCTTATTATAATGTACAGAAGTAATAGTTGAAAACCAAGTTTTTACTGACTTGTCAGTGAAATAAAGAAAGTCTGGTACAAATATAAAATTTGTCAATGATTAAAGAATTGTATCGTATTTTAACAGGTAGCTGAACAATTAATTAATCCCTTTGGTGATGATGACGAGGACTTTGAATTAAATTGGATAATCGATCGTCACACTAAGGTAACCAAAATAAGATAATTCAAATTATTGAATACTTTCTTATTTTCATATAAATTTAGGTATCGTATCTTGGAGTGGATACTCTCATGAATCGATGTCCACCGTTGGTGAAAGACATGTACTTCGACGATGAAAATTTGATTCTACCATACACAGAGGCAGCTGCTGCTTATAAAAAGAAAACATACCGTGGTAGCGTGGCAAATATGACGTTAGTACTATTAAATAATGATTCTTTATATTACTATTTCATATTATTCTAATTACTATTATTGCACGATTACAGAATTCCCGAAGATAAGCAAACCATGTTCCTACCAGATGTTATAGAAGAAGACGAGGAAGTTGTAAAGCAGTCACTTCATACATCAAATATAAGTTTAGCTACTCACAATGATACCCTGCCGTGCAACACGGGGTAAAACTATTTAAAATAATTGTACAATTAAATAAAGATAAACGTTTCATACAATGAAACTTTATTAAGTTAGTTTCGTTTGTTTCAGCCAGATCAGCCAGCACCCTGATACACCTACGAAGACTGATCAAAGTTGTCCTGAGACAATTTTACAATTTGATATTCAAGAACCATTAACGCGACACGACCAAGTGGATCAGGGAACTGGAGTTATAACAGGAGCTATGAAGAAGTTTTCATCTTTAACGAAACATTCGACGTCACGGATCGATCTGACTAGAAAACCATTTTTTACAGTGACAAAAAGTCCCAAGGTCATTCTACAACCCTCGTCTAGTACGTCTAACGTGTCAAGACCAATGAGACAAATCGTAGATACGCCTATAGTGTATGCTGGTGACATTAGCCCATGGAAAGAATACAGACCAAGTGCTCTGTGTCCACCCTCGTTAGATGTTTTAATTGCAGATCATCCACCTGATATTGATACGAACACAAATGACAGTCCTCATTCGGACACGTGTCAGTCTGAGTGTCATCATGTCGGTGCGTCTCATTTACAACTCCCAGAAACAAACGTACCAACTTTAGTACAACCTACACCGCGGTTGAAGAGTCCTAAGTTTCTTGTGAGGAGGCATAAGTCAATGGAAGTTACTAAAAAGAAAGGCATTCAATGGAAACAAATTATGAAACCACTACACAGAAGAACATCATACGAGGCTCCATCACCTGTTGAAGAAGTCTTGTGTCAAACGAGGAGCTCGCCGAATTTGAAACATTTAGAGAGGGATTCCGAAGATACAATCAAAGACAAACGTGATGATGATATTAATTCCACTGATAAAGGGACACAAGACTAAAAATTGAAAATGTATACATGTGATAGCAATTATCAAGTGTAGAAAATGTAAAAGGATGGGAATGTATTGCCATTTGTTGTTCAATGACACGATGTTATCACACATTTCATACGAATCTTGTTCATTATATATGTACAGCTATTATGACAGGTATAAGTTAGAATGATTGATGATTAAACATTAAACCATACATAAGATATTGTTCAAATGTTGTAATCATCTATTCAGAATATATATTGATATATTAATAAACATTATATATGTTTAGATTAAACACTGTATCAACATTCAATGCACGTGCACGTTAATCTATACAAGCCAATCCTTCAATCTATTACACATATATATTTGATGTAAAATAATTAAAGAAATAGTTTCAATCTGAATAGGTACATACCTTTAAGAATGTGTCGTACATCCTAATTAATCAAAAGGTCCTGATTATGCACATTTGTAATCATATATTGTGGTGTAGGCATAATCTGTCCAACGATTGTGTCCTCGACCAGCTCCTTTCGCGAATAAATAAAAACACATGGAACGTTTACATCATGTTGTATCACAGAATTTTCCATGGAAACCGTTACTTCAGTATTACACGGCTGCTCCCCCTTGCATTTTTTCTTGTGTATGTAAAGCGATCCAGTGTTGGTAAATGTCCTTGTACAAAACTTGCACACGTGTGGTCTCTGACCAGTGTGAATGTGGATGTGCTGATTTAACGAAGCCAGTCTTTTAAACGACTTCGTACAAACTTCACAATGATACTTTGCTTCTCCTGTATGCGTCGTTATATGTCGTGCTAGTGTATTTGCACGTGCGAAAGCTCTACTGCAATACTGACAAATGTAAGGTTTTTCTCCACTGTGCGTGCGTAAATGTCTTTGTAAGGAACTGCTTTTTGGGAAGGCTTTACTGCACATGCTACAAGCATACGGTTTTACACCCGTATGTGTACGCATATGTATAGTAAGAGACGCGTTCTGTGCAAAGCATTTGCTGCAAACCTCGCAAAGGTACTTCTTTGTAATTTGGTTGGCACGCACGTGACGCTTTAAGTGATTTACTAGAGACTGAGCCCGCGCAAATGATTTGGGGCAATTCGCACATTTGTGTGGTCTGTTGTAACGACTCTGAAACAGTATTCAATCCCACTGATTATAAACGTTCAAATATCTTATATGCAACCATCTTAAATAACTTACTTTCTTTTCCTTTTCTACACAGCCTCCCATATTAATACTGTCCATGTCATCGCTATCATCTAACTCTGAGCTATCAAATATTCCAGCCATGTGTTGTATTAGTTCATGATCTTTTAATTTATCTACTCTTGAAAATCCTTTACCACAAGTCCGACAAGTATACTTTATTCCTGTATGTATGAACAGATGTCATCTAAGGTTTCTCTTTGTAGCAAACTGTTTTTCACACTGAGTACACTGTAGACTCTTAGCAGGAAAGTTTCCAGTCTTGCCATCTTTCGTATTTTCTTTTCCATCTTCAATAGCTTCAACAGACCTTTTGTTTAATGAGCATTGATAGAAATTATCCAGATCTTCTTTATACTCTGCATGACTTTTAGCATGTATTAAAAAGAAATTCTGATGAAGAAATTCTTTTAAACAGATTTTACAAGTGTATTTTGAACCTTTTTGTTGGTCCTTTAGAAATATATCATCCTGAAATGAAAACATTATTAATGTTCAGTTGAACAATGAAATAATGATGGAATATTGAATACATACTCACAAAAAGATTATTAATTCCTTTATCTTTGATGCTTGTGACTCCTTTATCTTGATCATAACTGACTCTCCTATCCTTACTATTTCCTTCTTCCCAATCTGTTTCATGATACATCACCACATGATTTTCCATTTTTCCCAAAGTTGAATAGTGTTTATCACAAACATAACAAATATATTGCAATTTAGTTCGGCATGTATGTACACTACTACTAGCATACCTCTGTAACGATTTTTTCGAACAGGAATATTTCATACACAGTGTACAGCGAAATTTAGTAATATGTGATATAAGTGGTGTGTCTTCATCATCTTGTGTGCCATTTGTTTTTGATGTTTCTTCTAACACTTGTGAATTATCCAATGCTTCAATGTTATTTACATCACTACCAAACAAAGTACTTTTTAAAGATAATTCTTCATGTTTAACAGAATTAATTTGTCTCATAGAATCCTCTAACAAATTATTAGGAACATTTTTTATGTGTTGTTTTTCGTCAGGGTAGAAATTTGTAGAATTAACTTCTTGCCTTTTACTGTTTTCTTTTTGAAAAGATATCATGTCAGCAGTTATAGTTTTGACTATGATTTCACTGCTAACAGAACCATCCGAAGGAGACTTGAATTTGAGAAGTTGACGCAACTTTTCATCCGAATTTTGTATCTGACATTTAAAATTATAAAATGCATCCAAACGTTGATTACAAGGCAAACAAATCACTGGAGGTAAACCATCTCCTTCGTTTATCTGTCAATAAAAAATATAGAAAATTCAGTAGAATGAAGAGAACACTATTATCATAAGTATTTAACTTTAACATTGTTCATATACACATGTAAATGGGTTCGCATAGACCATACAATATTACATTTTAAAGAACATGTAAAACAAGGGATTGGATTGAAATTAAAAGATATTTGTCTTTTTATGTATTATAAACAGAGTAGCGAATTAACCTGTACGGAAGCGACAGCCATAAGTTTATGAAGAATAGCGTTCCCATTTTGGAATAATTCACAAATTTCGACAGCCTGTTTCAAACAAATCCGACATTTATTTCTATAAATCTTCTCATATGTATCAGCTAAGTCGATTTCTGAAACTTCCATTTTTATGCATTTGAAAACCACGCTACAAAACAGTGTTTTTACAATGGTGAAACTTTGACACTTCTCCGGTGCGCATGCATCGAAAAGTCTGTTATGAATGATTATAAACTAATACCGCGAATATAGATGTGATATCTTCGCATATTATTTTATTATTCTGTACACATAAATACGTAGTTCTGAACCAAAAACGACTTATTTATGTCTAATTATGTCAAATATATCATTATTCAAAACAAATACCAGTATCAGCACTCGGTTTAATACTCGTAGCGCCATCGAAATCAAATATAAATATAATTGGGTTGCTTCGTTGTTAAATTTTTATTTATAATATTAAAAAACACCCAAACAGTACTTCTTTTTTGCTTTCTAAAGAATCTAACGAATACGTTCTACAATTCCAAACTTTAAATCCATACAAGTAAATTGGAATTGAAAGCAAAAAGGAAAAGGTTCAGAAATACTCTGTTATAATTTGAAATCCATGCCATTTCTTATTGTTTAATTTTATTACTCAAGTCCAATCAACGTTACAATACGTTTTAAGTATAGACATTTTTCAACAAAAAGATATACAAGTACACTGTCTGTACACGTATCACAGAGTAAATACAGTTGCATTTATTCAGAGGCTATTGGTTACAATTATAATGCACCTGTAATAAGGACAAACCTATTCTTGTTTCTTCTTCATACTCCTCGATTTCATGTTCACAATTTAAACTTCAAATCAACATACATTTCTATTAAATTAGACATTAATTATTTAAATAAAACTATGACACTATAAAGCATGGTATATTTAGAGAATTAAAGATGAGAACATGTGGTGAGTAAAATGGTCAAAATTTCAGAAAAGAATTAAACTTAAATTTCTACAGTACCATACGTATGTAACAGTTTATTATACATATAGGTAATTTCTATAACATTTTAATGCAAGCTTGAAGTATTAACTATAATTCAAATAATGGCTGACATTTGAAAACTTCATTAGTTATGTATGTATGCAAGAGCATTATTCTACATATAAGAATATCTACATGAGTGTTATTACAGATAGAGTTACAAGTTTCAATATCCATGGATTTGGGATCCAGAGTATGTGGATGCGATGGTATTCCAGAAGTCCTTGTACATAACAAAGAGTAGGTGGTACATTGTAATTGTCAAATCTTCATCAGTTGCTATAAAATTGTAATTGTTGACTGTTACAGGCAAAGAAGAAAAAAGTATAAATTATACTTCACTTTAACATAAATAGAGCTCAACAATATTTATCAACTATTCCAAAGACTAAGTATGCCATCCTCTGCAGCTATGGACACTACACTGCTATGTTTGACATTTTCAGTATGTGCATATCTGTCTTATAAATATATCTTGTATTCATGAAAACCAAGTTCAATGGAAAATATATTGTTATATAGTTAGTCATGTTTTAGTAAATACAGCAATATCATAATGCAAATTAGAATTACATAATACTTAATTTAGCTTAATTCATAAACCACATTTTAGTAATGTAAGCAATTACAATTTATGAAGATACTGCAATATTAACATGATTCTCGGTAATTATGACTAAGTTTGATTATAAAGATTGCAATATAAAAATATATGTACAAAGATCAATACCTCCATTTCATGGATTGTGAACTTGTTGGAAAATGCACAACGTATGATATTACATATTGAAAAAATCTTTACAAAATTATTTGCATTCACTTCATTCAATGTGTTGTCACCTTTTGCTAATATGCTGAATATTCCAAAAAATAGGCAACAATGATGAATGAATTCAATGGCAGAAGAGGATCTTTCATGCTACTTTGTAATCATCCATTATTAATATGTTGTGTCATCAATTTAAGGTAAATACAAATATTTTTATAAAGTAATTATTATTGCCAATGTAAACGCTTCCAAATTTAATAAATTGGTATAACAGGTCCTATTTTAACCTACAAATGGATTGCTTTTGAAAAATATGTTAAGCTGAAGAAATTGCATGATGGCCAGACGCGAGAAGAAATATCAAGGACAAAGGCTGGTCGTGTCAAGGTCAATTTAAGGTCACTTCTACTCTTTTTAAACGGCACTTTGCATATTACTCATCGCAAAAGTCAGAGTACAGTCAGACCACATGACGTGTGATTTTATTAATTTTAGAAACAAATAATGAAACTTAATTGATCCCTAGAATAAATATTGCTTGTTAATTTATTGCGAATACTACACTGTATGGTCTCTTTAATAGATGATCTTTTAAGTTCCAGAGACATATAGAATACAAGTAAATGTAAATAACTTAATACTACTGCCATGCATTCAATCTTTTCAACTCAATGTTTTCTGCAAGTGCCATTTACAGATTAAAATAATGCAACTATTTCATTGAAAAATATTAATCTTGTCAAAACTGCTACAACTGGATTTTAAATACAAAAAGAAGGATTTAACAAGAATATAGCTTTGCATTAATTCAAAAATAAAGTTTCGACGTTGTTCATATTCTATCCTCCAATTAACATTTTACTAATAATTTTAAGGCCTACCATTATTCCTATGAGCGTATTACAAACATTTTACAAACCCAAATGCGGATCACTGGAATTCGTTGATCTGCCAGTGTCCAATGTCTGAAACTTTAATCTATAAAGCAATGAAACACTTAAAAATGTTCTTAACACTAAACGAAATGTTGTAATACACGGACATCAAATGGTTTCGAAAAATAACATTCAACATTGCTAATTGAAAACAATAATTTTACAAGATCTATAAACATATATATCCTTCAACCGCTGTGCTTTTCTGATTTTGTACAACTTCAAAACTGCTTTAAAGTGGATGGTGCATAAAAATTCAAAATTATTAGCTAGAACTGGCTATTCTATATTCTAGCGTTTCTCGATTATTATTAATTTTGGTCTAACAAAGCTTTTCATTATTTTCATAGAAGACAATGACTAATGGTATACAGTGTACAACACATAATCGGAACAATCTTAGATGCGTTATTAACTCGTTAGATAATAACATATTTATGTATAGTACAGTCTTGCAAAAAATAATAAATTTTCTGTTCGCCGTTTTTAAAAAATAAACCATCTGTTCTCTTAAAATTTCACTTATCCTTTGGAAGAAAAATACGTATGTACTCCAAGGAATATTCTACACCTTACTTCGTGGCGTTTTTCTTTGTGCATGTTCAATGCGATTAAAAAAGTAGAAGTTTTTGAAGGAAGTCAGTTTTATAAAAGGAACGCGTATAAAATCAATTAAAAATTTTTGTTTAAAAACAAATACTCAAAAATTGGATGGAACGATAAGGTACCTCGCATATTGCGTTCAAGATAGACAAATCGTATTCAACAGTTCGTTTTGTTTGTTAATTATGAACCTATTTCCTTAGCTGTACAAATAAGCGAAAATATATGCCAATGCGTGGTAATGTTTAGTTTTTTTTTCGTTCAAATAGCGCGAATCAATTATGAAAAAATATTATCGACGATTACAAATGAAGAATTCCGCGATTATTAAAAAAATTAGGAACCTGTTTCGCTTTTTTCCAAGGATTCCAATTTTATATGGAACTTGTCTTTTCATCGTGACTCCAGTTTATCGTTTTTTGTTTGCTTATTTGCCCTTAGTCGTTGGTCAGCAACGCACGATTGTCAGTAATAACTACTTTTTGTTTGGTTTATTGTGTAAATATTTTCAACTTTTAATGTCCTTACGTTCGAATTAATTAACACAGTACCGAGTGTCCGTAGAATATACCCTCAGCTCTTGTGCATTAGTTTCCTTTGTGTCGATGAATTAAATGTCTAATAATTAATCACAATACTTTATATAGTTTTATATATTTTACATTGGCGAAATTTAAGAAGATTTTTAGAATTTTATGAAGCTACTCGAAATTGGAAGTGAAGAACTGAGGAGTTCTTTGTTATTTTTCAATGCATTGATTTCGAAATATGCACAGAATGTGTTATAAAATTAAAAACTAGTGATTAATGTTATCTTCTGTAAAATAAAATGAATTAGCAATTATTTTGCTACGAATTTCGACAAATTACATATATTGGAGAGCTTTTCTCTCTTAAAGTTCCCCAATGTTCATGTCTTCTAACATTTTACACACATGAAGGAATAACAAAGACCTCGGTTTGAGGGTGTCTCTACCCTTAAAATCAATAGAAGAAGTGCGTGTGTACATACAATTGAAAAGATTGGTCTAGGTCTGTAACACTCTAGCGTAAACGAAAGTATTACATTTTTCAGAGATCTTGTGAGCTACAAAAATGATAAAAAAGAAGCGAAACTAATTTGTTCTACATAATGTGTTATGTACAAGAGAGTTTACGCCATTTTCTTGTGTAGTGGAAGCATTTTATAAGCAAAAATTGATATTGAGCAACACAAATGTTTAGAAAATTGTGATTTAAAAATATTACAAAAAGTTTATTTTACAACTGTTTATAAAATGTAATACTTTCATATGTATGTATAATCTATATAAATAGGCAGAAAGTTAAATACACATATAGGTACACTCATATACATGTTATTTACAAAATTTACGGGCACCCGGTAGATTTTGCGCAAATTCTCTAACATTAAAGACTTCAACTGGTTCATAGGTTAAATATTTCACTCTCCTAATAATTTTCGTTAAATACTTTCGTCATCGTGGTCTCTGATTGTTGTTTTTTTTTCTTTTCTAATGAGTAGCGTTCATTTATATTAATTAATACTTATTAGGCCTAATATATTGCATTTCTTAAGATTCAATGCAACAAACAGTTAAGATATTCTTGAGTCTAAAATAAGAAACTTTATGTTTCATCTGATCTTTAAGCATTCAATGTATTTTATTTTGAAAACTGAAACAGGATAATTTTACGTTAAATAAAAATCACCCTATTTTAGAGTTCCAAATACTTCTTCTCTTAATTGCATTAAATCTCAAGAAACATTCTTATTTATCTATTTATTTATTCTGTTATATCTATATATTTTCGAAAAGCAAATAGTTTGATTTCGTATTAAAAAAAAATCACATCTTTCTTGAAAACGCATTTTAACATTTCGAAGTATGATCAATTATTGTTAATAATTCTTGAAAATACATTAAAATAAGTATCGATTAAGTATAAATACTAAATGGCAAGAGATTCATAAATTTAGAATGCAACAGGTGTTTTATATAATACCAAATAAATAACATTATCGTATTATCTTTTTTTTTTAATACAAAATCGTAGTACACTATCCTTCTTTTCGTTATATGCTCCTACGATAAAGATTCGAAAAATAGTGTCGTAACAGCTTAATATTATTTGTTATTTAATTATAATGAGTATTCTTTTTATCGACAAACAATAGTTTTGGTTACACTGAGATCGCATCCAACGGAGATGATGCTCTCTTTGCACATATTAGTGTCGTTATATAGTTATCATCTCGAGTATGCATCATCAAAAAGGAAGAATAGGATTCTCCTTTCTTATTCAGTATCTGGATCCATCGACAATCACATAAATAAATATTTTCTTAAATACATCCAACTTCACTATATTAGCTTTGCTAATAGTTCCTTGGCGTAAAGAAAATAGTGTTAATTCAAATTACCTTATAAAGTATTACTTTACCGGCAGCTGGGTTCGTCGATAAATATATACAAATTAAATTTAAATCAAACTGAACACTTTGTACTGCCATTAATGAAAAGAATTTTCAGCTGCGAGTAATTAAAAGTATCATTTCCACTTTATTTATGAACAGCCTTATTATATTTAAAATTCGTCGAAAATAAAATGATGATAATGTAATTAAAATAAGTTAACTATATTTAATTCCTAATCGTATTTAAGTTGCATGCTGGCAATTATAGAATTACTTATCCGTTTGATCAATTGTACATATGTATTTTCTATACAAGTCTTCATCCAGGTACACATACATTCTAATTAACAAGAGCTGAGTAACTTTCACAACCTTTTATAAAAAAATGTTTAGACAATTTAAACGTAGTAAAATGATAAAACATTAAGCAAGTTAATGTTTGTAAAATATACAATCTTGAATATTTAAGTTATACTATATACAATCATTTTTGAATCTTTAATTATTATCATGTTTCTCTTGGAATTTCAATGTACTACTAATTAATATATATATATAAGAGTAACTACTTAAATACCAATTAGTACACACATAAATAATTTATATTAATAAAATGTTCACTGTTAGGAAACTTTATTACACACAGAATCTAATTTACTCAGCTCATATTAGGAAGTATTAAAATCAATATCAAAGCTAATAATAATAGCAGCTTTCGGTATGTGTTCCGTTTGTCTATTCAAAATATCTCACGAATCTTGCATTATTAAAACAAAAACAGAGGTCTACTCAACGCAAGTTGTACGAATCATACAACGTTGTTTATAATCTTTGATTTAAAAATATTCAATTTCACATGTTTAACAAGATAAATGCTAATACATTCAACAGATAAATATTTATAAATTCATAAGGTGTGCTTTGTCTGACACACCTTCAACTTTTATTTTAAAGCTTCTCTTTATTCAACGTGTAACGTGTATCTTGCCTGTTTACTTAGTTTTGGTGGTTTCAATTCTATCCTATCAATATCAGAAGTCTAGATGGTTTTGATTTTCGTTTTTTGATTGAAATAAATACTTCTCGAGCATTCTGTCTGGTACAGCTTCCATTCTGTCTCAACAATGGTAAAGAAACTACACTGGCGATTTCTGTACCTTCTCGTTGCCAATCCTTTCGCTATCTCTTCTCCCAATTTGTGTCGAAAAAGCAAGTCTCAAAGTAGCTGCCACGAGTACGATTCTATTCAAGAATTTGAGCTCGACTTCAAAAGTACAAAAGTACTTGTTCCGAAAATAACGGCTTGCAGTTCCTCGGCAAGATAGTTATATGGAGCTGATGGTTGTCGTATTGAAGGATGTACTGTTCGAGCTATTGATACAATATGGCATTACCTTTCCGTGCACGCAGGACCCGGAAGTGCCACGATTCAAAATCAACAACAGCAGCCCAGAGAGAGCTGCGAAACCGCCCGCGGTCATCAGACCGAGCGCTGGAAGTTTCTTAGACGAAAGAACTGGTCCCTCTTCCAGTTTGAGGTAGCAGAGGCCAGGAAGAACGTAGGCTAAAGGTACAGCTGCTAGGATACCGTTCAATTCGAGAACCAACCCAAGGCAATCAGTGGACATCGAAATCAGGTATGCCACGATTACTATCGTCAGAGTGATAATCAAGTACTTTCTGTCGGAGTTAGGAACGTATGCTGTGTGGTCTTCTAGTTCGTCTGTCCCTTTAATTGCTGTCAAAATCACCTACAAACAAATAGCACTTTTACTCAAAATACTCTGGATAAAGGAAGATTTTTAACGTTTTTGTTATTAGCAGACTGCGGGTGTTTATGCAAATTCATGTTTCTACAAACAGAAATAAAGTACCGAAGCTCGCGAACGTATAAACAGCCTGGTTATTACTTGGCGAGTTACTAGTTTACCAAGTAAATAGTAAAGTAACACAGTTTTGCATCGGGGTCTATCGTCATTCATCTCTATTCAGTACCTACTCGTTATGCATTTTAATTTACGCGGTTCTCCTGTTCATTATTCTACATTTCCTCTTTGCGATCCACTCTCTCCCGCAAGGTATTATACATACTGTTCCATTACTTCCATATTCATCATATTCTAACCATATTCGCAGAGATGTTTGCGTCTTCTTCCTAATTGACGTTAGCTTTCAAGCCACGTTATTATATTAGGTCATTATAACATTATCAGGTGGTTATTACTAATTTTCGTTTACTTTTTTCTTTGGAGTATATTTAAAAAAATGCATCAATAATAGCTAGACTCATTCAAGGAATTTTCTTTAGACAAAAGAGTCACAAAAAATGGTGTTAACTCACCTCCCTCGTGACGAAGCATTCGATAGGAAAGGTCAGGAGGATAGTCCCGCTGAACATAACCCTGGCGAAGTTCATCAGATCATCGTCCCAACAATAATTCTCCATAAGATCACCCTGTACGTACGCGGTGAAAGTAGCGTATCCGATGATCCCAAAGGCAGTCGCTATCAAAAACGAAGTGAACAGTGACCAATGGGTGACGACGTCCCACTTTTGTTGAGTAGCTCTCTCTATAGACTCGTAGATAAGGAACGTATTATGATGGCACATAAAGGCGAATGCCATAATTCCAACGGAGGGTATTATGCCCGGGAAGTTTGCAAAACGCCAGCTATCTTCTTGATTTGGCCTGAAAATCGATTCGTATTTAATCACTCTCAGCGATGACATTCTCTGGAAGAAATCGGATGAACGGACAATGTAAAAGAGAAAATTTGAAATACACTCGGAAACTTTATCAATATACTTTACTGTCTGATTAAGGAATTGGAACCTGCTGGTAACAAGTTTTCAATCAATGAACTGATACAGCTACAGTGAAAGTTATTTGTACACATTGGAAATGAAAAGTGCTTTTACTGTTACTGTTCCTTCCTTTTCCACGTTTTCTACTTCTAATACCCATAGATTGCGGATTGTATGCATTTATGTTGTACTGAGGGTTTATTTTTATTAAACTGAGCCACTCACACAATTGCGGACATCGTACCCATCCGAATTAAGATAGCCAAGAGTATGAAACCGACGCAGACCAACGAAAGGAATGAGATCTTGGCCAAACGTGCAACGTTTCTGTAAAGACACAGTGGTATTGTAATGCAGACTGTCGCGAAGAAAATGACCACTTGACGGTGAGCGAAGATGTTCGTCTCGCTCATCCCTGTTACCCTTATTAGAACTTTCGTCACAGTGTCGCCGACGACAACGTTATAAGAGACCATTGCTGGAAAGAACGGAAGATTTAATTTAGCCCACGAATAATGGTACTTGTACGTACAACGGCGAGAATATAAATAGGAAAATACGCGTTTTCAAATTCCACTGTTGATACAACGGTCGATAGGGATTGTATTAAGTGCACTTTCGTTAATTTCATTTATCTTATTCGTGTTGAGTGGTTTCTTCTATTTGTCTGCTTGTTTAGAATTCAACGAAGAATTCAATTAAGAGATTACTGGGAGTGTAGCGCTCAAGAAACATAAGGTCACTTCAAAGTTTTATTTTTAAGGAAGAGTGCCAATTAAAAGATTATATAAAAATATTTTAACTTGAACCCAAGATAGGCTTAAATTTGATTGCATAACAGATTGTATTGCATTTTACAATGTACGTTTTACAACGCATGATCCATCTATGTTATTACTTTCAGATATGATCATATATTGAATTGGATTGTGTCCAAACATTTTCCCTATTTATATAATCGCCACTGTAAAAGTATGCTCAAGTACATTTAAGATCTCTAAACAAAACGAAGCGATAAAATCACTGAATAGTATCTGGATTCTGTCTGTATATTTTACAAATTTATCAATTTAAATTGACTTATTTAATAAAGAAAAAATGAGAATCGCAAACAGGTGATATTAATTTAGTTTTATAATAATGACTGTGGAACAATGGATAGGTTACATGAAAAATGCATTTACCTATGAATGGGTAAATAAATTGTAGAGTGGTGAGAATGTAAAATCCAGTACGACCAAAGCTAGCCCTCATTAAACCCTGGTAGCTCATCTCTCCACAGATATGGCCACTTCTGACCATTAAAATCAAAGAGTAATCAGTGAGACCAGCTACCACTATTAATAATGCTATTCCAAGACCGAATCCAGCTTGATGGAGGGCATATGGTATGCCTGAAACGTTTTATTAAAATTTCATTTTTCTTCTCAAAAGTTAAGAATTATTGTTCCTTCTTACACACCGAAGTAATCTTTATTTTAATCGTGAACAAAATTTCGTTGCTATAATTCAGCCAATTTAGAATATCTAATTTAGTTTAATGCATTCGCGAATTGAAGTGCACAGTATTTACATTTATATCGAAAAATTACATGTACGCTTATGGATTACGTACATTTGTGTATTTATTCAAGTTCGATACTGTCTATTATATTGAGCAAAGCCAGCCTCCTCGATAGGTGTTCCCCGATGAATCATTCATCATACAGAGTCTCTAAGTGAATTTAGGCATGAAGCCAATAGCGATTGAAGAAACAAAGGTAATACGAACCCCTGAGCTTGAAGAAGGCCAAGGATCTTGATTTCGTCTACCCAGCTCTCATCGTGCAAAATGCAACTCTTTTACGATCTTTTAGATAGAGACGCCAATGACATTTTATGGTCAAATCTTTTTCTTTGTCAAACGCTTTATTCTTTGTACTGTATATTATTGTATATTAAAAAAAATATATACATTTACATATAATAATATGCAATAATTCTATATAAAAAATAATTCAATTTATAGATGAAAGTGGGATACCTAGTATATACATAATTAATGCGTATCTGAACGTAAAAAGATTGTGTATTGTTTTTTTCACGAATGCATTTGTCAAACATTTAATTATTCAAAGACAATCATTTAAACTTCGGCGTTTAGGAAGAATTTCTTAATTATATTTTTTAATTACCAATGACACCACTGCCAATAATAGAATTGATGAAATTAAAACTGGCCAGAGGTAGACTATTGAATTTTCCGGATTCTTCCTTCTTCTCCTGCAAAATCAGATTTCACGTATTTACAAATACTAATAATTAATTGAAAATCGATTTAGCTATTCCGTAAAGAACGAAGTCACGTTATCTTTGGATATTCTGCTTTCTATTATATATAGTAAGTTAAACAACTCGCAAATGGATATTGTTGCAGAATAATATTCACCCGTAGTCATTGATGTCTATCAATCGATTTTCCACGTGTACGGTGTATCATTATAGCCACACACGCATATGACAAAATATATCCAGCTACTATACATTTCACAGTTCTTCGAATCGTGCTTTCCATTTACGCTCATACATATTTAACAACCGTCCGTAAATATAATTGTACACGGTAGGTGTACAAAAAAAGCACAAGAGAAACTGGAGCGTAAATTAATGTAATTCTCAATTTCGGTGATATATACTGTGAAGTATATAGCAATTAAAGCTGATGGAGCACGGATTCGAATTGGATGATGAATAA
Source organism: Hylaeus anthracinus (assembly GCF_026225885.1). Taxonomy (NCBI): domain Eukaryota; kingdom Metazoa; phylum Arthropoda; class Insecta; order Hymenoptera; family Colletidae; genus Hylaeus; species Hylaeus anthracinus. The sequence goes on from NW_026535284.1 coordinate 10,103,948, forward strand.
TGAATTCTCTCTTACCCCGACTAATTGTCTCATATCATCATAGGACTCCTCAGAACCGAGACTGCCACCCTGTTTGGAATAAAAATAAACTGTTAATATTAATCACGATACAGTCATCTAAAATTATAACGAAAATTTAGAATATGTCATTTTGACCATTCCTTTTACAATTAGAAATCAAACAAGAGATTAATAATTTTTTTAAACAAAATAAGGGATGTTTAGAAATAATTGGAATATTTAAATTGTCTTATTGTAATGCCCCACCCTATCCGACCATATTTATGGATCCATTTGTCATCTCTTTACAATCTACATTATCTTCAACGCGATTAAATACAAGAAAATAAAAATATACAGAAATGTACATAGACAAATTCAAACATTCATGCGAACTTAAGTATCCCAAATTGTAAATATAAGAAACGAGCGTAGGAAAACTCGGGAGTCCCAAAAATATTTGCTTATGATGATAAAAGACCATACATATCAACTTACTAAAGTATGGAAGTATATCAAATGTAATTTGTCAAATAATTTTATTCATATATTCATAAGATGATATTTAGGTGCTTCCGTTTAAACGACTCGCCTTGTACATGTGAGAGAAAAAGAATTTCCATCATATTTCAAGTAGGTGAAAGAGAAAAATGCGTGGGAAGAGAATCCACATATACACATCAGATGACTTATAGATTTTCTTCCTTTGCTGTAATAGTAATGCCGGACACTTCGAAATACGAGATATTTATTTTGTTCTTTTTTTAAATAAATAATGACTTTTACGACACCTATTCTTTCAATAATTTCTGTTTGCACAGCTTAAAAGACGTCTTTTTCACAGAAAAGGAATTCTTTTTTTAATTATTTCTCTATAACGACATAATACTCAATGTAAACAATAAGTGACTGATTCTGTAGAGCTATAAGATGCTTTCATAAGAAAATATTATGTGCAAATCAATTTTTACCTTCTAATTCGACATCCAATAAAGTAGAGGATATTATAAAATTTAAATTGCAGACTTATCTAAATCAGAATTTTAAAAATACATATTTCTACAAAGGATAAATGATCTAGCCAATTATCTCGAATATCAGACTGCAACTTCAGCTGTACCCTTAACATTTTATCTACCGGAAGCTTATTTACAAGCTCATTAATTCTAGCAGTTCCAGAAGATAAATTTAATTTGAAAAATCCTCTTCCAAGTTGTACACTCTTTTTAACTAAACCGGTAGTTAAAGCATTAGGACGTCTATTAAATTCCGATAGCGTCGATACGTTTTCATTTTGACCCTTTAATCAGAGTTCGCAATCTGATCAACTTTAACGAGGAATAGATCAATTTATCCGTGTGCACGAACCCGTTAACCAACACCTACAAACTGTAAGGCTCGTTCGAGCCACTTCGAACAAGTAACTGGATCACTTAAATCCTACATTCTCGGTAATCGAGTTATCCCTTGGTATACTTTTTTAACGTAACCCGTCTTTTGTCAATCCAATCCCCTGACTCGTGGGGAAAACAATCTCTAGCATAACCGCGCGCGACCATGTTCCTGCGGATCGTAGGATCAAAAGACAAAGCGCAGAGATTACGATAAATTAAACGTAACGTTACTCACATCCTCGTAGCTGTTCCTCGCGTCCAAGATGTAGCTTTTTTCGGTGGCATCGAGAGCCATCGCGGGGGTGATCGTTAAAGGGAGGAATCGAAGGTGGAACCGAATGAACGGAAAGCTTAAAGGGGAGGTCCGGCACAAGAGTAGGATCAAGCAGACGTTTTGAGGCGACTGCACCCTTTCTATCTACGCGAACTTCCGTTTTCACCCCCTTATTCCTCCAGTAGTGCTATGCATGTACAGTGGTCGTCGCGATGAGTGCGTGCGCATCCCACACTTGATGTTTTTCTGCGTTATCCGGGGGTGATGGTGTCTCCCTTATCGCTGCTTCGGATGTTACTGCTTCTCTTCTAACAAGGAAAGTCGGACGTCGATTTCAATGAAACTCTGTGGGATTCATTGGTCCAACCTGAGAACTATGTTCATTTTTTTCAACTCTTTAAGATTGTCTTTTTCAAATGAGCTAGTGGGAATTTCAAACCATTTTTTCAGCGTTTCTATAAATTAAACGTCCCTTCTATTTACATTTTATTACTTTTATACTAAGTCAGGAGTCATGGAAGTATAAATGAAGTCAATGCCTCTGATGTAAAGAGTGGTTTCTCCCTTAATGTGTAATACTTGGGCTGAATCAATGTAGAAAGTTCCATCAAAATCGGCGCGCTTCTCTGTAACTCGACTTCCTGATTTTCCTTTAATCCTCTGGGACCATGGATAGGAAATGCCCTAGGGAAGGATGATGAATGAAATTATATTAGTTCATAGAGAGCATAAAGGATGGGTATTGGTGACAGTGGTTTTTGGCTTTCGGTTCTTTTAAGGAATTCGTCAAAAACTCTTATGTTCAATTAAGTTAATAAATCAAATTTGTGCAATTATGATCGATGAAACATTTTCTTAAAGGAAATATTTTACCGACACATATGAAATGGAACCAAAACTTAAAAACTGGAATAACCAATCTTTATTATTTATTTAATATTCATATGTTATTTGAAACTACTGTTTCAACTTATGATTAACATGTCGAAGCCAAAAACGAAAAATCTTTAGAACTAGCTTTCTTTTTCTAAAAATCAACAGTATGATTTTTGTATGTAATTGAATTTACATTGTTTACTTCGACTACTTAAATATATAATTCTTGTAATCAAAATTTATAGTTATAATAATTATAAAGCAACCTATTATATCGAATTCGATTAGTTTATTTACCACTTCATAAAAAACATCAAAGTTATAAACATATAAATAATGTACGAAGTAACAGGAATTTATAAGATAATTAAAAAGTAATTTATTACATACAATTAAAAAACAAAAATGATAGTTCTTGCATATTTTCATAAATGTTAACTAAGTAATTAATGGATACATAAACTCTGCAAGCAAAAATCAGATTTTTTCGACAATTCTTCTGTAAACACAAGCAAGTCTCTTTTATTTATCTTATAAGAATTAATTAAAGACTCGATATTTAATTATATATAATTATAATACTTCGTAATTATATCAATTATTAAATACTTAATTTAATAATTACTGTACAAATTAACTGTAATGACAAGAATGCATAGTCAGCAATAACATTATTGCGTGACACAATAATAATACGGCATATCCTTAATCACTTGTCATTATTAATCCTTATATACGTAAATCTACTAAGTGCTAAGTTACAGATAGTTAGCTAATCGTTAATTACTAAGCAAGAATTACCAATTTGTCAACGGTTTTTAAAAATTATTTTTACATGTTGAATTTAAATTGTACAAAATCAGACTCAAAATACCCAAACACCATTTTACTATAATATGTTTACTTTACGCGACAATGAAATAAACATATGAATATTTTACCTACATTTCAAGCAGCATAATATAAGAATTTGTAATTCCAGTAATCTGAACTTTTTTGAGAGCGATGATTTGAACATGACAAAAACGATGCATGCTTAGGACTACTTCAAAAGACTACTTCTTGATTTCTCACTGGCCTGAAACAAATTTTTCAATCTAAATAATTACAACAAAGAAATAAGAAAATAATGAATAATAAAATCCTCTATAACTCTTTATTCAAAAAATAAAGTATTCGGAAACGGTTTCAAAATTTGCAGGAAACTTAGCAGAAGTTTCTATTAAATGAAAAAAAAATAGTTGTTTAGTGTTTAAGTATAGCGTTATATAGGCAGTTTATGCTGTGAAATAATAACTACTTTCTTCGTAGTTAATTCCTTGTATCCGTTTTAGCAAAGAATTCCCGTTACTTTCACAGAAAATTGCACATTTTCCGTTGACATCGAAATACGAAGACGTCTTTTTTTAGACGTAGTAACAAAAACAAACTTCTTCCTTTCATCTAGATATTCCTGATATTCAGGTGTGTCTCGAGGGATCTTGACAAGGTACCATAAACCACCCATTGTTTCCTGAAACTGCGGGACCCATCATTTGAGAGTTGCTCGAAAGGCCACTATTTATTCTTTGGTTCTTCATTATTTCCAACTGGCGTTTTAAATTTCGATACAGCTTTATTAAGGATTCCTGCAATCAGAGAACAGGCCTTCATTTATTACATTCAATCTTAATTTTACGTATAAAAGATTTGTTAACTTCATCAATCTAAGATTTTAATAATAATAAATTTAATTATAAGTTAGATCAACTTACCTTTTCATCTTCAAGTTTTCTAAGTTCCTCCTGCTGCCTTAAACTGTCTAAAGTGAGATTTTTAAGCATTTCGTTTTTATGTTGCCCTAAGAGGGCTATTTCTGTTTGTACTTTCAAATATTCCTGTGCTAGCTGCTTGTGCTCCTCAAAAATTTCTTTTGACCTTTCACAAGTTTGATCTGGTGTTAATGGTCTCAAATCTGCATCCAGCAAACGATACACATTATCTAGGTCTTCATTGGTTGTACTATTATCTGTTGATCAAAAATAATAAACCTAAGTCAATAATTAATCAATTATATTTTTCAAACATCCTAAAATATATTTGCTACATGCAAATACCTTTTAAACTATTTTGTATAGTGTAATCCCCAGATGATTAATCATGGCGTTAATAATAATTTATTGTATTTAAATAAACATAAAAGTTTATATGGAGTAAAAAAATATTCTTTTTCCTAAGTACCCTGATGTTTTGATCCAATGTAAATCATATGTACATTAAATAGAAAAGTAAACGAAATTTTGTGTAAAATCTCAAATTAATGTTAGAACTTCTACATTTGTACTAGGAGCAAAATTCTACATTAATTATACAAGTTATATTCAAGAAGCACATGTCACATTTCAGATGGAAGTACTCCACTACATTGTGTGTAATGTGACTAACATTGCATCAGTTCCATATTAATTGACATCAAACTATATTAGTTCATTTGATTTGGATGTTAAAAACTTATCTTCCTATTTTAAACTTAGTTTCAGTCAAATTAGATAACTAACTTCAAACCTCGATTCTGTGTTTAAAATATAAGGAATTATGTCTTGAATTAACAACGTTCATTTGTAAATATTGTGCCGAGCCAGGCGGCGAAAATTTCAACCCCTATTCATCCTACTCCAAAGTTTCTCAATCTTAGGCAACTCATTCTCTCTGATAATCAAAAAACAGGCAAAAGTACTAACGCAACAAGACCCAGCACCGCTTTAGGGTGTCCGTGGCCACGATGTTTGGGTATTCCTCGCACATTTCCAAATACTGGAGCCTATCGAGGCTTCGTTCATAATAAAATCAAGGTTCTCACATGAAAGGTGCCACACCGATCAATGTCCACGAACCACTCGAATACCGTGGTAATTAACTGATCAAACGATGATAAAGAAAGATGGGAAAAATTCGTAGCTACGAGATTTCCGATAACGAGGATAATAGAAAAAGAAGAAAGAAGAGGAAAGACCGTCGTTCTTGATGGTGGGTCGGGAGAGCACTAAACAAACGTGCATCTATATTGGGCCTGGTGAGTCAGCCACACCTGCTTCGAGGTATCCCCCACCAGACATGACGTGCAAGCACGAGCCAAGAAGAGAATATGGTTCTTCAGTTCTTAATTCATCTTCAGGGCTGATTAGGTCGAAACTCTGTTTTTCGTAGCGACGTCACGGTGAATGACCAAAGGAGCATGAGAGGAGCAAATAAAAATTATATCTTATGAAAATCTCTCAAGCAAACTTGAACCTGCGGCAAAAGAACATCTGTGGTACACTAACACTGCGCTATACTTTTAACTGCTAATTTCAGTTGTACATCCAGAGATAAACAATCGCTAATCTGTACATCACATATACCCTGAATTGTTAGTATACTTCTAGAACCGTGTATTGTCACTTTCTTGTATCAAAAAAATGTACAGACATATACATTTATTTGAGTAACTATTCAATTAGAGAAACATTCTTTGTCTCCGATAGGTGTCAATCAAAAGCAGGTTCCACCGATTAGTCGTCAGTTAAATTTAGTGTAGCTGCACAATGTGACTGTTTTTGCGGGCCCTTTGCCAGGGTAGATTTCGCCGATCGACGAACCTCAAAGGAATTCGTCACGGCGAAATCGCAACGTGCCAGGTGCAACGTCTGAGTTTTCTACAATTTCACTTTTATAAATCTTCTCGGAAAGAAGACGAACCATTCATACCACAGGCATGAATAAAATAAAACTTTAGTTTTAGTCTACTCAGCTTTGATAATAAATTGAATTGCAATTGCTAATTTAAACTGAAGTTATTAATTTCAAAATGTATACATTTACATTTAAAAATTAATTTTAATTTCTCGAATTATTTGTGACCTCATTTATTTATTTACTAAATAATATTTATTATAACTTTTACCGACTAGATAAAAGAATTATTTACTTAAAAAAGTATTCGAAAGGCGACAATAGGTCTGAGTACACATATTCCGCGCTAAAAGCAAGGTTTTGTGGAACATACAGAGAACGTTATTTTGGGATTAGAGTACTATCGCGGTGAGTCACAGATTCAAAACTCTCGTCCCCAAGCGAGTTCTCCTTCTTCTGCAGTTATAGAACAACGACGAACTCATCAACGAATACCGATTTAATCATTTGTACTGTGTACTGTGTATAGGTAACAAATATAGAAAAATAACGTGTTAACAAAATAAATTACAAAAATGATCTATTTTACAATTCTAAAATAAATACTTCACAGAGATAAGTAGAATGTCTCAAAATATATATTATTCAAATTATTTTTAAATTGAATTGATTATAAAAATGTAGAACTTACTTTGCACGGTATTCTTTGCTTTCAGTACAGGTGAGTCCAATGGTAAATCGGAACTTGGTAATTCCCAAGCATTCTGTAATTAAAGACACAAAAATGTATTATATAATATTTACAGAAACTGACATTTAAACAAATAATATAATAAACTTAAATCAAACGATACTGACCGGATCGCAATCGATATGAAGCGGTGCAAAATTTCTATTTTGAAATTTTGTGTGAGTTGTATTGTCTAATGAATTATTATTTTTGCAAGAAACATCTCTGAAATCGTACAAGGGAGTTGATGAACTATCTTTTCCATTTATAATTTCTGACTTTTCTTTAGAAACAGGTACACTAACTCTTATAGTACCATTAGCAGGGTATCCGTTTATTTGTGAATCTAAAGTGCTAGTCACATCTAAAGTGTCATCTTTAGAAACATCATTTTCGTTGCCTTCGTCAGATTCAGCACCTATGTTATAATAATATCACGTTACGTCAGTACACATTTTTTCTATTAAGATATGCACATTGCGTTCTTTTCCTTATATATTTGCAAGTATTACATACTTAAAGAATATTCAACAGGTTCCAAATGGTCACCGAAAAATTGTGAAAGGATTGTCATTGTTTCTACAACTTCGTCCATTGATGGTCTTTCTTCAGGAGACTTATGCCAACACCTGAAAAATAAATTGTTTTCTTTTCAATGAACAAAAACAATTTATGAAAATATTAACTTTGGAACTATGAATATATTTTGTTATTTGGATTGTAAATATCTGTGTCTATTATATTTAATAATTATATATTGTACTAGTATAGTTCATAATTTATTCAAATAAGTTAAGTAGAGATGAACCTGCAATAAATGATATTTAATTTAAAGAAAATCAGCACCTGAAATATTAAGAACAAAATGTATGTATACCTATGATGGCCCAAGAAATAAACACAAAAGTGACTAATAGTAAGATGTATTCAGAAAGTCGAAATTTCAAGGATAGACGCATTTTACAAAAACGAACAGTCGTAATTCCATTTTTGGATATTGTTCTGGAAACTATTGCAGACTAATAATAATATCCACAACTATTTTCCATCTTCTTCCTGAATTTAACACTTTTCCTTCCACATTTTAACATCAGAAAGGTTTGCAATGAAAATAACTGGGAGCATTCATCAAATTTCTCATAAAATCCACTTGCACTATTATAGACAAGAATTTGAGAAAAAGACCATTCCTTGTAACATTTATCTAACCAGTCTTCGTGAAAAAATCAAAAGGGAAAGTAGTCAGTCATTGGACTCCTGGAATCCATAATGGACAAGTATCATTGAAGACAATTTCACTTACCACTAAACTTTGCTCCCAGTGCCTAACCATCGAAGGGGATGAAAGAGTGGATCGCTGTCTCGAAGAAGAATCCAGAGTTGCTAAAAGACCTCAATTTCTTTAATGAAAATTTTATGATGAACTATGTGCCCCAATCTTCACCCTCACCTAGGATAAGACCTAAAATTCATAAGAAGAAATTTAGAAAAACTCTAAATAAAGGTGCAGAATAAACTCAGAACGAGCGAAGTTTCCACGATTACATCTTGTGGACAAGTAGAAACAGTATCCATATTTTCCATGAAGAATGATTTGAATTGCGGAACATTTACATTAACGAAGAAAAAAATTCATCCCCTTAGAGTCTACTAACATAATTTATTCGTAACGACGTGGGCACGATGTACATAAAATTTGATAAGGAATGAACTGTATACTGATTTTATTGTAATCAGCAATAAAAGAAGTACGAACGAATTGTGAAGAGGATACAAGATTGTCGAAGAAACATTACATGAAACTAACAACTGGTATACTAACACATTCTTACATTTGAATAGAAATTTCTTGATGAAATTTAGAAAAGAGATTGATTAGATTAATTCCAAGAATATCAGATTTCATTCACACATCCATTCTGAAATATAATATTTGTTAATATATATGCATAAAGTGCTATTTCTTCAACCACATAAATTCATTTATATTTTGTCTCAATTTAAACTCCTTGACAATTTAAACTACAAAAACTGCATTTAGAAGATTGTAGTTATACAAAAGGATTAACACTGATAAGTACCTGGTCATGAGATCTTCTATTGGTTTTGGACAACCCTCAATTAAAGGAGGCCTCTGTCCCACATGCACTGCCCACATTATTCTATATGCAGAGCCGCCAATTTCATCGAATGGTTTCTTCCTGGACAATATCTCCCAAAGAATAACACCCCAACTGAATACATCACACTTTTCTGTGTACTTAGAACCCTCAAATACTTCTGGAGCCATCCAAGCAGCAGAACCTTTATTGTTAGTCATATATGTATTTAAATCACAAGCTGTACCAAAGTCACAAATTTTAAGGGTTTGTCCACCCATTACCAATAACAGATTCGGTGGTTTTAGGTCTCTGAAAATATAAATTGTTGACATTCTTGAATATATGGTGGCTTTTAACAATACAGCATATCAAGTATAGCCTTCAATTTAAAAGAATTTATCTGATAACTTGTCTTCAGAATGTAAATTTAGGTAAACTTAAGAAATAACAAGAAACAACTATTGAATGGTTAATTTCAAATTGAGTTTCCAATCCAGTAGAATATACATATAAAATATTAAATTTTCTTACCTATGTATCAAAGGTTTTGGTTTCATATTATGAAGATATGCAACACCACGTGCACATTGTAGAGCCCAGCTCATTGCATGACCTGCAGTATACCGTGGCTGTGGATTACAATGCAGAACTGCAAAATATAAATGAGTATTAGTTATCTTTTCAAAAAGATTCTTATGTTTTCATTTTTTATGTATAAAGTGAATGAAAATTACTATTATATAAGGAACCTCCTTCTGCATATTCCATAACAAGACAAACTGGATTTTTTGTGCAAGCTCCATAGAGTTTAACAATATTAGGATGTACAACCCTTGACAATTGCCTGACTTCTACTGTGAAAGCCTTTTTTTCACCTTCTGAATTTATGTATTTTACAGCAACATATTGCCCTCTCCATTTACCTTTCCACACTACTCCAAAAGAACCTTTTCCTACTACCTGCATAAAAGTATAATTTATGTTTAAATAAAACAATTGTATGTAAAGTAAGATGAATGAATTTATTTTAGAATTGTAATTTATACGAATAATTTTTCTGAGTAATTAAGTAATAAACAAATAAAAATTAATAAAATAATCTATAAGTTATTTATTACACAATGAAAGAAAATGATTAAGAAAAACACATCGAATACCATTCAAATTTAAGCAATATTTTAGTAATAGACTTTTTGACCTCAGGTAAATAGATTTATTTGAATTAAGTTAAATTTATTTTACGTAATCTATGTCAAATTTTATGCAGTGACAAATTCAATAACAATTTACTGAAACATGTTACATTAGATAAATGTGTTTATCGATAATCCTTCAAACAAAAATCATTTTATAAATATTATCTTCAAAATGACACAGTAAAATGTGGGCTGCACTTCATCAACATCAACAATTAGAAAATTTCTTGAAATTGGTTAGGTTATGTTTAAAAAAAATAATCGATAAGGACAAATTATGGAAATTACAAATAACTAGAGAAAATCAGCATTTGTACATATTTTATTACATAGTAACAAAGGATAAGGGTTAATATTTTTAAGAAATTGATAAAATTACTGTATAATTATGATACCTGCTCGGTTTCAATTTCATTGTAGTTAATTTCTTCAACAAACTGCTGCTGATGGCTTATTAACTCTTTACCCGCCATCACATACAGTCGACATCACATTAATTTCAGGGCACATTTAATTACCGGGCAAGTTTATCACATTCAAATGTTTATTCAAACTTCGAGCTCAAGCTCTTCCAATATATTCCAATTTATTAACATTTAGGAGGCATGTCTAATGAAGGATGCATCGCTAAATGTTTCTAGTTCGATACATCGATGTGTTGAAATACGATCCATCGCTCAACATGAAGAATGTGGTTATTTTCATGTAACGGAAAAGTGAACGCTAGTAACAAAATCATATGACTTGTGATAAATCTCGTCATATTTTTACCTAAGAATATAATGCGGGGTTAAAATATAACCTCCATATTACTAATTGTAATTCATTTCAAAGAATATGAACAAAATTTCTTAGATGAAGTATAAATACATAATGATATTTACTAGTAATTTAGCGAAGAAAAGTTGGTGAAAAATTTATGTTGGCAATCAGCTATCCTTTTGCGTTTCAGTTTTCAGTCTTTCAGTATTCTAAATCACATCTCGACTATTGAATTCAATTGAATTGTATTGAATGATGTATAACAGTACGTAAAACTCATCCTTAATGTTATAGAAAGTTCTTGATTTGATTACCGAGTCATTAGATAATAAAGAATGCTTTTGCACATGAACATTACAATTCCTTCTCCGTTGCATTATGGTGGTAATCGAGGAATAGATTTTAATGTTCCAGTAACCATTCTAAACGCATGTAAATGTTGCAAACAGTTACAAAGTAATATGCTCGAAACATTCTCCGCCGTGTAACGTGTTGTGCAACATGACACCAATCACAGCTCGTGATTTTGTGATTTAAACTTACAACTTTTAAGGTGGCAAATTGCTATCACTTGTAAACAATTGTCAGCCTGATTACCCTTAATTTGTGTGAAAACGTTGCGACAAAAAATTAACTTTATAAAGATCGGTCATGTTTCATAATTATCAACTGTGAATCAATTCTTCTCAAAATGGCAGAAAATCTGGCGAAACGACCTCCTAAAGGGATTTTAAAAACATCCAGCAGCTTCGATAATCCGGATATATCTAGGTAAACAATTTTCTTATTTAATATCTTAAATTAATGTTTTTACATTAACATTGTTGTATTATTTTAATCGCTGTTAAGAATTACAAAAATGGGACAGCTATTTTTCATAATTAATAATCGAATACGTAGTGTACTTAAAATTGAAAATTGTTTTTAAGGTTAGGTTGATTAAAATTTATTACCATGTTTTTAATACTTCATATTCTTTCTTTATTAGATTATATTCTATTTTGTAACTATAAATGAATATCTATATGTCTCGTTTATTATTTTCAATTTCAAATTATAATCAACAATCGTAATTTCAAAAATTTGATTTCCAAGAGTATTTACAATAAATAAAGTATAGCTTAAATTAGATGTAAATAAATAGTACTAGAAGCATAATCTCTTGAATTTTAGTAGAACAATTTAAAATTTTAAATGTTAGATAGTTATATAATTTTAAGAACAATTTTAATTAGAATATAATTTGCTGTAGAAGTACCATTATTATAGCTAAATTTATAATACTTTGTTATAATTATTATTGCAGACCCAGCAAAGAAACAAAATGGGACGAAATGAATATAATAGCGACATTGCATCCACCAGAAAAAGATTATGGTCATATGAAGATCGATGAACCAAAAACCCCATACAACTACGAAGGCCTGAACAGTGAATTTGAATTTGATCAATTAGATTCAACTGCTGTTGCTGCCAAGTAAGTTAATTAGTGATGGATATCCAATTTATTATTTTCCAAATGTCTTTCAGTGGTAAATTCTGTTGTCTTGCAAAGCATATTATTATATGAAAAAATGAAAAAGAATCAATAGTATACAATCCGTGTAAACCTTTAATTTTCAATACTAATATAATTGTGTAAAAGCTAAAGTTATAGACACCAATGTAGTTCAACATAAGTTAATGTTTTGATAGGGCTTCCTACCAGTATCGTATTTATCTTGTGACTTGCAAAAAAGATCTAATAAGATTACACTTCAAGTTATGTTTGTACGCTACTATTATTGTGATTCATGTCATGGATTAGTTTCAATAAGTTTCATCTCTGATGTAATTGTAGATATATACTGTTTTTTTATGAATATAGAGTATAATGATTTATGTCAAGAACAATTTCCAATCAATATGTTTTGTTACCCTATCTTGTTCATTTTCAATCTACCCTGTTAACACTCCTCTCCATTGTAAAGTATACGTGTGACTTTATATTGAACCAAGTTAAAAATATTCTTTTCTATCCTTGATAGAATTTCCATTCAAAAATAGTAAAATTCTGTAATTGCTATATTTCCTTCTCAGAGTTATATTCCTTTATTGTTTTCAGTAATTCTACACAAAAAGAGCTACTTGTATGGAAACTACTTGAATTCCTCAGTACAATATTATTTAAATTTCCATAATTGAATAAAAAGGACCAATTTTTAAGATGATTCATACTATGTACAAATACAATGATCAAACAGTTTTAATTGAATATGAACACCAAGAAACTTACAGAGTGTTTCAGAAGGTATGTAACATCCTGAAGTCGAGAGTTATATAATATATAGTTATGATTTTTCAAATATTATCAGTTGTCAAAATTGAATGCACATGTATCTGATGCCAAGCGTGCATGCAATTTTAATAATTAATAATGTACAAAAACACATAACTATATGTTGTATAAAAATCGTAAAAACTGATTGGTATGAACGATGGTTTTGTTCTTATTTTAAGGTGTTACACATCTTCCAAAAAACTCTCTTACATCTTTTTTCAAACACATATTATGAATATGTGTAATTTAACACTTAACTGGATTTGGCATGTACTGTAAGCAAAGGAGAAAACATGGTTAAGTAGCTTTAATTAGAGATTGAATCACTATAGTAGAAATTTGAGATATGTATAATACACTTTGTGCACATCCAGAAAGTTAGAGACCCTTTGATGAAATGTAAGATCCTATTTGATATTTTCATGTAACTATTAGTAAACAATTTCCTATACTCAAAAATGTATCAACAGTTGACATATTTATTTATATTATTATCTATTCATATAAAGTCTTAACAAGCAATCATTTAATAATTGGTTATTGAGATCTTGAGAAATCGTATATTTTTCCTATTACCTGAATTCTGAGTTATCTATTTCTTTTTAAATAGTGTTTTACATTAGTATAGAATACTATGAAAAGCATGTTCTTAATTTCACTATATAATATGCTTATGAATATCCATAATAAACATATTTGCAGGCCATAGAATATTTGAACTTTATTAAATACAAAACATTTTAATAAATTTTTATTTTGGAAATCGCATGTGAACTATTAAAAATCTATGAGTAACTATTGTAATCATACTCAATATAAGTAAAAATTAATTAAAATTATTGAAATGGCAAGGTTACCATTAATACAATAACCAACATATTTTCTATGTCTTCATAAAATTATTAATTATAAATGTTTTACGTTGCTGGCAGCTATAAATATAAATCATTAGAATGAATGGATATTAAATTTCCTTTTATGATTTAATTATTAAGAACTGGATATTTAAAGATTTACTTTTTAACTTCAGATTGGCAGGAAGCAGTAAACCAAAAATATTTGAGGAGTCAAGTGACGACGAAGAAGAAAAAGAAACTCCTGAGGAAAGAGGTAAGTAGTTCATTATATAAGAATGTAGTTCATTAATAAGAATTTTTTAATAATTCATAATATTTACTCGATTTCTTGGCCCTACAATGTTTATACACATGTAGTTAATTACCAGATCTATAAAACGTAAGCATTATAGGACTTAATATACTTTAAAAAAGGATGTAATACTTTTACCTGTTTCAAGCTTGAATATATATAGCGTCAACATTATTATTAAAATATACACAAAAATGATCAGTAATTTAAATTCAACCAGAAAGAAGAAAATTAATACAAAAATATTCTTAAAAATGACACCAACAATATGAATTTATTTATAAAAATTTTAGAAAAACGAAAAGCATTTGAAGCAAAGAGAAAACGCCATTATCGAGAGTGGCAAGTAGTTCAGATGGCTCGAAAACAGTTACTCGAACAAGACGAAGAAGATGAAGATGAAAATGACACAAAAGACAATGAAGACGATGAAGACGAAGAGGATATAGAAAAAGACGACAATAGTTCTTTTGCCTCTCAAGAACAAATTAACTTCGATGTTAGATTCAAGTGCATGCCGTCCTGTGATAAGACAGAACAGAAGTGATATGACTAAAGACTTTGACAAACAATATGAATTACTAAAAATTGAGAGTTCATTTATCTAACATTTTTCAGTTCATGGTAAATCTTCGCTGATGTCCGCAGAGAATAGACGAATTAAATCATTGATTACTTTAATAAGAATGTCCATATTAGATTAGTTAAACAATTAAGTCAATAAATTTTTGTAACTGACTGGTTTACCAATTTCCAACAGTTGACTTATTACTTAGTCTGTGTAATTAATTACACAACGAATTTAATATCAATGTATAGATAATTAATTGCTTAATTAATTACAAACATAAATAAATAATTAATAATTAAGCAAGCATTCGATTTAATTCTTCATTATCAATATTGTAACTGATTAACAAATTCGGAATGGTGGTACTTAGTCTACAGAAAATAAAACTTTGACGCATAGTTTAAAAAAAAATAGGACTGTAGATTTATTTATTCATTATGATGACGTCGCAGTACATACTTCTGTGATACTTTTTGGTACTTTGGCATGCAGTATAAAGAACTAATTTAATTATTAATTATTTAATTAATGTTTAAGTAGCAGTTATTAGTGACTAGTACTTCGATAAGTAGGTTATTATTTATTTTGATATAAATTAATTAATACTTAATTAACCATATGACAATATAATTTTTTAATTCGTTAACATAATTGTACCTTTATTCACATCACATTTATTTCATATTAACCATATAATTTGTAATGAATAGATCACTAGTTTTATAATGTTATATTTGATAAGTAAGAAATTATTTGCATCAATTGAAACATTACTGCTTCATCAATTAATCAAAGATATATTTGGCTTTTTTGTAGTGATTTTTTTAGACCTTTTTCCTAAATTATGTATTAATTAATTATTTATTTTAGTCATCAATGTTTAGTAATCTATTGCTGAAATAGTTAACTACGGGTCTGTATAATTATAATCCAACTCGTCGGTAAATGTTTTATAATACTAGTGCAATTAAAAAACGAGTGATTCCTGAGAAAAATATACTTTCTAACACTATCCTTCAACTGTTGTTGATTAACTTTTTTAATTGTATGTGATAAAATAATGTATAGAGAATGAAACACATTTTTAAATATTAAATTAAATATCATTAACGTTGAAATTTATAATAAATTGTTACATGAAATCATAACAATCTTTATTTTGAAATGATAATTTCTCATTTTTTAATTATATATAACGTTTTATAACATGCGCTTTAAATGAGATTTTTCATAAGATGTTTATTATAACTCTAATATAAGTTATATTTTCATTATCATCAAGAATAAAAAATGTTGATGTTTCATTTCATCATTGCACATCTATTTAATTCACTTTCATATTTTCTATGTACGTTTATTTTTCCATTAGATTTTTTTAAAAAATGGCTTGAGAATGTAACCAATGTGAATTCATTTATATTCAAAACTGTTTCTTGTTTAATAACCTTTAATTGTAAAGTTGTATATTCTTACACATTTCAGTTAAACTCTCACATGTTCCACACCACATAAAGGCCTTGAATCTCTTAAAATATTTCTATTAACAGTTCTATTATTGTTAGAATTAATTTATTGTATCATTCTATAGTTATAACATCCACTTACAACAAGCATAATATAATGCGAGCAATTGAAAGTTTGCAGGTACTGGAGTGTTTTTTCTGTTTGCTGTCTTGTGCAACAATATCAAAATTTAAATTATTTTTAAAACATACATTCATTGGGAAATTATGGAAAATTAGTTGTATCATTGCAAAAGGGATCATTATTTAGACAATCAAACTCAGTTTTCTTTGTAAACATTTCACATAGCATGTAATAGATATTTTTGTAGGCTCAAAGAATTGCTTGTCTAAAATTAGTTCTAGATAAATAGATTCTATCTCACGTATAGTATGTTGTTTCGGACTGCATGCTACATTGTAAATATGTGTAATAACAACGAATTCAATCTGTTAGAATTTATAAATAGAAAGATACAGATAGCAAATCGAAAACAGAGCTGAATGTTTTAGTAATCCTAAAATTTACTTTAAAGTTACTCAGCATTTATATACAGTATCAGTATTTTGATATTTATGCAGGTATTATAAGTTCTGATAATTTATTTATTTATTGAATTCTAAACATGTTACTAATCAAATTTCATATACAAATTCAAATGTTGTGACACAAAGCCACTATTAAAAATACGATACTTTAAAGAAAAGATAAATTTGTTTATATCTGTTTTTCTGTCATTAAAATCTGGTAGGATAATTTACAGATGAGTATTTGCTGCATAGGAAGAATAACTCTAATAATTCATCATTGTTTATTGTACTTTACTTTAATTTGTACTAATGCAATAAGTGAAGTGATGGTAAATTGTAAGTTACACTCTATCTCTGTAATCAATTTGGCCATAATGAAAAGATTATTCATTCAATCCTCTGTTTTATTATATTACTGTACATAAGTTTTTACGCTTACATTAGCATAATACTCAAATCCAGAGCTTTAAACTTAATAATAAGTTAGACTAGAATTAATTAAAATAGATAAGTAGACTAAGAGTGATCATAGATCGTTACTTTTGATTGAAGTTTGGGATATGCGCAAACAGCATAATGTAACTTAGAAAATTATATAATGACTGCAATTTGTGTAAAGTGTTCAGCGTAAAATATAACAAAACTATTATATCATGGTTTTAGGAGTTTATTAAATAATGATTATTCTTATGTAAATTGGATTATAAACATTCTACACCACAAATTTATTCCTTTTTTAACATATTTATAATATAGTTTATTTAATAAATATAATTCTCGGTAATTTACATCCAATGCCGCTATCTAGTGGCAGGAAGGAGAAACTATTTCACGACAAACTTGATCACTTTGCCGCTAGATGGCGCGACTAGTATCGAATTACCGACTTTAAAAACTTTTATTTATTTAAGTTTTTTTGCAAATATACACTGTATTACTCCGTGTTAGGAGTACTAAACTATTAGTTTAATTACTATTCTATGAATAATAGCGATCGCGAGACGTTTGTGCGTACAGCAAAATTAGTTCACCTGTCTCACCGCTAGATGGCTATACTGAAAGTCACCCCGTTGATGCGCTTGTAGGTTTGAAAAAACGTAAACAATTATGCATTTCAATAATAGGTTTATTTGAAAACTTCTTTGTACATAGATTATCAATATATTTATTAATATTACTAATATTACTAATGAGATACATAATTATTTATTTTATATTATAAATATAGAAGAGCATACAAAAATGATTTACTAATAGAAGAATAAAATAGATATAACACTATAATAAAATGAGTCCATTAAATTTTTATATAATATATTTACTAATACGACAAATAAGTATAACAAATTAACATATAAGAAACATTACAGTATGATAGATTGATTAATTATATAGTTTAGAGCAGGCACATAATACTTATATATTTATCGATAGATAATTATATACATATATTTATATTATAAGCAGAAAACGTAGTTACAATAGGCACTGTTAAGTTGTATTCCATTGTATTTTAAAACAAAATGGGTATTATTAGGTATTATAGGAAGTCAAAGGGAATGCTTTCAGCTTGCTCTGTGCCCTCTATACAACCATTCTAACCTAAAATAACTTCGCATGATTTCACACTGTTTCGAATATTGTTCATGTATTAATAAAATACTTTACTGTTCGGCATATTTAATAAGATAATAACTATGTTGAAATATACAAGATTGTGTATAAATCATTTAAAAACACGGCCAACAACGCTTCTCTCCAATCAGACTGATTTAGTGACACAACAAACTCGGGTAAGGTTTTATCAGTCAATGTACAATTAATTAAAAAATATTATCTAATAACAATTTATTAAATTTAAAATGTTACTAGTAAATAATTTCTTTTTTTAGAATACATTCATCCTAAAAAGACAATATCCAGTACCACTGATCAAGAAAAATCGACTTAGACCAGTATTAAGGCATAGAAATTATATTTATGATCTCGTAGAATATGCAGATCACAGAAAATACCCAGACGTTGACCTAATCTTGTTAAAAACAGTAGAAGGCCTTGGTGTTAGAGGTCAGCAAATTGCAGTGAAATATGAATCAGCATATACAAAATATTTGTTACCAAAGGTTGCTACATATGCAACTCCTGAAAATATTGAAAAGTATAAAGATATCTTGAATAAGATAGATATTAATACAGGCAGTTCTCAGTTTGCACAAAGAGCAGTAAACTTATTATCTCAGTTCTATTTATGCATACCAATGTCTATGCATACACCTTGGACCATAGAAAAGTGGCACGTCAGAGTAGCTTTTCGTCATGGATGCATAATTGTTCCTGAGTATGCAATAACACTTCCAGAAAAGACTATATCTGGACCTGATCTATCCATCGAAAACAAAGAATTTTACGTCACTGTCAAAATCAATAATTTGGAAGAAGTGAAAGTCAGATGTAAAATACGTCATTGGAACCCTAAACCGCAAATTTCATTAGATGCTGTAAAACCAGTGCCTATTTGGGAGTTACCTAATATAGCAATATTCCCAGAAGATCAACCAATTTTGGATTCTTTACCAAAGCATCGTTTGCTTACCAAGCAAACTAAAGCACCAATGTAAAATGTCTAATATAAATAAAATCTAATTTAAACGGAATTATAAGTTTAAGAATCTTATTATCCTAATAAAATTAAGTACATTTACTGTTTGAATCATTTTTTCTTTCCAATAATAGCTAATCATATATATAAATTAATTGTACACACAAACATCTATTGCTTTTATATATTTGTATCATTGAGGTAAATCAATAAATGTAAATGAGAAACGCATTTAAAAGAATATATGTATATACATGAGATGATAGAATGGTTCTTTGGTACCTCTCCACATAATTAATAATCACAGTGTGGGTGTGTGAACATACATATGTACATACAATCAATAACTGAACAGATCATGCTATGATTTGACTTTTATTTCTTAATTGGTTAACCTGAAATTTTCATTAACTTAAGTATTCTAAATAATAAGTATGCTATTCTACTATTTTAATATTTAAGTATGGAAGATAAATGTTTTGTATGGGATGATGTTGCTGATGAATTATTTTTGTTTAGGTAATACGTTTAATTTGTTCAAATATAAAATAAACAGAATATTCAATTGAATGATTATTTCTTTCCATATTTACACATAGCATACAAAAAACAGAGGATATACAAATTAAAAGTTATAAGCAGAAATCTGATTCTACTCATGGCTCAGAAGTTTATTGTCCACACGCATACTTAATTTTAAACTTTCATGAAACTTTAAGCCAACGTGAAAAGGTAAATAATTGAGAAAGAAAAGAAACAATTATTATAGTCTAAGTGAACACCTCATTATTTAATTACATATTATTCCAGATAACATTTAGAAGACAATATTTACGGAAGATATCTCCAGACAAACCAAACGTTATTATTTTACAAGACATAAAGAATCTTGTAATGTTTCTATTAGCAACACCTGTTAGTCCACAATTTATAAATTTCTTTCATTTACCAATCATGGACCGTTTCTTAAGAGCTGTAATAATTTATTTTCAATATTATGTGACTACATGGGAAGAACTAATGGAAGAACGTGCAGCTACTATGAAAAAAGCACCAAACCCTTTAGCTCAGGGCTACAGATCTAGATTTGCTGATGATATGCAAAATCTACGTTGTGTTTTAGGTAAAGAATATGCTGATTTAATAATAGGTTGCCAAGATACCATTCAATATCATCATATGACTGGTGGAAAAAAGGGAATGACATCTGTAACTCAATCACAAGGAGAAAAAGATTTAAGAATGTTTGAAGTATTAATTTGTATGACACACCGCGTTGTTTGGATAGCTTTACGACGTAAATATTTTAATTTAATTGGTAAGTTGATCTATGGAGAAAAGAATACATAAAATATTCTAAAACAATCAAAAAAAGATTATAGTTTGATAAATAAAACAATGTTCTATTAGAAATTGAGTTACACAGATTATTTAGAACTGAAGCTTATAACATAGCAGAAAGAAGAAGTGCAAGTCAAATCATTCAAGATATGTTAATAGATGATATTAAAGTATTACATGGCCATAAAATACAAGAGAAAAGAAAATTATTAAGAAATTCTCCTTTAATACAAGAACTGATATACTCGAACTGCGATTATCGCCTTCTATCTTTAGGTAAGTTATTTCTTTAGATATACATTATTTTAAACAAAAAGACAACTATTGTATTATCATTAACAGGTATGGGGAATCATTCAAGCGACAAACGAATTCTTTATCTAGAGAATGCTCTTCTTATCGAAGAACATAAGTTACATGAATTAGGAATTAGAATAGGAATTCTAGGAGAGAATAAAGACGATTACGATATAATGTTAACGCCCCATGACGAAGAAAAACTCGATCAAATTCAGTTATCTGATAAAAGAGTATACGAAAAGAGGAGAAGTACAAAAGATATATCGTCAGATTCAGTGAGTTTCTATAATAAATATTTTCTCGGTATACCTGTGGATTTATTGTTCAATAGTAACATTATATTTCTATATTTCACAGAATAAAAATGTAAGAACTCGAAGTCTCCCGCCATTTGAATCTGAATTTGAATTAGCCCTAGACTTTCCAAGTGAAATAAGTAATATCTCACCAAAAGGTTATCAAACTGCACGTAAAGAAGCAAGAAAAAAATGGTTAATTAGAGAAATTAAGCGCCAAAAAAATAAAAATAAAAATATAGACTCATATTCGATATCAACAAATTAGTTTTAATTTTAAAATGTAAGTTAATAATCTATTATTTGTAAATCATTCGAAAGTTTGGAAAATAAACAGTAAACTTTTTTGAAAACAATATGAACTTGTTGAATAAATATATATTAACAGTGTAAAATAGTTATTACCCTTCATATAATGATAAATGAATACGAGAAAAAATGATGTAAAACTTATAGCATAGTTAAAATGTATCTTTATAACAAAAATTGAAATTTATACATATGTATTACCAAAAAGTAAATGGTAATCTTGAAATTTGAATTACTTACCGATTCATAACCGACATTCATGATATATACGGATAGAAATAATACAAATAATGAACGAACAATACTATTTAAAATCAATTTAATGAACATTCGTTGTGTAGTTTACTATCGAATCGTATCGAGTATTATCAATCCATATTAGTGTGTAAATACAATCATCAAAGCAACATAAGTTCGTAGTCAGACGTTCGACAAATAATACAATTTAAAAAATTGTCGTTCGTGTGAAGGCAAGAATGACATACGTCATACTACATTACATACTACATTACTACATAAGTTTATAAACAAACATACGACAATCAGTACAGATAGGTACATTATGGAATACATTACAAAAATTAACATTTAAATTAAAATTTTAATTATTGGATATACTTTTTAAAATGGAGTAAAAAAGAAGCGGTATAAAAACTAATCATTGATTGCTGTTTCAAATATGCTTTATTATTTGTGTAATATTAATATGGATTGATAACAACCAATTAATTGAATATATGTGTCTGTATTAGATTCTTTGTAAATCATATTCGTTTCTATGAAAATCAGTATTTTTTTTTGAAGAAGCGGGCACAATTCTTCCGAAATATTTATTTCGATTAATATATTTCGTATTTTAATTTATAATTTTAATTCAATATAAAAATACTGAATTGGAAGAATAAAATGTTGTTACTATTGATGAATTGAAAGTAAATTTAAACCGTGAAAGCAAACTATAGAGAATTATTTTCAATATTTTCTATAACATGTACTGAAATATATGTATATTGAAAAGAGCACATAGCATAAAATACTAATTGAATTTCTTGTTACATAAACTATCAATAAATATAGACACATATGTTCAGAGAAACTGTTTTAAGGGACACGTGATCAGGGTGGATAAACTGAGTACAATAAGACAATGTAAAAAATATGCTTATTATAATTGGTAATGCCTAATAATGAGTACTAATGCTGATATTTTACAAGGAGATACACATATAGGTACATTTGAAGCAATGCATTTGTTCCACGATTAAATTCTGCATTGTCCTTTTATAAATAATTATTGTACCTAATTACTACCACGATATATAGTAACAATTAATTAATGTCATATATATATGCGTATAATATATGTAGTAACATATATATATGACATATATGATACATACATATACATATATATGACATTAATTGAATCCCAATATGGGTTAAATTGTAAATTATATTGTTTTTTGTCTTCATTTACAAGTAGCAAATTTACTGTTCATTTGCAATGGTTTACATTTAGCTAAAACATTCATTATTCAAGGTATACCTCTTTGCGACCTATTATGTGTGAATAAGTGACACGCATGTATAAGGTACAAAAATTCATACCTCGTTACTTATATTTGGCACAGAGACTTTGATAATAAAAACTAGACCTCACAAAAATCTGTACAATCTTGGTGTTACATGTAAAATGCATTTCTTGTTGTTTTACTTTAATGTTACTTATTTATAATCTACAACTCGATTCGACGTATGGTTTATTCGATCTCAATTACGATATGTATTAAAAGTATGATAATCTGAAGTATATTGTGTACACTTTGAAATATTACATTTACACAGATAACACTAGTATCAACGCTACGGCTATATTGCGATATTTTAAATATCAAATGGCAGTAAGTAATCCAACCGTCCTTATGATCGACAAGGGTAATCTAGTTTTACTCTCAGAATCTGTGCCATATTAACATCTTTTCTTTTAATTCTTATTCCTTAATATTGTTATAATAAAATAACGCACAGCGTGTCATCTTTTCTTATAGGCTGCAAAAGAAATTTAAACGTATTATAGTTACTAAAAATATCAAAAATGAAACTATTTCGGCACTTCTTATTAATTTGAATTTTTAATTGTATGTTACAGCTATCTATCACTGAACATTTGCCTACATGATTATATTACAAAATGAAGAACATGATGATAATGGTAATTATGCGTATGCCAGTAAGATTATTCGCGATTATTTGCATATATTATTACAGCAGTTAGATGATGAAAATGAATAATGACTATTTATGTGTACATGTAGTTTTTTTTTAAGTTCAGTCATGTGCCCATGCAATTGTATTCTATGCACAAAGTTTTTCAAATGAAAGGTAACTTGTTAAAACAGTTTTAACTTTTGTTTAAACAAAGAACTAAGTTACATTCTTATGAAAACATACATTCAATGTAGTGCTTGTACTTAATCTTCGGCTCAGACAATGAATGAGAGATTTTCAATCTTATTCAAAACGTATTGTAACTATTGCGTAACTTTCGGGAGTTTCACATTTTAATAGAATTATTACTGATGCTTCTTTTATATCAAACGATTTGGTTCAATTTCTACGGTAGATAGAGAAGAAACAGCAAACCAAATATCGATATAAAACACATATACATTCATTAATGTTTAATATTTCATTAAAAATTAGATTTTACCAAAGTTAATTCGCTATATCTTTAGGATCTATTTACGAATGTCTTACAGATATATCAGAGTACTTGAAAACAAAATAAAGATTATTATCAATGCAAATAATATTAACAAATCTGTTTGAACAAAGTGTGTTCCCAATTAATATCTGAATTAAATAGCAGTCATAAATAAAATATCAATCTATGTACTCTGAAAAAGTCAAATACGTTACATTACTTTGCAAAAATGTTTTCCATTTTTTTTTTTTTAATATTCATGCATTTCACAATTGAAAAGACTCTATCATGTTATTATAACTACAAAGTGATAATTGAACTTTCAAAATAAGATGATATCGTGATCCGTTTACGATTATTTTGCTAAAAAGAATTTTCAGCATTTACAAGAAACATGAACTACTGCATATGAATCTAGCTATGTTACGATGTTGTACCCAATGATGTTTATGCTAAATTAATAACTTTAATATTTCTTTTTTACTTTCTGTATGTCAATCCCTGCTATTACCTTGGACTTTTATATCTATGCAATGAAAGTTAATAACATAATCTTACATTTAGCAGCACAGACACAAACAGTATTTCTTTCTATATTATAAGGAACACACGCGAACTCGTTTTCAAAGTATTATATTATTAAAATAGACGGGGCTACGAAGCAATATCTGACATAAGTTGAGCCAGTAATGCTGGTTCTAAAAGTCCGTGCGTTTGCCCCATTCTTTCCAAATTTCGTACATCCTTATCTACTGCCTCTAATGCTCGTTCTAATTCCTCCTCTTCTTCTCTCGACGGTTCATACTCTCCGTTTCTGCTTTCTATAAAAGAGGTAATAGATCTTGCACTATTTTGGTATTCTGAATAGTGAACAAGTCACTCATGTAGTTTATACAGAACAAAGATGAGCAAAATCTAATTAGAATACATGATGAACAAATTCAATGTACGAGCAATTATTCTGCAAATAATAAATAAAAAATTGTTTATCCTTCATTCATTATTCGAAATTTTGATCTAAGTAAGAATTTTGTCCACCTTTGATATTGGAGCGAGTCACGCAAGTATGGAATAAAAATATTTAAAAATCTAATTACCAATGAACAAATCATTAAAAGCATCAGCTGGTAAGTTGTTGAGGACATTGCCAAAATCGTGCTCCGCGGAATCCAGAGAAGGAAACACTTCGTGATCTCCTAGATCCACCTTAAGCCCTGCTCCAAGACCAAGTCCTAATCCTAAATTTAAATTAGAAGAATGTGAACTTCCGTGCGCTACTGTACTCAAATTGTTCAATGTTTTTATCTGATTTTCACTAGAGTTCATTTGACTCAAATATTGGCTCTCTTCGTGTGCTAAGGTGGGACCTTTAGTCTCGAGTTTAGTCGTCGGAGGCCGTTTTCGTTTTTTTGGCCTGGATTTTGGTTTAGGCCTAGGAATTGTTGGAGATGATGGCTTTTTACGAGCTTTCTTTGGTTTGGACTCTTGAGCCTTACGATGGTAGTTATCCCTTTTTCTTGCATGCTCTGGACAAAGAGGTAATTCATGTGCAACATCGAATACAGGTATACAACATTGTGTATTATCACTAAACTTGGCAGTGCAATGTTCAAATAAAAGTTGATCTCCGTTCAACATAATGTGACGAGAACAATGACGGGTACAGGGCAAAGATGTTTGCTGGCAGCCTTCGGCTCCACAGAGTCCACCAACAAGAAGAGGACCATCTACCAGTTTACTTGTACTTGGAAAATCACTCAAAGCTCTCGCGGTAGTTGCAGGATCTTTGTAAGCAGCTTCCAATAAACACCTAGCTCTATCGCGCAACAAAGCTTCAGAGTCTGCTCCACTTTTATCTAATTGAATCAGTCGTCGTCTTAGTTGGGAACGCAATTGAGAAAGACGCGCGGAGCGATTCAACGCTGTACTGGTTTCCCCTGAAAACCAATAGCGTTGATAGACTGTCATTTCATCGCCGCTAGAATCACTATCCGATATTTCGTCTCCAGCTTTAGGATAATACAATAGGGTATGGTCCCGGCTTTGCCTTCTACATTTTAATCTTTGTAAATTCTGAATGCGCCGTTGTTTGTGTTGAATTGCTTTTGCTAGTTTAAAATCTATATTTTCACCATCACCGCTACCACTGCCACCGACACTAGCATCAACATCTAGTTCTATAGCACGATCTTGTACTGCTTTGTATTCCACATCTGGTATAGGTGTTATCCTTATCCTTTGTTTCATACACTTTCCCTTAGACTTAATATTTCTACAACTTTGCATTACTTTAGGATTTTTAGGTGAAACTATTGTAACATTTCTCCCTCCTGATGTAGTAAATGGCTCCGGTTCGCTGAAAATATATGGATCGACATCTTGACGAGCCTCAGTTTTCAGTAAAGCCTTCAAGCGATCCGAAAACTTCAATTTATTGTCCATGTTTGAGTTTTCGAATATGGGGACCTTCATTGATAACCGCTTCTCTCGTCTCCTGTTCTACCTGCATTCTCAAACCCTCTGAATCAACTTTCTTCCTATCTAGATAAAACTTAGTTCACGCCATGTGCCAAGATCCAAGTCCAGACAGTACTATTTTTTCAACTCATAATACTGAGAATAAAAAAATAAAAAATTATTTTTATTGTATTATATCACAGTTTGTTTTTTTTTTTTTTTGCATTTGCCTTGGAAACATCAATATTTATATGCGTTAAGGCGATATATCTAATAAAATGAATCTTTGTACAAAATATAATAAATTATAAAATAGTCGTGTGCACTATTTGTGTTTGAAAAATTTAACACAGCATGCGCTTGGCTATTTCTTATTTACATATATGTGCATATATACAAAACTTAATTTTGTCATGGATTTTGCTTTAATAGAAAGATTAAAATTTGCTATTTACCATCTAGTATCAAATCTTTTTAGCTGTGCCTTACAAAAGTTTAAACGATAACAATATTTACTCTATGGTCTAAAAGTGCAAATAATACTTTAGCAGTCAACATCTATACCAATTAAAGCTATGTATCACTCTATGTTTCTATACATAATATGTATGAGATAATTACTAAAGTCTTCTGGTTCAAGCAGTTAGCGTGAACTTAGTCCATGGCTAGATCAGGATAAAAACAATCCTTGCCTCGCATAGCAGTTCACATAGAACGTATCCTACACATCTTTGAGTAATCGCATTACATGAGACACCAAAACATCGAATATTGGCTCTAGGAGTTCTAGTAATCTCTGACAAGTCAAAGCCATATTAATAAGCGTTTTATCTCCAGTGTTGACATCAGTACACGATGTTGGCAATCAACACTGTGTTTGGTTATGTTCACTCCTTATATAGACAATATAACACTGTGCAAAATACTGTAATCAAGTTTCAACAATACGGTCAGGAAAGCTCATCGCATGAGTTTTGCCGCATATTTGCCACCCATTAACATGGGTAAACTATTCACGGATACTCTTCACGAAGATTCTTTTATGTACTCAATGTTTCGTTTAGTTTAACCGAGGTTGGGACAATGTAAATTACTCCCAATAGTAATGGAGGTTGTTGTCCAATCAGAGGCAATTCAACCTTTTTCTTGGAAGATATACTCCAACAAGATTGAAGATTCACGCACAAATTCCAGCATTCATCGATAATAACATTAGAAAGACATGTCAGATGTAAGGGAAGCAAAATGGCGGACGCTGCACACACGAACAGTTTCTGATGCGAAAAATCTTTGAATTCACTGTATTATCACTTTGAATTCGATATACAAACAGTTTGTGTCCGTTCTGAGCGTCAACTGATCTCGTATAATACTACACAAAAACATACTTTCGCACGATTTTGAATATTATTATCAGGAACGATTAGATTGTCCTTCGTTATTCACTACGACATAACCTTTTACTTCTTTTACATATGTAATATGTAGGTCTCATTTACTTTGTTCTCGTTTACCCTGTCGTAAATTACACAAATGCGAATAAAGAGGAGTTAGAAAGATATATAACGTAAAATCTCATTTCTTTGACTTTCACGTGTATAACTTCTATCAAGAGATTCGAAATCTGGATGTTGCATCGCATTTGGAACAATTATATTCGTTTTACATAATTTTATGAATCTTTTATATAATAACGTTTTAAAATTTCGTAAGATACACGAAATCAAATGTGTTCTCGTTATTTAGTGGATTTAATTATTTTACGTAAATATAATACAGTTAGTATTGGAATTTTATATACACATATATGTATGTATACATCATTTTCATAAGTTACATATATACATGTATGTATATGTATATATTTACTTTATGACAATTGTAATTGACATAAAGTTTAAAGAAATACTTGGAAAATTATTTGTAAACAATACTTTTTATGTAATTTCAGAAAGTTACTCATCATATAAAAAGTTCTATTCTTTTTATCGAAAGTATCGAGTACAATTATTTTTTACTTAAAAATAAAAAGACGTTGTACAATAATTTTAGAAATTTGTCAGAAATATTTAAAAAAATAATTTATGTAGCAATACAAATAAATGGAAGATAAATTAAAATTATACATATCCGTTATAAAATAATCCCTAAATATATTGTTTACGGAAAATCGAAATAATCAATAATATATTATAAACTGCCTATTAATATTTTTGCATATGAAATATTAAAAGCGTAATATTATGTAAAATTATACTTAATGTACCTTTCGTATGTATTGTATATTGTTCTATAACCAAACAATGTTGCTATACTTATTATTAGTATTATTATTTATAATAATATAAATAAAACAACGTTTAATTTTTGAACTAGTAATAAATATTTATACAATATTTATTTAATAGTTGAACGCAATAAAAATTAAACTAGTTAATAAGACTAGTAACCTTGAAAAATTGCTACGACTGATCAGCTGATTTTGACATTTAAAAGACTATAACCTATCCGCGTCAAAATATTGGCAAGTACCACCTGTTGATTTGTATATTTTGTCTTTTTCGAAATAAATCTTGATTACATGTTATAGATAGTTTATTACACACTGCGCAACTTGTCCTGTTAAACAATACATTGATTCGAATATTATGAAACATTCATAGTTTCTTAACAAACGTAAATTCACTATATGATTTATATAAATAAATTTGTTGCATTCAAAATATTTGTTCATTTATAGTATATGTATAGAGAATAATTTATTGATTCTAATTATGTAGTATTGATCACCTTAATATGACTACATACTTTCTAAAATTTCATACAAAAAGTAAAATAATATACACTGATATATATATTACAACTTTGTTTCATTTATATTTTCTTCTCTTGCTTTTTTTATAATTAATATACACAATGACCATGTACTCAATTACTCTGTGTACATAACATTGCTCAGATATAATTTTGTAACCTTACAAACACATACATCTACTAATGTCAGTAACCATGTTGTGTTATATGCATATCATAAATAAGAAGTGCAGACTTTATAATAAAGTTAAAGCATGTAACTGAATTCAATTAATCAAATAGTTAAAAGATCATAAGACAAAAAGGATATAATACATTTACAAACATATTTCTATTGCATAAAATTGAATTCTTTACACTTTTAGTTCCTATACAAAAAATAAAAGTGAAATTTTAGATAATACAATATGTTAAAGTGACAAGATTCTTATTACTATACAATAAACTGTATACAAATAACATATATTCAATCCCTCTGATCTCACCTGCTTGATATTTAATAAATGTTTTTATTCACTTCGACTAACGAATTTTACTTATTAAAGTTTAATATGCATTACACAGACATAACGGAAGTTTAGACATTAATCGCGACTTCACTAATGAAGTTTCTTACTTGAGAATTTAAGGTATAATTTCTTGTATTTAAAATGCATTTGTGAAAAGACATTTAAAATAACTGGCAAAAAAAATTAAGAAAGAATTAGAGAACAGTTAAGTACAGAAGAATTTGGAGATAGAATGAGTTCAATTCATAAATAACACGAACCCATTATATGGATTCTTTATGAGATCAAATGCATTATATACTGTAATCATATAGAACTTATACTTCGTGTGATATGTAGGACAATCATACATGAACAACCTGTAATAATCTTAGGAAATTCAACAAGAAATAAACGTAGGTCAGTAAGTGAAATTAAAAATATGATCCCCCGCTTTTATATTATATTTATGAAACAATTGTTTAAATTCTTTCAAATGTTGGAAATTCTTTTTTCATTTTATATTTCAATCAATTGAATTTGTCGTGATATTAAATTCTTAGTTTGAGGTATAGTTTGTGGTAGACCCAAGGGACGGTAATTTCTTTTTTATTACAAAAGTTGTATTTGAAAACTGTTATGAATTAGATAATAAATGTTTGTTACGTAGTTCTTCGTTGAGGTTTCTGTCCTTTAATAACAGTTGGCCGGCCTTTTATGTAACCTTTCTTACGACGTGGTGTCTGAAACATTAATATCCAACCCCCCACAACTTCAACTACGTTTCGAGATCATGCAATGTATATTGTATCAAATGGAAAACGATACGATAGATAATTCAAGAAATTAAAATATATATCTTTCGTATTTCCATATGAAGTGAAATACTCACCTTTTTACTGACATATGAATTGGCATTACGTGTAACAACTCGCTTAGATATTGGAATACTAGGTCTATTAAACTCGTTTGGTTTTTTCACCCTGTGAAATTGTTGATAAAAAAAGAAGATATGTAATTTATAATGTACGAATTAATATATAAGTAAGTGATAATTCATTATTGAAATGAATAATGCACTACAGTAGCCATTGTTATAATATACAAAAATATTATAAATATATTTCATACAAATATATTACCTGTAAATCCTAACAAGCCAGTGTTCAGATGTGTAAGCTTCTTCCACATATGTTAATTGGAAATTTTTATTTCCTATTTCTACGCTACGTGTACGATCGTAACCAAAAGGTGACCGATAATCAATTTTAACTTCTCCAAATCGATAATAACTTAATTTATACATTAACGAATTCAAGAGAGTAGGTGAACCTTCAGCATCCACACGAAATTCTCCTTTTTCGGTAAAATAATCACTTTCCCGAATATCTTGCGGATGTTCACCTTCGGCGATTCGTACCATCCAAAGGAACTTATTAACATCGTCTCCAGAATACCCAATCATTCCTCCAAAAATAACTAATACATAGTCTACATCTAAAGATGTCATGATTTCATAGGCAGCACTTTCATTTGAACTCATTGCTTTTCCAACCAGAGCTATATGGGAATTATTCCAAGTATTATTGTCCACAAGTGTAGTTCTAAATTTAAAGAAGAGAACTTGTTACATTGTTTTACTTTATAC
Source organism: Hylaeus anthracinus (assembly GCF_026225885.1). Taxonomy (NCBI): domain Eukaryota; kingdom Metazoa; phylum Arthropoda; class Insecta; order Hymenoptera; family Colletidae; genus Hylaeus; species Hylaeus anthracinus. Next base: position 10,135,962 of record NW_026535284.1, read on the forward strand.
AGATACATGATAAACAACGTTTTAGATGCTATTTATTCGCCAATATACCTGTTAGCCATTCCAGCAATTTGATAACCATAATCCCACCAACTCATAACTCTGGCATCAGTGGGTGTGTTTTGTGCTAACCAATAATAAGCTTCCCTAAAATCGTCGAGTATAGCTCTACCACCATCGTTACTATATGATGCCAAAACAATTGAAGGGCTAGAGTATGCATTACTTGTAATCCAAGTACAATGCAAAGTAAACATCATCATCAACATAAATGCTCCAATAACAACCCCATTTCGTAGATTAACACCTAGACCATCACCATTCCCTGTAGGTCTCTCATGTTTCATTCTACGTAGTTTACCCGCTTTATCATATAGTGCTCTGCCTGGACTTCTCTCTCTTTCTTCCTCACTTTCTTCTTCGCTTCCATTAGCGCTCCGATCATTTCTTTCGCTATCTTCTTCTTTGAAGAATAGTTCAAGAAGATCACTGAATGCAACACCAGCAAGCATACAAACAACTGGAGTGAGAGTAAGCATGAGCCTGACCATTACTCCAGCAAAGTAAACAGCACTTATAGCATACAATATAACTGTAAAAAAAATAGTAATGAATAATATATTTGAACAATTTTAAATAACTGATAATTTTGATTGCTAGATCTTACCAAAAACGCGTTCGTCGTTAATATGTTTAATTAAGTACCAAAGTCCAACAGCGAATGTTGTAACAAGAATGTGCAAGTCAAAGAAAAAGCTAAACCATGTTGTAGGTTGATGCTCAGAAACAGATGCTATTATTGGAATGTGTATTTTTGCATAGCCTGTATCCCATAGTGAATAAAATCTTCCACTCCAAGGGGCAACAATACCAGCATAGGTCAAGCAGATTAAAATCAACAAAAGAATACCAGCAGTAATTGCAACTACTCCTCCAAAGTATTTCATCTCAGATTTAGTAAGTACAGTTCTTAAGTACCTGCATTAAACAAAACAAAATGTTATATTGAGATAATTTATACAACAATTTAATGAATATATGTAATTAACATACCTGAGAGTTGCTACAAAGATTAGTAAACCAAAGACACCTCCTGCTGCCATGTGTTCAGATGTTCTTATTGGTTGAAAACCAACAAATGGTATTTGCATACTTAACAAAAGTCCCAAAATATAGAATGTGGTGTAACTTGTAAAAAGACGATTGCTAAATCTATTCATGACCAGCAACACGAAAACATGGAATGGAATTAGATTAATGATAAAAACATAACCACCCCACGCAGATACCATATAGAAGTAGGATAGAGCAGTCATAGAAGCCCAAAATATAGAGCCAGTTTTAACCGATTTAACCCACAGATAATACGTAATTTGTAGCGCGAAAATGGCAATGCCTTCATTATCATAACTTCCAGCTACGGATCTTGAAATGTAACCAGGTACAATCGCAATAAAGCATGCTGCAAATAAACCAGCGCCAGCGCTCCATATTTCTTTTGTTAATAAGTACGTGGAAATGGCGGTAAGGCCACTAAAAACTGGAGCTAAGAATACACAAATGTCTCTTATGTGCACTGGGATATTTAAAGAATGTAATATATAGTGTATGGATCCGGATGTGATCATTAGACCAGGATAAACGGTTCCACCCACGATACGGCCCAATGGGTACCATGCTCTTTCATCAAACCAATTTAAGAAATTATAAAATCCATGTTGCACCATATATGCTGTTGCTCTATAGTTAAACCTACATCAATAAAAAAAGTTGTAGATTAAGATTTTTGCAAATTAATTGTTGTTTCTATATTTATGTTTTAAATGAAACTATTACATTAATAGAAGTTATATCTTTATGTTATCTCTATAGGTAAATATTAAATTGATTTATCAATGACGTGTAAAAATACGTACCAAGGATCGAATTCATGTATGATACTTTCGAAACGTATTACTGCAAATAGTCGAGAAGCGAATCCTGAGATCCAAGCGAGTAGCAAAACAGTAAAAGTAATTAGAGAACTGAGACCGGCGGCGTTCGTCAATGTAGAAGTTTTCAGTTGCTTAGAAGTCGCTTTCTTATCAGGGAACATATCTTTTCTGGTATTTGTCGTGGATGATCTATTTGGCAACATATTTTCTTCGAGTTTGAAAACGTAATAGGAAATATATCCGTTACTTCTTAATAGACATTTGCCATAAACATATTAGCATTTCTTTCCACTCGACACGTTGCAAATCAAGCAGCCCGCAACAAATTACCAAATCACTATATGCCTAGGCTAGGAGGCTAAGACACGTCAAACGCCGGCTACGTGTTAACCATGACTTCCACACCGACAATTTGCACTTGCATAAGAGTATGGCAGCCTAACAGTACGTTCGAATATGTGCTTAAGCACTCGGTACGTTCGATATGAGTACCAAGAAACTGATTGGCTTCGTTTAATAAGCATGAAACCAGAAATAGTGTGCCTACAGATGTAACGTAATATCCGGTCAACGACTGTGATCTACGTCAGGGTTCTCAAACTTCATATTACAGGGGATTCCCTCGATAAAAGAAACTTTTTTTGCTATGACTTCCTGTATGTAGAAGAATTAAATTCTACTTTTTTTTAATATAATTTAGAACTAAAAGTTCATCTACGTAGAGTATATAAGACGTAAATATATATCAAATGGAGCACTACAAGTAAAAATATATTTAAAATATATTTATCACTATGCATGTATTGCAAGTTGTGCAAATTTGAAAGAAATATGAAATCATTATAACTTCTAGAGTTTACCAGAAATTTTTTTTCAAGAAAAATTTGAGAAACACTGCCTCAGAAAACCCCCCAAAATTCCTTAAAATATCTATTATGAAATGCATTTTTCTTTTAATCTATTATATACGTAATATGCTTTCTTTTATTTCTTTTAAAAGCTCGAGAACTCCAGTTTTAAAAGCACTGATCCACTGATCTAAGTGAGCAGCAGAACAGTAAAAGTAATTAGAGAATTGTGACCACTGATGTGAGACCGGCGGCGTCAGGCGGCGTTTATCAACGTGCATATATAGAAGTTTTCAGTTGCAGAATAGTCTCACATAATGTGACCGAACCGTAGCATATGAGGCCTTTTTTCCTATAGATATTCGTCCAGTCGTGTTTATAAGTTAGAAGAGAATCTAAACTAACGAAAAATGACAGCTGAAACTGTAGAAATTGATACGTTAACATTAAATGGAACGACAGATGAGGATGTTGTAACACCCTGGGACGTTACGACCCAAAACGAGACTGGAATTGATTATGACAAGTTAATCAGTGAGTTTCCCGAAAATATTATATTATTAAACAGCTTTGAGGATCAAAAATATTTGCAGTATATTAATGGATATATCCATTACTTTATTGCATTGATTTCATATAGGTTATACGTTCGTAATGATGTTTCTTGAAAGAAGCAGAAGTAAAACTTAAACAAATTTCTTTTTATTATCTTAGAAAAATTTGGCTGTTCAAAAATTGACGAAGAACTATTGGCTAGATTCGAGAAAATCACTGGCCAGAAACCTCATCATTTCCTTAGAAGGGGGATATTCTTTTCTCATCGAGATATGCACACAATTTTAAACCTATATGAACAAGGAAAACCTTTTTACCTTTACACGGGTAGAGGACCCAGTTCAGATTCTATGCATTTGGGACATCTTATACCATTCCTGTTTTGCAAATGGTTGCAAGATGTATTTCATGTTCCATTAATTATACAATTAACCGATGATGAAAAAGCGATATGGAAGAACATAAAAATAGAAGATGCAATCAAACTGGCCTATAATAATGCAAAGGACATTATTGCCCTTGGTTTTAAACCAGAGAATACTTTCATTTTCTCTAATTTAGAACATATTGGAAATAATCCAGCATTTTACCAAAATATGATTAGGATACAGAAATGTGTTACATTTAATCAAGTGAAGGGTATATTTGGATTTGGAGACAGCGATCCTGTTGGAAAAATTGCATTTCCACCTACTCAAGCAGCACCAGCAATATCTGGAACTTTTCCTTTTATTTTTAAAAATACAAAAGTTCATTGTTTGATTCCATGTGCAATCGATCAAGATCCTTATTTTCGAATGACAAGAGATATTGCACCTAGGATTGGATTTCCAAAACCAGCTTTGATGCATTCTATATTTTTCCCAGCTCTACAAGGCTCTAAAACAAAAATGTCTGCTAGCAATGATAATACTGCAATATTCTTGACAGACACTGCTAAACAAATAAAAAATAAAGTTTACAAACATGCATTCTCTGGAGGACAGACAACTATTGAAGAACATAGGCAACTTGGAGGGAATTGTGAAATTGATATATCATATCAATGGTTACGATTCTTCCTAGAGGATGATACAAAATTAGAACAACTTAGAAAAGTAAGTTGTAATTTTTTTTTAATTATACAATGATATTTATAAATGAACATGGATAACATCTGTAAACATGATAAATTATAAATTTTCAGGGTTATACCAGCGGAGAAATTTTAACAGGAGAACTTAAAAAAGAATTGGTTAATGTTCTGCAACCTTTGATTGCTGCACATCAAGCAATTAGAAGTAAACTAACAGATGACACAGTCAGAGAATACATGGTTCCTAGGGATCTTGGTTTTGTAACAAACATAAAATAGCTGCACAAAAATGACGCTTTATGTACATAAAGCACACTTCCACAAAAATTCCCTTTCCATAAATTTATTTAATGTTATTTATTCTAGAAATATAAAATAATTGCCTCATCAAAAAATTTATTTTGAAAATGTCAATGGTAATAGATTAAACTGCTTTTTGAAAAATACGTGTCTTATATTTATGTATACAGGGTGTCCCAAAAATGTTGGAGGTCCTTGAAAAGGGTGGTTCGGGAGGTGATTTGAAACAACTTTTTCCTTTGCAAAAATGTCGGATGGGGTTTCGTTAAGTAGATATTAATAAAAATACCCGACCAATCACAGTGCGCGGATACCGTTGGAGCGGCCGCGGTAGCGAAGGCTACGGGCTGAGCGGTCGCGTCAATATCCTTCGATGCACGTTGAGTCACTTGTTCGGGTACGAGAGCGGCTACCTAGCGCGTAGTCATCGCTATCGCGGTCGCTCCAACGGTATCTACGCGCTCTGATTGGTCAGTGTTTTCCGTTAATATCTCCTCAACGAAGCCTCGGACAACAATTTCCCTAAGGAAAAAGTTGTTTCAAATCACCCCTCGAACCACCCTTTTCAAGGACCTCCAACATTTTTGGGACACCCTGTATACAATCCCTGTTGTTTATACATAAATAAGGGTATGACGTATTTTTCATTTTACATTTTTAAAGCAAGTTATTTTTCCATAAAAATAAACCCTGTATTTTTATGAAAACTGGTTAAACCAGTTTGGTACTTAATTAAGCTTTACAGTATTTAAAATGTAATTTTATTAATTTAAGAAAAATGTATTAAAAACGTTAACTTTATCAAAAATAAGATAATTATAAAAACAAAAATAAAATATTTGTTATCTTATCCTTTAATTGTATCATTTCTTTGCGTAATAACATAGGAGATTAAAGCACTGTTATTACCCACACATCTTATCGTTATATTAGGTTAAATTACGTGTGTGCATTTTATACAAATGGCAATTAAAATATGTTTTCCTAACAATTATAGAACTAAAATGAGTCTAACTGGATAATCTGCACGTGAATCATGATTACATGCCCCTCTCCAGCAATTGTCGAAGTACTTACAAACATATTGATATAACGTATACACTTATATACTATGTATATCTGTGTACACATACAATTATATGTACATAATGTCCTCCATGTTTATATTCGAAATATATATATATTTACGTATTATCTATATTTTACACATTAAAGAAAAAGATAAATTTAGTAATTAAACTTAATTATCTGACAAAAAATTTTATTTGATCGCTGCATAATAAGGTTATTTCGTAAACAGATAAAAAAGTTCATAATCTCTAGTCCTTTAAAATTTTCATCGACTATTATTTCGAATATGTAACAAATTACATAGGATTTCATTTAACAAATATCGTAATTATTTTGAAAGATACGTTGTAACTTACAAGCTTTACTCGAAATTTTAATAACATTCTTCCAATCTTGCCTAAACGATAACGTGTTTGAAACATTGTTAGTTTAAGAAATATTTCTTAAATATTGAAAACAGCAGACATAGAAGTATTGTCATAACGTTTAAGCAGCATTTTTTTTTGTTAATAATTCATTATTGCGCGGCAATGTTTCTGTAATATTTGCAGCAATATTAAACGGTGTATGGGCAGTCATCGAAATTTCGAAATTCAAATTGAATTTAACGAGCATAACAGTACCGATAAACGTAGTAATCAGTGACAGTAGAATTTATCATCAACAAGAACTTTCTGTTTTTGTTTATATGCGTCTTGGCGAGAGTTAATTCCAGTATCGCGCGTGAGTTAATTTTACTTCAGAATCCTATATGATTGCCCAGGCTTGAGCGGAAATCGTGGGCTTTCGATTGGCGGTTCATGACGCCACGAGGCAATGCTATTAATAACCAACGCATGCGCAGAAAATCGCCTAGTGTATATCCGCCATTCATGCAAGTCGATTTTGTTGGTTCTAGTTCTGTGTGTTGAGCCTAGCAAAGGGAACATGGTGATAGTGATATGAAACAAGTCTATTAGCAATACCACGCTCTACACATATATACTTTTTCCGAAGTAACGATGATATTTGGTCACGATCTCCCTACGTAAGTTTCGCGAACATGCAGATCGAGGTATAAACTATTTTAGTCGCAAAATTTGGCACTGCCAAATAGAGTTTCACGTTAGAATCTAATATAGCTTACTTTTCCCCCATATTCTATTTAATTTGCAACATCCACGAATTTACTGTTGTAATTGTAGAGTAAGCGTAATTGTATGTTCGATTATTTCCATTTACGCGAACGTTATCGTATCACGTTCAAAATGTTACCATTTCCGAGATAATCTTTGCACGTTACGTTCGGCATTTAGAGCGATGTTATGTTCTAATTGTCTTTTTCTCCCCGCTTAAAACCAAAATTATAACAGCAACAGAAAACAGTCTCACGATAAGATCGGTGCACGCGTAAGCCAATTATCGTAAAGTAAATTTTAAGCAATGTCGTAATATGTACTTTAAACGTGGTATTGTTCCATTTACAATTTATATCCGTATCGCTAGAGAACGCTAGAAACGGACGATACTTTTATGACATATATTATATTATGTTTAATCTTCGTCGTGTACAAAGAGTGAAGGTTTTTCTATTGTTTTTTTGTCCTTGTAATTTTAGGTAAAACTTAAGAAAGTGTTATACGAATGATCAGCTAAAAGATGCTGGTCAAATAATACTTAAGGAAACGAATTAATCAAGCTGACGCAGCAAGAATTTACTAAATAGTATGGGGGCATTGTTGGATACTCCAAAAACAGATAAATACAATGAACATGGCTCTGGCAACGGACTGTGCTACGGTGTTGCCAGCATGCAAGGTTGGAGAATGGAAATGGAAGATGCTCACAGAGCGATAACCGGCTTAAAAGGTGGTCTCTCGGATTGGAGTTATTTTGCAGTATTCGATGGCCATGCTGGTGCATTAGTATCTGAGCATAGTGCAGAACACTTACTAGAGTGTATAATGCAAACAGAAGAATTTAAAGCAGATGATGTTATCACAGGGATTCATTCTGGTTTCCTTCGACTAGACGATGAAATGAGAGGCTTGCCAGAAATGAGCTCTGGCACAGAAAAATCTGGTTCTACAGCAGTTTGTGCATTTGTATCTCCCAGAAATATATATATTGCCAATTGTGGTGATTCTCGAGCTGTACTTTGTCGAGCGGGAGGTCCAGTTTTCTCAACACGAGATCACAAACCTGTCTTACCAGCAGAGAGAGAAAGAATTCAAAATGCTGGTGGTAGTGTAATGATCCAGAGAGTTAACGGAGCTTTAGCTGTTTCTCGCGCACTGGGAGATTACGAGTACAAAACATTAAAAGATCGAGGTCCCTGTGAACAGTTAGTGTCACCAGAACCAGAAATATTTATGCGAGATAGAGACGATGAACACGATGAATTTCTAGTTTTAGCGTGTGATGGTATTTGGGATGTAATGAACAACGAAGAACTATGTGATTTTATACATTCAAGGCTGCTGCTTACAGATGACTTAGAAGCAGTTACAAACCAGGTTATAGACACCTGTCTTTATAAGGTAATGATATCTAAAGCTTTATACATATACATTTTACAAAGAACTTTCTGCTACTGTTACCAATAGTGTATTAATTTAAATATTTTAGTAATTTTTTACAATAGTGCTGATCGCATTGATTTCAATAGTCTCCTAATGTGTTGGAGGGAGTAAGTCACTGATAAAACAAACCCAAATGTAACACTCACTTTATATTGGGCTATTGCATGGTAATGGTACTTAAGATACTAAAGTTATTGATGTATGCTTGATGATTCAGTATTTGTTTAACAATGAGAAAATTATGTTTTATTCCAAACTATGCTATTTTGAGAATGTTGAAATCAGTAAGATCTGTACTATCATAAGTAATTACTAAGGGTTCAATATTGATTAAATTTGTATAAAATAAAAACATGTAATATTTATACTTTTCAACCTTTCTATTTATTTATTGATGCTTGATTTATAACCTTAGTTTTAAATCTGTTCTATTCAATGTGTAGTGTAAGGACGAATGCACTTCTTATTATGGCCCAAATCTTTCGGCAATTACCATAAAGATAATATACATTATTACATTCTAAGCTTTAGATAACATTCTATTTTTATCTATTACCTCATGATTTTATCCTTTATGTCACTAATTTTGTTTACATCTTTACTATGTACTTGTTGTGAATATATAATCACTGATATCTGATTCCATATCAATGAAGTACTTTTATATGCATTATGATCCCTTTGTACTCAAAAATGTTTTTTAATGTGAACAATTGGCAACTTTTGCCAAATTTGAAAAAAGTTTTAGCTGAATTCTGTATCTTTTATATTTAATAGGAATATGACTTGTTTGTTGTAGGGTAGCAGAGATAACATGAGTATAGTTTTGGTAACATTTCCTGCTGCTCCGAAGCCAAGTCCAGAAGCACAGAAAAAGGAAGTTGAGCTGGAAATGGCCATTGAAAGGAGAATTAAAGGTTCACTAACATTTTCATATTCACATCAATTATATTCTCTCTGTTGTTGCATTAATACGAGATCACAGTACCACACGCGTTCTTGACATTCTGACAACTCTTAAATAGAGCGCCACATATAATCATTCAGAAATGAAATTTTAGTACAATCAAATACAATCCTCATAGTGGCATACCACAAGTACAAAAAATCTAGATCTGTATTCCTTATAAATTAGTAAAGAAACAGTTATATTCCTTTTTATTTATAACTATTAAACTATATTATTTCATGTACAAAATGTACAAATCCAAAATGAATGTATAGTTCTAACATACAGCCAAATTCTTATGCAAATATTACTATATGACTGAGTATACATTATTGAAATTTTTATCTTACCAACATTTTAGTACTGTCTACAATATAATAACATCTTACTTAATTCAAACATTTCTCACCTATTATTTAAACTTTATCACATTATGTAAGTACATAATGGCAAATATTTCACTAATGTTTATTGTTTACAAATCAATTTAAATAACTACTTAATAGTGCATTTTAAAAGACAAAAATTGTTCAAATCTTGATACATGTTGAGTAAGTGCCACGTGCTTTTCCTATCTTATAAATACTTCCTAGAAGATACATGTATATATGTTTCTATCAAGAAACGTCGAAAGTTGAAACTTTTATTCTTGTTCAATGAATGTATTTTCCTACTATATAACGTGTATATTTAAACTACCTATAATGCTACTTTATGTTAATTTTTTTTTAATTCATAATAATTGATTGTAAATTTGACAGATAAATTCTTACACAAAAGTGCAATGCATACAAATAATTATATAAATTGCGTGTAATATTACCGAAATAACAGGTAAATTCCAATTTTTTATATTTTACTTTGTGATGAATCATATTTGTGCAATATAAAAATTCTTTACATATAATACGTAATCGTATCCTCCAATCATAAAATATTCAAGTAAAATATTGAAATTTATTTTTATAGTATCTTTTGCAACTATAACCTCCAATAATCCTATGACTCACCATACACATTCATACATACTTGTTTCATTCACCTATAATCTTATCACTTGTATACTGTGTTATTGTTTAGATATAATTAAAATTTTCATACTTCACAGATACTTTCCATCTGATATAGATTTTAATTTTCTTAGTATTCAATTATTGACTCATACAAATGTATCTTATATTTCTATCAGTTTTAAAATAATAATAATATACGTAAAAGTACAAAGCCAAAAATTTGTTAAGATTATATGAAAAATTGTATAGAACAATTTAGTGGAGTGTTCAATGTATTTAAAATACTTGTAAATCTGAAGAATATTTAATACGACTTCTGTTTTAACATTTATTAAAGTATTCTTAATGCACCTGTTATGTACATTTTTTGAGTATTATACCAACAAAATATGCTATTGGAATAGATATTATATTAGAGTAGCAATAACTGTGTCACTAATTTAAGCTGTTAGAGAGATAGAAATTTATAAATATATTAATGGTTATTTATATTTAATGTTAGTTTTCCTTGCTGTCAAAGTGTATTAATTGTTCTTTCTTTAATTAAACTCTTTTAACACCTAGAATTATTGTTACTTAAAAATGCATTCCACCCTTGGAGTTGATATTTTTAGAAAGATTCTTGTAAGTAAAATTTTTGTTAAAAAGTTGTTTGTTCCTCTTTCTCAAACACTATTAAGTGGTCTTACAGGTAGGTAAACATTTTCTTATGAAAATATACAAATATTTTACCTACTACATTCTGTTTCTTTCTGTAATGACACATTTCTTATGGAGGAACATTGCAACAAATATATCACTTTCTAAATATATGCATTCCATAATAGTATAGTACAATTCCAGAGGTGGATAAGTTTAAAAAGAAGTTACAAATATATTCGAAAATAAGCATAGACAAAGATGTATCTACTTAAGACCGGATTTCATTTTCAGGTTTTCCATAAGAAATGTACTAAAGCACCAACTATTCCAGTCCTAAGTAGATGCATGTATTTGTAGTCATTCTGTTATGTTTCATTCTTGATTTATTACTAATATGTTACAAAACTCTAAATATATGAGCAAATTGCTTGTAAACAAAAAAATGGAGTTTTATGTTTTATAAAAATAGAATTTTTGGTCTTACACGATAGTAGAAGTAATAAATATTACAAAACCTATTTGATATGTTAAATAATATTAATAAAATATTTGCAAACAGTATTTATTATAATATTTTATATACAGCACAAATATGATAGTACACGCACAATGCACTTAATAACAATAGAAGATTTGTATAAATAATTTGATTGTATATATACATACATACATACGTGTGTATATATATACACACATTTTGTTATTAGTTAAATACAATGTGCTTGACACGACCACGTCCACACTGTATTATTGGTATATTATTATCTTAAATTAACATTGTAACTGATTCATAAATCATTATTGTTTTTATTATATTTTTAGAAATAGTCGCTGAGCGAGAGGACGAAGATGAATTCGACTTTTTGAAGCTACTACAAATTCTTGCGGACCAACAGTTTCCTAATTTGCCTCCTGGTGGTGGTCTTCCGGCTAAGTAAGTTCATTAAATTTTACCTTAAAGAAAACGCTGGACATATTTTTCTTTTAGTTAATTAAATTATATTAAGGTTAGTATCTGTAAAATTTAATACAGTCAGTCTGGTCTATTGTCATAATTGGCATAGTTCCAGAAATTAAATTCCTTCTCTAAGATTTGTTTTTTCAAAATTGGATATTTCTATTTATGAAAATTAAAAATATTTATGCTCTTAAATAACGAATCACGTATTTGCTTCATTTCAGGCAACCTTTCATTGAACAAGTGTTTCGAGAAGTATGTCCCAGCCGAGCGGATAGTGTAAGTCTTGGATACGATTCCACTTCGATATAACTAACCCTTGATCTTTTTCTATACTGCATCAAGTGTACAACTATAATCATTAGACATGTTCCATAATCATATAACGATGCAGATGCTATCAGAAATATCTTTATTTTAATGATCCCTCCCGGTGTAAAAAGATTCGTTTTAAAAATGTAAGAAAAGTACACTGGTATATTATGAACTGAGTCTTATCTAAAATAAATCTGCCATTAAATGTGCAGATCATAAATTCTGGCAGTACGTTATTGTTGGCAAAAATAAATTAGAGTTTAAAAAATACATTTAAAGATCGTGAAATATTATACATACACCCGTCAGAAAAAAATATGTACATGGTTCGTTTTCCAAATTTCTAGCTTATTTCATGTGTTTAATAATGATACAAAATATTTATTTTACTTTGGGGATTATTTAAAAAAAAAATAACATTTATTGAAAACTCTTGAAAAACAGAATTATTAGATGAAAGCAAGTTACAGGAAAGATGTTTTTAAAATTTTATAGTGACCACTTTCATAACACTTTATTATTATTATTATTATTATTATTATTATTATTATTACGAAGCATTCATTTTTGTTATCAGTTAATACGTTTAGTTTCTGTACAAGTAACATACAAATAATTAGAGATATATGTAGGTAAAGAAAATCTATGTTTTTTTTTATGTTTTCTTTTCCCAGAAGGATATTATGAACCAGATAAGTTGAAAAATATTGATATTCTACAACATTTAGATATTGAGAACTATTTCTCGATATATTTCATTGCATAATTAAAAGAATGCAAAATAAACTCATAATACATCCTGCAGCTAGTTCCAATTACTATTGGCATTGGTGGTTTTCATAATTATCACTATCTATTGTTGGATTTTATAAATTCTTCATTCAAGGAGTGAAAAATGTTTATATTACAGTTATTATAAGCAGAGGATTTGGAGGTATTCTACTGAGGACAAGTGCAGATCTATATTATATTCTATGAAAAACTAGATGGTGTGAGAAATTGATTCAAATTGTTTATACATTATAATAAATTGTATATTGAAAAGTGTTAAAAAAATATTTATTTTAATATATCTTGAAATGATTAAATTATATATTCGCCCTTTCATTTTTATCAAACTTTCAAAAAGGAAACATAAATATATTTTTCAATGTGATAATTTACTAATCAAAAAAATTCTGTTTTTTATAAGTCACTTCACAGATCTAGATTTTCATTAAAATTATACTTGGTAGAATATTAATGTCATATCCTCTTGCAATGTTGATAAAAAATGCATAATATTACTATATATGATTATATATTTTTGTAGCTCTAGAGAACTTGCGCTCAGAATAATTACTTCGTAGGTCAGTTTTTCGTGCTCTTCCTTTGTAATAAGTTTGAAGAACAGTTGTGTAACTGTTTGTTCTATATTTTAAAAACCTTCAAGTTCTTTCATACACAAGAAGAGTAGGAAAACTGATCATTTAGTTTTAGAAATACGAATACTGTGTATATATATAAAAGTTGTGTCGAGAAAACTGTGTATCAATATTTTATTTAAATCGTTTTTAAAATCAAGCAGTAGGAATGTAATAAGGAGGCCTTGATTTTAGTTTCTTAAGGTAAAATTGTATTTTACATTAAATTATTTGTATTTCAATTATTGAAATAATTGATTTTGAGGTAAACTTATTTAATTAATAAATGTCATCGAGTTTGAAATTATGTAATTAAATGATAATAGTGTGTACCATTTAAAAAAAAGCCGTTTAAACAATGCTACATAAATTATTGTAACGAAAAGCCATTTAAAGTCGTCAAAACACAGTTTTCAATAATCAGCACATACTATATGTAATCAAGAACAAGTAAGTATTGTATATGTTTGATGAAAATATGATATTGGAATAGCATATTATTAATTTCTGCAAATATAGACTTAGCCAGTTAATGAATCTACATATATATCAGGTAATCATATATTTATCCTTTTATTTTTTTCATGTGACTGATTTTGTACCCTTTCAAAATTTCCTATTTATGTAACATGGAAACTATGTGTCAAGGCCATCCTCGAATATAAAAATCTAGCATACGAATACCAAAGTATATATTACCGTTCCTGGTTACAAAAAAATGTCCTGAAATTAACAGAAGTTAACTATCTATTATCGTTTAAAAGTAATATATTAAAGTAAATATTAAATCTCGTGCATAGAGTTGTCTCCTCTATTTTTACTAATAACGGATTATGGAGTGTATAAAAAATGGTAATATATTTTACCGGTATCCTAAACCATTTACTTTGCGAGTTTTGCTCAGATATAAATTTTCTTGTATACAATTTTGCGTGACTTTAGTTTTCATAAATATCATAGTAAACCTATGTCATAATACTGAAGTATATACAATTTTCTTCACCTAGGAGAAATAACTGAAAATAAGAATTGCAATGTAGTTGTATAATAATTACATCATCATGCCTTGTCTATTAACTATTCATGCTATTAAAATGTGTTTACGATTAAAGTTTCAAATCCACGTGCTACAGATTTATTATAAATGAGATACCTGTGTACTTTCAATTAAGGAGTAAACTATTTTATCTTCATATATGCAATTACAAGTTTACTACCAGTATCTAATTTACATATACAGTTGGGAATATTAGTAATAACAGGAATATTAACGATAATAGTAGCAATGGCCACGGTCATGATAATAAATCCAAAGTGCATTTTTAATATGGGCTACTATTTTCCAGTCATACAATTTTTATACTTATAGTCCTGTTTTTTGTTAACTATAGTATGTAATAAATCCTTTGAATTCCCGATATTTGTAAAACAGTTACGACACACTACAGTTGTTTTACTCACTGTCAAAAGAAAGAAATTTAGTTTACATTTTGTACTTAAAGTAATTCAAGTAGTAATGTTATACAAAATAGGACTATGAGTTAATGTCAAATATATGCATCTATACAATCGAAAAAGTAGTAGTTTCTTTATTTTGTTTTGTACATAGTTTTGTGTATGTTTGTTGAACTTAATTTTACCCTTAAGGTATTTCATGGAATGTGCCTACATTACGATTCCACAATGACATAGAGATATTTCTAATATTTGTTTAAGAAATCAGTATTTTATAAACATTAAACTGCGTGTAAAATGAACAAATGTAAACTTCTTTCAGTGTATCTATCTGACTTGTGTTATTTTTCGGATGACTTTAAATTGTTTTTAGTACGCATCTTTTTATTTATTTATTTATTTTTTTTTTGTATTATTTTTTTTTTTTAAATATTAACGATCTGAATTATACAGAGCTCTAATTAGTTCGCATCTAATTCTTAAATTTCTCGGAATTCAAAGAAAAGAACGATGTCTTAATGTACTAAACTGATTTCTTTAATATCATGGCAAAATCCTTTCATATCTCCTTTTCGTCCTTTAGATCACATATCAAGAATACTGTCCTATCCTGCAGTCCAAGTTGAACTCTGCAACTGCTGATCTCAATAATAACTGTTAGTATTCCAATATACTTACACATACTAAATTGAATATGTTTCATCTATTTTGCAAGATAAGAAAATACAATTGAAGAACTAAAATAAAATGTTTGATTTGCTATTTCGATGTATACATTTGACGATTTCTTAATATATACGAAACAATGTTTGTTTATTTTGAATCCCGTCATTTGCCTATGACCTTGTGTAAATACGTGTGGTTTGCAAGACTTTAATTTTATTATCTTGCAGAATTTATTATAAACCTTCGAATAAATAAAACATTCTCTCTTTTTTAGTTTTTAATACTTGTTTATTCTATATTTATACTTTTTTCGTAGATACGATATAGATTCGAGTACGGTTGTTTATAATTTTATTCATTGCGATTAATTTTTAATAATTTTGCTCTTTTTTTTACAGAAAAATATTGTTTGGAAACTTTATTAATACAAATAGACAATCTTTAAATGACATTGTGAGATGCCTTGTTAATCCAAACAATATTGTCATTTGTACACTACTACTTCTTTGCATTCCATTTTGTTTGTTTTTTTTTTGCATTATAAAATGTAACAACTAATTTTATAATAATAATAGAAGCAACGATTTTTTAAGTCTTTTTTTCTAATGTTTTGAACATCCTGTTGGTACACTATAATTTTCGAAATGCTAATATATCATTTTGATTAATGTATGACATTCCCATAGTATTAAATAAATATTGGATAAGCGGAATTTAATATTATTCAAGTAACTAATACTAATAGATAAGTGTCAAAACATAATAGCTCAGACATAAATTTGTAGATTGCTGAGAAAGATTAAAGAAATGTGCTTTCTATGGTTAGACTTTAAGCTAGACTTAATTATTTTAACGCATATATTATAATATTAAATTAAATAGGAAAAATAAGGTATATTCAAATATAATGCACTACAATATTTATGTCATATTCGTGGCCCTTGGCATATTTTTTAATACTTCAAGATAACCAACTGTATTGATATTTAATGTATCAATAGTGTAAGTATGTAACGCATTTTATATTTTTAATTGATGGCACCTATTGTTATTCTCTATGCTATACATGTCTAGTATTAAATATTTGTTACATATCTTAATGTTAAAATATATTCTTTACTTAGGCTGTAATGAATATCCTAAGGATACAATATTAAACAATCGTTTATTTTTATTTTAGGATTAATAACGACTCTTACATTTTTGTGATGATAATGTAGTACAAATAATATTCTGTCCTTGTGTAGGAATACTAAAATGAACACTGTCTTTTAATAATAAGTGTTTTATTGTAAATTCTATGTGTAGAAATATATGTATGCAAAAAAATTAAAATACTATATGATGATATGCTTACAGAAGTCACAAGCCAGTTAGTGTACACAATATGTATACAATTTGATACATGTGGTATACAATAAACTGGCCGATCCAAAAGTCATGAAAGTGAGATACCGACCAACAAGAACTTCAGAGGAGTGCTACATGAACAGAGACTATATGGAATGGTAAATTGAACGATGTTACAGGCATATTTCATTTCTGATTTAACAACCCTAAAAATCATATTACAGCGTAATATTAAATTTAATAACAAAATTTATTGTACAAAGCATTTTATTTCTAAGCGAGGGTAAAAAATCTGATCAAGTTCTCTATAGCAATATATTATAGATTTTTACTTTGAATATATAGTTAATGTTGTATGTTATTACCCTTCTACTCAATAAATATTTATCAAATATATCTTGTCATGTTCTCACCATTCATATAATTTAAACCTCAACAAGTTTGAATTTGGGAGCATTGCACATGAGACTGTTACAAAAATTGAAATAAACAGGAAAATATTATATCTAAATATTTACAATTGCAATAAGTTATACAATATTTATATATAAAAGATACAAATCAATTGGTAAAAAACAGATTCTAATTTATTCAAGATATCACAATAAAAGTTTGTTTAGATAAAACATAGCCATTTTACATAATATATAAACTGTATATCATTCATTTATATTTACAATTACTTACTGTACTAACTAAAAATATTTCGTATATACTTTCGCAAGTATTATTCAAATTAAATGTTAAGAACTAGGTTTACAGTTCCTACAGCACATTTAAATCTAATGTGCTATTGAATTTCCTTATTGCTATAATTAACGGCAATTGCATCAAAATATACCTATTAAATAATATTTACAAATTTGTGCTAGTTAGCATAGAAATTTTAATTTATATTTAACATCATGTACTATAATTCAATTATTATTCCATAAAATCAATTCGTCCGTACAATATATTTTATAAAACACTATATTTTATTTTTTTTAAACCGGACATATGTATTTAAAACTACCTAATGAAATGTAATTATACATAATTCTACTCGTTCGCATAGGAGATAATTTTATGTTTCATTGTAATCTAAGCTTAACGATTACAAGGAATAATTTGATTCGATAATTTTTTTTTTGTGATGTTTCATATGCAAGAAAAAGAATATTAATCAAATAAAATGTATTACTATACTTATTAGTAAATTGTCATCATAATTATGTTATATTTAACTATTAACGAATACAATATTCATTATCTATTACATGATTATGTGGAATCGAAGATTAACGTTTGTTAAGTGCGGAAATTTAACTAATTTTTTCGTAACATGTGCATTGCAAACAAAGTACGTAATTGATAAAATAACGAACACTTCATTTCTACATATAATTATACAATACACATACGTATCAAACATTTTAAATTATTGCAATATAATTAAATGAAATGTGTTTAGGAAAATTCTATTTTCTGTAGAAATTATATATCACTTTTTAAAAATAATTATTTTATCGTGCAAATACATTATATCAATGCATTCGTGCTGTAATAGTAATATATATATGTATGTACTATCTTTTTATTTCTTATTGTATCTACATAACGACTTTAACAACGTTTTAAATACAAAATTCTTTTGATGCCATACATGTTATTCTTAATTTTATTTAAATATGATCGAAAGTGATTAACATAATACAACCTTCCTTATGTTCATGTTGTATATTGTCAGGTATGAAGTGTTTACCATGTCTTATTTCTATAGTATACGATCAAAAATATACACGAAACATGGTACGGTCATGCCTACACAAGAATAATGACATTTGTAGATACGTAAGAAATATTGCAACGCTCGTGAAATACATTAAGATAAGTAGTCTTTAAGTAGCAAGTTTATTACTTGACTTATTTGATTGCACATTTTGTGGGGAAACAAAGTGATATGAAATTTGGAACGTTATGTAAAAACGTTTAGTTTATTTATAAGTTTATGTAAACAAACAAATATTACCATTTTCGATCTCAAGGTTTGGATTCTGTTCATAACTCATAAAGGTTATCTAAAATAACCTTAAATATTATATAAGAAAATAGTGAATATCTTATTTTAATTTCGAATAAATGGGGTATCGTAAAAACTTTACAAGATCAATTCGTATTATCTACAAGTTTCAAAAAATAGGTCAAGGTATTACAAACTAATGTTTTTATAATCCCTTATTTCCTTAAAATTAAAATAATAGATTATTAATTATTCTCTTAGACATTATTAAATGTTATTCTATATAATATTTATGAGTTATCAAGAGAACTCAAACATAGGCATCGAATACGTTGATAATTAATTGTTTGTACAGACCATTAAACAGGCTAAATTTTTAGATTAACAATTATGAGTTCTATAAAAGATGTTGATAACTTTGAAGTACTTGGACAACGCGTTGCAATGGTAGCGATGACACCTTTGACGCAATGCATTTTGTATGTACGCTACAGATACATAATCATACGAAGTGCGGCAATCGTAAAAAAGGCAGTCATTTCAAACTCATGTATATATGTATCTTGTTAATGAATTATATTCACAGGTAAATAATGAAAATGTAGCGTATTATATTGTACATTGAAAAATTTGTACCAAAGAATTATGATCTGTATCTCTATCACGAGAGTGTATTCAGTGTTTGGACTTATATTACAAATAACAACACAAATCAATATATTACATAAATGATTGAAAATAAACTAATTATCAGATCTCATGAAACCTTCCATAGCTGAATTGAACTATTTTATGTGTCATACACAAATCAATGAATTCATACATATATTTACAGTACATTAACACCCACCTCCCTAGACACAATATTTTGAATGTTTTAAAGCATCGTCAATGTTTGTGTCTTTCGGTACATATGTTTTTACATATGTAATTACAGTTTGTATAAAAAGAAGTTTGCTAGTTGAATGGTACAGTTTATTTGTTAGTCGTCCATCCACGCCAAATGGAGGCTATGCTTGCCGCAGCACTTGTTACTAAACCACCAGCAACACTCTGATTCACTTGCATACTAGAGGATTGTTGACTAATCATTGCACCAGGGATGGGAACTGCCATTTCAGGACAAGCAACATTCGGTACCTATAACAATAACAAAATCGTATGAAATATATCTTCAAGGATTATCAAATACCATCTTGTTTTTTAACGAGAAAAGAATACTCACAGCTTCCCATTCCCAATTAAAAGCATCTTCCTCTTCGTCGGAAGCAGAATCGTCGCTATTTTCTAAATCTGGAACTAATTGACTGTGCAGTTGTGCTACAATATTTGAATCAACTTCCATTGGACCAATTCTATATTTTAATATACAAACAATTATACAAACAATGATCGTTTATCAACATCGATTAAGTACAATTAAAACTCACCTCCCAAGATCACTGATTTCAGTATTGAGCAAGTGCATTAGATTTTGTAAAGTATGCATTGGATGTAAAACTGTGACATTAGTATTTTGCGTAAAACATAAATGTAACACATTGTTATTGAGCCTTGCTACTTTTCTTGCGAATTTTTGATCCGACATCTCATTTCCACAAAATTCACTGAAAATTGTTATTTATAGAAGGGAGGAATGAGTGATAGAGTAAAATGCAAGAAGTTACATAAAATACAAAAAATAAAATAAAATTTTCAACGGTAATCTTTTCATTTATTTATAAGTTAACAAATAAGGAGACTAACGTTACAAATCTTCTATAATTAATGCGAAAATTTTCAAATAAAAAATTAAATATTTGTCACATACCCATAAGCGAGTTTATATGGTAGTCTTACATTAACATAATAGGCAATAATATTAACCAATTGTGTAGCATAAGTTAAAGCAGCACTGATATTGTATGCTGGATTGTGGATTGCATTTTCTTTATTTGCACCTGGCACTCCATCTTTGTTTGCTGCCACTATAAAAATAAATTAACATTTATAAAACCATCCCACAATACAATGTAAATTGAAAAACATAGTGTAATATGTGTACCCCATAGAGAATAAGCCCTATAATCACCAGTTCCTGGCAATGTAGGAGCAACTATACGGTGCTGAATTTCTAAAGCATTTTCTGTATCATTAATCCATCTGCCTCTAACATATGATGTTCCAGATGCATCTGCCAATGCACAAGTTACAATATCTGAACTAGTGTCTTCCTCACTGCTACATAAACTAAAAACAATTTATATTTTGTGAACTGTTCAACTTTGATTAATATTTATAATAGTTTTTATAATTTTTTTAATATGTAAATTATATAGATTGATTACCTTCTGTTAGGTTGAACTTTAGATAAAGGAAAGATATATTGAATCAATTGTTTTGCAGCAGTTCTGATGATTTTTTTCAATTGTTGTCTTTTTCTATCTACTGCCTCTTTTTGTTTTTCTTGTTTCGCTCTCAAACCAGTGACATATCTATGTAACTTTTCTACCCTTTCTTCATGTCTAGGTAATCTAAGTGCTAACTGAGAGTTTACATCTTTGAGAATATTCAAACGTTGATTACCTGTGCATTTTTAAAACTCTGTCAATATAACAATTTCTTAAATATTACGTGATTATATTCAGAGCTAGATATACCTCTGCTTATACTTTGTCTACTTTCATTTACCAACGATTGGAGCAACCTCACTCTTTCTTTACAAGTATTTATATCACATATCTGCAAACACCAAGAATTATAAATATGCTGACAATATATAAATATCTTTCTCAGTGAAATGACAGTATTTAAGAATCGCTACAAGATACCAGTTTATCCCGTTGTTTGTGCTTTTCAAGAGCTTTCACGCATTTTTCTTCCAATTGAGCTCTAGCAGCTTTCAGCCGTAAAAGTCGCAATTGTTTATCTGCAAATCTGTCCACAAATTGATACATGATAAAATACGATTTTCCAGTGTTAACGATTAATTCCGTATTAAATTATTATTATTTCATCGATGCACTACCGAACAGAAATTGGAGCGGTGTTATTTCGATAATAAATTATTTATTAAACATGAACGAATGGAGAAATCAACTTAGCACCCGACGTTTAAGACGAATACTCGAAAAACGCGTAATGCCAAACAGGGATTTCAACATATGCGAACATATGAAAACGAAAAATAGCCAAGATATATTTACCGTTCGGAATAAACAGAAGTTGAATGAATAAAATCACCATTTTGAATACACTGTCGACAGTAAAAAATTCGACGGCTATTATGGCACAGTGGACACTTTAATAAATTCACGCTTAAACGAGTCGAGACGTCTTCCAGCTCTGATGAAAGCTGAAAATCTGCAGGTGCTGTACAAGATCCATCAGAACTGCTTGTCGCCATAACCAAGAACAAGAACAATGGGCCTTCGTCTGTCTGTTGTCACTCATCAGCTGATCTGATATTTTATTTACTTGCATTCTCCCGCCACTCCGTGCACGATACCGTTTTTATCGCGTATCCTCACTTTCATATTTATTTGTGGCAGCACGCGAGCAACCCAGTCTCACACAAAATTTCCATCTAATTCGACGAGTAATCGTTGAATTATGTAAAAAACAAACTTAAATATCGTTTTATGTATCTCATGGCTGCACCGTGGCAGCAATCGTCTTGGAAAACCCCCGTTCCTCCACCGAGATAAGGGAAGGGACAATCATTGATATTATACATACAAGTTTCGAAAAATATTTGTAAATACGCAGAGGGTAATAGTTAATAGTACGTATACATATCGATCTGTATAATACTGCAATTTCAAAAAAGTATTTTAAACAACATATGTAGGTCGACTTGCTGGGAATAGTCTAGACAGGTCCAAATCGTTTCTCATTGTACAGCTGGTCTTTTGCATTGTGTTTTTCTTATTGTAATATAATAAAACTGTAAAATATAGAATTCATTTGAACTTTTGTATTGGTTATCAATACGAAAATGTTTGAAATTTAATACAACTTCAGACCGAGTATGTAGAAACTTGCAGTGGTGTTTACTGATAAAATAGATATGTAAACAAGATGTTTATTAACGTAGCGCTATCCAGCGCTATCTACCAAGTGCTAGCCAACTAAAAATGTGGATTCTGATTTCATAAATTACAGAAAACAATTTAAAATGATTTATCGACAATATTTCGATTAATTAAGAGGAAGGTCAATTTTAATGCATTCTAAATGTTATGATAGTAGTTCTTTTGGAAGCATTAGGAACGTTTTGTATGTACAATAATTATAAGGTTATTCATAATTGATTACATTGACATGTAGGTTAAGTTAAGGATGCATCATCATAGAACATCTATAAATATAAAAAAATATTTATATTTTGAATGAATATATTTTTAGGTGTTTATCTACTATTTCCTTATAACATAATAAGCAAAAGAAATAATTAAAAACAATGACGTCTATAATAAAACTTCATGCTGTTTCTGGGGCTATGGACGAATCTCCTCCTTGTTATATATTGCAAGTTGATGAATTGAGGATATTGCTTGATTGTGGATGGGATGAAAATTTTGATCAGGAATTTATAAAAGAACTGAAGCGGTAAATGTACATTATGTATATTTTTAATAGTCTTCTAAAACATTATTAAGATAGTGAGATCTCAGAAAGTCAAAGTTAATGAGAAATAAAATTATTAAAATAGATTATATCAGAAAACTAGTGTTGTACAGCTTCTGCAATTGAATGAAGTTTCTATGAATAAAGGTTTTCAATAATGTATTTTTTTTAAACTATGCAGGCATGTCCATCAAATAGATGCTGTGTTGTTGTCGTATCCAGACCCATTGCATTTGGGTGCATTACCATATTTAGTTGGGAAGTGTGGTTTAAATTGCCCTATATATGCTACAATTCCTGTGTACAAAATGGGGCAAATGTTTATGTATGATATGTATCAGGTACACTCAATAAAAACAAAAACCTTAATTATTTTTTAGCCTTAGTCGTATCACAGGCAATAATTCATTTATATTTTTGATTACAGTCACGTCATAATATGGAAGATTTTGATCTGTTTACTCTCGACGACGTTGACGCGGCATTTGACAAAATTGTTCAATTAAAATATAATCAAAGCATATCCATGAAAGGAAAGGGATATGGAGTTACTTTAACACCACTACCAGCTGGCCACATGATTGGAGGTACTATTTGGAAAATTGTGAAAGTCGGTGAAGAGGACATAATATATGCTGTTGATTTTAATCACAAGAAAGAACGGCATTTGAACGGTTGTGAGTTAGAACGATTGCAAAGACCATCATTATTAATAACTGATGCTTTTAATGCTACATACCAGCAAGCTAGACGCAGAACTAGAGATGAAAAATTAATGAGTACGTGAATTGAAATTAAACTTATTTTGTAACAGTCCATTGATTGTATTTCACAACATTTTGTATTTGCTAATATTTTACAGCCAATATTTTACAAACATTGCGCGGTGGTGGCAATGTTTTGGTTAGCGTAGATACAGCTGGTCGTGTATTAGAGTTAGCACACATGTTAGATCAACTCTGGC
This sequence comes from Hylaeus anthracinus, assembly GCF_026225885.1. Classification (NCBI taxonomy): domain Eukaryota; kingdom Metazoa; phylum Arthropoda; class Insecta; order Hymenoptera; family Colletidae; genus Hylaeus; species Hylaeus anthracinus. The sequence goes on from NW_026535284.1 coordinate 10,160,628, forward strand.
GCAATAAAGAATCTGGTTTACTTGCATATTCGTTAGCCCTTTTAAATAACGTTAGTTACAATGTTGTGGAATTCGCCAAATCGCAGATCGAATGGATGAGCGACAAATTAATGAGAAGTTTCGAAGGAGCTAGAAATAATCCATTTCAATTTAAACATTTACAACTGTGTCACAGTATGGCAGAACTGAATCTAGTGCCTAGTCCAAAGGTCAGAACCATGATCAAATTGATAATTTACGAATGTAATTGAAATTGAATTCACGAATATGAATATTTTAGGTTGTACTCGCGAGTACTCCAGATATGGAATGTGGCTTCTCGAGGGAATTGTTCCTTCAATGGAGCGGCAATTCTCAAAACAGTATTATTATAACTAGTAGAACTTCACCGGGAACACTTGCGAGAGATTTAGTAGAAAAAGGAGGCAACAGAAACATTACATTGGAAGTAAGAAGGAGAATTAAATTAGAAGGGATGGAGCTGGAAGAATATCAAAGAAAAGAAAAATTGAAGCAAGAGCAGTTAAAACAAGAGCAAATGTATGCAAATTCAGAATATTTTATCACAAAAGTTGTATTTATGAAATATTTTTTATACGTTGAGTGACGTTTATTTATTAGGGAAACTGCTGATGTAAGCTCCGAATCTGAAGATGAAATAGAAGTGGGAGGCGGGAGAGGCAAACACGATTTGTTAGTGAAGCAGGAGAGTAAACCAGGTTTCTTTAAGCAAAGTAAAAAACAACATCCAATGTTCCCATTCGTAGAAGAAAAAATTAAACTGGACGAGTATGGAGAAATCATAAGGTAATATTCGTAGTAATTAACATTTTTGTAGTACCAAAAAGGATTTGTGGCGGTACCTATATATAATTATTTTGTTTATTACAGACCCGAAGATTATAAAATAGCAGAAACTATACCTGAGGTAGATGATAATAAGGAAAATCTAGAAACAAAACACGAAGATGCTGCACATCATCCGGAGGTACCTACTGACATTCCCACCAAATGCGTTCAAGTTACGCGTACAATGACAGTTAATGCATCTGTCACATACATAGACTTTGAAGGCAGATCAGATGGAGAATCGCTACAAAAGATCCTAGCACAGTTAAGGCCCCGAAGAGTTGTATTAGTCAGAGGATCACCTAAAGATACAGAAATCCTGGCTCAACAAGCGCAAAGTGCTGGCGCACGAGTGTTCATTCCAGGTAGAGGAGAAACACTAGATGCTACAACAGAAACGCATATATACCAGGTAATGTAATTTATATACGATTTTATATAAATGTGAAGTATAATTTTATTTCATTTATACGTGTCGCAATTACTAATTCGATAATGCTTAGGTTCGTTTGACCGATGCTCTCGTTAGTGGTTTGAATTTTTCAAAGGGAAAAGGTGATTCCGAAGTAGCGTGGATCGATGCAATGATAACAGCACGCGATCAGATGTGCCGAGATGTTGTTACAGATACGCAACAAGATGATGTAATAGACCAAAGCGATAAAATACTTACTTTGGAACCATTACCATTAAACGAGGTATGCGCTTGTATGGAAAAATGTGAACGTTCTTCAGAATATTAATGTATTTATTGTTCACTAGGTTCCTGGTCATCAAACAACATTCGTAAATGAATTAAAATTGTCCGATTTTAAACAGATTCTAAATAAGAGTAATATCCCCTCTGAATTCAGCGGAGGTGTTTTATGGTGTTGCAATAACACTATCGCCGTTAGAAGGGTTTGTATTTAATATTATTAGAAAGGATACGCCATAAAGAGTCTAATGTAATTTAATATGACTTTCTTTCAGCACGAAGCTGGAAAAGTAATATTGGAAGGCTGCATTTCTGAAGATTATTATAAGGTGCGCGAATTATTATACGAACAGTATGCAATTGTATAAATTAAAAATTATAAATTTTGTACATGAATTTGCTGTTTTCTTAGCGAACACCTGAAATTTAATCTTATATCCGATCTTATAACGATTGTAAACATCTATCGAAGTTAGTAAGGTATCTCGGGAATTTCGTTCGAATATCCGCCTAGCGCATACCCTTCGCTACCGCGGCCGCTTGAACGGTCTACGCGCACTCTGATTGGTCGGAGTTTTCGGTTAATATCTCCTTAACGAAGCCCCATCCGACATTTTTGCAAAGGAAATTGTTGTTCAGAATCGTCTCAGCTACCCCCCATTTCCGGCTCCTCCCCGACTTTTGGGACACCCTGTATACATATTACATATACGCAATTAACGCTAGCCTTAGTTATTCGATTTCAGGAACTGGTACGTACCTTTAGAGTGTTAATGTTGTGTATGGTACACTCGGGTGTCGGAGATGTCCCGGGACATCTCTCTAGTTTAGCCACGCCCGAGAGCCTTGAATGAGAATCGTGGAGTGTGTGTGTTTGTATGAATATAGGGTTAGGTAGGTAGGTAACTTATCTTCTGGTATGTCTGTTAAATCTAAGTAGGTAGGATCCAGGGCAAATCGCGTCACTTTAGTTTGGGTAGGCGCGTACGTGATGGGTCTGCACCTGTAGGTGGATTTGAGAAGTCGTTACGATCACGATGCAAACGGAGCTTTGGTCCGTTTGTTTCGGAATCTGCTCTCGATTCTTCAGGTCTCGACTCTTTGAGTCGTTGCTTCGCGGTCGCGGTCGTGATCAGTAGGCTCCTTCGAAACGCTCGTTCCCTCGAGGTTCTAGACGTGTGGTTCACCGGGTTGAACGTCCACGTATTGCACTGAACCTCGACCCTAGATATAAGTTTCAGATGGGAGAATGCGTCCGAAGAAAGAAGAGAGGTCCTGACAAATTGTCACAAGAAGGGACTGCAACGAATGGCTCTCCATCTTCAGATTCGACAATGGGGAGTCATTACTATTACTATTTTGTCACTGTACTCGCCTGTAGTTGTAGTAGTTTGTTTCTTTGGGTCATGTACCCCAACGTGGGAACTCATCATATTGTGTCAATTGGGCAAATCGCGTATTAGGATTGTTTTTATTGATTTTTCGCGTTTAATTTCAGGGTAGTGTTGCGTAATAAAGATCAACCGCGATTGCAATTAGTGTTGCGTATAATGAATATTACGTCCGTTTAAAAGTAGTATTTAGAGTCAATTTAGCTTTTGATTAGTATTTTTCGCGTTTTCTTTCAGGGTAGTGTTGCGAATAACTATGAATCACGTTTGCTATTAATGTTGAGTCTGATACCATCTACGGATCATTTTTCTGTAGCACTTGGCCTATGCCTCATTACGCATGATGGCGACACCTATACGTTTACCGGCTCTGAAGTATTGTGACGTGAGCTTGAAATCCCTGGAAGTCACGTGATTTTGTTTACACGAAGCTCGTTAGCAAAGCAGTATTAACTTATTGTTTGGTTATGGAGCCACACAATTAATGTTTACTAAAGCTTACGATCATTGATTCGTAATTATCGTAATTTCAACGTAACATAATAAGTGACAACTGACTGCATAGTAAACATAGCAATTTATCGAGGAATCCATCTGTTGCATAAAATTACGAGTGGGATTCTTTGATAACAATACACGACTTGTAGAACGACAATCATCGCATTACTTTTCAGGTAATTAAATTTGTATAATATTACCTATTAAAAGTAATGTTTAAACTGCTATTTATGTAAAGTATTCAATCTTTGAATAATCTTGTTTCAGAGTTCTATCCATGTTTGATAAGCAGACCAAAAGCACTTCAAACTATGAATTAACGTATAAAGAGTTAAGATCGTTGATATTAGCTACATTAAAATTGAAAGCATGAGAAAATATTACCAAGCCGCACTTGCTGTGACTGCTATAGTGAGTCTTGTCTCTCTATTATTTTATAGACATGAGTACTATAAGTTACGATATGTCTTAGAAGTTTTTAATTATTTTGGTAAACCAAACCAAAAGAGTATTGGAACAAACTGTACAAATAATGTGCCAATATTCACTAAATTTAATATGAAATTTGAGGAACCTCTTTCCTCGTGGCAAAGACTAGATAATGACTTGTATGTTTACTCTGCATATAATATACGTGAAAAAGAAGTTCAAGTGATAGGCTTTGGTTCACTGAATAGCATTCAAGACATGCAATGTGTGATATTCTTTGAAAATGAAATTAAACCAATTTTAGGAAGCTTCACGTATGTTTCAATCGATAGTAATTTTAATTTTTCAAATGTTGATAAAAGTTCAAATTATCATGGGTATCATTTCTATTGTACATATACCAAAAATGCAATACCAGTAGGAATAACATTTCTTACAAAATCCAATACATATCTTAATGATACTCCCATATTACCAATTAGAAGTCAATCATATAGTTCAAATTATACTAGTGTTGGAGTATGTGTATCACCACCATTAACAAAACCAATGCATTTGACAGACATGTTTGCTTTCATAAATTTTCATGATGTAATTGGTATGGATAATTTCATAATATATGACTTTGGTATTCCAAACGACTTTAATAGTAACTTAAAAGATGCATCTAAGTTTCAAAATCCATATTGGAAATTTACATATACAACAGTACCATGGAATTTCCCTTTTTCTGGAATTCATTCTAATGTGATAAAGAATGTTATTCAGGCAGATTGTCTGTATCGTACATACAAAAAAGTTATGTATGTCACAACTATATCATGGGAAGAGTATTTAGTTTTAAAATATCATCATTCTCTTATTGATTTAGTGGCAGATTTTAAACGATCTAGAATGAAATCTAATCATTACAAAATAAATACTTTGACATTTTGCACGCAACAAGCAGATAATACAGATATAAAAAATTCAACATTTACAATCTTTAAAAAAACACGTTTTGATCCAAGTATTACCGATAACAGACCTACTTATATATATAATGCTCATGAGATATTAAAAAAAGATAATACTCATATTCAAGAAATTAGGAAAGATTTAGTTACGTTAAATCGTTATAAATATTGTTTTGAGAAACCAGATCCAGATACAGGCACTCAAGAGACCTCAATTTTGAGGTTTAAAGAGGATATTCAAAATTCACCAATGTTTGTAAAGTTTATAATGGACAGTAAAGTTGTACTAAGCAAACGGTAGTAAATGATATTCTTTTTAATACTTCCAACTTTAAAGTTAATGTATAGATTCAATACAATTGCCACATTGAAATTTAATTGGAAAGTCTGATCTATTTATAAGAATCGTAATATAAGAATTTAATTGTATAATACCATCTCAAAAAAAAAGTTTGTTACATTACAGAACATTTATCACTTTAATATTTATAACTTCATCATTTGTATACAAATATAACTATTTCTAAAGACTTCTAAACAGCTGTCATATTTCATCTTTCTCAATTCCAAAATTTATATTTTATAAATAGAATATAAGACACATTTTTATAGCTTATATACTATAGCTTTTAAAAGTAAATTTCACATAAACCTTGATATTACTACAAATGGTAATTGTACACATGTAGGAAACAAAGAATTGCATTGATGATTTTATTATATATTGTACAAAAGTTCTGTAATTTTATCATATATTACTAATAAAAAGTTCAATATCGAATTTCAGTTCAGGAATATGTTCCCAGTATTATCTCAGCAAAATTAATATTACATTATAAAAACCAAATTTCAAATAAAAATGGAAAATAATAAAGTATGTTCCAGTCAGTTACCAAAAAATTATTGAATGTTACTTTCAAGTATTCTCAATATATATTTAAGAATCATCTAATTGATACATCACTCAAGCTCTCATAACTAAGGATCTAGGAAAAACATTTATTTCAGTCGTTGAATTATTGCTGTATTTTGTAAACCAGCTTCTTCGATAGTTTTATCTTCAGCAAGCTCCTTGGTAGGATACATTGTCAATAGACTGAACTCTCTCATAGCATACTGTGGTCTCATACTATGTTATAATTAGTTAAGGAACATACTCCAAGAAAAATAACATTAATGATATTTTAATATTGATAGTATTAACTAGTGTCATGTATTAATTTGAAAAGGATACGTGATTATATATTGCCTCAAATCATTGATTGTATGTGTTAAATTAAATTGAGCTTTCACACTAGTACCATCGGCAAGACGAATTTGTAGTGTCGTAGTGGGTTTTGATTCATTTAAATTTAGTTGTTTCTTTGCCTGTGATTCATTTGCTGTTTGGTCTGCAAGATCTGTTGGTATCGTCATGCCAACAGTTGCTGGAGAGGGACTAAACATGAACATTAATAAAAATATGTAAATTGTGTTTAGGAAGTATGTCTTATGCAAGATATATTGTATACCTTCCTAGCATGTGTCCTTTTCCAGTAAAAGCTTTTACTTTTACTTTTGGAGGAACATATGTTTCATGACGATGATCCTCCATATCAAGCCATGCTTCAGTACTTTGAATTTCTTGACGTATTTCTGTTGGTATTTCACCTCTCTTAATTGTATCAAGGAATTCTCTATTTTCTGGATCACTGTACAGACGGAGCTCAGAATCATTTATAGTAAATCCATCTTTCCATAATTTCAAAATAATAGGCCCGGAATTGGATTGCTGATGGTTAGAGGATGTAGCAGTAACAACTGAAGAAAATAAATGATCAATGTTCTCTATTGGAATCTCTATACATGATGTATTAATAGTGCTTGTAATATACCTTCTGTATCAGAACTAGTTTGGCCTAATTTGTATCCAGTACCACTAAAAGTATTGGGTCTTTGTTGCCCACTTGGCTTTGGTTTTACATCAACTGATTGTCCCTGACACGATTTAAACATATCGCTGACAATATCTTTCTTTTTTCCTGGTCCTAGAACTTGTTGTCCACTGTGTTCTGAACCACCAGCATAAAATGCTTGTCCTTCTTCTTCTTCAGGGCTACTCTCTTTATCCTTAAGATCGGTAAGTGTTGCAAACTTAGATTGTGCTTTTGATTTTCCTTTCGATGATTTTCCTTCCATGTCAGAGGGATTAACACTTTTCACAATTTTTTCTGCAATTTCTCTATAATCGTCATCCGACGTATCTTCAACAGGTTCACTAATTAGTGCAGCAGGTTCATCATTCTCATAGAAACTGGCAAGAGCAACCTAACAATATTTTAAATAACCTTTAAATACAAAAAGACATGCAACGACATAAAATTGAATAGTAAATTATTTAAACAGCGAATTATATTAAGTCATAGTGTAGAAAAAATTGGTTTTAATGTTAATTTTATCCTTGTGCATGTCATTAACAATATTCATAAAATAATATTGTTATAATTTTATCGTAAGATTACGATTACGCGTATTTGCGTGTCATGAAACATTTGTTGCTTCGATTGCCTGTAGTAGAATAACAAAAACCGTAATTTGTTTAACAACATTCCCAAAGTACGGAACTATGCATCATGAGAACATTGAAATTGATTGCCATTTAAGGTTATATCAAATTAGCGTTAAAATTAAATGGATAGGAGAACGTTGCTTTAAACGCGATCGTCCATTAAAACATTTTGCGATAAAATTGATGAAATATTTAATAAATGCCGTCTCACCTCGAGCTGCCAAGCAGATGACTCAAGGTAAAATTGTGCTCGTTCACGTTCAACACCAGTTACATCTGTAAATTGCGAAACCAACTCTTCGTGGCTCGCCATTGAGAGCAGATGTTAAAAATCACTCGGGGTGTATTATAGATTGTACTTAATACCGATCAAATATTCCTCTGGCTAATGTTCTTCTTTGTTGAGTAATTCAACTTTACGTCAATTTCTTCAATTTACCTGTCATTCCTTCCATTTATGTGGAACTGAACCGGATATGTATAGCAAACGCAACCGCCTAATGTTCGAACATACGTCTTATGCTACTTGCAATTTTTTACCATTTTTGGCAATTGTGCGTAATAAAATTATCGTAGGTATTGAATATCGGTTATAAAACGTTCGTTAGTATTATCAAAAAAGGACAGCACGTATGCGTTAAATCAGAAATGTTCCTTAAATAATATTACACAATATTACACGTACGTGTCGTTACACAATGTTATACGAATATACACAACAGTATTTTTTTTATGTCTTCGTATTATGAAACATGGCAAAATAAAGCTGTGCCACATTTTATCCAATGAGTTTGAAGCATGTCAGTTTTCAAAGGTATACTAATCACATAATTCTTCGACATCGACTGAAGGTATTCATCCGTGTGTCGAACAGCGGAAACGTAGACAGGACATTTATAAAATTCCTCTGTATCATTTTTATTCTGTAAACATTTAAGACGTATCGGTGGCATATCTTGCCAAAATACATTCGTGGAACTTTCTACTAACATATTTTGTTCAAAATCCCATCGAGCACCGCATAAGTGCAAACCACGAATGAAATATACATCGACGTCTTCAACGTCCACTTCTTCCTCGGTTGTTACTTCGAATTCAAAACCAATTTGTTCGATAGGTAGACCGTACCTTTTGGAAAATGTTGTTAAAATTGCAGAGAAAAACATTTTACCAAAAAATAACGTGTCGAGCCAAATAACTTTAGGACACCCTTGATTCATCCATTGTTTGATAAAATTTGTACGTTTTACTAAGTTGTCGATATAACTTGGCAAATTTTCAATTGTAATGTTATTTTGTATAACTTCCCATGCACGTGGAACTTTATTTTTGTACAGTTCTTCTGTGAACTTTTTCAAGGAATCGGTAAATGGTACACAACCATCGAACGCTAATTTTAAATTGCTTAACGTTTCGGTTATGACTTGTAAAATATTTTTCAACAATTTTACTTCACGAAGAAGAACTCCGTCTATGGGTTCCTGAAGCGAAGAGTTGTGTTTCTCTTGTAATTCGTTAATCTCAAGTGAATCATGTAATTTATCATTAATATCGTTGATTAGAGTTAGTATTTGTTCTTGAGATAATTGATTATTTGGCAATGGAACAGTAGGATCCATACATGAAAGAGACAACAAAAAGTTTGTAGCTAACATCGTATCACGAACAATAGCACCATTTTTATTAAATCCAAAAACTTTAGATGACAAATCTAAGGGCATTCGTTGAATGTGTTCAATTATACGAAGATATTCGCACCTTTGTGGTATCAATTCTTTTATGCCACTTGTACACGTATAATGCTGATCTTCGATTATGTGTATGTTACAGTAATCGTTCAAAAGGTACTTTAGACTTCTCTTATCAAAATCGTCCATTATTTTTCCACCATAGTTACATTCTCCAATTAAGTACAAAAGAATATCGAAAGGTACATAATCGGTATTATTTATTAAGTTCCGCATTTGCATGGCGGATATGCGAAGATCAGAATGATCGAAATCATACGGTACATTCCAACCTAGAATTTCAAAGTTTTTCTTTTCTTTGATAATTGAATGGAAGAGACACAAGCCAAAAAGAAGCTTTGAGAAAGCCGTATCTTTTCCAGGGCATCCTTCGAAAAATTCTTTGTTTGTTATAGGTTCAGACTGATAAATGTTTAACAACGTCTCTTTGATATTTAGAGGATAGTCGTGTACGATTTTTATACTATTTTGCAAAATACTAATAGGAAATTCTTTTATAGGATAACTGGATAACCACAATCGAAAATTTATAGACACTTTTGAGATATTGCAGTTTTCACAGATTTGTTCAAGCTGAATCATCCAATGAGGCACTGTATGACAATTTTGCAAAAACACCCACCCTCCTTCTCTCTGAGCTTTTTGTATAAGAAACTTGGCTTTTCCTTCTTGACCTTTGCTCATTGATAAAGAGATAAACTTTGACAAGTAGCCTTTTGTTCTTGCGTATGTAGAAACAAGAGATAAAAGCGATGAACAACTTGGTAAAATAAACAGAAGAGGAGTTAAACAACTGGATTCTGTATATGATTGAGATATTTTAAGTTGGGGGGAACAACTTTGAATACTTCCTAAAATATTTTCTATCATTTGCATAACATGTATTATAATCTTATCAGGCCATAAAATTTTTGTAAGAATTAGTTTCTGGAATAAAGATAATTTGTCCAACCAAGGTTTTGGCAATAAGTCACTTTGAAGTGACCTGGAAGCATAATATTGTTTCCAAGTCTCATTGTTGCAACAAATATCATCTGCAAGACCATGAAAAGCAGACAACTTCTCACTAAGATTATAAATTTTTATCCAAATATCATCTGAAAGCCAATCAAGTGTATTATCAGAAACTGTATTAATGTAGTCTATGTGTGCTGATATAAAGTATTTAATTTCATCTTCTGTGGTTTGTTGATCATCTAATAAAATTTTAGAACACAATAAGAAAGAATACAATGTCTTATGTTTTTCTGATAAAGATTTAGAAATGCTTGTATGAAGGCTTTGAGTAAATGAAGATTTCAGAAATCCTAACCGTTTTTCAAGAATGGTACTTCTATTTGAAGTTTCAATTGATTTAATGTATAATTGCATAAACCATTTGAAAGAAAAACAGTACATACGATTTAAGTATGATAGAGCATTAAATGTGTTAAATAAATCTACACAATATTTAACAAATTGTAAATAACTTTTCCGAAATTTGTTGATTTCCAATGATATAACTTTTGATAATTCTTGCTTTTTAATCACATTCAAAGTAAGATTTTTTGAAGAATCTAAAGTTTTTATAGCAGTCTCATCTTCAAGAATATTTATGGTTGTTGAAGATAAAGTATGCAAAATATTATCTTCTTGTTGTTTTAATATTTTCTTGTTAATAGCATCTTCTACAATCAAAATTTCGAATTTTTCATGAAGTTCTGGTTTTTCTTTAAAAACTACAAGATCCAGAAGTTTATCTTGAAGAGCTTCATTTGGAATAGAAAAATCAATTACTGTAAGCTTACTAAATACTTCAGGAGAGTACTGAGGATTGAATAGTCTTGTTGTAATATATAATCGAAAATCAGGTGAATATTTTATAATATTGTAACCAGTATCCAAATACGATACTTCTCCATCAATATAAATTCGTTTTAAAAGAAATGGATCCAATAATATTTCTAGTGTTTCTCCTATGTTTTCAATTAACATTGGATTTCCATTCTCAACACTACAATGAATAACTGACACACAATCAGAATCAGTGAGTTTTCTAACTTTCAAATCATTTCTTTTCTCAATTTTTTTAATCCATTGATTTGCTTGATTATGTGAATCAATAAATAAGCACCACAGTTTTGAATTATTCATAATAATTGCATTTTCAACAGAAAATCTGTGTTTAGGTAACCCACAAAGATACCAATGATTTATTTCATTCTCTTCTCCAAGTACACTTACTAAATTGTAGTCTACAGTAAACGGAATTTTTATATCTCTTATGAATTGTTTCCATGTTTCTAAAATTTGATCACGAAAGACAGTTCTACATGATGCCATATAAGTTATTATTCCACATGATATGATCATATCTCCCACAAGATTATTATAATTTTCTTGAAGACTTTCTGCACACTCCATCCAACGATCTTTTTCACTTCCCAGACTAGTAATTAAACTCTCTGCTTTATTTAGTTTGTTAGTACAGTTTTCTACTTCCTCTTCAAGTTTAAGTTTTTGTTGTAATGTTTCTTGAAGACTGTTATTTAGCGCTGCAAGTTTTGCATTTAATGCAGCAAGTGTTCTACGTTTTTCATTTAAAAATGCTTCAGCTTCATTGCATTCTCTTTGTGCAGTCAATAGTTTTTCTTTTTTAGGTGCAACTGCCTTTGCAACTTCATCATAAGATACCATTGCGCGTACCCATTTACAAAGTCCTTCTGCTGCACTTGATGCTTTGGCTACAACGTGAGGTTTAAAATTATTATCTGTCATATATGTTTTTTTAATAACTTGCATGATATTGTGTGGAATATTATCTTTATCATAATCTTTTAAATTCTGTAAAAAATTCATGTCACCTAAAATGCGTTTGCTAGGACCCCAATAATCTGTCAACTTTTTACCAGTAACTGGATCAATAGGTTTATCTGGTAATACATCAAGCATAACACAAATTGCAGCCATGACGAGTTTAACAGTATCAGGAGGATTTTTCATAGCTTTCACAAGAGTAATATCTGTAGGTTTTAATGTATTTAATGCGGCAACAGCATCCTCTAAAATTGGTATTGCTACAGCAAGATCAGCTTCACATTCTACTTTTAAACGACCAGCAATTGCTGCTTTCTTATTTGCTATTTCTTCTTCTTGTTGTACGAGAATAGTCGCTCCCTCTACGGTAGCATTTTCATTTTCAACTTCCTTCATAGTCATCATAGTTTGCTGAGCAGATAACTCCAATTGTGGTTTTAATAATGTTAATGTACCCTTCATCTCTTCGACTTGCTTTGCAGCTAATTCCAATTTTTCTAAACCTGTTAAATATCTACTTCGCGTTATAACAATGTCTTTTTGCTTTTTTGACATGAGATAAGCATATAACTTTAACATATGTAAAAATGCAGATAATGTAATATGAATTGTTCGATCGGTTCCGTTGTAATATTCAGTACTTATTTCTTGCGCATTGTTATATAATTTTACACAAGCTTTTACTACATCCGCTTTTATATTTTCATGAATTTTGATATCTTGGACGTATTTTGAGCTTATTTCTTTGAGCGCAGTTATTGGCCACGTTTCATAACAATTTATTGTACAGTATTTTACTAATTCTGGATACCTATGTAAATACGATCTAGTTTCTTTATTTGTTGAATTAAAGCATATCACGATATGCAGATTATTTTTGCATTGTTCTATAAAATAGTTCATTACGGAACGAATACTAATCTCTGTGATTTTATTGCCACCTTGAGCATGTAAACGTACCATTTCAATAATATCATACCTCTCCTTAATAGAAAATAGATCGGGTATTTCTCCATTAGCTAATAAGCTACTAATATCACAAAGAAAATGATCTGTTATTTGTTTGTCTTTTAAAAAAAATATAATACTCTTTCTTAATGCACCACACTTTTGTAGAACTGTTTTCAAATCTTTTCTCCATACATTGAAGTCATTAGAGGAATGCAGAGATGGTTCAATTAATTCTTGTTGATGCATGTAAGCAACAAGACTCATTATAGATTTTCTACCAGACCCTATGCAAGAAATCATCAATAAATTATTTCTTGGTGTAGTTACAATTCTTGAAATTCTTATCAAACATTGTAACACATAATTTGTTACAACTATATCAATTTGATTTTTAAAATTTCTATTGTATTCATTTAGATAGAAAAGAATTTGATTTTTTAGCTTTTCCATAGAATTTATTTCTTCATATTTCTTATCTTTGTTTTTTTCAGTATCCATGAAACTGCTAAACATCAAGTCATTAAAGCTATCCTTTGTAATTTGATTCTTCTCAGACTTTGGTAAATAATCAAAAGCTGTTTCAAATGAATCTTTAAAATGACATTTAACAATATCTCTTATCTGTACAAAGAGCCAGTCTTTGTCGTTGTTATCTAATATCCTATCGCCAAAAACGCGCCATATCTCATGTGCCCAAAGACGAATAAAAGTAACTTTAGTTTCTATTGATTCCTTCTGAATAAGACTACATCCATTGATCACTCTGCTTATATCTCTTAGACTGAACTGGTATTGGAATTTTGCTGGTATCGGTCGTAGCGTTTTAATTAGAGAATTGTGAATATCGATTGTAGCATTAGTTATATTAGTTACACTGCTAAAGACATCAGCAGCAAAAAGATTTTTTTTTAAATTGGTGAAAAGTACATTGGAAAATATTCTGAATACAGTATCTGTAGATGGTGTATACATGGTATACAAATTGAAGTATCTCAAAAATCTAGGACATATGTTAGTTTTGCTATTTCCTATAATAACAAGTGAAAACATAATATCGTGAATAAAAATTTTCTCAGGTTCATCAGAATCGTAAAAATAATTATAAGTATGATACTGCCGAAAAAGTTCTAAAATACTTTCTGATTTACGGCCATTTACTTCCACATTAAGATCATCTATGAAACTAATACACAATTTGTTTTTTGGTGGGCCATAATGTCCCTTCCTTATTTTATTTAATTTTGAAAGTATCAATCGTTGTGTTTTGGGAACAGTATCCAAGGAAGTGAAACTAAAAAAGTTGATTACATACTTTTCTTCTAATAATTTTGTTGTTAGTAAATTTTTCATTAAAGAAGTTTTTCCAATAGATGTATCTCCACAAAGGATGAAAGGCTTTTTGTATTTAATGTGCTTCAAGAACACATGATTGTATTTCATAGTGTTAACTGTTGATACAAAAATTTCATTGCAATTAGGTATTTCTAATACCTTTTCACTTTTTAATAAGTCACCCCAGTACTTCCAATTACCGATACCTTTGAAAATGTAAAAATGATCTTGTATTAAACCTTCATGAGGTAGTGTTATATCAAAATTTTTGATTGATTCTGGTTTTGGATATTCTTTATTGGTACCATCCCAAAGCATTGTACAAAAGGAATTAAATTTAATATGAGAATCCATATCTAAATTTCCTCCTAATCCCCATATAATAGATAATAGAAGTGCAACTTGCATCCATATTATAAAATGATTCGTTTTTCCTTTTTCTTCTGTGTTTTCTATTTTAGCATCCTTTAAATACATTTCAAGTAAATTTAATGTTGATATTATACAATGTAATTGTCCAACAACTGAAGTTGAAGTGCAGTATTTCTCTATAAATTTTAAAGAAGGATCTAAAACCCAATCAAATAATGAATATAATACTTCTTCATACCCCTTGTAGATATTATGTTTGTTAATATGTGTTTTAACATATGGTTTCCAATCGATAGAGCGTGATTCGATATAAATTATACCGCATCTTGATAAAATGGCAGGAGAAACGTTTATCATATTCATTGTTTCAAAGATAACAGACACTGAATCTGTTACATTCATTTTTTCACCTGATGTCAAATGTAGTGCTTTGTTTGTATCAAGAACTGTATATAAACTTTCAATCCATACATCATTTAAAGGTCCATCGAATACTATCCATTTTTTGTCAGAAGAACTATTTTCCGAGAAAGAACGAAATATTTTGGAACATATTCCATCCTTCCAAGTTTTTGATTTCTCAACAAAATGACCAAAAAGTCGGTGAAGATTACATACTCCTGGAATTACAGTCTCTACTTTTACATTAACACCAAACTCAATACCCTGTTTATGTAAGGATGACAATACATCTACAAGAACATGCAAAATTTCTGTTTTTCCCACAAAAGGATTACCAACAATCATTAGAGCTTGATGAATGTACATTGTTTCAAATATTTGTATGATTTTAAGTTTGAATACATCATGAATATATAGAAATCTACGTTTACAAATCATCTCAAGGGTATTTAAAAGTACTGTATAATCAGGAGGTAGTAAAACAGTATCAGGAAATATATTGTGCACTATATTTTTAAAGATCAGTATGTCCATATTGCAAAGTTTGGGAAGACAAATATCGATCAGTGAACGTAAAAGTAACATGCTTTCATCTTCATCTGGGAAACTTCTCTTTAAATAAATTACAGACCTAACAACTGCTTTTGCAGAGCATATATTAAAAGTGTTACACGATTCGCACCACAGCTGTTCAGACAGTATTTTGTACAATGTCACCAATTTTGAAGCTAGTAGTTTTGAATTAGATATGCCAGCAGCAAAAAGTTCAACTTCTACAATTCTACCAATATCTGGTGCCATCATAGAAATTGTTCTAAATAATATTTTTAAATTATCGGGTAAATTAGAGTACTTAAACGAACCAAGGTTCGTGATAGTGCAAATATGCCCAGTTGGATTCATATTCAGTGTTGAACCCTCAAAAGTTATTATTTTTAAATTCGTTGTTATTGCTTGGAAAATACAAATAAGATTTTGAGTAATCATGGATAGAAGTTCAAGTTTCAAACTATCAAAATTCTCAAAACAAAGCCATGCTCCACAAGAAATAAATCCTTTAAAAACTTGACAAAAAAAATCATAGGATAATATATCAGCACAGTTGAAGGTACGAAATTGTATTGCAATAGCTTTTGCCAAGCTTTGAACAGTCGTTGTTTTTCCTACAGCAGGTAGTCCTGTAATAGCTCCATATAAATGATATTCATATGCTTGCATAAGAGTATGGAAACATCTATCTGTTAGAGTAGTATTTATTATATGATGTTTGTAGTAATTATATTCGCATCCATAACTTATACTTGTATTAAACATTGATGTTTTAACACAATTTTCTTCTAAATAGTATCGTAATTGTGCAACCCATTCAAAATCTGTAGATCTCGTAATATTTTTATGCAGTAATAATTTGATGACATCTTTTTGATTGCTTATGATAATAATTAAAGACATTAATACATCTCTGTACCTTTTTGTTGAATATTTTTTCATTTCATTAATTAAACAACTTACGTGGGTAACGTATTTTAAATATAAAGAATTCAGTGTTTCGAAATTAAATGATGTAAGGCAGTCGTGTACTTTAGAAGTCCAATAAAGTTGAAAAACGCAAACAACTACCATACTTGGGAAATTAGCAATGCTATTGTACGTAAATGTTTGATTAAATACATTCCAGCATTGTAAAATGCTTTTTCTTATCATACCATTTATTTCATTTTCTAGATGTATCAACCATTTTTCTTCATGATCAGAATAAACATTAATACATTTTTCTAAGTATAATTCCTCTCCATAATCACCAATAATGGAACAGATCCAGTTTTCTTTATTAATTCGTACTTTTTGTATACCCTCAAAACATTTGTTTACCGATATATGCAATTTCTCTAAGTTATTTGATTCAAATAATGTTTGTTGGATTTCTTTATCAGAAAGAAAAAAGAATCTCGGAAAACATAATCTTTTAGCTTCAATGTAATTTCTTACACCTTGATTTATGTGTTCAAGCTTTTCGTTAGTATCACATAAAGATTTTAAAATTATTGGATTATTAATTTCAGTAAATGTAGGAGTCTCGCATAATTTGTTTTGAATAATTGTTAAAACATTTTTTACTTCCGTGTACAAAGCTGATTCTTTTGGTAAATAAATTTCGATGTTAGGATAACAAAAAGTGGTTTCTAAAGAAAGTATCAATACTTGAATGTAATTCCATTGATCAATGATGTTTCGAATTCTGACGAGCGACATAGAAAAATTCGATACCGTTGAAACTATTGGTTTGACAAAATTCGAAGTCCTCATTTCTTCAATTACTATAAAATGATCTTCAAGAAGTAATTCTATATCGTTTAAATGGGAAAATACACTCATATTGGATGTTTCATCATTACTTATTTCAAAAGAAATTGTATTCCATTCTTTAATCATTTTAGACAATTTTTGTTGTAACTCTAACTCTTTGTTTGCACTTACACTGATAGCTTCATATTTCTCAATGTCATTCATCAGATTAAATGAAATAATCTTCCTTAAACTAGTTCCAGCATTTGGTGCAAGATCAAAATTGCATATTACAGACATTTCTTCCCAATGTCGTTTCTGAAGTGCTGAATTACACATGCATACTACTAATGGCAAATAATTTTTAAAATCATTTATATCATTAAGAGCCTGCCAGCATAGTTTCAATGGAGCAGGTTGTTGCATTGGATCTGGATCATCTGCAATTCCAGAGAATTTGAAACACTTGTTTGCAGTTAAATCCATTTTAATTTTTGTTTTGAATGCTTGACTCATTTCCATAATTTTTTCAAAGTAATTTAATGTTTTACTTTTTACAGTAGTGGCATCTAACCATTCGAAAGGGCCATCTAACCATACAGCATTGTCTTTCTGCCATTGATAAATAACATAAATAAGGTCGTGAAATGGTTCGATTATGTCTTGTAATTCAATTATTTTAGGGAACTCAGTTTCAGGAAATTTGAATAATGTTTCCTCCTCATTAATCCTTTGCATCTCACAATTGATTTTATTTACTTGTTTAAGAAGACCTCCATAGTATTCAATGTATTCCCCAGTTCTATTTATATCATCCATATTGTCTAAAACACTCAATTGAGGAACAATATTGTCTACTTCAGAATTTAAGTCGTTTATTCTTTTCTGCATTTCATCTTCTAATTCATTTTTCATTGCTTCACATAATGTATTATTTTGTCTGAACACAGGTTCAATTTCATGTAACCAATTAATAGTTTTTTTATTTAATTCAATGTGATCCTCGGACAAAACTGCAATTTCTAATAATGTACTTAACATCTGTATTGAGTTTTGAATTTTAGATTCTAAACTTCCTATTAGTACTTTTGATGCGTGTAATATATATTCAGTTAATTCAATCAAAGATTTTGCATCTTTTGATACATTTAACGATTTTGCTTTTAAATTTTCAAATTCTGAACAGATACACTGATTGAATTCTTGATGATACTTAATAAGTTTCATCAAAAAAGCATTCACAATATTATATGATTCTGTCTTTAAAACTTCCTTAGCTATATTTTGTTCCAATTTTCCTATTGTATAATATGTATTCCCTACTATTGCATTTGCTTTTACTAAATATGTATTATATTTCTGTATCTGTTTAAGGTATAAATCAAAATTTATGTTGCCCAAAGTTAATGATAATATTCGTTTTTTTATGTTGGGTGCACAGATGGGATAAAATTCCTCAGTCATATCTATTACATGTCTGTTTATGGGTTCAAATAAATGATGTAATACAATTTGCAATTTATTGTGAGATTCCTTGATATACCAATCTGGCAATTTTATTTGAATATATTTGGAATGTGATTTTATACTCAGCCATTCTTCCAATGGCATCAAATTTTGAGCAACTGTTCCAATCTTATCAATTATACTGTGATACATTGAGTATATTTCTTCCATATTAGGACTGATATGTAGTTGATTGTTTTCCATAACAAGTTGAAATTTTATTTGTGGACAATAATATCCATTACTCATGATGTTTAACATATAATTAATAGACTGCATCATCATATTTAGAATTTGCTGTACAAAAACATTTGTCATACATTGCATGATACGTGGTAGTTTCTTTGGATTAACAGCTTTTAAAACTCTTGTTTCTGTTATAATTCTAGATGTTTCATTGTAAAATTGATTTAATATAATCAAAGAACTTTTTTTAATATCATTGGTAATCATGTCTTGAAAATCATTCAATAACATAGGTCCAAAACAATAGTAATGTTCAAAGTTACAAATAATTGTTGGAAGTTTAAGTTGTGCCAGGCATATAATAAATTTTATTGGCTCCAAATAAAGAAAATAATTTTTTCTTAATAATTTGTGATGTTTTCTAAATGTTTCATAATTATAAGCTCTTTTCTCTTTCAGAAACATATGATTTGTACAACTTATTGTAGAGAGAGGGTCTTCCTTATCATTTGGTGATGATAATACAGTTCTTATTACAAAATTTTGCATATCTTTGATGTATATATCTTTTACCTCTTTTAACATTGATTGTATTAATAGACAATATTTTTTTCTATAATTTTGTGGTAACAAATCTAAAATATTTGTTTCCCATTGAATAGGAAATTCTTTAAAATGAATATGTTTTAAGCAAGTTTTCATTTTATTGTACAATGAACTTTGATTATTTATTGATGTAATAGTATTTGAACTACCATAACTGTGTACATTTATTGTATTTATATCCATGTCCCTTGCAAATAAGTGTTTTCAGAAAATGTTTAATTTCTATAAACTTGGAGTATAAATTTTGTTTAAGTCAAAGAATACTCACTGATCTTATTTTATTTCACATTCTTTATCTTGATTAGCTATGTAAAAGTTTTTCAACATCCATGTTATTACTAAACACTATCAACTTAGCTTGCTTATAACATGGATGCAGAATGTTTTATCAATACTAGGAAATTGGTATATATCTTTGGTATTTGTAAACATACTTACTATATTGTAATTTAAATGTACATATTAGGTATCAAATGCGTCATTCACTTAGGTTAATTATTTCAAAGGTGATTGATGTCAAAAGTGAGTAGAAATTCAACATGGAATAGTTTTGTTAATAAATAATTTCTCGATATAATTCATAAACATCTGCAAAGATGAGTAATATTTACATACAAGAGCCACCCACCACGGGTAAAGTAAGTATAAATTTGTGATATTTTAATATACTTTTTACTTGTTTTCAATGCCATAA
The DNA here is from genome assembly GCF_026225885.1 of Hylaeus anthracinus. Lineage (NCBI taxonomy): Eukaryota > Metazoa > Arthropoda > Insecta > Hymenoptera > Colletidae > Hylaeus > Hylaeus anthracinus. Next base: position 10,180,875 of record NW_026535284.1, read on the forward strand.
CCTATGATATTTTATGAAAAACTACTTCATTTTTTATAAACAGGTGGTAATGAAAACGTCAGTAGGTGATATTGACTTGGAATTATGGACAAAGGAGGCTCCTAAAGCATGTAGAAATTTCATACAATTATGTATGGATGGATATTATGACGATACTATATTTCACAGAATTGTTAAAGGTTTCATAGCACAAGGTGGAGATCCAACTGGGACAGGTGAAGGTGGTGAAAGTATATATGGACAACCATTTAAAGTACGTTTCAGTTTAATATTAAAATCAATTCTATTATGATTGGAAAATAAATGTAAAATGTACATTCAATAGGATGAATTCCATACAAGATTACGTTTCTGTAGAAGAGGTTTACTTGCCATGGCCAATGCTGGAAAAGATGACAATGGCTCTCAGTTTTTCTTCACTCTTGCAGCTACACCAGAATTGCAGAATAAACATACCATCTTTGGCAAAGTTACCGGAGAAACTATATATAATATGCTTAAACTTGAAGAAGCACTTGTAGACGAAGTAAGTTTATTAATTCAGAGTGAAGAATTATAAGTTACTAAAAAGGGATTAACAAGGAATGCATTCTAATCCTTTTCTTTTCTTTCTAGAATGATAAACCTCTTTATCCTCCAAAAGTTATAAAGACAGAAATATTGAATAATCCTTTTTCTGATATTGTAACCAGGGTAATAACAAAGAAAAGTGAAGAAATAAAAGATAGTACAAAAAGAAAAAAAACTGGAGTAAAGTAAGATACATAAATTATTTGTAGTTTCCCCTTATGTCAATAGTATTTCTGATCATTGAATGTTTCATTGCAGAAATTTTCAACTTTTATCTTTTGGGGAAGAAGCAGAGGGAGATGAGGAAGAATCTGTGATATTAAATAAACAATTCACCGGTAAAGGTAAATCGGCACACGATCATTTAACCGATGATCCAAAGCTAAGTGCTCAACCAGCTATTGAACCAGCTGGACCTCCAAGTAAGAAAAAAAAAGAAGATCGTAGCAGCGATTGGGAAAGTGACGACGAAGTTGAAAATCCAGAAGAATTGGAAGCTATGAAAATAGAAAAAGAGTGAGTTTATTATACACGATTTATTTTCATATCATGGAACGTAATTTATTTACCATATTACATCCTTAGAGAAATGAAAGAAAGAATCAAAACTAAATTAAGGGATACAAAAAAAGGACCTAAAAAGGTAGAAAATTATAAGGTGGACGACGTTGATGATGATAACGATGAGAAGGAAGACGAGTATTATCTAGGAAAAGATAGAGACGATGAACGTAGAAAAAAAGCGTACGTGTTTGTTACACATTTTCGATGATAATATCTAAACGTTAATGATTAATTTTTGTACAGGGAAGAAATTAGGAAAGAAATTCGGGACTTGAAACGCGATGTTAGGAACGAGAAAAAAGCAAAGGAGGAAGAGAAGAAATTAATCGAGGGACAAGAAGCGAAGAAAGAACAGAAAACAGAAATTATGAAACAATACATAGAAACTCAGGAAAAATACAAAGAAGCAAAGTCAAAGATCCCTAAAAAGGGTAAGAGTCGCGAAGATTTTACAATGGATTTATTAAAAAAATTCAAGTCCAAGCTTCGAAACGCTAAGGAGACTAGAACGGAAAGATCGCCATCTCCGCCGAAAAAAGGAATGGACAAAGAAGAGGATTTTGACCCGAGCGACGAATCTTGGATGGTACACGAATTACATTGCGAAGAAAAAGCACCCGTCCTTGCCAAAGATGCAAGCACGAAAGACGACGATTGGTTCGAGATTTACGATCCCAGAAATCCACTCAATAAACGACGAAGAGGAGAAAAGCTACACAAACCGAGAGACGATAAAAGTAGGCAGAGCGACCACCGTCGTAAATAATGTGTATTATTGATAATATTGGTGTAATATTCAAGTAAGGCTTTCTTACATCATTTAATGTATTGTACAAAACTATATGTATATAGGGTGTGTACTGTATGAAATACATTTAATTTCTTTGTCTAAAGAAAAAGTCAAACCGTGGGAAGCTTATCGAATTATCCTTTTACAGTTTACACGTAAGTGTTAATTGATCGCGCGAATGGTATATTTTGTATACGTCGCATTTTGGTGTCGGAAACGAAAATATATTTGAAGGTGTCTTCGGTGCCGTATGGTCGTGTTTACCATACTTTGCGAGATAACTTTAATATTTTGATGACGACGGAGATTAGCGGTAGTGCTATGGTTTGTGCAAATAGACTTACAGATGGTAGCTTATCCCGGGCACAGTAAAAGTTGATAAGGCACTGATACAAAGCATGACATTCGTTCACTGATTCAGTCGATCTGTTGACAGCGAACGATACACATCGTGTATTTACATAACTTTGCGCGATACTGAATATACGTAATTAATTACTACGTTTCATTTATCCCAATTTCAAAGTATTTTATGTATTTTTTTTTTTTGTAGACAGTATATACTTAAACATTTTATCGGTGGACTGTCAGTTCGTTTAATTTGTGTTTGTGCGTGTTATTTTCTTAACAGTATCCACGCTTCAGGAAACCGATCCTGACAGTGTTTTATGCCGTGGTTCTACGGGGAGAATGTCAACGACGCCATTAAAAATAGATACACTCGGTATGCTTTGTTTCGTTCATATATTTTATTAATCGCTTTGATCGTGTGACTGTAACGTGTTGGTTGTTATCTGCGTTGTTGAGAAAGAAAAAAAACCAGTCGGTTTAAGTGTATTTTTAAAAGTAAATTATTCAAGCTTGCATCCAGTACCGATTGTACGTCTCAAGAGAAATTTAGTATAACAGTGTGAGAGAGTACGTTATATATTTTTAATTAGTGTTTCCTCACCTGCTCGGCACGTGGCGAAATCGCGTGGTGTGCTGTGTAGGTGCGTAGACTGTTACACATGCTACCAGAGGTCAGAGATGAACACAATCCTCATCTAGATAACGGATTTTCGATTAACGAATAAAGAATAAACTGATCGTTATTCGTTCAATAAAAATTACTATTTGAGTTACACAATCAAATTATACTTCCGCGTTGAATGAATACAAAATTACTCAAATAGCTGTTGGATCGAATAAACGTTGCGAATAAAAAGCTATACAAATGTTTTATTCGTCATCCATTATTCGAATGAAATTCTACCCGACTCTGGCTACGATGGTGTTGCGAGAATTTCGACTACGGTCCCGTCGAAATCGTGTTCCCATTGATAGGTGAATTAACTTAATTACGCAATTACGGTATTTACTTAGAGCGTCGTAAGCAGCGTGGAAATGTATCGCCCTGAAATTGAATATAGCGCATTCACTCTTCAATCGCATATTCTTCTTTAATGTAGTTCATTTAATCGTAATAGCAGCAATGTATAAACTCCCTCCACAAGATAGAACAAGTTTTATTTTTAAATCCCTATCACCGCGTATCTACATATATGCATAAGGGTCGTTGTACATATGTATACCGGGTGTTCGCAAATTCCCAGCAGTGGACACGTGTGGCACGTATCAAAATAAACAGAATAGTATGGTGGGCGTTCGAAATTCAACTGTTTCCGAACCATGAAATGCAAATAAATTTGATCGTCGTCAGAGGCGCGCGATGTGTCTTCCGGGTATCTGAAATTTAGATTTTGAATATATTATTCTCTTTTCCAACATTGAAAATAACGACTTCATTTTTTGTCAAGAATCATAAAATACATTGATACGCTTATTCGATACGAGCAAAAACAATCATTTATACGAATAAATCTGTAAATATAGATTTTTTTGGTCTATTCCTCTCTCACCATCTGCATGAGTTTGCGGGCATTCTTTATATGCGCCACAGTAAATGAAATACGATTAGGACAATCTGAACGTTTTAATTAATACTCATCGCGATATGCTGTCTTTTATCGTTCGCAAACGGAATCAACTCGTGCGCCGATTTATTAATGTTTGTACCGTTGCTCTGTGTCTCGTAATTTGCATTTAAAAATATTCCATACGCAATTTAGATGCAACATTTATTTTTCAGTAAATATTGATTCAATTCTCGAGATTAATTTGGTCTCGATATCCTTGAACGTTTTCCTCTCATTTCACTTATTTAGTTAAGAAATATTTGTACAGTGACAGTCCCTTGTGTTTAGCACGATCTTCTCGTCAAAGTCATTCGACTTTAAATCATATTGTTACAGTTAATCCGCAAAAAACATATAAATCGATTCCCCATTTCCAAGTAAATTTTTGTTTATCTACGTATCAATTCCGCGAAAGTAAATATAACAGAACTTGGATCGACAAAGAGCGCACGCGTTAGGGAACGCGTGATACGAATGTTTGTTGACATCGTTGACTAATTATTACTTATCGTTAACGTATCGCAGCCCGTAGCATGCGTACTATGCTTCTCAAGACAGACACACGCCTAAGGGAGTATAGTAATTCGAAATATCGAGGTCCGTGTTACGCCCGCTGACATGTGAAAATAAAGAAAAGAAGCATCGTTTAGGAAATTCGTGGAGTTTTCCACGAGAATGTGCGTAGTGGCGAACCTATATAGAACTATGTAATAACTAATCAAGCTTCAGCTTGGTGCCCACAGAGAGCTCCTAATGTGTATCAATTTTTAAACTTAATTACTATTCAGAAGCGTAGAAGACAATTCTCTTTGTTCTTAAAAAAAGATGACTGGCGCAGATACTCTTAATTTGATTGAAAATTCAATGTTGTTAGTATCAACAAGTGGTATTGCTAGAATATCGTAAAATTCAGAGTCGTTTTTAAATATTTAATATTTTTTTCTGATTAGCCTAGATCCGCCATTGGATGCATACACAAGAATATCGCATTGTCGAGTTGGAGTGATAGAAGATAAATTGACCTACCTTCTCTGAACGATAACAGAATGTTCGACAAATAGAAAGAATTATTATTTAGCAGAGTTTTGTTCCTCAAGTGCTAGGGTACACTGAACTGATACACAGTTGTTTCTTCAACTTTGTCTGTCATTCTATGAAAACATTACGCAACACTGCAGTTAAGGATAATATCCAATTATTGATGTACTTTTTGTCATGTTTGCGTCACGATGATTTCAATTTCAAGTAATATTCATGAAACGTCACTGACATTTAGCGTAATGAATAAACATAGATGAAAACATACCGATTACAGCGTGATTGAAGTGACATAATGCGCAAATGTTATATCACGCGACGAAGTAATCGTAATCGTCGTACAATTTTGTATGGAATTCGATATTTCGATGTAACGACAGATGCGTATCGATAGATGTTTGTAATGCAATAAATAAACGAGTCAACACTTTCGATACTAATTGTTTATTAACCTTTAAATTGTAACTGCGAAATAAGCAAATATTTTTCAGCTGTTTATTGTCACTCATTCGAACGATGCATACATTTTTCAGTGAAGCGTCTATGCCTGATTGAAATATTAAATTGCAAATCCATCATCCATTGTACAGGAAAGAAGAAATATTTTCATCACGAGTCATGATTTTCGCACGTGAATATATACATTTAAAGCGTTTGAGAATATTCTACTAGATAAGGCGATGAAAAGTTCAGGAGAAGCTGTATTGAAAAAAAGCAAAAGTTGACCTTAAATGGCCCAAAGTACTGATAGTCAAAACATATTAGTGTCTTTTCTACTATAGCGATTTTTAGTTAATTGTAAGCCAAGAAGTTCCGTGTCTAAAAAGGAAAGACCTCGAATTTCAACTTTTAAATGTGTAGATCATCTGCGAAAACTACGACAAACAATTCGCATACACTCTCGCACGTCTCCTAACGCTTTCGAAGGTGAAATTATGCGTGTGTTTTTGATATTCACTTGGGAGGTCGAGTTGAACGGGAGATTCTCATGAAAATTTTGCAATCCGTAGAGGAGGGTGCTCGTCCAAGAGATTGGCAGCCTCGTAGGTCTCAGTACAAGGTGCCGCTGAGACTATTGCGATTATGTTTGCTCGGGATGTTTCTTCCAGCCGTGTTGGTAGCGGGCCCGATGTACTTGCGATATCGCGTTTATTCCGAGCAATTGTACCCTTTAACCGTCTCCGATCAGAGGCTAATCGATGCAAAAGTGTCGACGACCTGGTGCCAGGTAAGTGATCGTTCTCTTCTTCGACTGCTAATTGACTCTATCATGGTTCGATTCGTCGAATGCATCGAGCAGAATACGAATAAATGAAGCGTTGCTATTAAAAATTGATTCTCCGCAGAGTCAGGTGATCAAAGTTAACACCACGTTCAATGCCTACTTGATGAGCGACGAACCGAAGGTTAAAAGCGAAATACAACCTGTCTCGATGACCAGACACCTAATTCTGGAAGACGATATGAAGGAATACTGGGGCTTTTACCTCCTCAGCGGCAGCAGTGTAACCGTCTCCACTTGCGTGAGGTAATTCACCTAGAAAGAATGAATTAAAGAAAGGTTTAATATTGTTTTAACAAACGCGGGTTATGTGGTAGATGGCCTGGTGCATCCTTGACGATCATTCGTGGACACAAGCATCTTCACGAGTGCGCATTCATCGGGGATGACAGCAGCGAGGAACTGGAGGAACTCCTCGAGGCTGCCAAAGAGACTGGATTTCTCACAGTTAATGGAACGCTACCGGTATTAATTAATTCTTCATTTTACAACTAGATCAATTTCATTTCCAACATAACGTCCTCTATTGTATCTCAGGACGAGAGTCCAAGCAACGCGCCGGAGAAGATGAAGAGAGTTCAGCAGGGAGTGCAGTTCCACCACAAGGACCACGCTCACCTCCACAACAGTTCGAAGCACGCGACGAATCGAATGGAGCATCACTATAACAGCCACGAATTAGACGCCAAAGCGATGAGGACCATCCTCACGGAATTGTTCGCCAAGACTTTAGGCACGAAGAAGAAGCAGAAAGAAAACCCTCACCATCATTACGAGGGCACGTTCGTGGAGACGGCCAACATCGACAAACCGCCCCTTCAATATTCTCCGGACGTCGCTAAGAAAGTGATGAGCAAAAACGCGGAAACGACGAAGACTTTAGAAAAGCTACCCGAGAAGAAACATGAGAAATCGAAGGACGAAAACGATCGACAGAATCGCGCTGTCGAACAAGAAATACTCAGACAGAGGAAGAAAGCCGAGAAAGAAGTGAAAGAAGCCTCGGGGAGGTCGGAAAACATGGGACCAACTTCTTCAGAGGTGTTCCACGATGTTTTGGATAAGATTAGTTCACTGGGCTACCGTGGCCAGAAGATCCTGAGGAGATTGATGGTCGAAATGGAGAAGAAGGGCCCCGAAGGGGAAGCATTGCGACGAGCTGTGAATGAAACGATGAAGGATCAGAAGCTTTCTTTCGAGGAGAAGCAAAGAAGGAGGAGAGACTTGATACTGTCTTCGTCTCTCCAGAGGGAGCTCACGGAGGAGGACGAGGATGGCGATGCTGCTATCGAAGAGGTGGAGTAACCAATGTCTGTTTTTTGGTAGCATAGAGGAGGTCTTAGAAATTCGTCCTGTCTAAGAAGCCCTGGCGTAGACTCGAGTCAAAGATTTATTATAAAATTTATATTAATGGAAAAATAAGATTTAGGTTATTATTGGGTTGTCTGGAAAGTCCATGCCGATTTTTAATAGGTGTTGCAGGTCTGAATATGTCGTAATTGCTGAAAACAAATAACATACGTATATATGTACATCCGTTAAAAAGTGGAAAGGTTGTGGAACAAAATGGTACCTATGTAATTCAATAAATACATTAATATGTACACAAATATATTACAATTCAAATGTGCCTTCGAAGTTTTCTTAAAAATTGGCACGAACTTTCTGGACAACCTAATGCTATTATTTGTAAAAGCACTTTAAGATAGAAAAGATGCCGGTCACTTTCTTATTAGAGGTAATCGTTTAGCTTTAACGCGCGAATGTTTACCTTTAACATAGTCAATATCATTATGCACTATATTGTTTAATTGCTCCGCGAAAGCCTGAGTCACCAGAGTTAGAGGTGGCTCGAATCTAAGCCGCGGGATATCGTGGAAAATTTTCCTCGTACTCCAGTTCGCGATGGCAGATCTCCGAGACATCGATAACGCTCAGCTGAAAGCAATACAACATTTCAAACTATGATACGCCAATGTGAAATTAAACGCGTAGTAATTAAGCTTCGTATCGGCATTGTTCGACAGTTGATTTCGATTTAGATTGAATTAGCTAGCACGGAATCGTTGCCAGAGTTTCTCGAGTATTTACATTCCGTCAATATCTTGATGTCAAACATGTCGACGATAACAGACCAATTTAGCGGATCGTAATCAACCCTTTATCGCAGGAGATAGACGTCCAGGCATTGTTTACATTATCCTCGTTAAAGATTACCGAATCGTCTAATTGTGTCCCGTTTATCTGTGCAATTTATTCTCGCGTAATTCCATCGGGGACGTACCAGACAACCTTCTTATCGGAATGCTGCCTGAGACAATGTTAATATTTGTCTCGGGAGTTTTCATCTTGGTCCAAAAGATGGATTGCAAATTTGGGAAATGTTAGATTAGAGATTAGAGAAATATTATGAGAAATGCTGTTTTTAACCGACTTCAAAAAGGAGAAGAATCTTATCTTTCATTGGAATGTTCTCGATGGAAGATAATTTATGGTGGGTCCCTTAGAGTAGAATCGAACTATTATTCTTTCAACATATTAGCTCGTCCCGAAAGTTTCTTTCGCGAGTTGCACTCAATTATTTTATGTGATCGTGTTTTTATAAATAGACAATCTAATTTCATAGATATTCGTGTTGTAACAGTAATGGAGCAAAATGAATCGTGGACAATTCAGTAATGTAACATCAAACATAAACTATTGCGCATGTATTACTTAATAATAAAGCGAAAGAAACTTTTGGGACAACCTAATATTTTTAAAGTAGCCCTGGTCATTTTGTTTTATTGTGTAATTTCTGCACGTACATCAGGATATGTTGCACCCAGATGGTATCGCCGAGGACAGGGGAACCGTCAACGAGACAACCCTAAACGACAGGAGCAACTCTGAGTTCTGGAGTTCCTTCAGCAGCTCCGAGGAGCGACTCCTGGAATGCAAAGGTCTGATCTTGAATCTGCCATTGACGCCTCATCGATATTGCACCCCTAAATACGAGCGTGATCATCTCGCTGCTTCGTTCGCGAACACAGTCACGTACAGGTACGCGGACACTTGAAAATATGTATGGAATCTCCAGGTGATAAGTCAGATAAGTCTTCGACACTTGAGAAATAAATAACCATGTGGATAACAATCTGAGGAGATATACAGACGTCTCAAGGCTGGCAGATGTGCTCGTTTATTAATCAGACATTTTTAAAAAATCAGACATATTTAATTAAAAAAATCTTTGTATAATAGATATCTTAATAGTATTCTATCAATAATTTATTAATAGATCCATTTGAAAGATTCTGCTGGTATCTAGATACTCTCCTTAATTATGTAATAATAATTATAGATATCTCATACATATCTCATTATTAATAGTTATTCCCTTGCTTAAAGACACTTTATTTCATATCTTGATGCAGCATGAAATCCTACATCTGTACAATTCAATTGATCGAGCATCAATGATAATCAAGATACGAATAGCCAGCATCAAGATCTTGATTTTAATTCTTACGTAATTAAAGATAACGAATTAAATTTATTGGAAGCAGATTGCGTGTTTCGATTACTGTCACTGATGTCATTCGCATATAAAACATTTCTTTAACAACATTTAATAGATCATTTTCAATGGTCTATAAAATTAAACAGGTATACATTTGCACCAAAGCCTGTAATAACTTGTATCTATCATCAAAAAATACTATATTTGTTTGATATCTCATAAAATTCTAACGTAAAAGATGACGATCTGTTCCAGGGTGCCCATGAACGGCTACTACTTCTTCGTCTTCAACTCCGAGAACGAGATCCAGCCCAACTTCCTGCGGGTGCGTTTCGACCTCCTGAAGACTGTCTACAACATCTCCAATCCTGTCCACTCTTGCAAGAACAGTACAGCGGAATGTTCGCTGCCGTTTCGAATCTTCAGCAGCGAGAGGACCGTTTTGGAGTTGCCTTTGAGCGGGAACGACTCCCAGTGGAACGAGGAATATGTTGTGGTCTCAACGTGCGAGCCTAGGACCTCTATTTATCTACTCTGCATCATGCTGGTGCCATTGCTCATCCTCGTGTTTGCGTTTCACTGACACCGCGCCTACCGTCAGGCCGTCGAAAGGACAGTATTCCGATAATGCTCACTTTTTGTAAATATTAGGCTTAAGTCGACCTAAACACAAGCCATTGTCGCGAATGGCCAAGTACAACAGTATTTCTTTTCCTCCTGGACAGCTGCGATTCACTAGCTGGTTTGTGATAGTCAAAGAAAAATAGTTATAGTTCACTGTCTGCGATAACACGGGGAAGAACAGAGGCGGTGATAGTAACGCTCGACATATGTAGTTAGACTTTTATAAGTATGTATATAGTACTAGTACGTTTTATAGACTTTATCATATGTGATGCACTAATAGATTAGTACCATACGAGATTAGTTTCTTGTCAAATACTGAAATATTTTTATTTTCTTATAAAGAATATAAATATTCTTAGTTTTTCTGTTCCTATAAGGAACTGATCGATCACTGTCTCTATCCAATATTGGATATCACGAATTAACTCAATTTCACATCGTTCTGTGACCCTAAAGTAGTCTTCGACGTTTATTTTATTTATTACAAGGTCTTGCTCTCCTTAATTTATTATCCTATCATGCTATCCGACGTACTCCTAGAAGCTTTTCGTCGCCAGTTGCACGTTATCGATCACTTTGGGATTAAGTTTGTAAACTAGAGACCGCAAAGACGATTTATATTTTTAATAAAAAATAACCAAATAACTGTATCAATCGTTTAATATGTATTTATTAGATGGATAAGGACTCGTTGTGTTAAGTCATTAATGTACAATAAGAATACAAAAATAAAAAAAATCACTCCAAAAATTACGTCCTTCGAGTGCATTAAATTTTGAAAAGACTTCAAGAAATGGTAAAAAAAGATTCAAGAATACACTATACAAAGTACAGGTGAGAACATATTATCTGCAACTGCATATATAAAGTTCACAGAACAAAATAACTTTCATACAAATTTTGAATTCCTCCCGAAAATCATTTTTAAACTGATTACAGAATCAATCCTCCGCCGAGCATGGATAACTCATACAATGGAAATACGTCGCAGTGAATAGCAACAAGAAATTGTTTCTCCTTTCGTTAAAAATTCAAGGACACGATTCGAGGGGATAACAGGAAATATCGTCGTTGGCGAAAAAATTGGCGTGACCGAAACGACGTTAATTAAGCGTCGGGGGTAATCCTTTACGTCTCTCGACATCTTAAAAATTAATCCCCGTCCTATCTGTTCCTCTAATCCGTGAGATTAATACTTCATGCCGATGCGAGAGCCTTCCAACAACTTGACCCTGCGATTCTACGGCCGGGGGGATGCGAGAGGACGGCTTTCGGAGGGTTTCGGGGGCGGAGCATCCCTTATCAGCACCGAACACTCGTGCTTCTCGCGCAGCCTCCGTGGCCGCTTCAATGACTTTTCGCAGCCAATTCACACTGGCGTGCCAGGGGTTCTTGTACAGCGAATGTCCTTGCTCGATACTCATCTTGGTGCACCACCAACGGGACGCTTTATCTGACTCTGTTTAAATGAAAAATAACTGTCTTTAATTGCTCTCTGAGAAATGGGAAGGAGGGGTTGGAGGGGATGTAACGTCAATGTACTATATTTTATCTAGGCATTTTAGCGGAGCAACGTTTTTGAATTGATTTTATATTTAACCTTGAGATTTGATAAGAAATTGTTCGAATAAATTGGGCAAAGAAAAGCTGAAATATATATGATGGATATAAACATCCCCCGCGTTTTTTTTTATGTTTTATTTTCGCCCGTACCGTAATTTGTCGAAGAACAATTAATTTAGTTCACTTGATTCATTTTCAAACTTTCAGAACTTGCAATATTTTCTCTGGTCTACCGGTACTTTTTTTTCCAGGTAACGCTGCATCGATTTCGAGAGTTCACGTTCTGGAACTTGGACAATTCCAGTAGCCGCGTCTGTCAGCGAAGAGTCGCACGTGGAAAACAAACACTAATAATGGGATTAATATGGGGCGGCTGGTTGACGGCGATAACGAAAATTGATTTCACCCTCGTGCCCTTCGAAAACCCCTCTCTCTCCCTCTGCGCTCCTCGAGGCTACCCCACGGCATGGGGATCCCATTCGAACGCGTTGACGTTTCATGGGACACTGCGCAAAACCGGCGACACGCCTCTTTTCTATTGGCATGGCCTGCCCAACGGTAATTCTTTCAGCTCGACCATATTCCATTCCTGGTTAGGTTCGTTGCCTCGCTGATCGTACCACCCTCCCATGATAACGAGACCACGATTCTTTTTCTAGGACAATCTTTGTATTCACAATCTTGATCTTTTATTTTTGATCGTTATACTTGTACATTTTCTTTTATTTCCGAGTTTACTTTTGTTTACTACCCCTAGGATGATTTTTATAGTTTCTCTTCAGGGGTCGTTTGAGACCCCTATCGATCTCCAATTTTGTCAGCCATACTCGAATTTCAACGAGACGAATTTTTATGATAAATGCAAATATAGAACGAATGAACTGATAGAATCCTGTTAAAAAGATTTATGTGTGGCCACACAGGCTCGGAAGAGAATTTTATGGTCACTCGATGAGCGCGCGAGTGTATTTCACAGAGAACTATAATACCTAATTCGTATTCTCTGGCACGCGCAAATTGAGCTGTATGTTACTAAATCTGTGGGAAACCGCTACAAAACCCGCCACCCCTGCGCGTTTTAGGGCCGCTCCTATCGATTCGATGGGAATTTCGTATGAATTTTTTGAACGTGAATAAATCACCCTCCCTTCTGTATTCTCAATCCACGTATTTCTCAAGACTCGTCAAAATAACGAACGAAGGGTTGAGATCGTTCAATAAATTTATTTTAAATTCTCGTATAATTAATTTCCTGTTTGTATAAAAGCATATCGATATATTTATTCCACATTTTACCACACTTTCCCCCTGTGTGTCAAACACCATATGCGGTCGCAATAACGGATTAGCGAAGATTGATAAAAAAAAAAAGTCACCCCTCGAATGGCCACGTTACGAATAAGGCACGCGGCTTCATTCAACAGTGACGCACGTGCCATTTATACGCCTTTTATTTCCAGATTAAGGTGTCGATAAAGTTAAAAAGTGGCATCCTAATGGTGGCATTAAAATATCGACGGAAAGGACGGATTTCGATAAGGGTGGCTTTCAGCCTCGAGTTTCCCACTTCTTTTCGGGAAATGTTCGATGCGCCAACAACGTTCACGCTCGTAACTTGTCGTATTTTTTTTCATAATTAGTTATTCCTCTATAATTCACATGAATTTAGATTTTTCGAAAGAAATTCTATTCCAGAGCCACCAGAGTACTCGAAATTATTTCATTTTATCTTAAATCAGAACCCAGTAAAGGTTTCGGATAGGATAGAGAGTCGCAGCAAAATTACAACGAAAATCAGTTGAATTAATTTTGAAAGTAGAGTACGAAATACATCGTATAATTTCAGAAATACTAATATTTTACAGAGATAGACAAAATTCATTTCAACAGAAAAAAATGCAATCGCACGATATCCCCGAAGTTCTTTGTTCTGTCTTTTAGGTCGCAGCGAGTAAGAAAATGGTTGTTTCGTTATCTTCTACGCACGGAGGCTCGTGACTAAAATCTGTCTCCACCTTCTTCCTGTTTCATCCCATTAGCATCTGCCTCGAAGATGCTTCCTACACAATTAAAGAACAAACAACATCGACTCACGGCCTTATCTAATCGCCGGCGCGCGGCGTTATCAAACGCGATGCGAACTAGGTTTCACTTTTTTTCATCAAAGTCATTCATGTTTCTTCGAATACCATTGCACGAGAATCTGTCGTACTACTCAAATACTATATAAAATTTATTTATTACATAGTTAAAAATTTGCAATCTCTAGTAGATTCTTGATATAAACATTAACTCGGATGACGCATATGTTTCCGAAGAAACAGTACTCTATTAACAATCTATGTTGTAAATCTTTTTCATAATCGCTTTAGTACGTCACGTCGTATATGCGTCGCTCACGATGTTTTACAATTATTACATAGTACAATAAACCAGAGACGATATAACGAGGATCGGTATATCCGTGTGCAAATGCTTTTGTTTTAACGTGACTAGTCAAATCCAGAAACTATTTCGTTTGTTCACGATAGTGTATCTTCGATGATTGATAGCTTCTTCGGACACTACGAGTTTGTTGATCTTAAATATTTCCCGTTCTTTATAAAATCTACTATAATTATCTATATACCTTTGCAAGTAATTCCCTGTAAGAGTTACTTTTCGATACTATTTTTGTATTTTGATCGTTTCGTCACCGAACTTCAATTTTATTTTTTTTATGACAAACTTTTTTATAATTATTGACCGTTTAGACGAAATTAGTCTAGCTCCCACGCAGATTGGCCAGTAATAGCGCTCGAATGAACACGATCGCAGATTTAATCATTTAATCGGGATGGGACGATGACACCCTACGGTTCATCCCTCTGGAAAATCTGTAGCACCCTTCGGAGGTGTCACAATAAAACAGCCCGTGGCTGGTGGCCACTTGACAACGACTGGGGGTTCGCTAAACTCTCACCCCTAATGTATATTAAACAAGGCTCCCTTCTTTCTGCCCCTCTCCACGTTGACTTTCCAGAGCGCTGCTAATCAGAATCTAATTATTTCAGAATGCATATTCGCAAATCAAAATCGAAAACACTGGCAACGAAAATTTAATGGTCGACATACATCAACGGCGTAGTAAGAAATTAAAAAAAAATTTATTTTTTGTAATATTAATATAAGCACGAGGTACGAGGATTCGTTATATCGAAAATTCAATTGAAAAATCGATGTTCCTCGGTTTCGGTCGTGTCTGGAACGGTCTAACAGCGACCTAAGGGTCTCCGAAGAGCGGAGGGATGCTGGATACGTATGGAATAGTATGGGATGGTCCGCAGAGGAGCTCCACCCATGAGGCCTGCGCTCCGCCTTCGCAAAATTCATTTTCCCGGGGGTTGCACCGCACTTTCTATTAGTTAAATCGGCCCGTCTGGACTCGTCAGTCGGTTTAACATCAGCTGGGATCGTAACCCGGTGATATCTGTCGTAGAAGTGTCCTCGGACGGCTTTCGGACAATTTTACTCTTTTTAACTGGGAATTTTGTTGGTGGTACGAGCGCGAAAGTGAACGAAATCTGCCACTTCGACATGGTAAGAGTTTTCCGCGACGATAAACGCTCGATGGATTCTAATTTCACTTCCTGGAACGGTTTCTGTATTTTTTGTTGACTTGGTATATTCTTCTGTGTATAAGTTTTAGAGAGTTTAGAAGCGCCGGAGGTGCTCGAAGGTTATTTTAGAAGAGAGGTGATAAATTCTGTGGTCGAGTTAGTTTAATTGTTGCTAGGATGTTGCGTTGTACTTCAAGGTTTTTCGATAACGAAGGTCTCGTTTGGTTTGTCAAATTTATAAATTACGAGCAAGAACGATAAACGTTCGTGATTCTTACGGTTTGAGTCCCTATTTAAATTAATTACAAGCTCTCTGTAAAATAATTATTTTAAATTAACAATGGAATAAAGAGTGAGAGCAAAAAGTGACGTAAATAATATATAGGAGACGTGCTTTCGTGCTAGAGGAGAGTGAGTGTTGCGCGTTCTTACTTTAAATTGTTTCGTTAATATTTTGATAGAGGAAAGAATTCATATTTTCATTACTCAGCTCAGCAATTTATACATGTACCATTCAACTGATCGATAAAAATATGAATTTCTCTCACCGCCGAAAAAGCTAATACTTTAATTTCTAAGTTAAATTTCTCCGTCATTCTTGCTTACAAAGACCAATAAATCACGGCAGTCTGGCCAGACGTGTCTTCGAGTTTGAAATTAAGCTCTCTTGAAAAGTAAGACCGATCAACGCGAGCATAGAATAGAGTAACTGGCACGCATACACACGTATCTACTGAATGTCAGGGACAATAGCTCGGAGAGGGTGTGATACGAGCATCCTGTTGGCGCAATGTGGGCTAATTTCGTCCGTGATAATTTAACTAGATTTCCCGCGTCTTTTGTCATCGACCATTTAATCGTGTTGCACGTTTGGAAAACATTGGATGAATTCACTCTAATTTAAATAATACGAGAAGTTGAGACGAACGATCGGCGTGGTATGCTCGATGACGAAGAAACGGAGACGAATGATTGACAAATTCCAGTCGATGCTGACGTACAACGGGTGTTCCGGAGTGACAGTGGACACGGAGAATGGTTCCCCAGCGGAGTCACTGTTGTCCGCTGAAGGAGAGGAAGTCGGGGATTCTCCTAGCACACCAAGAGACACCGAAGAAGAAGCTACCCTTTCGGATGAGTTCTACTCCCACGACACGGACGACGAAGAGGACCAAGGCAAGAAACGACGGGACCGCGCCAATTCTGTGAGCAAACAACTGTACAGTTCGATTGTCGAGCCAGTTTTCTGCGAACGAGCAGAATTAAATAACATCGTATATTTAATTTGATTCTAACAATTGCCTGCGATAATTTCATAGCTAGACGGTATATCATCCGGGAGCGGTCACCTCGGATCACCAACGCCTCGAGTAGGAACTCTGGGTGTTCGAAAATTATTCACGAACAGCCGAGAACGTTGGAGACAGCAGAATGTAAGCGGTGCCTTCGCTGAGCTTCGAAAATTGGTACCCACTCATCCACCAGACAAGAAATTGTCGAAGAACGAGATCCTGCGTCTGGCCATTCGGTAAAACATTTACTAACCTTTAATAACCAATCGACTTTCAACTATTTACTTTGCAATCTGACGCTTTGTTCTGTAGACGCAAACTTGAAGTCTGCTATTGTGACTTCTATCTTTTTCTCGAAGGATCCAATAGTCACCGTCTCTGTTGATATCTCAAGCAATCAACTAAAACTGACCCATTTTCAGATACATACGTCTCCTAAGCAACGTCCTGGAGTGGCAGAAGGCCCAAGACCGCAACGACGCGACGCAGCACGAGGTACGAATCAAATGCGAGCCCACCTACAACGCTCAAAATTCGACAGCCTATCCCACGAAACCCGCCGTGGCGTTTCTAAAACAGGAGAAGCAGATCAACGACAACCACAACGCCTACAGGACGAACTTCGCCGCGCAGAAGCAGCTTCAGCATCCAGTATCCCACGTGGCCTGCGACAAAAACGGCAACAACCTGCTGATGATCGCTCCTGCTGGCCACAACGTCACCGTCGCGGTAAACAAACGAAGCGCGACGCCTTCCACCATAGCCGTTCAGAACACTTTTCCACCTGGGGTCCTGAGCAACGGGGGTTTGATACGTTCGCCGGTTGGTCCACGACCTTCGGGCTTCCCCAAGTCGCCACAGATCAACGTGCAGGCCGTTAGCAGCCCGAACATCCTCAGCAACTCTTCGAGTACGCCTTTGACTAGCAACGCGACTTCTGTCGGCGGAAGTGTGTCGACCTGTGGCCAGAAGAGGCTGAAGATTGAAAGGGAGGACGAGGAACAGTCCAGCCAGGGCAAAGACTGCAAAAATATGCCACCTCATAGTGTCCCTGCGAGGAAGAGAGCGAAGGTGTTCATCAGAGATTCGAATTCCGGGTTTCGTAACGATTTTCGGAGCGTGGACCGCAAGTAAGAGAGGTGAAAAGACCATGTTTATCTACTTGTGTCGGTCGAAAGTGGTTCCTAGGGGTGATGGAACCGTTCGTTTGAAAGTAGCGTGTATAAAGCTATCTTGGCCTTTGGAGCACTAATGGGGTAGAAGATGTTGACTTCTTGGTGACGAGGGTTTGTCCCGTGACAGGTTCAAATGGCTTAAGTGGCCTGTGTGATACGCGTGGAATCGTAACGATATGGATTCTGAAATGTCTGATCTTATTTTGTAGATAGTCGTTGGACAGATGAACTTTGTGGAATTCATTCTGAATGTGCAATAATATGTATTCGACGAGTAACAGGATCCTCGAGTCGATTGTCTATTTTAACTCTCCTCCAAAACTTGGAAGTTTAATGTCTATATCGCATAATTTATTATTATATCAAGGGGAAGGGAAAGAAGGGAGAGGAAGGTGTTCATGTTACTAGGAACGAATTTATCGAAATATATCAAAGTTACATACATGTTCGTGTATATTATTAACAAATACAAAGCTCCATCCTATGAGTTACGAAAGAATTCTATGAATTTTATGTTCTAAGATAATATTGGGTCTCGCTATGACAACGTTGCCGATAAATCACCCTCTATATTATTTTTATCAAATTAAAAGAAATGTAAGGAAGCGTCTATGATTTCTTTGTTCAGTTCTGCCCAAGCAATCGTTTTATTAAAGAATATTATGCAACGTTCACAGAATCCTCGAGATAAGTAGATAAGAAATTGTTATGCTCTAATGATTAGTTCATGCTAATATGTAGTTCGGGCACACAGAGTAATATAACTGCATTTTACACCTCGGTTCTGCCAATTGGATTACTCGGCTTATCAGTGGAGGTTATTTGTAATAGGAGGCTTTCTTAGACGCGACGTCATTAAACGTTTGAAGATTCTGTTCAAACTAATTAAGCACTGTTGTGTGTTCTCAAGATGATCGAACTCGCATTTTTTTCAAAGAATATTTTATTAGTTACACTGTATTACATCGTTTGTACAGCATTAGGTGTAGCATTGTTCATGCGATTAACGTTGAATTGCAATCGTACATGGCGTGACGAAGTGTACCCATCAACATGGTGCGTCAACAATTCAAAAGGTATCAAAACATCACCGATACAACACACCCAATATTCATCGAACCTCATGAAAGACATTATACGTATTCGCCGCGATAGTCGTTTACAATCCAGCAACGTCGCTATGAATCATACAAGAGCCACTGACATATAAACTTCCAAGTCACTGGCAAAAGTCTTACATCGAACGTGGAAAAATGGAGCGTTTTGTTACATGCAACAATAATTATAATTCCTCTACGACGACAGGACTAATGGACAGTGTCCGATAAAATAAACCACGGGACCCTGATTTACCAAACACACCTGCAATTTGCTTCCAAATCATGGTTACTTTTATTCGACGGAAACATAAAACTCCACTGAATTGTGTACAGCAACGCTCGGATATTGATAGAATCCATTGCTCGGATTAACGATCAGGAGTCACTACGATTTACTTCAACTCGACAGTCGTGAGAAGAAAACTAGATAGAATTTCACCCAATTCCAAGATACTGCACGCAGTAATACCTCGGATATTGATAGAATACCTTGCTCGGATACCTTCTTCGACTCAACAGCTGTGAGAACAAAAGTTGGATATCTTCTTCGTACACAAGATTCTCTACTCATGCTTCGGATATTGCTAATCGACCACTCCGAACGTTACGTGAGGCACTGCTGTATCTTCTCCGCTCGACTTAGTCCCCAAAAAGGAAGGCAACAATTCGTGCAAATGTCCTACTGAGTCTCAGGAACACTTGTTTACGTCAGATATACTTTGTATCTCGTGCTGTCCCTCTTCTGGCGTTCGGCGAGTTGCTTCAATCGGGCAGCCGCGTAACGATCATCGTTCCATTCTACAGGTGGCACCGGGGCGGAAGGTCTTTCTTCGGTTTGACTGAAAGCTCTTCGCGGGGGGAGCTCCACCTTTTTGCTGGTGCTCTTGCAGTCCACGCTAGCACGTTTCGCTACGGAGAGGCTGACACCCGCGTGAGTGGTGTCACTGGCGCGAGAATCCCTCTTCAATGGGTTCACTTCATCGTAGCTTTCTCTAGACTTGTTGCTGGCGTTGGACTCCCTCTTCAGAGGGCTTGCTCCATCGAAGCTTTCTCTAGACTTGTTGCTGGCGTTGGACTCCCTCTTCAGAGGGCTTGCTCCATCGAAGCTTCCTTTGGACTTGTTGCTGGCGTTGGACTCCCTCTTTAGGGGACTTACTTCGGCGTAGCTTCCTCTGGACTTGTTACTAGCGTTGGATTCCCTTTTCAGTGGACTTACTTCAGCGTAGCTTGCTCTAGACTTATTACTAGCGTTGGATTCCCTTTTCAGAGGGTTCGCTTCGTCGAAGCTTCCTTTGGACTTGTTGCTAGCGTTCGATTCCCTTTTCAGTGGACTTACTTCAGCGTAGCTTGCTCTAGACTTATTACTAGCGTTGGATTCCCTTTTCAGAGGGTTCGCTTCGTCGAAACTTCCTTTGGACTTGTTGCTAGCGTTGGATTCCCTCTTCAGTGGACTTATTTCAGCGTAGCTTCCTCTAGATTTGTTGCTAACATCGGAATCCTTCCTCCCTGGACTCACCTCAGCAAGGCTTCCTCTGGGCTTGCAGGTAGCGTCAGAGGACTTATTTCTCTCAATTTGACGATGATCAACAGCGGTGCGCGATGCTTGCGCTGATTTCGTCGATGCTCTTCGAGTCTTCTGGTCGTAGTCATCCGAGTAAGTCCTCCTCTCCTTTATTTTTGGCTTTGTCGAACCCAGGTCCTCGCTATATCTAAGCCTCTCGTTGAACTTCCTCAGCCGTTCCTCGTAGTCGCAGGTCGATAGTTCAGCAGCACCTGGGAGCACTTCTTTCTTTGGTGCTCGCTTGAGCTCCTGGTGGACCGACTGCACCTTGGTGTCCTTCAGCTATAGTTTCGAGAACGGAATCAGTAAAATTTATTTTATAGGAAGAAATTGGATTAAATTGAATTAGAATCGAATATCTTTGCATTTATTAACTTTTACCTTGATGACGCTCACTCTGTCGTTGAACTCCAAATCCTGGCTGTTCCTGCGAACCGGCTGATTGGTCTTGTCCTCTTCGCTGCTGCTCTTACTGATCCACATGTTCTCTCGTCGAGCATTCGTCGCCCTCTTCGGCCACTCGTTCTCCGTTTTGAAGTCGTACAGGTCCCGCATACGCTCCGTAAGTCTGCTAGACTGGTCATTGGAGTCAGGGGACTTCTTTGTCGACAGTGGATCTCCATTTGCTTCGGAGTCATCTGCAATTATCCGTTCGCGTATTTACCAAGACCTTCCATTCCTTCTAGAGAGTATACGAGGCTTACGTTATTTTTAGCGAAGTGTATTAAAGTTCAAAGACGCGATTATATATACCGATTACTTGCTTTTAATTTCTAGGCTAAGAAGTAGGCTTGCAGGTTTTCGATATCTTTTGAATTTACTCCAACGCATTAAAAACAATAGGGATTCAAGTTGTAAGATTCGGCTCGTAATTGTTCAATTGGAGGATTAATTTATGGGCATGCAAGTATTTAAAGGATATTTTTTCTTTGAAGGATAAAATAAAATGTATGCAGTAGTGGGTTAAAAATTATATAAGCATACATAAAATTGATTGTTTTGATATAGTCAGAGTATAGTATAATAGTCTTGTGTTACTGTAACTCTCAGTGATAATTATCGAAAAATAATGCAAATTATATCCTCCACCCTCCGGTTCCAAAGACATAGTACACTTAACAAATATCGTTTGTCTTCGGTAGCTCCAGTGTTAAATCGATAAAAATTTGTCCAAAGTTTCGTTAGAATCGACGCCTTCCAATTTCTCCTTCGTCAAACAATCATCGTATACGTCGTTATCGATCATTCTTTTTTATTCTGGTAAACAAAGACCATCAGCTCACCTTGCTTTCGAGCAGTGTCTTTATCATTCTTCGCCGACGAGAACTTTCGCATCGGTTCCCACTTGGGCGACTCGCTCCTGAAAGACTTGCGAGGGGAATCCCCGGTCGGGGGACTTCCCTCTTCGGCGGAGGACGACTTTCTTTCCGGGTTGAGTCGCGGAATCGGCGACGGCGAGGGATTCCTGACAAACGTCATCCACCTGGCGGCGGCGTATCTCGTGATATCCTTGGCGAACGGAGGCGCGTCGTAGCGGAACCTTGAGGTGTTAATTCGCGGTAGCCACCTAAAGGTATTTGGTATTCAGAAACCCAGTGTGTGCGTCAGACGCTCGATAGATTTGCTTAACACCAGAAACGTTCAATGCTTTGTGTATGTATATATATATATATATTTTTTTTTTATGTTTTTCATTCGATTATATTTACCGTAAACGAGAGCCCTGCGTCGTACAATACAATTTTCTGCGCGACATCGAATTACGTATATGTACATATACATATAAACATAATTTTGCACAGCGACGTGGGAACGTGTCACTATCATCGATATACAGTTTAGTGCATACGTTTCGGTACCATTAGCCACGAGTTACGATTGGTAATTCGGTTATACATGTATACATATATATATGGATATATTTAGAGAGAGATATCTTTATCGTTCACGGCATTGGTTTGTTTTTGACTAAGAAAATGTGCTCTGTCAACCTCGTCGCGATCATTCGTGGGTCGCTGCACTCCGTATTCCTTCGTTCCTCGACGAGTTTTGCGGTTTTAACATGGCCGACGTCCGCGCTTTGACTCCTGCCCGCTGCAGTTCTGTGAGTAGCCGATGTGAGCGTATTGTTTCTCTTTTCGATACTCTTGGTCTCTTCTTCTTTCATGGGAGACAGTTTCTTCAGCGTGGCGGTGCTTATCTTGTTAGGATCGAGTCCCGAGTCGTCGACGTCGATGGTCACCGAGCGTCGCTTCTCTTCGACGTCGATGGTCACCGAGCGTCGTTTCTCTTCGACGTCGATGGTCACCGAGCGTCGTTTCTCCTCGACGTCGATCGACACCGAGCGTCGTTTCTCTTCATCTCGCGACTGGGGGGACTTCTTCGTCGCTGGCTGGATCCGCGAGATGGTTTTCGGTAAAGGTATCCACCTGGAAGGATCCAGCTTGCTCGTGTCCGGGATCTCCGTGTGCCTTCTCTCCTCCACTCGCCTCTCCGTGTACTTCTTCAGACAGTCCACGTCCGCGCTGCGACTCCTCTGACTGCGAGGAGACCTAGATGGTCTTCGTTGACCGGTGCCCACTGGGCCAGCCCTCTCCTAAGCAAGATGTAGTTTCGCATAATCCGATATATGCAAAATACCGTGTTCCGCAGACGCGACGTGCAGGCTAGAGCCACAGGCTCGAGGATTTATTCTAGCCGTGTGCAATTCGGATATCTGGCTGCTGCACGCCGCTGCAGGGTCTCCGCTCGATGCTAGGGATCCGTTCCAAAATTCGTTACCTGCGAGAGAAACAATCGATATTAACGATCGACTTTCTAAGCAATTTAAAATTGACTTCCTGGACTTCGTAAAATGAAAATCTGGAAAATTCGACAACCTGGGTGTGCGTTTCCATCCCACGCGTACGTCACCACGAGAAGCTTGTTTGCGTCTGTAGCTCTGAAGAGTTTGCTGTGAGGCTCCCTAAGAGCGAAGTGAATCTTTATATCTGAAAGGAGATGATAATTTACAGCGATTGTTCTAACGAAAACGATGAATAAAGGTTGCTAGCGAACCTCCTAAGTAGTCGCCATTCCCTGCGTCTCCGCACTTCTGTTGGCCAAAATACGCGAACATTATGTCAGAGACGTACTTCAGCTTCTTGTTCATCTTCCTGATGGCGATCTCGAACGTCTTCAGGAAACATAATTCTTGGTCTTGAATTACCTTCCACACCCCTAGAAATCAGATTTTAATCGTAACGTTGTTCGTAAACACTATATACAACGAAATATTGAACTGAATTTAACGTAAAGTACCTGTTTGAAATAATTGGATCCTGAGAATTTAATTTCATAACCAGACAGAAAAAGTGCTTACTAACCGAGACCAAATCCTACGACGTGTATGAAGGCAGTGGTATTTTGTTTTTCAGCTCGAGTGTTCGCTTCGAGAAGAATGATTTCCACGGTTAGCAGCGTTCTCTTCATGTAGTTTTCGATGTCGAAGACAGTTTGATTCGATAGGGAAAGGTATCTCTTGTTTTCCTTCGATTTGATGCGTTTCATGATTTCATCGTAGAGTGGCAGATAGAGTTCACCGTAAAATCTTGCCCATATAACGCGTAGTCCGTGTATCGTTTCTAAACCTCCACTTGTTGTTGGTCCATACCTATCACGTCAACAAAATGCATCAACTTTAGACCCAAGTACTTTGGCTCGTCAAGTTCAGATTTGTCGTATAAAATTTACTTGGAGGACTCTAAGATCTAGATAAATTGTCACAGGTTCATCTGCCACTGAGCACTTCGCACCTTACAAATCGATAGATTGCGTTAAAAAAGAATGACTATATAGGCACGTGTACAGTCTGGGTTGAAAGTGGCACGACTCACCCATTATCTGCGTTATTTTGCAAAGGTGTGACGAGGATGTCCTGGTATTCCATGACGCGTGGTCGAGCGAACCTGCGAATAGTATAGCGAAAGGTGAAACGGATGCTGCGGCAGTTGTAATAATTTCTGCTTCATAGTTAAATAAATAGAAGAAACCTTGTTCCCACGACACCCATAATGACTCCTCTCGGCTGAATGGAGTCTGGATCGGTAGTCACCACGCCTCTGTTCTGTCGGGAGCCGTCGTTTATGAATTCAGTGTGGGAGGACATCGCCATCATCGCTGACAGCTTGATCTCGTCGTAGGACAAACATTTTGTTAGGACCTGTCGCGGAGAAAAACTATTTACGTCATTTGAAATCCTCTGGTTCAGATTTTGTTAAGGACTGATTACGTAGATTATGGCAGAAGCCAAGTTGCAAATCCGTTGTGAGAAATAAAATACCGACCAGAGGCTCCTTCTCGCGATCGGTGCCAACGCTCTCCCATCCATCGACGCCGCTCTTGCCATCGATCAGCTTCCATCGATCGTCAGGCCCGTAGAAGTACACCGCTCGTTTTTCCAGCAATCGATGAATGAACTGTATCAGTCCCATGTCCATGTACATGGCCCTCTCGACGGCACTGCCGTACAGTCGTTTATGCTTCAACCAACCAGCCAGCAATGGCAGCATCGCCTCGTGTATCAAAGGGTAAACCGAGTTCGCGTTCATCTGCAATTTAAATTTCGAAATCGAGATAATCGATCGAACGGAAATGCAGCCGGGCGTTCTATTGAACTATTAGAAGTGGATCAACATTCTGCAAGTGCGCGAATTCGATTAAATGTTCTGCTTTACTCTTGAAACCAATGAGCTCGTAGAGATCACGAAATCTTTTTCTATCTATTATTATTCTGAATGGTTCGATAGTTTCGTTTTCTTCGATACAATTCTTTCGATACTTGAAAGACTACACTGGTCTACACTGAAGTATCATTCTAAGGGAATTTAAAGAACCGAACCTCGAGGATGTCCGTGGAAACCCCTCTGTCTCTGAGGGCGGAGCACCTCGGTGTGTTAATTGGAAAGCGTATGGGGAAGGCTTCGCTTCGCTTGATGATTTGTGCCAGGGTCGTTGGCGACGGTGCCGCGACGTCCAGGCATTTCCTGAGGAGTTCCTTCGTGTCTTCGTCGAATGGCACGCCGTTTGGCGCACCCAATGTATTCTCCCACGATATTTCAGGTGGCTCCTTCAGCAGAGCCTGCTGGCGAACCTCCTCCATTCTCCTATGATTCTGCAAAATCACACCCAATTACCATATGACAAACTCGACGTGTAAATTCTTTGATTCCCCCAGTACGTTCCATCAAAAACAACGAATAGTTTCGATTTAAGAGAGCGAGGACGGTTTTGCGCTCAAGGTGTTTCAGTTGTGTATTCCAGGTCCATCTTCAGGCTGGGAGAGTTGCACGAATCGTCGACAGAATTTTCAATAAAAAATGTTCTCTTTAAATTAAAATTTAAAATTAAAATTAAAAGTGCAATTGAATTTTTGCTAGGAAGACTTTTCTATCGACTTTTGTTTTCAATTTATGCATAGGTACATCATTATGCATTATTCTTTTACGTAGCTTTTCACTCGCGTAGCGACCACGGTTGTCGGTAGTAGTGGATGTGGTTTATTTCCAGCCTCACGGCCTTGAAAAGGGCTGGGAGGGTTGGATGTACACTTTACCTAATAAGATTTTCCCAGACATATCACACATTTTCCTCCTTGGATGTCGGATATGGTGGGTCGAGTCCTCGTATTTTATTTAGTGAAAAATAGAGTTATAACATCCATTCGCAGTTAATGGTAGTTACTTTTTCTAGTATTTTGCTTTTTCATATATACATTCTTAATTACTAATAATTTCCAAAGATGCCTCAAATAGTTCTCAAAGAGCATCAAATTCCCCACGGAAAACTCAAAGAAATATTTCCTCCATCTTCTCCCTCCAAAAAAAAGAAACGAAAAAAAAATTGTCTCCTTCAATGAAATCAGATTAATAAACCTACATCCCTTATAAACGATCGAATGAATACATTCTTTCGCTCGGAGAAGTACGTTTGAAGTATGACGACGCATCGATCCACGTTACTTTCTTTCACGGTCCGAAATAACTTTTCTCCCGAGCCGTCAAGACACGTGCAGGTGCGCGACGACTCCAAGAAAATTTGCAGAATCAAAGTCGCGTTCTATTAATACACGAGCGCTGATTAGAGCAAGGACGCGATTCTCTTTGATAGTTGAGCATGAAATCCGTTAAGTAGCGGAAAATGTATCCGTTCACCCTCGAGTGTTACATTGAACACGCTCTCCCAGCCCCTGTCGCGAAGTTAACTTCATTTTTCCGTTTACCGATTCTGCCACCTGAGCGACAGGGGTGAGCAAGAATTAAGGCTAGCCCGCGGTCGTGGAAAAAAAAACCGGTTGCAGCGTCGATTTTTTTTTTCTGGTAAACAAGCGTCTCTCTTGCTTTCTTTTTCAGACTTCGAAACCTCGCGACGAATTCGGCGTTCTTCTTGCCAATGTGTGCAACAACACTGAGAAAATGAAATTCTGAAAATTAAATATCTTGAATTAAACAGATTCACTTGTACTCGTGTACCCATTTAAAGAATCAATTAATTATTTTTGAAAGAAAATCCTCCTATGCTCAGTAAGTCCTCCGTGTGAAGATTGATTCAGACTTCCAACTAGTTCGCATATCGTATATTGATATCGTTGCATTTGATACGATGCTGTCAAACGTTGGAAATGTACTCGAAATGCATATCACCATCGAGTTGCTGAATGGAGCACCACTCCTGAATGGAATTTCGAATAACAAAATTTACATAGCTGTGTGTACAGGTTTGATATTCCCTCGCAAAGCGTGACTCGTATTTTAACCTACCATTGGCGCGTACCAAGATTGCATTTATACCAGAAACGGAAAACTCTTCGAATCGTTCGATTTATTCGTAACAATTATCTTCGAGAATGTCTGTAAAAATTCTTTAGACTCTACTTAAATCTACGTTCTACATTCGGAAATCTACATTATCCAATTTAACAGATTAAAATATTGATGAAATAACGCACCGATTGCTTATCTTTCACTCGGATAAGAATTTTGTCCAACTGGTTGAGCTGTTCAATGAATCATACAGGAGGAAACGCGCGCGATAGCGTAATCCCGACGCATTCATTTACGTCTCGCGATAGTGATGCAGTATCGATAGGTTTCCGCGATATCGAATCCACGCGAGAAATTTACCTTCTTACGTCCAGTGCACGAGACCTTCGAATGGTCCATGTCTTATTAGGCGCTATTCCAATCGTGATCAAAACGGCAATTGCAATGTCCCGTAGATTCCTATCAGGAACGATTTACACGTCACTTTATTCTTGTAGCGATACTCTGTTATCGTTTCATCGCCTGAAACAGTTCAAACAACACCTCCATCTCGAGATAAGCCACTCAGAATGGAAGCTATACAGTGTAAACATTTATTTTTCCAAATTTGAATTAGAAATTATAGTTTCTCTTTTTGGTTAAACTTTTGCTTCGTAAAGAGCAATTCTTCACTTTGAAGAGATTACAAATAAATGTTTCTGTATTTTTAATTTTCTTGCGCTACTCTTTTGGACTCTAAGACGTCTCACTTAGGTGTAGCAACCCTCATTAGAAGAGGAAAGTACAAACCAAACAAATGGTCGATGTAATTGCTTCCCTGTTCTACTGATTGTCACCAGAAATTTTAGCAAAAGCATTGTTAATAAGCATTGCGAGTGATCTTAGAAAGCAAGGTACGCTACATATGTATGTGATTTTTCTAATCGTTAGAAGGGTGAGCCTAGAGATCTAATGGTAACATTCTATGCTATATTTTGTCTCGATATTTTCTAAACGTAGATATGAATTGGAACATGTTAGTCGTTATATTCAAGTATTTTACGATGAAGTGTGTTGTTTGAGTGCGAAAGGGCTTCATCGTTTTTCTATTTTCATTCGACCAATAATATGTGCAGAATTTTTAATCGTATTAATACAACGATTCAAAGCTTGACTGAGTTTTGCTTCGTTAGTTGTCGTTCAGTTAAGCTGACGAAACGTAAACAGTGGTAGGGATGACCGCTGATTGCGAATAACACGAATCCGAGCAAACACATTTTATCAATAACTAAAGCATCCCTGTATATGTTCGAATTTACATCTCCATACGTGTGCGTGTTAGTAAGTTTTTTTTTCCGATGGGAGAATAATAAACGTGCGCTGTTTATTATTTTTATCAAGGAACTTGATTAGATTACAATAAAAAAGTACAACAAAAACTTCGCGATCCTATTCGCAGAAAGCTTTCTGAAACTAAAAGATGCGTAACTGCATCTTTTGTTTCTCTGAGGAAAACCCGGGTTATGTGGGTCTCTTCTCGGGTGGCAATAGTTCAGCTCACCCACCCACTAAAAACACTAGCCCACCTAAGCTACGAGGGAGATGCCTAGATCTCACGAGAATTCAACAGGAGTGCATAACTACCCCTTCAAAAATTCACGATTTGAGTCGCGATACGCCCCAACAGATCCCATAAAGCCACCTCCTGTCAGAGGAGGACCAAGTTAGTTCGCAATCCACTGGTTTAAGAGATCCAGAACTCCTGGAGGATCAAGCCAGCCGAGATGCAAGTGCGCTACCGTGTAAAACGTTTGGTCGAATGAACGTTTGCGGCAGGAAATCGAGTAAAACTTACCCGACGGATGCAACAGGCGAACAGAGACATTTCACCAACCGACGCAACGAAAGTACCACGCCGGTTGCGTGCGTGCGAAAATCGCGCGTTACGACGCCCGTGGACGGAATAGTGCGACGCGACGTGTTCGTATCCGCAATACCATTCGCGTGGCGCTTCCCCCCCCCCAAAAAAAAATTCGTCCAATCAACACGGTCCAATTTTCGCGACCTTTCACGGATGGAATCAAGTCGCGTGTCCGCACGAGACGAGTCGTAGAACGAAACTTCAGCGAGCTAAGCGAGGAATCACATGTGAATCCCGTGTGATGGTGTACGCGTGCGCGAATCCCCCGTTGGTCCGTGGTTAACGTTAGCGTTGGATACACGAGTCGTTTGGTGACTCATTAAAATCTGGACTTTCCTCGTGCGAAAGTACTGTTTGACGTCACGTGACTTCGGTGCCTCTCGCGTATTGCAGCGGGAATGCCACGTGTTGGGTTTTTGGATTGTCGGGATTTAGTGTTGACGTGGGAGCAGCGTCTCGGATTTCCTGCGAATTTGATAGTCATCGTAGTCGTCACTTTCTTTTTCGAAAATTAAACAGACTATAGCATTTATGATATTAGATAATATTCTCTTGAAAATGTTGACAATTTTAACACGTATACAAAGTATTTTTTAACCATGAACGTTGGCTTTTTACATCACCAAGGTCGTCATAAACAGTGCATGGTCATACTTTGAAGCCACTAATACACCATCCTGTGTACTTCATCGAAGAAGCTTGTTTAAAAAGTGTATTGAGCAGGGGCTTTTGATAGGCATAGATTATTACTATGGTGGGGAAATGGGGTCTTTCGGTACACGCTTGTTTTGCATGTGACATATACCTATCGCTTGGTAGAATTTTTGTCGTCGTTCACGAGACACGTCAGGCGCCACAAGAATAATAAATAAGGGAGGTGCTATTTTTATACAAGTTCATGCACCAAGGGAAAATTTATAAAAAGGTAGCAAGGTAACGTCAAATTATCAGATACGCGTGCAACGAATCAATACACCATGATTCATTGTCAGTCAATTTCAGGAAACAATATCAATGCAATCGGCATTTACGTTTAAGTAAATGGTGACTGATTGTTAGTTTGCTGAATAGTTTGCTTTCGTTTAGAATTTACCCTAACTTATACTCCTTCGTCAAAGAAGATCGCCAAGAATACAACGAACTATATTCTTGACACGATATCGTAATTTCATTTGTGTCCCATCCTAAGCACCAATTTAATTCATTAAAAGACTCAAAAGACGTTGGCGGGATAATTAAAATTTTAAAAGCGTCGCGCCCAGACTCGAGTGCCATCTACCATCCGCGCTCGCAAACATCTTCATACCGACGGTTCATTTTCACCGTGGCTCCTCAACCGTTCGCCTCTTCCCATTAAAATTTCCCAAACATCACAGTACCACGAACAAACGCTCGCCTAACTAATAACACCTGCAAGGATCCGTTATCGGATAAATACATGCAACGTGCGGTCATCCTGTAAATTTTTCGGGCCAAGCTCGTCATCAGAACCGGTTTTACACTCTCCGAGGTATCGGTAAATGCATATCGTGCTTTTTCACCGTTCCTAGGTTCCCTGATCGTGCATTTCGATACCGAGCCTCGGTTAACGAATCCGACAAATTTCTTAAATTATCTAGAAATCTCTGAGTCCAAAATTGACTTGAAATTCAAGTTTTCGCGGATGGATACTTACTCGATTGTTTTACTTTTCTTCGGTCGAATACGACGACCTCGTCCGCGTGACAGGGCAATTCGCATGGTATGGCAGATATTTTTCGAGGTCGACGCGGTTATCGGGCGAGGGATTGAACGGTATGTGATTCACTTCGAACCAATACGCCTGGAAGCCGTTGAAATGCCGGAAAGAGAGAGGGAGAGAGAATAACGTCGATAAAACTGAGGTGAACGTTGCACGGTGAACGTACGGTACGTAAGGTACGTCGTATCCCCGTTTCGGAGCCAAGTAGTCATCCCCCCGCCCCCCTCGCCGCCCCCCTCCACCGCCCCGCTCTGATGACGATTCAGGGACGGCTCGAGGCACGGCAACGGCAGTCTCTCAATGATTCCTTAAGCGAGTACGCTGGGCGCCTACTAATTATTTACCGTCGTCCATAACGGGACTGTTAAAAAATTTATATCCCTCGTACACTCCATTCAGTCGGGAAGCTATGAAACGTTATAATGACGTTTCGTCGACGGACGTTCTGATGTAGCATGAAAGTAATATGTAAAGCTTCATTCATGCTGTTTGTAGGTTGCTTCGGAGGAAGTTAGTCGATTTTTTTTTTCGAGTTGTACCGAGCTCTACTTCGGTGAAGGGGACTCTGAAGTTGCTCGACACGACTATCATAGAGGCTCTCAGAGGGAGTCTAGATTTATGAAATTGGCAGAGTTAGTATTATATGGAAAATGTTGTTTACTTCGTGGGATTCAAATACTGTTTTAAGGAACGATTAAACCCGATGTAGGTCATGAAATATTAAATCGGGTTTCGTAGAGGAAATGATTCATCGTGGCAGACGAGTAGGGTTCAGTCCTTAATTGGTTAATTGACCTTTTGTTACAAAGACCCGCTGTAATTATAATTACAAATACGTATAATTTCGATAATATATTTCTACAAGATCTTATATATTATATCTAGTTTAATCGAAACAAATATCGAGTCGATAGATTTAAATCATATTTTCTGTTGTTACTCGAATAGATTCATTTCATAAAGAAAGCAAACTCTTGAAATCTCAGATCCGAATCGATTAAGTCGTGTATTGTACCGATTGCCGACGACCGTTGGATATTCTTGAACGCCACCCTGCACTTCACCTTGATATTTGATAGTTTCTTCTTATGTTTCACCTTGAATCGCGAGACGACGTTTCGGTATAGCGCGTCCCTACCTATCTCCGATTCGTGAAGTAAAAGCAAAACCCACAGTTTGACGTTAACACACCTATGCAAGATCGAACTCTAGGCGTGGCTACTGGTCAACATTCTTTGCAACGTTCTCGAGCGCTCCTTTTGACATTTCCCATTGCCATGGCAATTCTGTATTCGATAAAAATATTCCTGGGTAGCTAAAGTTCTACGCATCAGAGGCAAACCACGTTCAAATTTTCTCCCTCTTCCTCTTCTTCTTCTTATTATTATTAAAGAGGAAGAAATAATTACACAATTCCAATATCTTTCAAATTTTGGATGCGTTATGTCACCTAATTAAAATTATATTTTCTTTGAATAGTTGAAATATTATTTCAGAGATCCTCCACGTGGGGCCCCCCGGAAGAAACTCAGAAGGGGGTCACGAGCCAAAGAAGGATGAGAAACACTGCTTCAGATGATCACGACATCAGAAACAACAGCCCCGTTGTTTTCTTAAGGGGGTATCCTGAATTAAAAGGTCTAAAAAAAGCTGTTTTTCGTGAATTTTTTTAGGATGGAAAAAATAATTAATTCCATCGAACTTTTTATCCTTATTTCGTACATATTTGAGTAGTCTGTACAAATTTTTTCAAGAAGAAATATTGAAATTGAGTCGACCGCGAAGAACATTTGTAGAGCACCTCACAATTAAAACCTCCTATCGGCGGGAAAGATGCAGGTCGTAATTTTGGTTTGACACAAAAAAACCAAACGAAATATTCATTTTCATGCATTTTTCTTCTATGTGAACTAAGAAAATTCATATAAAAGAAATTTTAAACAACTTTCTTATCAAGTTAAAGTGATTTTTTTCATCCAAAGAACTCGTTCTTTTTTTCAAACATGTAGTAAGTTCACATTTCATCATTTTTGCGGGTTTTTCTTAGTTCACATAGAAGAAAAATGTATGAAAATGAAATTTTCTTTTGGTTTTTTTTTTGTGTCAAACCAAAATTACGACCTGCATCATTATCACCGATAAAAGGTTTCAATTGTGAGGTGCCCTACGAATGTACGTCACAGTCGACTCGATTTGAATATTTCTTGTTGTAAAAATTTGTACAGGTTACTCAAATATGTATGAAAATGGAATAAAAAGATCGATGGAATTAATTTTATTTTTTTCGATTCTAAAAAAATTCACGAAAAACCGTTTTTATTTAAACCTCCTAATTCAGGATACCCCCTTAATAATTCGCTGACTTAATTGACCAAACACTTTCTTAATCCCACACCGTATTTTCATGTATCTAACCAAGTTATCTTAAACGACTGAGATTTTGTCCATGCTCACGATTCATCCGTTATCTGATAAACACGTTGACATTAACATTTGTCGGAGTCTTAGCGCGTGAATTTTTCGTCGGGTTCTCCGGGTGCGTTACGCGGAATAAAATCGCATGATCGTCCAGGGTTTAACCACCGATCAAGAAAACAAAATGCACGCGAGCCTGATTACAGGGAGAAGGAATCTGTACGCGCACCTGCGTGTACGTAAGATAATAACGAATGATGGTGATTTGCATATTTACCTGGGTGGAATTTACGGCAACCACATGCCGATGCATTTGCATTCGCCTGTCACCTTTTTTATCTTACGTGCACACTTGTTTTCGGCGGTGTTATTAAGTTGGCGCGCAAGAATTGTCGTTCCTCCGTTTTAATTTTCAGGTGTGACGAGTTCAACGACACAGTTATCGTATGAATTATTAGTTGATTTTATGCTGTTTTCTACTGTTATTGAATTCTTGGCTTGCACTATTCTCGCCAACAGGTGCATTGTTATTGATTGTACATAACACCCAATGCTCGCGATTAAACTATCCAATTTTCAGGAGGCACGTTTACATTTTCCCATGAAATTCTAAACTGCATCACGAATATCGTAACTTCGTTACTCAGCGAGGGGCAATCTACACAGGCAGCCATGATTTCCAAGCTGAAGCCGAGAGACACCAAACGAAAAAGTGCACAAACGATTAGTAATTCAACGAACGTACGTGTAGGCGGGACTTTTACAAAAGTTTCCGATTATACTCTTTAACGCGTTGATCGCCATGTCACCCATATATGGGCGACAGTGCTTTTCGCTGAAAAACGAAAACAATTAATTCTGAATGTCAAGTGTCATAGAAAATGAATTTAAATGAGATACTTGAATTTCGATGAAGTTATAAAACTAAATACCAAAATAAATGTTTCATTACGCAGTTTCCAAAAGTCTGTAAAGAAAATTAAATCGCTGTAGAAATTTTCAAGAGTATCAGTCTGGCAGTGAACGTGTTAACCCAACTATCTCGAAACAATTACCTTAAGTGTTGATCGTGGAGTCCAACCGAAGGCGTTTGCGAAACCCCGTGGATCGGAGGGAGCGGCGATCGATGAAGCGCCATCCGCTAGATACGTCCCTGAGGTTGTCTCACGGGCGAGGGCCTTTCAACTCGATCCGAGTATATCCACTACACAGTCTTTCGCAAGGTGTGGTACCCGGCGTTCTGGTCAGAACTATGCTCGTCCGGAATCAACAAGTGCTCCTCGAGACTACGCCGGGAAAACACTTGACCTAACCGAACTTTGGCGAACACATTTTCCGTCTTCTTCGGCTGTGCGCGCGTGAACCGAAAATTCGAAAGAGGCGCGCATAGGTGGCTACCGCGGGAGCAGACTCTGTTAATCGACGCGAGGATCCCGAATGGCAGTATCGCGACGCGATCGATTCGATCCACAGTGACCAAGTTTGCAGTAACCGCGGTAGTCTGACTCGCGGCGAACAGATCGGAGCACTGTTCGTTGTTTTTCAGTGTTTTGGCGTGCGGATCGACGGACGTAATCGATGAATCATTGATTTTTACGCGTCTCGGGGCTCGAGTGACGCGCGTGCTCCTCTCGACATC
Organism: Hylaeus anthracinus; assembly: GCF_026225885.1. NCBI lineage: Eukaryota > Metazoa > Arthropoda > Insecta > Hymenoptera > Colletidae > Hylaeus > Hylaeus anthracinus. The sequence goes on from NW_026535284.1 coordinate 10,215,991, forward strand.
AACAGAATCCACGAGGATTATATGTGTACACCGGAGTTCCGCTACACGTGACTTCACGGCTTGCCGATCGCGTGTTTATTGCGCTGTGAATTCGACGGATACGTCTACAGTGGGTTCGACAGGGACGAATCGACGAGAATGAAGTATCGTGAGTATCGATCGTCGATCGTTTCGTAATTAACAGCCCGAAAACCGCGGGAGAAAAATTACTTTTTTCCGCGGGACGATCGCTTACCGAGTCGCTCCGTCGATGGCGACGCTACATGGGTGGGACATTTACTCGTTACTTATTTACTAATTCAAACACAGGGAGATTCGTTTGTTAGCTTCGATTTCTTCGGTGTGAAATGCAGATTCGTTTTATTGCTCTTTCTCTACTACGGATTTAATGCGCACACAGTCGTGAAGTTCATCTTTTATGGAGATGGGAATTGTTGATATTTTTCGCGTGCGGTTGTTTTCATCTAATGGCGGGAACAATTTAAAGGGACGGTAGATGGTAGATAGAACGAAGACGTTTTGTGACGATTTATTTGTGATTTATACTTGACCGAATAGTTGTACAGGTCGTGTTAGACTTTTGTTAACATTTATATGAAATGAGTACGTATTATTAGGCAGTTATATATGTTAGTGTTGATGAGTAGTAGAAAGTTGGGTGTCGTTTATTCTGTTATTTGAGGAACTTTCTCCAAGGATGTCTCCACTTTGTTTAAGCAAAGTAAGATTATGTACTTGAATGTTCGAAAAAAATATAATTACAAAGTTCTATTGACTTTAAAGAGTAGCCTAAATTCTATGCAACTTCCCGTTGGCGCTTGGTTAATTATAATAATTTTCATTTTTTTATTTTTTTTTTTTACTCAAGACCGAATTTCTTAATGTAAGAAAGTATTATTATATAATTTTATCGATTGGATTAAAAAATATTAAAATTGTTCAACGCGGGACAGTCCATCGAGCGAAATGACTCGTTCTTTTGCGAGTTTCTTCGCACTCGGCGTGAAGTTTCGCGTTTCACGCGACGCTCGATTTAGAGAAATTACATTCTGCTCGGTACGCACTCGAGGAATGTAAAAAGCGATGGAAAGTGACTGTTAAAAGGATAAAATCGCGGCAAACGCTCCATGCGAAATTATATAGTGTGTCGCCAGTGGCGAGCCACGATTTTACAGGCCCCTGGGCCATATGCCACCAATAAAATCAAACAGAAATTTAAATAAAAATTGAATCCATTCTTAAGATTATTAAACACATTTCATACTTAATTCAAGGGAATACGAAATTATATACTTTTTGAAGAAGTTTAGTACAATCACCGTACAATAACACCTTTAATTTGAATATCTAAGAGCGCTCCTAACAATAAATAAATGAACAAATAAGTAACGGGTTCCCCGTCATCAATTTTATTTATCCAAAGCGGGGTTCGCAACTGGAAAAGGTTACGCAACACCGTCCCAAAGCGCATGCCTCGATACCTGTGCGTCGCTTCAAAAAAACGAGTTTTCTGGCGCACCACCTGTCGCCAGCAACTTCGTTTTTACGTTCGTGCACGTGGCACGGCTGGGCCGTCTCGCCGAACAAATGAAAACGCCGCATTATTACGCGAAATCGAGTTTACCTGGACGTCGTAACGTTCCCGCCACGATTAAGAAACATGCGCCGCGGTAATATTTTAGAAAGTTGCCCGCCGTGCTCGAAAGTCCAACGAACTTTCTTCTTGGAACGGTGACCGACCCAAAATCGATTATCGACGAGACCAGCGCTTCTGATAGCATTCGAACGTGCCGCTGGAAGTATTTTTCGCTAAACCATTTATAAAATTAACGGGGCCGAATGCATTCGGATAATACGCGACGAATAAAGAGGCGCGGGGATTTATTCGCGACGTTTATTCGATCGGATAGCCCAGTTTTTGTACGTGTATTTGATTGCGGAGGTTTTTATTTTGCAAGCAAAGTTTAAATAGGTTGGTTTTCATTTTTGGGGATTATAATATGGATAGGTACTTCGGTTTCGAGTAGCAGCTCACCTGATATCAGGATTACTTTATTTTTCAAATACAATGTTCAAATTTTCAAATTATTCATTTCGTGTGTTCCGCAAACGAAAATTCTCTTGGAAATAACCGACGCGCTCCAAAACTCAGCAATGCGTGAAATTACAGACCTCTTCTCATTAAAATTATAACTATTCGAGAAAAGGGAGATATAATTATGAAAAAGAATACATGTTCCATCGATATTTTCCAAATACACGGGGTGTATTTATTCGATATAGAAACTAGAATATAGATTTTTATTCCAAATATAATTCGCCTGTTGGAATTAATAATTCATTATTTAAATATGACCGTTTAGTCGAATAATTTATTCAGGAATAATTACAGCGCGAACGACTGATAAGCTCTCATTCGAATAAACAGTTATTCGTCACTTGGATTGCACACCGGTTGATAACAGCTATTAGCAGCTTTCGGGTTTACGTAAGCAATAAACTAATTTGCGGCTTGAAGTGCTAACGCAAGAATTCGAGAACAATGTTCAGCCAGTGGAATCTGGGACAAGCGAGCAATTTGCAAACGATGAAAGCAATTACGAACAACTAGAATTTTGATGCAATCAAGAATTGTATTCAAACAACAGATGACGTAAGAATTGTATTCAAACAACAGACGAATAAAATTATCGTATATAAATTATTGATTTATCAGCTCTGCAAATTTTTCGCTCGAAAATTTAGATTTAAATTTGTATTCGTCGTGTAGTGAAATACGATCTATGTTTACCTTTTTATTCGTTATTTCAAAATGGTATCCAGATAAGAATTTACTTCATCTCCCTGGTCAATGTAATTTAGGTATAATGGTAGATGAGATGTTCCTGGTATAGTCGGGCAGCTGGTGAATAAAGTAGGATAAATAAGAGAAATGATTAAGTATTGAACTGACTTGCGGTCTGACGCGATACCGCAAGAATCTAGGTACAATGCTGAACGAGGAATTTCTAGGACAAGAGAGTAACGTTACTATGGCGACATGTTCGCCAAACACGAGGTGTATGACCCGACTGTATCGAGGAACTTGTCTGAATATGCGAAACGTTCCATGCAGATTGTAGGATTTTGCGTTGAACGTATCCCTCCGTTTATACCGCGTCCTCGTTAGGCTTAATTATCTTTTAATTATTCTTCCCATCTCAGTTTGTCAAACAATAATTACCCAAGGATTGTTCGGTGGGCTCGAGCAGTCTTTTCGTTCTTGATTAAATAAGTTCGACGAAATTAACGATTCAAGCAATCTTTTTATTCTAAAGGAATAAATGTATTTAGAGTCGATTAATATGTCTGGGATACGTCCCGAAATATATTTAGGTGCCGTGGATAAATGTATTCGGAGTACATTTAAATTCATGAATGAATACAGTTGGAATACACAGAATTCGTTAATATGTTTGGGATTCACGAAGGAACATATTCAGAATATTTAAAGTATATTTGGAGCACGTTTAAATTCATGATTAAATACACTATTTAGAGTTCACGATCAAATGTATTCAAAATTCATTTGAAATTTATGATTTAATATATTAACCATCAAAAGACTAATCGAGCGTTTATCACTTTTTGTTTAATTTCAAAATTCATCCCCGAATTATACGTAAATAGGAGGCTGAAATAATTCGAGGTTTGAGAAGAGCAGCACCTATCTTCCAAGCTCTGATTTTTCCATTTCGTAATTTCTATAAAAAAAAAAAATATTACGTTGTCGATTGGACTCCAAAACAGAGTCAGGTTCGCAGGCATGTAATCGCCATTTCCTAGAACTTTTCGACCCCGTATTGTGTTCACCTTGGTAATTAAAATCAGAGGGAAGACAGGCGACGCGATAACGTTGGTTTATTTACACAAGCGACGCGCAATGTGTCGCATGGCTGACTCATACGCTGTCCCGTCATGTATAATTCATGCGTAGGTGGATGATCGTATACCTCAAACCGCGGAACTATATGTCTTTGTTTCGATCTTCCTCTTCGAAACTTGGGTGTACTGCGAAACTTCCGTGGCACGTGCAGAAAATGTCCGCCTTTTGACGAATATTTCAAAGGGTTGGGGGAAATTGAAAATTTTATCCTACTCGACTCTTTCGTGCATCCAGGACACCTGGGTCGTTATAGCGACTCGTTGTCTCTATGATTCATTCCTGTTCGATACTTGTTTCCTGCTTAGTCTATACTTGGAGACAGGTGAAACATTGTTTGGCTCGATTGGTGGGGGGGGGAATTAAACTCGATCGTAGTGCGAGGTTTTGCTTCTTGATCCACTAGGGATACTACTCTACGGATATTTACTCCTCAGGGGCCGTAGCTATGTTTAATTGTGGCTACGGTACGGGTTTAGCGATCCCGAGGTACCCGAGCTATAAGGGGGCTAGCAGGTCCACACAGATATGAGAGTTAAGAGATACTGAAAATAGTATTACCACTTTCCACCTAAATTAGAGATCCCTGTCGTTGGGAAGATCGAACGAGAGCGTTATCCAGCGCGCTGGATCAATCGGCCGCAGCACGACTTTGTGGATTAACCCAGCGACCATGGCTGGAAGTCTCCGTTGCACGGATGCGACCACGATTCATAGATCGATGCAGCGAGCAACGGCTCTGGGAGAATAAACCGCAAAACACGATGCGGGGAAGCCTTGTGCTCGTTCCTTTCGAACAATGCTGTAATGATACATGATAATAGGAGGCGAAACGTGATTACCGTGCTTCTTAACTCTTCATCTGTCATTCAAACGTTATTTTAATGAATGGATTTTCATCCGGCGGTTCCTACGTTGCGACGAGAACCAACCGCGGAACAACGTCCTCGTTTAATGCTATTGTCGTGCCTGCACACGCATTTTTCCTGCCTCCTACGAACGACCGACCGCGATCGTTAAAATGTTCGGAGTTGCTCGGCTTTTCGACGTTCCGTCCTGAATTATTACCGAATCTGGTTCTGGTTTCCAGCTACCTGGACGCGTTCACCGCTGTTGTCTTTTTTTCGACTGGACTTTCGTGTTTTCTGGTGGATTTTTGAACTTGGCAGAGTTAGGGGAATGGAAAGGCGGAGTTTTCAGTTTGAGAGCTGTATTGGACGTAGTATTCGTGGTGGACTTGGGAACTTAGTTTTGGAAGTCTCGGTAGTCTAAATAATCCATATCGGATGTGAGGTCTGGGTTAAGTTTACTAGATCCATTATATTCAATTCTACCGAAACTGGAATTGTATTAGGATCCATTTGCCTCGGGTAAAACTCCATCGAGTACCACAGGAACCTCGAGAGTTGCGAGAACACGAGCCAGGGAATTTCTGCAAATACCGAGGTAACCAATCTAATAGCCAGGAAACTCTTATCATACGTTACGGGCCTCATCGATCCCTCGATCAGTTTTCATTTGTAACGACAGGCACGCTTGTTGCAAAGTGACTCTTTCACTTGTTAGCAGAATGCAGCCAGCAAGGTTTGCTTTCGAGAGTAGCATCAAGTACCATCGTGTTCAATGAGCTTGGAGTTACTCGGAATCCTATGAGCCTGAGGTTGCGCTGCGTTCTACAGAACACGTGTGAGATTGTCTACATTGTGTTTCGCGGTTATGGGGTCTCTATTATAGCCTGCGGGGGGGAAATCGACTCTCAGGAATCTGCAATTTTCCGTAGTTGCATGGATTCGTAGTAGACTTATATTGATTTCAGCGAATAATTTCATCTGTTTAAGGTCGTCTGCATTACGTTCTGCTAGTGTAGATAATCTGCATAGTGTTCTTTGCATCGAATTTTATCAGTCTAGCGATATCTAGTATCGAGTTGTACAAGTTCATAGTCACCAGCCATTGCGTCTGACTAAAGTGAGTCTCCCTGTATGAAATTCTACAGGCCTGTGATTGCCTGTATCGCGTATCATGAATCTCCAAGTCATCGGTATTCATATCGATGAGCTTGAGTCACTTCTATTGTATCCTACGTTTATAACGTTGTTTACATTATACCTTACGGGTGTAGAACCGTTTAGTTCGAAGTCGTTTACGCTGCATCTAACAAACCTAACGTCCATCTTTGATATCCGATTAGACGAATCCAGAATCTTTCGTATCCCGCAGCACGAGCGTAAAATTTCCACGTGCTCTGTCCACGGTTCCCTGAAATCGTTTCTCCCAGGTCCTCGGATCGCACGCAGCCAGCTTGGCCGTGTTTCTGGGTCGTCGGTGTCGGTTGGCGCATGTTCGGGAACTTGTCGGGTCTGACGAATGCCGCGTCGCTGGTGTGCGGCCCACTGGATCCATGTTATCGGTGCTAAGCCCACGGGGACACGGAAAACGTAACGCGCATCTAGTCGCGCGTGCTTCGAATGCCGCTCCTTTTTATTCCCAACTTGCTCCGGGCGGGTGAGCGCGATGTCGCAGCTCGTTGCAACCGTGTAAACGAGACGCAATAAAAATGCATAACGCCGACCTTGACTCGGATGCGACGAACCGGATCCCAGAACCATGAAATTATTTATGGAATTCGCTTGGATGAAAGAAACGCGATTGTTTCCGTCGATTCCACGTTTTCGCCGCGGTTTTCAATGACGCGCGGCGGCCATTGCGATTTCTACCTAACGAGCAGGAAGCGGGGTAAAAAGTGTTCCCGTGTTTTCAGCGTGCCGCAAGCGTAGACGCTGAAAGCCACTAACGGGGCAACGATGGTATCGAACGTTTTTGTTAGGTGATTCCTCGCGTGGGAAGTATTTCACGGAATCATTCATTGAAGGATTCTATTGTTGCGTGGATTCTGAAGTTTTTGTTTCTGTGGCAGTGGAAGTATTTAGAACAGTGGAGTAAGATACTTGGTAAATAAGATACTTGATTGATTCCGAGAAGCCAGTGGAGTGCCTCAAAATTAAAAGTGACGGAAATTGACGTTAGGAAACATCGTGTTCCTTCTTTAAGTCCTAAAAACAAGATACTTTCACCTGGCCTTACGAACTAAAAAGTGCAATATTCATCTTTAAAAGAATATAAATACAAAATGGCAGCAGAGGTCTACGAAGCAACTCGATATATCCATGCAATCGAAGAGTAGAAAGAAACCAGGTATTATATTCCCAACGAGCGTGAAACTACATATTCATTTGTATTCTTTCCCCCCCTCGAATCGCATTATTTATTACAATCGTTGTGCCCCACAATGGAGCAATTTATCGCCGCGAAGCGACGACCAGGGTCGCGTTTTAAACGGTTACATAACGGACGACGAGGTGTTTCGGTATCGTTTAGGAATGCTCGGGTATAGAAACCCCGTGGGTCGACCAACAGGACTCGATAGGTAAAAGTCAGCCTCCTTTGCGTGTGTACGGGTTGCGCACGACTCGTGCAGCCACTAAGTCATTCGCTCTCCGTGCACGCGTTGCTCGTATACGCGCCTTGAATCATCGGCATCGTAGGCGACAAAGCCGCTTAGCGTGCGGCAACGATCATGAGTCGGGAAAGAACACCTTACACCGAAAACGAGATGTTCTAAGAGGATTCGATGCGAGTATCTGCATCTCGAGTATTCCTGTTTAGGTAGAAAATACGCCGTGGGTTCCTGGAAAACTCGAGATTATTGTTTTCCGTTGAAGCACATCCAAAACAAAACTTATGAGAGACTAGAGGGTTTATATTAATTATATCTTATTGAATTATTATATTTATTACCGTTTGAAAAATATTCAACGGGGACACTGTGATTAAATGAAATGAATTCCAAGGAAGTTTAATTAGTAGATGGCTCGATATTATGAATTATGAAGTACGTCTATGTTAATATTCCTCTGGAGTGTTTCAAAATTCTCCATCCAAAATGAACAGAGATACGCAACCTTGCTCTAACTTTCTCTAACTTTCTTCATTCAATTTTTTTTTTTATTTCTTTTCCTGCTGGGAAACGCGGACGAATGGAGCCTTCCGAAGTCGCTCTAGGAAGAAGAAGTCAGAAATTTATTACGCGCGAAGCTCCTGTACGCCACCAGGAAGTGCAAACGTAAAATTGAAGCGGTTCCGCGAACCAGTTTGAGGAAAAAACGGGAATAAGAGGGAACCGTGTGCCCCGCACGCAACGGTGACTAATGCCCCGCATTCCTACGTTAAACAGTTCAATGGGTGCAAGTGACGTATCCACGCGGAAAAGCAGACGCATAAGTCACAGAATCCTCCGTAGCGAAAGAAGCCACGAGCTCTCGTTGTAAACTCCCCGCGACGTCCTGCTGTATTATACATGTAGATGTTCCAAGAATTGGAGCGACGTCCGCGGCAACGTAGCGTCTTCCTCGCAATTATTCCTCGGCTCTTGGCGAGCGTAAAAAGCAGATTGAATAATGCGTGTCAGGCTCGTATAAGGACAGATCGTCGGTGGGATCGGTTCTTGCGGGGAGGCTAGTCTCAACAGAGTCTATGGCGACCTGCGTCCGAAAGAAGAGCGACCTCGACTGGGTGTGTTTTTACTGACTGGCTGGGCTTCGTTGCTAGGGAATTTTTTAAGTAAAACGTGGGGAAAGAATTGAAGATTATAAATTCATTTCGGTCTATTCGAGTATTCATTTTAGAAGGGAGGTCTAACACCTTTCCAGGTCTCCGTGTATAATTGAACCCTTCATGGGATGGTGTGACGTATAAAAGGATTTTTATTTATTCATAATATTATCCGAGTTTAACTGATTACGATCACACACACACACACACTACCATCCCCTACTGTGATCGATATTCTTCCAGTAGATAAGTCTGGTAATAATCTCCACGAGCGAAGGGTACATCTTAATTAATAATTGTACGACATTTGAGCCTGCAATCATTTTCTGAAGCAAGGAGAACATATCTAAGGAGAAAACCGATACTTGAGCCTGACTGATTATCCTCGAAGTAAGTGTACAGAATTTTCCTAATTAAAAATGTCTAGGATTTCATTTAACTCCGAGAAGAAGATCTCGACAGTATCCGGCCAGTGGAAACGTTTATAAATGGACAACTTTGAGGACTATTGCTAATAGTCGCGCGTAATTTGTTGCAGAAATGAAGAGGTCGCTGTTAATCCTGAGCTTGCTCGCGACGAGCGTGTTGTGTTTACCCAATGGAGCGCCAACGAGTGCATGCGAGGATCTCATGCCTCGTCACCCTGGGAGCGCGAACCAGGAAACTTACCCTCCTCCTTACCAAGTTTTACCGGCTGCAGGACAAGGCAGAGTCCGCTTAATTCTGGGAAGTCCTCAAGGTCTCGCCTACGAGGGCTTCATGATACTCGCGCGTGACTCCGTGACTGGTGAATTCGTCGGGGAATTCGCGAACTTACCTGACACAGCACGAACCATCGAGTGCACGCCAGGTGTGAAGGTGAGGGCATTTTATGGTTGGACTTCCTCAACATCCGATGTTGTTATAGCTAATCCAAAAGCACCAAGATCCGTAAGTTCCGTTGCAGGCATATCGGGCTGTCGCAAAGAAAAATACAAGGAACAGTCGTTAAATGATCTCAAGTTCCTCTCGAGAGGTATTTTATTTCATTAAGTAATACTCCAGAGTAACGAACGCATTCCTGAATGTTCAATATTGGATTAATTAAAGCCTCCAATATTTCCCCGCGGAGCCATGCGTCTTTTTAATTTACTTTTGTCTTTATTACGGTTGGCTTCCTAAAAGTAAGCTCGGTATCTGTAACAGGACAGTAGCCAATCCCTGTAACGGAACTTACGGCTGGGCTAGATGTAATATACGCTAGCAAACGCGTAAAGTATGCCTTCGCGAGACTAACGACGTCCCTCAGTCGACGATTGGAAAGTCTGATAAATCCGTATAGGCGTCCCCATAGTAGAAAATCCTTATGATCCATAGTTAAGGACCTCAAGGCTGAGTGATTCACGTGTCGCACGTTTCACGAAGGCCGCGAGGCTGCGTTTTGCCAGCCTATTAAACGTTTTCCTCGTTTTTGTTAAGAACGCGGTGACTCATACCAACACGACCAAGAAGCATAATCTAGAATTCGATTGGGAGGCACCTGCTGACTACGAGGGCACCATTGTCTTCAGGTAAGCAATTGGAGTAGTTGCACTCTAATCAATTACGTTTTCTTTCGTATCAAATTAAGTTCCAATAAATATTTTTTATCAATATTGCAACACCGAATGGTTGCATTTCAATATAGGAATTCTCTTTTGGATCGTAATTAACTTTACGTAATATTCCAAATGTATAATCCATTAAAAAATGACTAGAAAGTGCTGAATAGGAACTTGCACACGTCCATAAATAATTGTCTCCGCTCATGCATGACTTGGTCTTCGCGATAATATTTACATTTGCGGGTTTATAAATATTATGCAACACTGGGCGCAATTGGAAAGTCACATGAAATTGAAGTTGAACGAAACGTGTTAATCCTGTATTGCATAAAATGTCAGGAGCCCGTTAAAAAAAAAAACCCTCGCAGAAGTTGACCAAAGTATCAGCTAAACAAGAAATAATTTCTCTCTTGAAAGGTGACCCCCTAAAGTCACAATTTAAATTCACGTATCAATAATTTTAGATTCAATCCCCTATAGCCCAAAATAATTTCTAATAAATATATTATGTCACTATGTCTATTAAAGACTGCGTATTAAATTCGAAGTGAATTCGTGAAGTAAGGAATCTGATTCTGTTGAGTGGGCCTGGGATTAAAGTAGATCCGCGTTGATTTGGTAGTTCATGCTCCGGCAAATGCACCATGACGACACAGTTGTTGGGCGTGTAAGGGGAATAACTGATAGGAATGCGGAAGCAGGGTGAATCGAGTCACGAAAATCAAGCGCGGGCGTACTTTCACATTAAATTCGCTCATAATCCGTGTCAGCCTGTCACGACCTGTTGGATGTAAAGGTCTTCCAGTTTCAATACCGCTTTAAACTCGCACAGTTCCCTCGTCTCGCGAACACTGTTATTATCAATTACAACGGTTGTGACCAGTGACGAATTCGTTACATAATTTACATCTCCATCGCGTGGAATTGCTTTATTCCCTCAAGAAGAGATCCGACTTCTCATTGGACAAGCAACAAGTTCATTATTCGAAGATGTATCAATATTCTCCAGCGTCTCATTTTCCTGCTGTTCTTCGAGGATTCAAGCGAGTAGTATCGATCCAGAGACGATTCAGAGGTAATCAAGAGATATTCAGAGAATTACAAATTTTAGGGAATTAAAGACGATTATACAAATGCTTCTTGGGCTGTGATTAATCCGAAGGGGTGAACCACTGAAATATTCTCAAAATCGATCAAACATGGAATCGCTTGGATATAGAAAAATTTCGTAAAATTCCCTCTATTCTTCTCCATTTTATCAAACTGGAAGAAATTGTATTAAGCTGAGGTTGCAGCATTTTTAATTACGGAAAAAAGTAGGTCGTAAGCATTAGCTATTCTTCCTTTCTCCCAGGGAATAAAAGATTCTTTGAAGTGTCAGTCTCTACGAAATGAAATTTACTTTATCCCGTGGAAATGTTTTCGGTAGTAATAGCATGAATATGGGAGAGCACGGTTTACAAACGCGATTCATGGTATAGGAATCCTTGAAGCATACTTTTTCCATCGTGCGGATGCCGTGAATCCTGTGTCGTCGCGTAAGTTATAGCACGGCATGAGTTTTTATCTGGATTGCAGCATAGATCGAGGTTTACACAGTAGTCAAAGCTGTCGATTTTTAGTTCAAGGTGTATCTTTTATATGAAGAACATTTATGCATATTATCCGAGTAAATGCACAGATTATGTTCCATTTCGTATTCTAAAAGAAGAAAACATAAGCATCTACTACTTAATGTTTTATAATAGAAAAGTTCTCGGTCACTTACCGGCTTAAAATAGTTAAAGAAACTTCCGAAAGCGTGTATCCAGCGGCGAGTCGCGGTCACGATTAATTGGACGTTTAATTTCTGGGTCGGAACTCGGTCTCGGGAGCAGCGTGGATATGGCACGCGCGCGTAAACGCGCGGCGATCTGTCGGCATATGAATTACGATTAGTAACGTAGCGCGTGGCAGGGGTTTACACAGCCCCGTGCACGGAATACGGTATAAAGCGCGTAACGGTGCGAGAAACGCCGGGGACATTCGTTATAAACTTTTCCGCTCATAATCGCCGCCGTGTGGCACAGTTATTCCTGAACGGTCAATTAATACGGACGCTGGGGGCCCCAACCTATTAAAACTTCACCAACTTCGCGCCGATAACCATAAATAACCGGTTCGACGTAAATTGTTCTTCGACTTGCGCCAGGATTCGAACTTTCCCTCTCCCCCCGGTCAATCGAAACAGATTTTTCAACGTTGCTCCGCGGATCGTTCGTTCTCGACATTGTTATCTTTTGTTCCCACGCCTGGACGCCGATGGGTTGCATCACGACGAATAGGAGGGCTATAATTCATACACTGGACGATGCAACGATAGGACAGCATAGTATTTGCATTCTGTAGCGTTGAAACGGTTAGCCTGAGAGTTTTTCATGTGAAGTTTCTTTATTTTATAGGTGTTATTTGCATCGAAGAAAACACTAAGGCAAATCGCACACGGGCGCAACTTATCAGTTTCAAACCACTCTGAAACTAGTTGCACGTGACCGTGGATTTAGGTATAACAAAGATAGTGGAGTAGGTAAAACAAAGAGCGCAAAGTTCAAATCGGTTGCGCCAGTGTGCGTTCAGCCTAACGCATTTTCTCTAGTTCCCTAGTTTAGACACTTTTTAGTCGAGACTTTCTTCTCGATGCAAACTTTCATCCTTGACTATATAGACTGGCTTCGTATGATGCATTTCCACTATTTCCAGCAGTTGGTTCGCGTCTGACGCTGAAGTTCCCATTTCCCTTTCACCGAGCAGATTAACCCGTGACTCTTGCGTTCACTGATCCGTGGCTCTGATTTCTTCTCGTAGATCCACCTTCGCCCAGGACTATAATACGTATTGGGTCGGCGTGGAATCGCCAAGACTCAACGTTAACAAACGATCCATCGAAGTGTTGACTTCGTCCACAACGTCCACCACGAGCAGAACCACGACGACACCCTATTACAATCCGACCGTCCATTACGAGGTAAGTATTCCCCAGTTACGTCCCGACCAATGATCACGAAGCAAACGTGCTTTTCACACCCGATAATCGTAGCCACGGCGGTGATCGGCCGTGCTACGAAGACAGACAAAGTGAAATCGAGGGACAATCGAGAAATTTGATTGAAAAATTGCAAGTAGAGTGGAAGACAGACAAAGTAAAATTGAGGTTTGATAATTGGTGATTTCATTGATGAGAAATAATAAACGGGAGAAAATTCACTGCGATTGTTCGTAGGATACGTTGATAAATGGTTGTTAGAGTATTTATGAGTCGAAAGTAAGTTCATATTTTAACGAATATTGCCTCGCGATGCACAATCGCATGTATTATGCATGTACACATGCGCACGCTATGCAGTTAACTGGAAATGCATAATTTTTGATGGCTTGGTATACGCTTTCAGTGTTATGGTTTACGTACTTTCGCCGTTCGCCTATCGCTGGATCAAAGCGTAGCTGTAATTTTTGAAAGCGTCAGACTCATTTTTTCCAGAATTTTTTTTTTTTTTTTTTTTTATTAAAGCGATGGCTTGCGTGAAATTATTTATATTCCTTCGTGGCCTGGTACAAGCTTTATATATTTACATAAGTAGGATAGTTACGTGACAAGTCACGAGCAACTGATTTCTATTTTTCGCTGAAACTCTATCTGCTTGTTTATTTTGTTGTGCTGTTAATAGAATGCTGGTAACACAGTTATCCAAGCAGAAAGTATCACACTAGCAAACCGATGCTTCGTATTTAGTTATTCCATTCGATATATTTTGTGAGTTTATTTAAATGCCGAATGAATTATAATCAACTTCATTTGACACGTGTACAGTTTTCTTTGATATTTCGAAATTTTTTGAAGTGAAGTATTTATCAGAATTTCCTGGAATTCCTAGCATTCCGTCTTCACCTTGACGGTTTACCTCGAGCATCATTGCAAGTATAATACATTGAAATGGAAAAAAAAACTATCAAGGAGTGTGATCTCATCTTCGTCAGCTTCTTAAAAGTCTTTCGCAATAATTAACGCGATAAATCACGGAGGATCATCTACAATTATGCTAAGGCACACATTGTGTAACGATTCGCAGGTTTGCTCGCATGCCATAACCATAAGTAATCGTAAATAATAATGACGTATAAAGTCTTATTTGTCGACGATTCGTTCCTGTTCCATATGAAACTCTTAACTCGACCCGAATCGCGACTATCAGATTTAATTGCCGCTGGTATTTAACCTGGCAGCGTAATCGCGGCAACTAAACTTGTTAGAACGCCCGTTAGGGTTTATTGAAAAAATCGTTACCGGATTTCACGAGTGCGCTGGCGGTCGTTAGTACGGAAGCTTTCGTAAATAACAACTCGTACGTGTTCTTCAGACCAGTATAAACTTTCTTTGCACGAGCGTAAAATGTTTTCTCAATAATTTTCTCCAATCGACGGTGTACGCGAGTCGAAACTAGGGGAAACACTGGCCATCGAGATTTCATCTTCTCGACAATTCCCTCCTACGTCTTTCGCAATCATTAACCGCGGAACGTATGTTCGTCTTATCTTTACGGGATGAGAAACACCAGTTATGAATGCTGTTACTTCTGAGATATGTAAAATTCGTGGATTCTAGTTTAATGCAAATGAACGGCGCAGGAGCGTGCAGTGTGAGCAGCGATAGAGAGAGAGAGAGAGAGAGAGAGAGAGAGAGACGTATTGCGAGTAGCGCAGGAAAATTACGTTTGGGGGAAAAATAATAGCAGTGGTTGTGATTGGTTGTCTAGATGATGTACAATTGACAACTTTTTCGAATAGAGGGGGTTATTGCACTATTTAGGAGGCGATAATTATAGTATACAAATATAAGTAGAGATTAGTTAGTTATTCAGAACTATCATCTTATTTTATTCTTCGTAATATAACAATGAATAGGGTATTGTGACTTTATGAATTTATATAAAATAAAAAGTAAAAATCTGAGGTTCGCCGTAAGGTTGGTGAACGCATACTTGATCTTCTCACAAGGACTAATGATAATGCTTGCAATATGCTTAAATATGCTTGATCCCATCGCTAACTACAAGTCCAATAATGGCATCCAGCGCTCGCTGCACCATAATTACTCTGTTTCCCGAGGTGTGTCTAAGTTGAAGGCTGGTCATCATACTCTTCCTGTTAAGACAACGGCCACCGTCTTTCTCTGCCTGTAATTAACCATTCAGTGGAGATAAGCCGGCAGGGGCATGTTTATTTAAACGTAGTTACATTGTTCATACTCCGTTTCAAACGACGTGAACTGCATTGTCTAGAGTAGAGGTAGAAAAACTGTTAATCGGTGACGAATGGAACACTGTACGTAGCAATCCATTCGAATGGTTCATTACGCGAGAATTGTCATTTTTATTTAACGAATGATACACGAAACACTTGCTCTTTTTGGTCTAATAAAAATAGATCGCAATTGCATCGCGTTCGAACTATTTTTTATTTAACTCCCAAATGAGCAGTAGACTCACTTTCAAGAGTGTATCTTAAAAAAATAAAGAACGACATAATTTATTATACTGGAGCAACATACTACCAAATTTTCAATCCGTATAAATATTCAACAAACAGTATTTTTAACAAGCACTGTAATTTCTATAGTCAACACCGACCGTGCAAGAAGAATATTCTTTTCACTTTATCTTCCCTTCGTTATCCGACATTTTTATTCATATAAAAATCATGTCTGCTCCTCGACGAAGGTTTTACTCGGTGTCAACTACGTCGGTTCGACGCATGATGAATGAAAAGATACAGGTCGACGTCTTTTTTGCGTATCGTCCTCATTAACCGGTCCACTTTCGAAACAAGATCATCGTGAGAAACGCCATCGCGCGAACGAATCCCCGTCCCTCGGTTTCTCACTTGGAAACTTTATTGAGGAGTTTCCCGAGTAGGTCTGAACTACTCCATTAAGCTGCTTCGACGCAAGCTGGTTATGCACAGGGACGCATACATCGGGAAATAGGACTTCTTGCGTCGGGGATATCTTGGTATTTTCGATGAAAATAAATCTCCGGGAAATCTCGCGCGAGTTCCTCAAGTCTGATGTACGTTTGACAATAAACGCAATTCGATGTGAACGATCATCCATGCGCTTGCTAACACCCAAGTAACACAGATTTTTGTTTCGATGATGGAAAGTGGAGTGACTCGATTGTAACTTTGTCTTTTCTTTAAATTTTTGTTGCTTAGTTAATCGAAGCTTCAAGCCTCCTCGTAAATAAAATATACGTGTTGATTAATCGTGTATTTTGAGAGAATATTTGAAGAGTATCGAGTAATAAAGAGGCTATGAATCACACGAAAGCTTAGAATTATGTTTTCGAAATATGAATAATATTTACCGCGCATGGTAATTATTGATAACGTCGTATCAGCGAGTGTATGACAACGTACTAATGGAGGTTACGTCGAATATGTATGTTTTAAAGTGCCAATACTTTTTTTACTTGAACGAAGCTAGAATATTTATTAGAAACAGGGGGATAGTTCTTTGTGACGAACTATTTAATTGAGAATCGTATGGACGGAGTCTCATCCTTGAACGAACTTGGGTTTCAGCCAAAGGATGGAGACGATTCTTTGTATGCCGAGTGCGGCAAAACGAAGAATTGCTTTGGTACACCAGCAGGTTGCGTGGAGGCCAAAAATTGCATAGCAGTGGTCACCGTGCTTGTTCGTGGCGACCGCTATCTCTTCGAGCTGCAAGCACGTGACAGCATGTATGTCGCCGTTGGTTTGTCCGACGACAGTAAAATGGTAATTGTTTCCTTATATATATAAAAAAAAAACACTCATCGAACATCACGAAACGCATAAATCATTCTTTCAATATAAGTGGATATACAGGTTGATCTCCTAAAGCTTTTGACATTCGATATTAGAATTTATGGATACTTCGGCTCGAAATGCTACACTTTTAGCGCTTTTAACGCAATATTTTCAAGACTTCGAACTTGGACAAACTATCAAGAAACTAATACTTTCCCATGTGTAAACTCGAGTAGCCTCATTTATTCGGACGTTGCACGTAACTTAGCTTCTGAGAAATGTTTTGCAACGATCGTGCTAATCGAGTTTGTGGGTTTAGAGTAGAAGCGCAACCTGTAATCCGCGTAGGTGGCTTGTAATTTCAATAAACCCAGCGTCGACGATTGTTTAATCTTTTGTCTCTCGTGCAGGGCGACGACAGCGTGGTCGAGTGCGCGAACGAAAGAGGAGAAATTGGCTTACACATGTCTTGGAACTCTGGAAAGCGTAATACGAGGAAACCCATGGTTCGTACCCTCCTATTTCAACGTTCTCCACCGATCGGAATATCATTTTCGTTTCCGCGAGACGATGAACAGTTGGAATCACGAGTTTTGGTTCGTTTATTGTTCGATGATAACAAACAGAATATTATTCGATTCGTTAATATACCACGGGCAGGCATTTAATTAATTCGCGGTATTATCTCCAGCCGTTTTCTTACGGAGAATCTAAATACAGCCGTGTTCAAATTTATGATCAGCGTAACAAGCACACTGGAATCGATGTTCCCCGTGTTGTCGATTCGCCGGTAATTAGGTTCTTCAAACAGGAGAGAAATGATACACGAATATCGCAGAGCTGGGCGAGATTCTTTTTCAAATAAAATTTCTTGGTTATTGCGATAAAATGTCGCCCGTCTCTGTCGCGGCATATCGAGGCCATCGTTACGCGAGCAGGTGAAATTAATACGATTCAATGAACCCTGCGGTGATGGTCGACTTTCGCTAGTGTGTAACATTGTTACCAATCGATCCCTCGTTGGAAGCGATTGCGTCGATCCGCGGTTTGCGAGAGGCCCACGCGACCTTGGTCTATTTGCGATTTCCCTTGCAGCAGGATGGTGCCGTTCAGTTGGAGTCGAGCTCCATCAAGGATGACGTGATTTCCTGTAAATTTTGGAGAGAGAAAACAACCGTTGTCGAAGGCCGCGAGTACGACCTCGTGAACACACCGTACAACCTACTGGTGGCCGCTGGCAAATCTCTAAAGAGTGCGTAACCGTTCCTTCTCCTATTAAATTCCTTTGGAAGGACTCGCGACACTCGAGACTACGTCGAACGACGTTTCCTTCCTGTTTCACCCGAAACTAGTTGTTTAACAATGTCGCGTCCCGAGGAATGGCAACTTTAATCGCGTCGCGAACACCGTTCAAAGTAGCTGTTTACATTGCTGGGGAATATAAGTTTGAGATTTAAGGGAAACAAGGTTACAGGGCACTTTTTCTTATTATCTAGGCTGTGTTACGAAGTGAAGTCTGTTCGGAGGGTTCAGCATTAGTAAACGGAAGATGAGCACTTATGAATGTAGAAACATTAACTTCGTCCTCCGTGAACCATTTCCAAAATAAACAAATAAAACACGAAATAAACAAACTATTCGAAAGTGGCGCGCGTTTGATTGTCCAGGTAACGGCGTGGGCTTCCACGACACTGCCTACGACGCCAGCGGGGGTGCAAAATTGTTATCCGACGTCGGAGGTTACACGACGGCCAGCAACATCCTGATTCGCTTGCACGGCGCGCTGATGCTGGCGTCGTGGATCGGCACGGCGTCGATCGGTATCCTCCTCGCTAGATACTACAGGAAAACGTGGGTCAACTCGCAGTTGTGCGGAAAGGACCATTGGTTCGCCGTAAGTATCCAATTTTTCGTGAAATCGCGCGCTCGAACGCGGGATCCAGAAGATCACCCCTACGGAGAACTAATGTTCTCGGGGTTCGTGCGCGATGGCCGCCTATTTGGTGGGTCGATGGCGGCTGTCCGTGAGTCCATGAGCTCGGGATCGGGGTTAATCGGAGGAACCACGAACAGAAGGGCAGTTTGATAACGTCACGACGTTGCCACGAAATTAACCGTCGACACACGGACGTGCCATATTGGTAGCCAAACCGTGGATATCGAGTGCCATTCAACGCTCCATCGAGTGAATTTTATTTTATTTTAGGAAGGACCTTGTTTATTTTTCTACATATTCGCGGATTGATCGATGTTTCAGCCGAATTTACGGACCTATTGAAAAATTGGGTAGAGTCCTCGTAAAGTTCCTTAACTTCGATATTTATTATTAAACTTCTAGGTTCATCGTTGTTATACATTGAATAAAGGAACTTTTCACTTGATGCAGCCAACGACCGGCTGAGGTACGATTTCATCCGAGGATCATCACATATCAATTATTTTGCGTAATCAGATTTTAATTGGTGTATTTCAATGAAATTGTAAACGAATATTCATTCGATAAGACGAGCAGATAATTATCGGCACATTAATTACACTTTGTTATCGAAAATGCGCGCCGAATTATCGTTGCGGTGCTCGATAAATGATTAATTTAATTCGTCATTGTTCTGCGATCGAATGTCTCATTTGGACTATTCGTAGCTTGTATTTACTTTTTTTTTATCGTGTTTGCTTCTTTGTCTCTTTTTTTTCCAAGACAATGTCCCACTCGATATCATCGGGAACTCGAGTGTCTACACTTTGCGGAGGAACACAAACTTGGCTTACGTCCAAGGATAACATTGAACTTATCTTTGATAGCTCCGGAGAACACTCACCTTGGACGTGTACGAAACTTCTTTGCAGTCGTTCATTTCTTGTCTCAATTATTTACAGGTTCTTGTAGGTCAGTTCTCGTTCAGGTTGACTTTTTATTCATGAAATATTGGGCGTTAATCGTGTTCATTGAAGATACAGTAAAGACCACTTAATATTCGTTTTAAGAGTTATCTGTTTCACTGACTGAATAGCAACCTATTTTGAAACCTATGAAAAACAGAAATTTAATAAAATACCCAGGCACGATGGTTAAAAAACACTGCTCCAGTTTGCGATCTTGACATGTTATTTTTTTTTCCTGTAATCAATATTGCATAGCATGTTTTTTTTCGAACCAAAGTGGCACAGGTTCTTCATGATACTGACGTGGTCGATGACGATAGCCGCGTTCGTGATAATATTCGTCCAGCTGGGCGAATGGAGCTCGGAGGTGATACACGCGTCCCTGGGGGTGGCCACCACGCTCTTAGCCTTCATTCAGCCCTTTATGGCAGCCGCGAGACCTCATCCAGGGGCACCTCGAAGACCTCTATTCAATTGGGCGCACTGGTTCGTTGGAAATGCGGCGCAGATTTGCGGCAGTAAGTTTCACCCCCTAATTCTGCGGTGTTTTATGTAAGTTGTCCTGAAATTAGTGGTCAGAACTTTGGATACCCATTATAACACTCGAATGGTGGCGAACGCAATAGAAGGAACGTACAGCGACGTATATTTAATAAAATAATGAAATTTGTATTTCTTCGCTTCGAAATATTTTATACCGTTCCAAAGACTTTGTTTATATTTATATACGAAAATGAGCACGAAAGTGTTGGTAGACGTGGGTTTAGAATCGAACAGTTCTAAAGAAAAATTTTATTTCATCACAGCACGTGTTCCAAGCGTTTTGCGCCCATTTCGATGCATACCTCGACACGTTTTCTCATCGAATTTCGCACACGCTCGAGAATGCAAGGTTTTCCCTTATTTCTCGCCAAGAGAAACTCACATAGCGATCGCTACGAAAGAGGACACTCGAGTCAACCGCCTCGCAATATGTGTCTTCTAATTCGTCAACTATTGCATTCGAGGCCAACGTTTGCCAACACTTTTTTTGTCGAGTCTTTGTCGACCACCCACAATTATCCAAGTGGCCTATCTTAAGCGTCACATCCATGTATTCTTTTTGTTTGTTATTGTTTTATTCGTTCCACGGGCAGTGGGTTAACCACCGCATTGAAATTCCTTTCACAGTAATCGCAATTTTCTTCGCGGTCCGTCTGAACAAGGCCAAACTCCCGGAATGGGTCGACTGGATTCTGGTCGCCTACGTGGTATTCCACATTCTGACTCACCTCATCCTCACGGTAAGGACGATATTTGATATTTATAAGGCAAAAGTCCCGTATACCTAGCCCGGTTGTATATTTTACCCATACGAGGTGTCCCATTTCTCTCTGTAAATGGTAATCTCGAGGAGTACGTTGAATTGAAAAAAAAAATTGAACGTATAGAGGGACATAGGAAGTGGGAGGAATCGCTTAAATCTTTTACCCGAGATATATATGCATATATACACACACACACCCATATATATATATATTTATGGATTTGAATTCAAGTCGTTAATAATTACGGTTAAAAATCGTCCACCGCCGGAATGTCGTAGCTAACGGATCTAATGAACGTTTGAACGTTAACCGAACACAATTCTAAATTTATTCCGTCGCGAATGGGCAACGTTTCAATGCAATTAGCCAGACATTCTCTTCGAAAGTGCGCGTTAATAACAATGAACGAGTGAGTTATACATTATATCCAAAACATTTCACTCCCGACCGTACGAACTGGCGTCGAAAATCGGCCGCAATTATGCGAGCACGCGATTTCGAGCTGCCAGAACAGTTTCGTTTCGTTATTCGTTGGACATTGTTACGCTTGCGACAAAGGCGATCGACGGGTGAATTAATTTATTATAACTGCAGCATATTTAACCGTGGTCTCTAAAGTGATAACTTTGATCGCTTGATTGATCGAACGTGCAACCGATATCATATTTTATGATGTCATTTTAGAAAATTTGTGAAAAATTAGAAACCATGAAGACGAAAAGAGAAATTGTTGCGCGAGTGCGTGTGATGGAAAGAATGGAAGACCAAGAAAGATGAACGAAGGTAGTTTGGAATTGGATGCATGTTGTGAATGGTGGAAAAAAGGAAGATCGGATAAGAGGAATTACTTTCCAAAGTGTGACTGAAGAATAGAAACATAACTCATAGATAACAAAGTATCGTAATAACCCTGTTCACAAGGTTCAAATAAAAAATTTGGTTACGCATTGACTGGACATGAACGTATGTTATAGTTCGTGGGATGCGCCTCGGACGTGCAGGCCAGTCAGAGGGTGAATTCATTCCCCATGAAAGACACCCACTCACGTAGCTCGATGGTCCATCCGGATGCGAGACAGGATGCTCCCGTAAGTTTCTAGCTAATAAGAATCGGCGCGATGTGCTAGGAATTTTCCCCAGCGTTCTCATTCTACATTCTGTTCGACAGCACTCCGGGCTAAGGAAATTTATCTTCGGGGTGTACTTCGTTGTGATCGCCCTGTTCGCCGCGGCTCTCATCGTCATCACCGTTCTGGCCCCCATCGAGGACACGTGGGTCTCCTTCACCAACACCATTAAGAATTATTAATCTCCGTTTAATCGACGATCTAAAACGACGGGATTTGCATCGCCTGAGTCGCGCTAGAAGTTTCGAACTGCCGCGCCGCGAACACGTTCTCGAGTCGCTATCTTGTATGCAAACGAGTCTGAAAGTGACGTAAGTCATGGTCTGGAGAACTATACGCGCGAATCGTGCGACAATATTGTCCGACCACGTCCTGAAACCTGGAAAGTGGCTTTGGAAATGGAAAATGGTGTCGTTGGTGTAAGTAGCGATCGCGCGAACGTTGTAATATGTGAATTATGCTCTTACAGAGTGGCAGAGATGGGCAAAATTTTGATGTGATTAGGTATCTCGAATGGAGGAGCAGAAGTTGGAGAAAAATTTGTCTTTGAATCGTAGAAGGAAATATTTCACAAGGGATGGGAAAAGATTCGATTATGCGGGCGAATAAATCGCTGTTTGGTGAGATTATTGCTCGAGTAACATTTGAAAATTTAGACAATAGCGCGTACCAGATCTGGTCCTGAATATTATTTGAAATTTCACTGATGTAACAAATATACTTTATAGAACTTCTCTAACTAAACGTCTCTAACTTTTAAAGAAGGTTTCGATACGATTTATATAAATTATAAACGCACAAAGAATAGCAACGATATTAAAGACAAAATGAAAGTGTTATGTTCTATAGAAATATATGTATATCAACTTTCCCTCTGTAAATGACGAATAAACTTTCACATAGGGGAATAAATTCGTTGCAACAAACGATAGCACTCACCCATTTCAAAGTTTATTCGAAATACGCGTGTACTCGTTATTTTAAAATTTATTTGAAACAAATGCATACTCGTTACTTCCAAATATGTTTGAAAAACGTAGCCACCGTCTGGATCGAGTCGATATTTCAGTTATTTTTCGGTGTTTGTCGAGGGGAAATAAAAGACTGAAATATGTTATTTCAACTACTTATTTCTCATTTTAATTTCAAATGAAATTTCCACCGGTCTGGTACGTTCAATTTTATATTTCTTCCTCTTAGACTGACACGAAAACATTTTGATTCGATGAACGCACAAATTCTTCGCAGAAACGTATCCCGGCCAAAAATACCCGACTTAACTACAAGCTTACATCGAAGTGTTTATATTTTTCTTTTACTTCATGGAACGTCATTATCTTGTTTATAATCGCGATGTCGTTCGCGAAACGCCGTAATTTGTTCTTCCTCTAGATTACTGTAGAATCTAGAATCTCGTTCAGAGGTCCGTCCGCAAGGTGCTTTTATGTTTAATTAAACTTAATTTGTGCATGTGGGAAGAAAATAATAAAGTAATTCTTCTGGCGTTCACGAGCAACTTAATAATAAGTGTTGACAGGGGGCTAACGTTGAACTCGCATAACCTTATGAACATTTTTGAATATTCAGACGCACATATACGTACACTATATCCTTTTTCTAAATTTATGCAAGTATAATATTAGCTTTCTGTAACAATTTATACGCGTGAACATTACTGGTGGAGAATCGAAGATTGGTCTAGAAATATTTGAATAATTTATATAGCGAAATATAAATGAACCAGCTGGTGGTGGCCAGAAGAATTATTCTATCGCCTTTTTTACTTTTAAGTTTCTTTATTTCCAGCAAGATATATGCAGAATCTATATTTATGGTAACGTTTACAGTATTAGATTTCATAACGTATTTTTGATTTTTACACATGTTTAGATATATTTTGTACTACGATCGACGTTCTACCGTGTAAACCAGAGTTTCATGGAGCATCACGGGATCGCGCTTAATTAACTGATATAATAGTGTTATTTGTATGTTATTGATATTGTTAATAAATAAATATATATTTACGATCGCACATTGTGCAGAGAGTAATATAATTCGGTACAAATACTTCTGTGTCTCGTTTTCCATAATGATAATTGATCATCAGGTCGAACCTGCCACTAATATTTGAAGCGAGACAATGCTTGGATCCACGCTGTTTTTAAAAAAATTCTCCTTATATCGACGTTTCCCCTGATCCCCAACTTCCTCGACGTCGTCGTAATTTTATTCCTTAGCCAGCCGCTGGAAGATTTTCGTCGCTTTCAGTTTTCCGTCGGAAAAAGGATTATCCGTTTATCGTTACGGTCCTACAGAACGAGATGGCGGTTGAACTCGATTAACTGCAAGAGGCAGTTGTTAATCGGTTTAAACAGAATTTGAATTTACTTAAGCGAAAGTCGCGGGCTAAGCACGCTACCGATACTTATTTCTTTCGCATTAAAAGTCCTTGTATCCCGTTAAACACCCCCCCCCCCTCCCCCCGTCGGGCTCTATCAGATTGTAAATTTCGATTCGCGAATGCGTCGCCGGCGAATTTCAATCCTTTCGTGCACGCGTCATTGTCGAAACTGATTGTTAACTACAAATTCGAATTTGCCCGTTGATACGTTTTATTGTTATGCATATTACGGCACACCTGAATGGATGGCTCGTACGATTTAATGGAAAATCAGGCGCCCCGAACCGTATTCGTTCCGTCCCTCGATAATTTCTTTTTCAATGGGAGTACGTGGCGGGAGAATATTTTTGTGTAATTGAAAATTATGCGCGGTTCAATTTGGGTTCCATTTTTCGGTCGTGAGACGGAGGACGAATAAATAAGAATTTTTCATTCGAGTACGAGTGCATAATTAATTAACGTTTGTTTAGGTGTCTTTGTCGTATTTATTATAATTGTGTTCCACAGGATTTTTGTGACTGTTCCTCTTCTTATTCCTCTTCGTCGAAAATTTTCGAAAATTTCATTAAGGATAAGGTTATCAGGAGTGTAGCCCTACGTGTGACGAAGCGAATTAGGATGACCAGATTCTGGACATCCTGAGAACTAGTCTGAAGAAGGTAGGTGAAAAAGGTAGGACAATGCATTTGCCCGGATTCCATCGCATGTGGTCGCTGCACGAGAGTGAAACAGGTAGCGAACAAAAGTGCAAAAGAAACCACTCTTCCTCTAAAGTAGTGGTTCTCAATAGAAGCCACATGGTCCCATCGGTGGTCCACGACATATTTCTTGGGGGTCAGCAAGGAACACACGGCCATGCAATCTTTTGAAAAGTATTTTTTGTTTCGTTCATAACAAGTTAATTTTTTTTTTAATCACAATTTAGTTTGATCCTCCATCAATGAAGTTTATACTTAATCGTCTATAAAATAAAGCACGCTTTGTTTTACACGAGAACAGCGAATTGTTTTACGAACTTTTTCGATGAAAATATTTATACATAATTTAAGAAGGTTCTCGATGAACAGTGGCGATATCGTGGCAATATATTTGTTTTTATTATACTCTTTCTGTTTATTCTACAGTATTACCCGTAAATAAACAAGTAGTACGCTACGATTTTTGTCAACAAACTGCAACTATGGCCCATTGAATGTATGCAGTTTAAAAAAATATCCATCGGTTTTTAACCTACCGGAATGAAAAAGCCTTCGTTAGTTCTAGAAACATAGATAAAACATAGATTTTTTCATTTTTCAAATGACTAAAATACCTTCTTAACTCGATACGAATTTATTCATCACTATCATATCGTCGATACTCATTAAAAAATTACTCGATCAAATTCAAATTCATCGGTATTCCAAAATGGCGTCTACGATACTAATTTATTCTTCTCCCCAATGAATCCAGAATTTGTATATTTCGTTCGAAATAAAATCTACAAATTTCCGGTGGAAACCGATTTTTCCAGGTAGAAGACGGTCCTGAGCTGCGATCGGGAAACAGGGGTGGAATGTTTTCAAGGGGTTAGTAACACGGTGAAAAAAAAAATGGCGGCCGATCGAAGGCGGTGGCGTTATGACGCATGCCGCACGGCGACGCTCGAGCGTCCCTCGGCGGCGCCACCGTCGACCAACCCCCGCAGTTCGATTGGAGACACCGGCCGGCGTCGACGGCTGTTGCGGAGCTCCTTTACTCGCTCGGGTTCGCGTGTGTGCTAAACTCCTATTCGACCCACCGTACGTAGCAGTTTTCTCTCGAACACCAAACGTGACGATTAACCAACAGGTACGAACTAAACAAAGTGTTATCGCTCGTCACGCAGAGGGTAAATCGTCGCTTTTTTCCTTTCCATTCGCGTACGTTCTCTTCTGCCTTCCTTTCCTCCCCTACGCGATATTGTAGATAGTTTTCAACATTCCGGGATTGGTTAGGTCAATTACGGTAAATCGACGGTATTAAAATTGTTATTAGATTATTACGGAGGTCTAATTATCGCGCGTGCTTTTTCAACCCTTAACTACAGCCAGTCAGAGTTGTAGAATTAAAACTTGTATACGCGGGTTTCTTTGGAAATTATTTTAGTTCATATCGGCAGAGGAATATTCAATGGAAATATATAATAGTTTGAACGAACAACTCCTTTTCGTGTGGTTTTGTGATATATCTTTGGAAATTTATTTTACGTTATCACAGAACAGTCGATACAAGTCGAATACATTTTAGATGTATTTCAGAAACTGTTTCGTTTTACGTTGTTGCATAACGTTCGCTGCGTCGAATTTGATCTTTTTGGTTTCGCGAACATGATTCTGATAACTCTGATACATTCAAAAACACTCCAAGTCTAAGCTATTACAACTGCATCAGAAATTTCTTCAAATCTATTTCATTTTATATTATTACATTGAATATAACCACAGTCGAATTGCTAACAACTCTGATAGATCTCATAAACACTCCAATTCTAAAATTGTTGTCTAACGATCAAATTTCTCATTCAAACTCCTATTTGTATTTAATTCCTGAAATTCTACAACTGTGTTTAAGGTCGATCGCCTAGCGTATTTTCGAGTCGCCCTAATGCTCAGCTCGTGTCCAGCGGTCAATTTCGTTGCTGGAGTTCATTATTCGATTTGTGCGTCGTAACATCGACTCGAACCGGGCTCGATTATGGTCATCGACCTCGGGAAAGATTAACGAAGGCAGAGAGTGTATTCACCAGTCGCGTAGAGGTGATACGCGAGTTCGAGTCACCGTGTCGTGTCAAGGATTCCCGGTTGGATGTAAATAGTAGTCGCTCCTTTTCCTCGAATCGCGATCCTCGGGCCCTCGCCACAGTGATTGTTTTTGTGCGCCGAGTTAATACGCGACTCGCGGATTTCTTGGAAACACGGCACCGTTTAAATTACAACGCTCGCTGTAAGTGAAACAACCGACGTCACGTTCACCCTCTGGGCGTTCGCGTTTCTTCGGTTTTTTTTTTTCCTTTTGCCTATCTCTATTTCGCTGGGAAAACAATTCTTAGAACACGAGAACGTGGAACAGATGTAGCTGAGCTTCCGTTTCGCTACAACGCTTTATTTGGGGAGACTGGGGTTTTGATAGGTGGTTGTACAGAACGAGAATAGGGAAAATTTTAGCAAAGATTATATTATATTATATTATAAATAATATTTGAATCTTATTTTCTCTGAGAATTAAGTGTTCTTGTCAAAGTCAATTTAAGAGTCAATTTAAAACATATAAGTAGTAGAGTACCGCCTCGTCTCGTATTTAAAAAGAATGTATAAACTAGTTTAAATCGCAATTAATTTACTTCTCTCCACCAATTCGTATCTCTATACCTAAATAATCGAGCCACGATATATACAATCGCCTTACGAGCGCCAATGGAGTTACACCGGCGTCTCGTATCCGCGTTTCGGTTTTTTTCCACCCCCCCCCCCGAATTTTCATTTTTCGCGAAAGCGTGTATCTCTCTCTTTGAATCGAGCCGGGCGGTGAAATATGCATACCGATATATTGTTATGCATACCGTGTCGAGTGAATTTGCATCGGATATCGTCGGGCAAATAGAGACCGATCATTCGCCGACGGGTAACAGGAACGGTAAATATCGTAAGGGTCTCATTACACGTCGACTGAACGTTTATAACTGCAGCGAATGTCAAAAAGGCTCTCTGGAGAGAATCCAACGAAGGAACGAATAAAAGGAACGCGACCATGCTCGTCTGTGCTCGTACGGTTAGTCACGGTAAAAATCGCGTTGGAGGGCGCACTGTAGGATACGGAGGATAAGGTTTTTGGTCGAAGAATCGGTTACTGTATAACACAGGTATCAGAAAAAAGCAAACGGTAGTATAAATAGGTCCAAATATAGGTGCTTCTAGTAGGTGATTCTTTTAGAAAGATTGAAAGTCACGTTACATTATTATTAATAAAGCATATTTTGTGAAACGTTTGAAAGGAATAGAAACTACAGAATTTGAATGCTTTATAATGACAATATCGTTCTGTTCCGTATCATAGGTAGGGTTCATTTAAAATCACACTTTTTAAAGATTGTTTAGTGTGTCTGATACTAACATCGAGCTACACGAACAGAAAAAATAAACAAGTAAATTCATAGCAGTCATAACAAAAAAAAAGCATCGAACTAACGATCGGAGTAACGATCAAAATTCTTACCCCAACGATCACTCCGAGCCAACATTTTCCGCATGTTCTCCAACTGGTGGACAAGCGTCCACTTTTTGCTGTCGTGCAGTACTCGATACGTTCACCTTGACACGACACCCCAGCCCGTATTTCGTTTCATCGGAGTTTCGGTCGTGTTTCGGGGCACTTGACCCGAGTGGCTTCGCGTTGTCCGCAGAAGAGAACAAGTGTTTCACGTGAGACGTTAGTGTTTCCACGCGTATTCATTTTGCAGAATCGTTTCGAAAAGGGGCAAGTGTCGGATTCAGTGCGCGTTCGACGTTCGAGGGGTCCTCTGCCCTGAGCCAATCGATCCCTCGATCGGGACAAGTTCGGTTCGACTGTGAAATGCGAAAGTGAACACTGTCTCGTGGCAAGCGGGTGCATGTACATCGCAGGACGATGGCCGAACTTCGTGTTTGCCGGTTTCTCGTGATCCTCGCTTATTTGGCGGTCGTCTTGGTGCTGGGGCAGAACCCCGTCGAGGAGAAGACCACCTTCGAAGCTGCCTTTCAAGGTAAGTCGACTGCATTCGTTTAAGGTAGTTGTTCCGTGGATGTATTCAATGGAGATAAATATAAATCATACGAGCCTGTTTTCATTCAAATTGGCCATCTCAGTTTTATAATAAATGTATAATTTATAAGAAAGTGTAACGCCACTAGAACAAATATCTGTATTGTCCAAAATACTATCACGGAAGGACATAACTTTGTCATACGCGGAACGAATCAGGTAAATTTGAAGACCGAGTCACATGTAATATTCATTTGTGCTCGTGTCTCACAGTTTTCAGCTCATCGAATTGGAAGTAAAAGCGGATAACGAGAGAAAATAATTAGCATATACGTTCCCGATGCAGAAATGATACATTAGTAACACGTTGCACTTACTGCTGCTGCATATGCAATCCATTCATTAATAATTTACATCGAACGGAGATATTATCGTCGTTACATCCCGTTCCAGATGATTATTAGTGCGAGCATTTAAGTACAATAAGTATAGTCGCGGAACGCATTCGTATCGATTTTATTGGGTTTTTATCGGTCTGCAATGAGACAGTTAGACGGCATCGAGGATTTTTCACTCGGGGATGTAAAAGAATTTATTTTAATATTTATTTATTTTAAAACGTCAAAGAAAATAGGTTTGGATAGGTGTAGAAATATTAACGTGTTAATATCCTAGCCTAAGTAAACCGTCTTCGAAAAAAACATGTACAACACGCAAAATATCGACCATCCCCTAGAGTAGTCATCTTCTCGTACAACTGTTGATTAACCTACTAATTCCGTCCCCTGGATTTATTTCCACGTCCATTATCGAGCCATTCGTCATCGCGGAATTCCCAATCGGTAACATTTTTATAACGAACGCACCACCGTATCCATCCTAATCGAAACTTAATTAACGGCCGCATATTTGCGGACCGTTTCATCCGATTGGCGAATGAATCGTTATTGACAGAGTCGTCGGAATGCATTAGTAAATTTTCGAAATTATTTTGAATACGCGAACGCGTGCGTGCGAGAAAGAGAGAGATTTCCCAGCTGCGAGAGGGAAAGAGAGATGGAAAGCACAAATAGTTGTGTACCGGAAAAGTGTTTGCATTCGTCCCGAAATCGCTCGCATTTTCGTACAGGATTTTATCACACCGAGGCACTGCTTATCGATGACGACCGCGATCGATCGATATCTCTCCCGGTTTACTCATTAATACGCGCCATTTGTCACCGAATAAAAAAATACGCGCCTCCCACGCAATCACGGGCATCGTCTCTCATATCGTCGATTACGTGACAAATTTCCACGCTTTTTCGTCGTTATTCCACGGATGGGCGAGATTAGTTTCGTTATACCGGGTGGAGTCATTCGAAGTACATCGTTTGGGTAGCTTTGGTAAGAGGAAAGAATGCGTTGGATCATTTTTGAAAAATAAAAGAACAGAGCTAGGAAGAATTGAATTCACGTTACAATTGATTTACGAATTATGTTAGGTCTACATTTTAGAAATAATTTTTCAAAATATCGAACGTCCAAAATTTAGGCTTAACGTAGTTTGCCGTTGATCAGTATTATTCAGAGTGGCGCAAAAAGGAGTCATTCCGGCATCGCGACGTCGTTAAAAGCTCGAATACAACGCGCAAAGTACCAGACCGTGAAACCGCGTTACAGAAAACGTGCTTGATTATAGAATCGCGCTTAGAAACGGGCGGAATGAGTGTATCGGGAAGAACCGAGAGAGAAAAAAAAAAATAGGAAAACCGGAGGTTGGCTCGACAATTTTTGCGGGCTTTTTTCCTCTCGCCCTCTACGACGACGAAAAATAAAATTCCAGCACGCTCGCAATACGAAACTGCGCCCACGGCGTCGTCCATAAGTATGAAATCACTACCTTTAAACTTCATTTCGTTGGGAATTTCTTCGCTTACAATGCGAGGATATTTCCATATTGTATGCATTCCTCCATATCCTTTTACACACATCCGAGACGGTAGTATATTATTTCTGAATACACGGTGTTTCGTTGCGAGTTATAAATTGCTTGGGAAATACATTGAGCTGGAAAAACTGAATATGCAGTGAAAAAGCTTCTCTATCCGAGCATTCGTTACGCGTACGTTTTATCGCCGGGACGGTGTACTAATCGAACGTTCTGTTATTGAAAATATATCCCGAAGACGCGAGAAAATTCGTAATTAATTAAATCGAGCGAGTTGAATTAAATTTTACAGGAATATTTTCTTATGTATTTGCAAGATATTTAGGTGATGCGTTACATAGATTCGAAAGATCGTTAAAATAAGGGTCAGCCTGATGTCCGTGTAAAATAAAAAAATAACAAACTATCGAGAAGAAATAAAAATTGTTAAGACATATCTCGAAGAGCCGGTCCCGCATAACGTTTGAAAAATAATAATTAAATCGAGGTCAGGTAAACGTTGTCGGTCCCTGCGAAATAATCGACTTGACGAACTCTGTGCGACATGGTGACCATCGTAGGTCGGAAATGTTTCCAGGATGGAAGCTACCGGTCGCTAACCAGCTCAGTACGCATCCGTGGCGTCTAAAGGGCAGTAACTGACCGTGATATTAATTGCTTTCTGGCTATTAGCGAATGGTACCTCCGAGATGTCGCAAAGGGAGTGGCAACCCTGCACGGCCGTTTGCCATTAACATTAACGCGACGCAATACGCCGCTTTGCTCGTTTCGGGGCGCACAGGACCGCGTACAAGCGCGAGCGGTTTAAATCACCCTAGCTATTGTTTATCGCCTCGACCATACGCTCGCCATTCGTTCGCTGAAAGTTAAACGCGCCTGCCACACTCCGGCTTGGTTCTCGCGTATTTCGGGCCTTTGTGTACCTTTCTGTCCGTCAATCCTGCGCTAGCATCCTAACCTTTTCTCGAGGACGTCGCGAAACGAGTCTAAAGATGTTTGCGAGATGTCTGGTCCTCGGACGTTTCGAAACGTGAGCAAAGAAAGCTGCCGCTGCGTTGCTGCTTTGCGAATACTTTAGTGGGAACGTTACTGATGGGAGTTTTTTTTCTGAAATTTTATTACTTATACGCGATTCAAGGGTAGTTGATCCGAGAGTTGATCTGAATATTCTAAATTGAAGCTAATTGTCAGAAATGATTACTAACTGACATAAAGGATCGTGGCATTAAATTTTCAAGATTTATTTATTTTTAAAAAAAAAAAAAAGGTCTGTGTGTATATTAAAAGTGACACTCGCTCTTAACGATTGTAACATATTTTGTCCCTGAAGCGAGCTGGGTGTTGAAATGATCACATACGAGAAGTGTATGCCAGGAATGTTGCCGTTTGAAGTTTTGCATATGAGACTGAGTGTCACGGCATTGGGTCAAGAGGTGCGCTGTTTCATACAGATCTCTTGCCAGAAAGCATCGCCATCCTTGCTTCGTAGTCAGGTCCTTAGCTACCCCTTATTTCACGATTTCGAGGTGATGACGTAAGGTCCATATTGTACGTATCGTACATATTGTACACTTATATCAAGACTTTTTCAAAAATTCCTACCTCCAAAGAGTCTTCCTCCGATGATATCTCCCTCTTCCTCTAAAGTTTAAGTGGCTCTGGTTACACACAATCGAATCACAAGTGCCAAGGAAGAATTCATTGTCCCCCGCTCTGTTAAATTTCCACAAAAGAATTATATTCAACGCGACTGCCTCGCTTCCTCGTCTCAGATAAGCCAACTCGCGTTCGCCATCGCGGAACAATGCTCGTTTTCACTGGGAAGAACAAGCTTTATCGAAAAGCCTTGGAATTTACGAGTTCTGGGCGCAACGTTGCCAGTCGAGGGTTAAAATGCACGACAAAACACGAAATCGTCGGGCGTCAGCGTTAATTCCCTCTCCAACCCTCTTCGCGGTTCTGGACGGTGAATTTCGTCGGGCGTAATTCTTGGAGGGAACAATAGGCGGGGGAAGAAAACGGATTAACGATCGATCGATTTAGTCCCGCGGCAAACAGAGGTGAATTATGTATTTTCAAGTGCGAAAGGCGAGACGTGCCTTCCGCCAAACGAACGAATTTCGTTCGTTCCGCCTTCTTGTTTGCTCGGAGGTTTTCCTAGCTCCTGTCTCTCTTTCTCTCTCTCTCTCTTTCTCTCTCTCTCTCTGCTCGCCTTCCTCGTTTTCCTTCTCGCGAGAAAAACAAAAAGACAACACGCCACGATTCTTTACCCTTGCTTATTTTCTGTCCCTTCGACGTGAGAGGGTTGGAGAGGGTTCGACGGGAGTGTTCCACGTCGAACATGATACCGCCGTGAAGCAATCATCGGTTCGCAAATGCACTCGAGAAGGGTTCCATCGATGCTGCCGATAAAATCTCTCGTGAGAACGGATCGAAGCCGCGCGACAAAGATGCTACGACAGCGTCGGAACCAGTCGACTTGCAGGGAATTTTATATATGTGCCACGCTCCATTTCGAAGGACCACGCTGGAGCGTCGAGAAGGATCTTGATTAACTGGTAAATGGGAATTCGAAAGGGGGATTATTAGGTTTGGACGAGACGAAGGGTGGAGATTTAAGAGTTGGAATTAGGGAATCACTCTTATAATTTTTGTGTATTTTTGTCGTATAGCAACACAAATAATGTTAGATTCCGATTTATTTCAAGTTCGGTTTCTAATACAATTCGGTACTTAGAAACTAGATTACCGCTACGTTCCTACTTCTGTTGTATTATGTTACGAAAAAGCTCGCGAGAGCAGTTTTGGTGTGCCTTTTAAAGGTTTGTGTTTTTGGATTCAGAAGGGTGGTGGAAATAATGGGAAGGACCAATGAGAATCGTAGGATGTTAAAGAGTCGGGCGTGTTATTCGGAGTTAGCGAGTAAGGGTACAAGTGTCGGATGCTTAGTTGGTGTATGGACGGATGACTAGGTTTGAAACTTAAAGATATTTACTTATCCCACGAAGATAAAACTACTAACTAACCTAAAGTAGTGAAGATTAGATGGTACAGTACAGGAGGTACAGATTAACCTAAACGATATCCAACAATAATGATTGACTAAAGTCGCCCCCCTTCGAATTGTGTGTTTTAAAAGTTACTTGCTTCACGTGTATTTTTATCGGATGCCAATGCCTCTGGCAGGAGGTAGGAATTTTAGAAAACGCGAAGAATTTTTCTCTGAAGGATAAATACGACAACCAGACTTTCGTGTTTACGAGTCGTTCTGGCACCATGAGAAATCGTATCGATTCGCGTTGATACGAATGCAGAGAATTTGCATCTGCACGATGTTGCGTGTCGGCTTTGGAATTGTATTAATTGCTCTTTATCCACCGTTAGCATTTAAACCAAATTTCATACTGCAAGATGGAAATTCTTCCCTGTCAGAGCTTGAAAAGATTATAATTTCCATGTCAGTCACGATAATAATACAATTCCGTATCCCTCAACGTTTCACTTCTTCATTTTAATTTATTTCATTCTATTTCGTATTCCTATATACTTCCCGCGTTTTTTTTATATTTTATTTTCGCCCTGTATTAGATTTTTTCTTTTGCGTAACTCACAGAGCCTTTTCTTATGCGAGGCCATGAGAATCTATAGTTAGTGCTAGAGATGGGTAAAATTCTATTCGTAAAATAAATGGCGAATAAAATCATCGTACTTCACAGTTTAAATTCTAACTTTCATTCAACGAGTAATGCACGATCAGTGATTCATTTTTTATTCGTCATTCGAAGGCGTGATCTAGATAGGGATTTTCTGATCCCTGGGGGCGGGGATGGGGGTGGAAAAACTATCCTCGCGAAATCTCTCTTTCAAGATTGATGAGGAAGGGTGGATTCGGATTCATGTTTAGAAGGCACGAAGGTAACGCGCAAATAATCGCTGTTCCTTTAGAAAGATCCATTTAGCGGCGTTCGTGCCTACGGGTGCTGTACGATTCTTTATGCGCGTTTCGCGTTATGAACGGCACGGGTGAATAATGGAATAGATCGTTCCTGGAGAATTTAAATTGAGTTTGGTCGATGACACCGTTTCGCGTTCTTCGTCAGGTGTAATCACGAGGCATTATGGTCGGGGGAGTTATTCGACCTTAACCTCCTCGTGTCTGCATCTAGACGGTGTGAATATGATTTTTTTTTCTAGTGCGCGAGTATAGAATGTCCCGAATTCCAAGTACTCGTAGTATTCCGAGTTCCAAGTATCTAAGTATTACATACTTTAAGTACCGAGAACCCATAGTTCCCACGCGCTCCAATATCTTCAGTATCGAATGCCTCGAGTACATTAGATTGCCTGGAGCACAGAATATCGAATACCAAAAATTGGATAACCAATACGGATTCGAATCGAAAAAGGTTTCAGGAAATATTCCATCGAACGGAAGACGTACGAGCAGTTGATGACGGTGCATTACAATAATTTGCTTCGATCGTAAAACTGTGCGCGTGATTAATGTCTCTATTCAATTGTTTAACGCATCGTCTCGGTTTGTTTGGGTCTATTTACGATTTAACGTTGATTAATGGACGCCGCGAGGCGATACGCCGGGTGCACGTATGGCACGTATTGCAGAAATACCTATTAATCTTACTAAAGACTGCCTATTGTGTCGTATATACCGCACGTTAAGGCATAAACTTAATACTTTGACGCATTTAGTATGGTAACGTTTGTTCGGGGCATACGCGTCTCCCCAATTCGACATTGCGTGCAGCTTTGGCCGTAGCGAATCAAAGGGGGAGCGTAGGTCGAACTTAAGGCAAGTGTACACAGTTTGCACAGTTCATACACAATGCACCGTCGATTTCCAAGCTTGTACATAGTCCACAAATAGCATATATGCCTTCTGATTGGCTGATTCGCGCACCACCTACGTACTCCGAATCAATTCGGTTATCGCGTTTTGTCGAGCGTGGAAACTGACATATTAATTCCACCCGTCGATTCAATCTTTGTACCTGTACTCTACGTCTGTGAAATAAAAACAGTCCAATCGAGAAATTCGTGCCTCTAACTGAGTTTTGGTTTGGCGAATTTCAAACTCTAAAACAAATATAAATACACGTCTTCCAAAGACTGTTCGAAATTCTGTTAAAGTTGAAAATATTCAGAATTTATTCGCAAGTAGCCACCTATCCACAAAATAATCGAAGCTGGTCCCTTTCGAATAATCATTTTTAACCGACTTCGAAAAGGAGGAGGTTACTCAATTTGACATGTATATTTCTTTTTTCCTACTACAAGGGTAAGCCTGTCCCGTAAAATCCCATTTTCACGAATCCCATCGACGCTACGGTGTTCGGAAGCGAGGCGACACAGCGCTAAGTAAAACCTCCATAAAGAGCGAGGCGTCGTTAGCGTTGCGCTTCGCTTTTTGTTTTATTTTTAGGCAACGCAAAAGCGTTGTAGCGGATTCATTTGATATTGTACACCACGGGCAGCTACACAGCTCGCTTCTGGACAAAGGAATAGTCCATCGGTATACAATCAATTCCGTAACGATCGAACCAGCGGCAAACGATCCCGTTGTTCGGCCGCTCCCGCGTACGTTTGCTATCCGAAGATAAATAATTCGCCAAGAAAAAAAATATTGCCAATGCCGCTATTCAATTGATACGATTACAATCAACGATGGGACTCCGATGTTTTCAGATACCATCGGCATCTGAATTTATTCTCCCCTACCTGGAATCATACTCCATTCGATTCATTGAGTAGAATAATTGCGAGTGGTTTGAGACGTAAAAATTGGATTCCCAATGGAGAGGCAATTATACTAATCGGTGCTACCGAAACAGTATCTTTCCATGAATTTACTTAGATAAGTAACAGTTTTCATTTCAACATTTGGAATTAATTCTGAAGTCGAAAATTGAGTATTCAAAAGGGACCGGATTTGAATATTTTCTGGATGGTCGAGTACTATGGATAAATTTTAGAATATTTGAGTATACGAATCGTTTTAAGGGGTAACGCCACTCTAGAGACTGAAAAAAGGCCTTTTTTGAATATTTTTTGGTTCTTGATAAACTTCGAATATTTCAGTATTTTATTTCAGAGGTAGTAATTGAATACCACGAATAACGTTCGGACTACGCGAATGTTCGATTACTGTCATATGTAAATATTTTTGTTTATTTAAATTGCGAACTGAAGCTCGAAACACGATGTTCCAAATGAAAATACGCTCCTAAAGTTAGGCTACACTTTCCATAATTAACTCCCAAATGTGATTCACGTGTTTCTGGATGAAATTTTTAGACCGACATTTGGGTTCTCGGAATTGGATTGAACCGAAATATAACTAATGAACGATGATTCTAAATTGTAATGAACAAGATTCGCTTTATTCCTCGGCGAATAATTAGATTAATCTTCGATAAAGATAGAATACCATCTCACAATATTTCGTACGAAACAACCGTTTAGACGAATATAGATGAAAAGCTTAAATTAGCAAAGGCGTTAAGCTCTTCGGTATTTTCTTACATTTTTGGTCCGGCGATCTTGAGAAAATATATTCCAAGCGCTTTTTTTTCTACGGAAATATTTAATCTAAAGAGCTCTTGGTACAGTGTAGTCTAAGTTACGGTTACGTTGGAGAACGAACGTAATTGTGTAAGAAAATGTATGTGTGCTCTCGTGTTACGGAGAAAGCTCGGTATTCGAGGAAAGTTGAGAGTCAGCCGTGAAAGGGTAAGCTCGTGAGATATGAAACAATGAAAGAAACTTACAGCCAGCTTCCGTAATTACATTTAATTTATTGCCATCTCCTTTTTTCTTTTTACACAAATTACCGTTGCCGTCGTTCCTCTTCGATTTCGCGAACCCAAACACCGTTCGGCCGACACGTCTTCGACGTTTTCCGAACGAATTTTCAAATAAACGCGGAACTCGAAAGCGCAAAAATAGAACGTTTAAATCGTTTAGCGCAACAAAATATGAATCAGGATATTCGTGTAGCGTCGACGGAAATGGACAATATTTCCTCGGGCTGGTACGTCGAAACGATTTCAGAAACTTGTGTTTGCGAAAATTTCCCTCCGGAATTGCGGCTAGTTCTCTTTTGTTTCCGCGATGTAACGTTGCGCTAAAGTTCGCGGAAGTCGTTTACTATATATGCGTTCCTTTTGCGGGGAAGAGCGTGAAACACAGTGATCGTTACGCTTTAATGGGGAAACCGCCTTCGTGGTTTAAAAAAATTGGTATCCACGTTGCGCTCTGTTTATTGTTTACCGTACTGCTTGGCATTAAAGCAGAGGTTGGAATATTAACGGAGATACAATATTTAAAAATTTATTTTGATTTATTTTGATTTATTTCATTAATTTTAGTTGGTATTATTGATATCTTTACAGTCAGTTCGTAGAATTCCAAGTGTTCGCAGATGGTCTGTGGCTTTGCAGGTGAACTTCTTAGATTGGGGGTGAATTTATCGACTCTGAAAGAACGAATCTCTCGACAGCCCGAATGGCTCGGTTGGTTAGGGCAGCGGTGGCCGAAAGATACGAGCCCAGAACTCTGGTTCGGCAATCTGATTGGCCCATTCCTTGTACCCTCCCCCCTCCCCTCCCCCCGCAGCTATGACTCGCTACCAACTTCGGACGTTGAACTGATAACACTAATTTCAAAGTTTAGATAACACAGCACAAAGCCAACTCTCGTCCGAACCGAACTTTATCGATACCTTCTGAAAATGGGCACATCTTTTAACACGTTCGCGCTGGAACCTCCCCGTTTGGCCAAACTGCAACATTTTTTATCTTCCATAAAAATAGGAAATATAAGGTGAAATACACAGCAACTATCCATCGCGACACTCACAAAAAAATGGTCCATCGTTAAGTGCCACAAATACCATCCATGGGATCACTATTCGCATATAAAACTGCGCCTAAAACCACAGTTTCCACCACGACTGTTTCCGTGTCCCTACAATTCGTCAAAAATGGCCCTTGCGCCATTACTCTTCTCCCAGGTTGAACGTGGACATTTCGTAGAGTGTCTTTCAATTCCATGAAAAAGCGTTCGCTGCTATCTCGCGCCAGCTTTTCTCCATCCTCGAAGCTCTCTGTCTCCGGCGTCAGCATTCCCTTTTTCCCGTTTCCACGGCAATAAACCTCGCGCTCCGATGGCGACGGTAGTAGGACCCCGAGCCCCTTTTCCCGTCGTTCTTTCCTATTTTTTTTTTCGTTCCCCCATTTCATTTTCGCCGCGGCGACAGCCCCCGCCTCCGCTACCCCTCTCAGGCGGCCTGGAAAAATGAGTCTAAATAAGTAAATAAACAGAGGACGCGAAATAAGCGACCTACGGGTGACGTTTTGAGGTAATAAACGTCCCGTTCCCAGTTCGCAGACCCGCGAGGACAGTTTCCTTATTCCGTGGATGTCGCGCGTCTCGCCAAAGGGGGCAATATCGGTGATGCTTAGCCTTCGCGATATACCCAGTGGCAGGAGACGCGCTTTATATCTGTCGTATTACAGCTTTCAGAATGTCAGATGGTGTAATGACGCAAACATTGTGGAAATATTGGCAATAATTTAGGAATAATTGCGTGAATGATTTTTCGTTGAAATTGTTGCGTAGAATATATTCGAACTACTTTTGTTGCGTTACTGGCAATGCTTGGTTGGAATAATTTTCTTGCAGTAGTATGTACCATCTGATCAAATTTCACCCGGACTGGTCCATTTAATTCGCTCGCGTAAATGGAATCGACGAGAAACTTCTGTGGAAAGTCTTGAACTATGCCATTTTGCGAAAATACACGTACACGGTTGTTGAATCCGAGTTTTCCTTTGACTGGAAATTTCGTTTGAATTTTGGTCAATTTTCAATCCGTGTTCGCTAATCACGCGGGATTTCGATTAGAGAAAAACGGCACGCGTCGAAAAATGGGACGGCGGTTTCCATCCGTATTTTTATTGAAATAAATGTTGCGTCGCACCACATAATAATTCTAATTGGGCGGTTCGCCGCGATGCGCGGTTGTACGCGGTATTCAGTCGATCACGAGTAATAAATGGGCTGGGAACGTAAAAACGGAACTGGACAGATGCCCTGATACACGTTGCAGTCCGAACGCGGATAATCAATTCGTTGGTAGGGCAAGCTTTTTCGTCGCTGTACGCCTTTTTCAGAGTAACGCGCAAATGGGTTACCAACGATTCTTCTTCCGACGTGATATCGATACGAGTGGGAATGCTACGATGTCGATTCGATTGGGAATAGGATGTCTCCATTTTAGAATGGGATATTACATTGGCAGGATCGATCCATAGATCTCTCGTCGTGCCATATTGAAATGTTTCCATTGGAAGGAATTAGGAGGGTTTGGAGGTCTGCTGTAAATACAAAATTTGGATGAAAAATAAGTTTAGTTTGAAAGATAGAAATTAAAAACTTTTAGGAGATTTTTTACGACGTTTAGTTTCCGAAATAAAAATTGAAAACTTAGAAGACCATTTTCCCGTAATTGTATATTTGCAACGAACTTCTAACCTTTCGATTTTTATTTGAAACCCTTCGCAGTCAAAGAGCTAACGAATGAAACTCTACAATCGAATAAAATGTTTCGTTTACGTGGAATAGTTTACACGAATCGATTTAACCCTCGTTTGGTTGATTAAACATTAACTAAAAAAATGTAAAAATTGTATTACCACGATCAGTACAATATACGTTTCATTCCTTGCTCCAAATATGCCTCTTGGAAAGATAAATTGGGGCACAGTACAAAATTGTACAAAGTTGACAGGTGAGATACGGCTGGAATTCTTTCTCGAGGAAATGGTTAATAGAAATTCTTTACATTTTACACTCATATCCGTGTCTTCGCAAGAGCACGAGCTACACGTTCTCCTTTAGCAGCCAAAATTACGTTTCAGAATTTCAATATTCCGGTCCAAATTCATTTTTCGCGAAATTTCTAGTTACGCTCCGAATTGAATTTTAAATTATCGAGACATTGTCATTCCAAGATTCCATAAATAGTTACTCGGACAGAATTCGTGCTCGAGTTTCCATATTTAATTACAGATTATTGTAACTCAATATTCAGTACCAAAAATAGAGTCAGGCAATATGTTCCTTCGTTGGAATTGTTAATGGACGTGGCATTTGGGCAGGTTTAAATGAATATTCGGTAATTGGAGGGTACTAAAAATACTTGAGAGACATGGACATATTTATTCTGTCTTCTATCGCACTTTATGCACTCTCGTTTCCTCCAAGGTCGTTTAATTACACATTTACAGTACGGGCTCAACGATCCCGAGGTAACCGAGTTGTAAGAGGAGAACCAGTGGGCTCCAGCAGACATCTAAAGGAACGTAATGTAAGAAATTAAAGATTAATGAAAACGAATTTTGAATCACACTTAACATAACTCTGTCACTATTGTACGTATACCAAAATAGTACAACGCGAGAGTAAAAAGAATTCCACGTACCTGTAAATTAAATAATCGAACATGATTCTATCGCGACCAACAGCGCCACCAATCACACTTTTTGCATTTCCCCCCCTGACAATTACCGATGCAATCGTCTTATCAGGCGAGATGGGCGAATTCCAGCTCGTCGTGGCAATCGTTATCGGTTCTCGTCGGAGGGAAAGGGTAATTCGAAGACAAGAAACCGTACTTTGCTCAGCGACCATCCCCTTCGGGCCGAAGTATCCCCCTTCGTTCCCCTTTTTCCTTGCTGGCGAGGAGGGAGAGATCGATCGATCGGCGCAAGAAGCTAATGATGACCCCACGAGTCGATGACCGACTTCATTTCTCATTCGCGTCGGTAGGAAACGAGTCTCGTCGGAAGTTCTCTAACTCGATCGGACGAAACTAATAGAAACTCGATGCGTTTCGCGGATAAAGAGCCACGCCGATTTCTCCGGGGAGCAATGAACCGTGCTGTACAGACAGAATCTGATATTTCGCCATTGGTTACACCAGGACGTTTGCGTTACCCCTTTTCCTGCCCGTTAACATTTCGAGCTTGCGATACAGTTGAAAAGGATCAAACAACTACTTTCAGAGAATATACGGTGGGTGTAGAATGTATTCGTACACCGATCAATTTCCCAATAAAATCTTTTTGTCGCACTTTCGACAAGCTGCGACAAGCCAAAGGCCTCGTAGGCGCGCGACGTTACCGCGGTTTATTGCCTTATCCCAGCACGAGAGGGTTTCGGATTCGAGTTCTGGGATCGTCTTCCAAGCGACATATCCGAAATTCGCATCTTCCGCACCGAGGATTGTCTGGCTTTGTGTTTGTTGTAATTGAACACTGGCCAGTCGCGCAGAATGCGTGTGGGTCCAGTGAAATACAATCAGGGATTGGGGAAAAGGGTATTCGATTGACAAGTGACGAATAAAATTAATTTAAAGGAATTACTCACAGATATCGTACACTGGATAAAACCAAAATTAATGCTCGAATTATTCTTTAAATCAAACCGTGTTCGTTTGAAATATGATACGATATTTATTTCAAGCATACCAAGAAACGTGCTCGCATTTGTGCATTCTATGTATTCCACCGGCTAATTGAAGGAGTACGAATTAAACGAGAGTTTCTCATCTCGCGCACAGGCCAGAAGCTCCGAGAAGCTCGATATTAAATACAGAGACTCCGGTTGTGCGATTTCTAACCAAGAATTTATACACGTGTTTCTAACTGGTAGTTTCCAATTAACAGTTCCGGAACTGGATACAAGTCCGAAGCTTCTGATTCTCAATTAATCTTAATTACCAACGAGACGTTTAAGATCGAAACTAATATTTCCCTTTCAATTTGGAGCGTTACCAAAAATGATCGATGATCACAAGTCGAATGTTGGAATATACAAATAAGTGAAATCTAGCCTTGGAGGATTTTCTGGGTAGTTTGTTGTATAGGGGAGGAGCGATATGGTAGCATGGCTCGTAAAAGGAATGTCATTCAGTGTATTCGAAACGCTAGGTGTAGACGTATCTGCTTTAAGCGTTCCATAAAAATCCAATGACTGCTTTAAACGTGGAAAGACCGCTCTTAAGAAACGTTATTTGCTTACATCGGTCCAATAAAAGGGTAACGGTTAACAGCGAAGCTGCAAACGAGCTGTTTTACTGTTGGTCTTGAGATCCGTTTGAAGGAAGTAACCTGAAAACGTGATTCGAATTACTCTGCTGAATCCGTTAATAGGTTTAATGATGATACTTTGACAGAATATCCACCACATTTCCATAAAAATTAACGTGTCCATGTTGAATATATCGTAAGCTTCGCGAGCTATTATTTCTTAAACACCAAAAATTCCCACTATTTATTCGAGAGCTCAACGTTTCAGTCCTCCTATATTAAACACCCATTATATTTGATGAAGCCTGGAGATCACAAGCTCGGGAGATCTGGTTCACTATATTCCTCGGGTTTGGAGCACAGAGGGGATTTATTTGGCCAATGAAAGGCCTTGAATTGGAGAGTTTGACGAGAACTGGTCGCTCCTGGGACCGATAGGAAAACTAGCAATCCGTCTGGTCGGTTGTCGGATCCTCCAGGCGGATCTTGGGGGGATTAATTGAAAAAGAAGATGATGGACCTCGAGGGGCGACGTCAGTTGTAAAAAAGTTACCTCGGCCACGGTCGAATAATGCGGCTCAATCGACCGGGGAGGGCAATTAATTACTGTAGTCTTAGCGTTATTGCGAATTCTTATTCCGTTAT
Source organism: Hylaeus anthracinus (assembly GCF_026225885.1). Taxonomy (NCBI): domain Eukaryota; kingdom Metazoa; phylum Arthropoda; class Insecta; order Hymenoptera; family Colletidae; genus Hylaeus; species Hylaeus anthracinus. The sequence continues at coordinate 10,260,096 of NW_026535284.1, forward strand.
TGAACTCGATTTTTCTGCCGGTCCATTCTCTCGAGGATAATTCCCTTTTATCTTGCTCTCTTTTTATCTATCCCAGCGCTCTGCTACGAAGGGATTGAAGAATCTTCATTAACGATGATGTTAACTTTTGCTGGCGCTTTTCTTTTTCGTCGGAAAACATTGGCCAACTCTTGCCAAACGAAATTATTGTAGGAGGGGTTTAGATGTTTCGTTGCGCTTTCAATCTTAATATCTTGCTTAATATTCGCGTTTAATGTATCGAGAAATCAGGGAAAGTATATTAATTAGCAGACTGTAGATTTTATGCGCAACAATATGGAAAACAAACAAAAAATATACGTAATGTATTGTATTTTGAATATATCGTACGCGCACACCTTTTGTTTAGCATGTATTTATCATATTATTTTACATCGTAAATGGATAAAGTTCGGAGTCTACTAATTACTGTCTATTCGAAAGGGCTGAAACACAAGCTTGGAATATTTTTTTCATCGCATCTCTCACGTAACCACAGAAGAAACAAAAGATCACAGGTAACATGGATCATCGAAATGATAATTTTCATTTTCCACAAGCCCGACGGGCTTTGAATGGCGCCGGTTCGGTTCCATTTTCCTCTTTTTCGCCGGCGGAAATTTCCACTCGCGTGACGTTTCGATTAGCACGAGCGAACCCTCCCGAAACTCTAACTGAAGAAACGAAACTCCCGAATTTCCCCGTTAATTAACATCCAAAAGCAGTCACAAAGAACTCAAACGAATCGCGAGAGCGCACTCGATGGATCGAGAAATTTTTCAGTGTTCGTTCGACCGTGTTTCTGTTTAAGAATAATCTCGGAGAACGACGAGAGGTTGGCTCGCTCAATGGGCGTTAATTTCCTATACCCTCCACACCCCCTCTTCTCCTCCTCTCTCCCTTTCGTATTTCGAACGGTCTTTAAACATCGTGGTCCGATTCGTTCGTTAATTGATTCCTCGTTGAAAGCACGAGCGTATCGTGTACGGCGATAATGAATACCCATCGCCACGGGCCATATTTATCGTAAACATAATATCATACGGGGCGTATTTTAATAATCATAACTCAACGATGTGTAACGTTGCGCGCGACTTGTTCGAAGATACGTACTCGTGTTTCGGGTCGTAAATTATTTGAACAATGATCGATAACTTTTGTTATTCAAATAAAATTATCATTCCAGGGATGGAACGATAAGAGTTATTTGAAATATTTAAACATGGTAAGAGTTAATTTATTCCTTTAAAAGGGATTTAATATCGAAAGACAAACACTGTTTCGCGTTTAATGTTGCTTAATGGAGAAGGTAGAATAAAAATGAGGCTGAAGCATGTTCTACACGACGAGCGTAGACGAGGACCATCGTCGAATAGATCGTGCATGTGAACGTGATTACTACTCGCGTTTTGCTTTAAACGCACCGATAAAATCGATGGCAGCCTGGCTAATTGCGGTTAGTGTACCAGCTTTCGATCCATAAAGGCTGTAGATTTGACCCCATGAAGTCAAATTTACGCTGATCGGAATAATGAAGGGCTGGCGAGCTCGGATGATTTTATTTCTCGACGACGTACTTCAATTTTTTAACGCAATTTATTAATCTCCCGCACAGGGACAATATTCATGGTGTTTTTTCTCTGTTAAACAAACAATAGAAAAATCGCGTGAAGACTTTCTTGTGTCTGGTAGTAGTTACTTTTAGTCGACGAGATTAAATACTGATCAACCTTTGAATAATAACTGAACTTAGTAATATTTAAGTATCACTGGTACTTTTAATGGTTCGTAAACTCACAAAAAATTCTTCGAAAATATTATACCTGGCATTTCAGACTTTAAGCTACCTAGTTAGAAATGCTGAACTAATTGTGAGTTAGTAAAGTTACTCGGTTACTTAACATTTTTAGTTTGGAGTGGCTCGAGAATTTTTTTGAATATTCAGAAGGTATAGCAAGATGTGGTTACGCCATGCATTAACTTAATCGGTATAGTATCTCCGTTCCTTTTAATTTGCGTCTTCCTCTTCACCAGGGACAGTTTCTCCCCCTTGAAACGGGTAAACTTTCTAATTTAATCTCGCCATAACTATCTAACGCGCGCGTACTCGCGATAAATATGAATTAAAATATGCAATAAGCTTCCATCTTGGCGCGGTGATCATGCAAGTCTCGCGCTCGTAACATATCACGCCGCTCGTTAAGAACCACTGACCTACAGCAAGGAATTCGCCTACTTCGTCGTATTAACCCATTTCATGCCATCCAGGCATAGTTCACGTCGTAAACTGTGCATGGGAAATTTTCTTCTGTCGAAAATAAGTCTTACTAGCTTTCGCTGCAGACTTATATCTTCACAGTTCTCATTTAAAAATTCCCGAAGGTCTTCGACACCTTCTATAGTACCATTTTCACATTTTCAAACACCTGCTCACATTTATATTCCCAAAAACCACCCGCGATTAAATTGTTCCAATCCCCTCCTTCGACTCGTGGACTGACCAGACACTATTTCCCTAGGAAGGCCTCCAATTAAACCACTCGAGAGCCCAGCTCTTTATTCGGCTGAAATCGAATCAAAGGAAGCGGCACTCGGTTCGCAATCGAGTGTCTAATTGCGATTCATTCTGTAATTCGTCAACTTCGCGGAAGCTCAGTGTAATTGATCACCGGGCGATGTTCGAATCCCGTGCTAATCGCGGCAGTCGTTTGTCCTAGCTCGGTTCTCTTTCTCCGCGAACGACTGAACGGTTATAATTAGAGAGATATTTAATGAAACTCGACGGAAGTCGATCGCGCAGCCGACCCACGAAAACGATTTTTAATTAGTCGGCGTGTTGAAACGCGGCTCGCTTAATTTTGTCCTCCACTTAACATCAAAATTGAGTGCCGACCCGTACTTCCCAGCGTCAGTTGGGTCGCTCATTAAGAGGAACCAGATTGACACTGTGTTGTCATCTGTGCAACATTCGGAACCTCTTCTGTCCACGGTCTCGCCTGGCCACGTACTCGCCGATTAAACCGTCCGCCCTGGGTTACTGCCTGATAAAATGGCGGGAGAAATAGCCAATCTTGCAAGAACACTTTATGACCGACGTTTAATGGACGGAGAAGCCCTTTCTTAGAGGGTCGGAGAGATAGTTGGAATAAAGATGGGGAATTTATGGGTAATATCAATTGGAGATGTGCTTTGGTAGGAGAATTTTTCGGGCAAGGTGTCGGTGTGAGACTTTCTATGCGTACAATTAAATAAAATACGTCACCGATGGGAGAAATTCAAATTACTACTAGGCAGTGAAGACCACTTATTTCTTAATTTCTATGGAGCACTTTTATATTTTCTGTTAAATTAGGGTTTATCCAAATTTTTGTAAAGTGCCATCGGTATAATTATATACCCTGAAAATAAACAGTTTCCTTTAACGAGACTTGCAAGATGGGGAAGGTTGAGAGATACTGATCTAAATGATGTCCCTGGGGTGGTTGATGCGACTGGAACAAGTAATTAGTGAGAAAAAAGTGGCCCCTATTTACTAGCACGCAGAAAGTAGAATAAGTAAACCCTAGTCAGCCGCGAGGAGGACAGGTTTAAGTAGTACGAGTCGACGCATGGTCAGACATCAAAGAGTACGTAGAGTACGTAGCATGACGAAAGATGTGCAAAGACGTAAAACGTGATCACCTGTACAAGGTCGTGATTCTCATTATACGTAACAATTAATTCGCAAACTTTATTATATTGGTAATATTCTTCGACCAAAATCTCACGTCCGCGATAGTTTTATTAACCGAGATGATAGAATATCTCATTCGAAACCGAGGTTTGAATATTTTCAACTCTATTCCGGCCTTTTGAAAATGCCTCCGTTGGTTTCACGAGTTCACCCCCACGTAAAATCGCGAGATCTACCCTGAATAGATTCAACCGTCCGTCAACGGGAAATCGTTTCAACCATTAGCGTCGGGTAATTAGTCGTTGCGACCCCTTACGCCGCGGAAGAATAAACGCCTACGGATTAATCGCGTGACAGGAGGCGAGGGGGGCAGGTGGTCGGGTCAGGAAGGACGCGAAGCAAGAGGAGGTTGATGCGTAGGCGGGGATGGCGGAGTTGCAGCGTGGTTAACGATATAACAGCCGAGCAAGTTTATAATGGGATACAGTGAGCTATAGGATGGCAATGTTGGGTGGCCACCTACGGCTCGTGGCTAGCACAGCTAACAAATGAGACTCTGGGAGGTGATGCAAGTACTTTCCAATAGTTTGCTTCAGCTAAGAGGCAAATAGCAGGGGGGGGGGGTGAGGGAGGGGATTAATGCGCCCTCCTAGCCGCGTTTTAAGTACGAAAGCCAATCAAAGTATTACGCTCTTTTCTGAACAGACTTACTGTTCCTCGATTACACGGTTATAGCGGTGAATGACATTTTTCTTTATTAAAGACGCTTTTGTTTATTAAAGAAAGCTCCTGTTACGAGCCAGAAGGAAACGATAAGACATAACAATATTATGTCGTTGATAAACCAACGGTGCTTCTCGGATTCCGACAATGGAAACGGTGAGATACCTTCAAGCATGAAACGGAGGATGGGGCTCGAATAAAGGGGCGGGAAAAATAAAACAAGGAAGCCGGAGGGGATGTCCAAGTCTTGCAGGAGATTGCTTTCGCTCGCGAAGCGACCCGAAACGAGGACGCGGAACAGACGTTGACTTCCCGATGGCTGGGGGGGCGGGGGTGGGTGGGGAGGTGGGGTGGGTGGGGAGGTTGAAAGAAAAGACAGGAAAAATTCGAACGGGGCAAAAAGAGCGAAGATTTCTGCGGGGACGTAAGCGCGAAGTGCCTGGCCGAGAGAGAGTGAATGAAATTGGAAAATGTAGGCGACCGAGATTGACGGCCGTGTAGGGGGTGAGGGGTGGACAATGCGCGTTTGTCTAAGCGTTTCTGGATGTCCTCCTTCTCGCCCGAAGCCGGGCTCTGGTTCCATTTTTAAAATTAGAAACGGGCTCATCGGCGTCGACGAGCCTTCTCGAGCCTTTCTTTCCCCGTGACAACGAGAGAAATTATCTGTTAACAAAAGTCTGCATGCGGAACTCGTTGAAAAGATCGCTTGTGAATGGAATTGAGATTTTGGGGAAGTTTGCTTTTTTATCGGTGGATGTTTCGTTTCGGGGATGCAGGGGGTTTGATAGTGATGTTGGATTTAGTTAGGGGTAACGTTTGTTTATTTAGGGTATCTTTAAACGAAAATGGCACGGTTTATAATCCAATTTACTTCCCAAAATCGAATGCCTACGATCGTAGCATCGAAGTTGAAGTAACTGTTGGAAATCGTTACTCTATCCGCGCACGGGGCCAAACAACTCCCGAACGTCGATAGGAATCCGTGAATTTCGACTCGGATACAATTCGAAACTTCCCCCGGTCTCGGAGCCATTTTATTTTTCTTACTCGCGCAATTCCCCTGAAATTCACGAGGTAAGATTAGTAATTATTTCCAATTTAACTCCGACTTGGAAACTTGTCTTTGTCGATCCTATCGACGTCTCCTTGTACGACTCGTCGCGCAGCGGGGGAGGCCATCGTCGCATTTCCTAGCGAGCATCGCGCAAACTTCTCGGGACAGTCGTTTCTACGTTGGTTCTCAAAGATCGCGAACTGGAATTCGCTGGGTTCTGTCTCCGCTCCCAGCATTCCTGTTTTGTTCATCTCCACCGCTACACCCTCCTCGCGACGTTCTTTATTCCGTTCCAGTTATACGCTTCCCGACATTCGTTGGAACGGGAATCCAATATAGGAGCGACGTCGTTACAGCTTACGGAAACACGCGGAACCTGCGAGAAATATTATTGCAGAAGGTTGCCCGAAGATACCGCGTAACGAAAAGTGTCCCGCGAACGAAACGATCCTCGACGCCATCGTCGCCGATTTTCAACGGGAAGAGCTCCATCGAGCGGCAGCTCCAGTGTTCTCGGTCGCGTCTCTTCATTGCCGATGAAAGCAACATATTTGCTTGAATGCTTTTTAGGTTTTGCTGGAATATTTCGAGCAGATCCACCTTCGATTACGATTCTTTGTAAGAAGTAATATTAAAGTCAGATTACTACGGTAGAGCCTGCATGAAAGTCATAGCTTGCATTTTTCAAAGCAAACGGGCATAGTTTCGACCTTCAACTTGCAGGAAAAAATAGAAGCTCGCCTACCGATAAATATGGAACGTCCCTTGAAAAAAAAAAAAGACAAAAGGGTTCTATCGCTATAAATCCTTTGATAATGGCGATGTTTCCGGTTGAGAGCATTTCCATGGATACACCCACTTATAGATCAAAATAGCGCGTCCAGTGCATTCGCTAATCGATCGATCGTTCGGGTAGAGTTAATGCAAGGTCGTTTGCATTTCATCCGCAATGATTTGCAGCCCACAGCCCCTATTGACGTAAAAAATGGCACTTCACGTTCGATGAGCGAAGTCTCGTTAAAACGACCGGCAGAACATCGCCCTCATTCTCGTTTCCAGTGACTGGGGAGGTTCGAGATTGACGAATTCCACTGGATTCGGATAAGGTATCACTTGATACGAAGTAGAAGTTGCTCCCTCCCCCCCCCCTCCCCCGTATATCCTTGTAAACGTCCGCTAAGCCTCGACACAAATCGATACCTCGAACCAGCTTCGACGCGGCCTCTATACGCAATCCGAAACCGCAGTTAAACGAATTTCATGATACATTTACGGCCCAATTAAACATTCCGCTCGACCATGAATCACGTCCACGAAATTCGTGTTTTCTTTCGGCGCGTTACGCTGTTTTGCTACCCACGGCCGTCGATCGAATTATTCGAAGCCACCGAAGGGAAAGTAACGATCATTTTCTAACAGAACCTTCAAATCATAACTTTCAGAAGCGATTGGAACTTTATTTTTGCTTCTAGAAATGGCTCAATGAGAAAATATATCAGGTTGTCCCGAAAGTTTCTTTCGTGAGTTGCATTCTATTATTTTCTGTGGCAGTGTTTATATAAATAGACAGTCTAATTTCTTAGACATTGATGCTGTAACAGTAATGAAGCGAAACGAATCGTACACAATTCAGTAATGTAACATAAAACATAAAATATTGTGTATATATTAATTATTAATGAAACGAAAGAAACTTTCGGGACAACCTAATATGTTTGAACAATCAATGGATCGAACAAATATATATCGATAAAATGAAGATTTTAGACGGTAATGAGTATTTACGAAATGAAATAAACATCAGGGTGTTTCAAGATTAACAAACTTGTAGGTTTTAAACAATACGTTCCTCGTTTCTCGTATAATTCGCTGACGGCGCGAGGCCCAACAGTTTCCACCTATAAATTCGCGCAATATCTATTCCGTAATTACGCTATCTACCTTCGTAACAACTTTTCCGTGGAAACGCGAGCCGGCAACGGCCGACTGGAAATTAAGCGTGTAATTCGATCTATTCTACTGGGAGCTCGAACACTACAATAACGTCCAACCATATCCACCGTCGATGTGTATCGAAGGTATCGTTAGGGGCGCAGACGAAGGAGCAAGCAGAGACAGGGAATAACTTTGGACGTTCCAGATAAAGCCGAGCCGATAAAATCTGATCATCGATTCGTAATTGTGTATCGCAACGTTTCTCAAACTGTGGCCTGATTTAAAATAGATCAAATAAGTAGCGAGCACACAAATTGTCCTACTGTATCGTACGTTTTTCAAAACCATTTGCAATTATATTTCAAGGATACGAATGTAACTCTAAACAAGTTTATTCGACGAATGAGATTCTTTTTCTATTCGATGAACAGGTTACCTTTAATTCATTCGTCGAATAACGGACATAACTTGAACACACTTCGCCCGATGCTTGTTATTTTTATTTGTACACGGATTCTTCCATTCACGGTCCGCGGGAGGGCAAAGCTTGAAGAGAGCCCAGGTGTGTCGGTTGGCTCCGCAGAAACTGGTTTCGGGAAACGCGGTCCTCGAAGCGACGAGTGACCAGCGATCGGCCACGAGGATGCTCGATCATCGGAACCCCCCACCATTTGGCCAGATCACGCGATTCGGTGCACCTCGATCCACTGTTACTTTCATGGTTGTTCGCTGAGTTGGTACAGAGGACACGACCATCGAAAACTCCAATATCCGGTTCGGGGCCGTCGTACTTTATACGCTGCGAACGAAAAATTGGTTTGTCGTTGTCGTATCGATGGTTGTAAAAAAAGAAAAAAGAATACCACTCGGTATTATTTTGCCCCCATCGCGTGTCCTGGAAACAACAAATGTACGCGGTGGTTCAATAAGTGATGAATACTTGAACGCGGTTCGTGCACAATGTAGCATTCGATCGGGGACGAGAGCCGCGCTGGGATCCTTTTCAAGAATTTCGGTCGCCCAGGGCTATCGAAGGACGAACTGTGGCCTCTGTCGCCGGATCCCTCGGCTCTTCCTCCTGAGTTTGTTTCTAGGTTGCATGGAACTCGTTCTGCCGGCTGTGTGTTCGAAAATAGTTGGCAACATTGTTGTCGAACTTTGCTTGTAACCCGTCTTGACGTAATTCTGTTGGTTCGAACAAAACATGTTTTCGGGTTATTCGAACGATGCTTGGGAATCGTGGAAGAAAATTGAAGAAGCGGGAAAATTGGAAGACGATACTTAGGAATTATTTTTCTCGGTCTATTTTATTCGTCGTAAGTGAATTTAATAGATTGATGTTTTTATTAGTGTACCTTTCAAATTTGAGGCGCTTCCTTCTAATTATGTTAGTAACTTTGTCTGTGTTGAAAATTGAACTTTGTTTTGGCATTCATGGGCGTCAATTTTAAGTAAAATTTTCATCGCTCCTGGGGCGCCCCTCGTATTTTCCCATTGGCGTGTCGGTTTCTGCGTCATGCAACGACCGATATCCGCGCGTGCCGCACCTTCCGAACGCCACCGCAAAAGTATCGATAACACTGATAACGATCCGGACGTGACTGCACTTATTGTTTGCAGAATTTATTACCAGTGTCGGTTCTGAACCAAACTTGAATACATAAACGCGCTGGGAGGTAATGGCAACGAGTTTTCCACTATACTGGGTGATCCACTACGAAACGGCTGCAGGTTCTTAATTACTTAGTACTTGTTAAAATAAATGAATTTTTATGTTGACATTACAAATGTAAAAATGTCCAAATGGTTCTATTACTGGAACAATTGTGTTCAGGCTTGAATTACCTATCGGAGCCTGGGGTGCCAGTTTTCAGTTTGCGAACACACCGGGTAGAGGCAATCCAGCGTTATTTCGGATGCAATGCAATTTACACGGTAGCATGTCATTGAAACGCGTCGTTTCTCGCATGGGTGATCTTTGTGTGCGTCGAAGTTTGTTCTGTCTGAGCAATGCAAACGTCGAAACTTGATACAAGCGACTACTGATATCTCCGTTACGGGAATATCTACTTTGTTAAAAATTCATGACGCGAATGTAGCCTCTGGAGGAAGATAATAACGTGTCTCCAACTGGTAATTGGACACGGACAAATTTGATATTGGACATGAATAAATGGAACGATACTCATCTTATCTGTTGGCACACGTTTTGTTTACTTTTTAAAACGTTGCAGCATGTGATTGTTACGCTATATTGTTAGAAGCAAACGTTTTAATATGCAAAGGTGGATAATGTGTTCTATTATAAATGTTTATTCAAGGATTTCTGGGTAATATACACTTTAAATTATATTTACAATGCTGACATTAGGATTAATAAAATGTTTTTAATTTGAAAGTAATATTAATGAGATAATTAAATTATATAATAATAATTCGAGTCAGTATAGAGTAAAATTATACGATTTACAATCACTTGGATCTTTGAATAATTTATTTTAATAGAAATTTAAAGCTAGAAATAAATTTAAATTTAAAACCTCGTGAGTAAGTCAATTTAAATTACAATTTTAATTACTCAACAATATTTCCTTTACTCTACTTACTATTTTCATTCCAAATGGAATAAATTAAAAATAAATGAAGGATAAACAAAGTAAATAATCCCACGAATTAATATCGCGAATCGTTCCAGTGCTTTAGCAGGGTGAAGGAAACCATGTCACGTAGCTTCAAACAAAAGTTTTATAAGACAAACGACTTCGTGTTAACAAATACAGGTAAAGCTTCGCGCGTTGCCGTTCTTTTCAACTTTTACGTAGCGACTGCAGGGATGCACTTTTGTTCCTAAAAGTGCGCGCGACACGACATGGTTTACTTCGAGAGAGAAATGCAAGGGCAGAGATTGTTCTAATTATTCTACACGTGCGTAAATACCTTTGGTTTCTTTCGTGCGGGGTAGTGTTAACTGTAATTTCCACTACGCTACGTGCATATGTAGCACCGCGAAGGGTGCAAAAGGAATAAGGAAGCAAAGAATACAATAAAAAAGGGACTGGTTTTGTGCAGTGGAACGGGAATATTTTAAGGAAAAAATGGTTGGAGACTTTTACTACATTGAGTGTCTTTCAATTTAGACAGAATCACTTGATTTAAAAGATACATTACAAAATATTATAGAGAATTTCCCTTTATTTTTTACTAATCATGCTCCTCAATTTTGTGTTGCAGGTACGTACACGTCAATCCATACAGTGTCTACAATTTCTGTCGAATAAAACGAGGGTGAGTATTTCTTAAAAACACTTGCAAGCTACAAACATCCTTTATTTAAATAAACCGATCCTCATCTGCGTCGACCATTTTCGTTTGTTTTCGCGAGTTCCCATTACCCAGGCCAGACTTGGCCCCCCAAACAGTTCTGATACACCCTGCGCAGAGATAATCCTGTATATCCTCGCATAGTCTGAAGCAAGCCGCCCGAAGGCTAGGAGATCCTCTCCCAGAACCACTGTCGAGATCGTCTCCTTCCACCCTCCCGCACGCATAATCCGGATTACGTGCTCTAGCAAAGTTGTCCTCGAACCTATCGGTAATCTCTTCAGGTAATAAAGCGTCAATAAATATTTACGTATCGTGCAACGAACGCCAGACTATCTCCTCGTTCCCGCAGTGATCACCGCGAGCTTCCGCGTGTTTCATCGTCGAGATGAATTCGGCTTGCTGGCTCAACGTCCCTCTGAACGACCGTTTTTCCATCGAACCCGGACTTTGGCGTTTTTCCACCTTTTTCTTTCACCTTTTTTTCGTTACGCGTTCGAACTAGCCGAAGAGGATGATTCGACGAGGTCGAAAGGATTGTTGAATATCGTTATTAATGAGAGTAATTAGGAAGTTAATCTGTATTGGATTTCGGCTGGCGGAGAGGGCATGGTTCGCGAGCGGAAAACTCTTTTCGGAGTTAATTACGGTTTTATTGGATCGTCGAGCTTCCGACGCGCATGGTTTCAGTCGACACGAATTTGATTAAGTTGGGCGAGTTTGTTACCCCTCGTGAACGGGGGGACTATTAAATATTCATATCGAGTGTTTTGTAGTCGCCTGTGGACGGTATTGCGTTGGAAGCTTATAGGGATGTGTGTGTAATGATGAATGCTATTGTGAAATATACAATTTGGTTTAATAGGTGCAAGATTGGTGACTTTTTATATTACGTGTTTAGTTTGATTACGCGGAACGTGGGACGAGAGGTATCTCCAATAATAACATGGCAAAGTGTGAGATTATAGCATAAGGAATAAAATTTGACCTAGCTTCGATCACCCTTGAGCATCGATCTTTGTAACACGTTCCACGTTCGACGTGGTCGATTACCGATTTAATTGTTCTCCAAAGCGTTCCTTTGGGATGTCGACTCTCGTGCCTCGTCTTTCTTCTGGCGCGAAAGAAGCTTCCTCGAACGAAGAGACGTCGGCGCAACAAGTTCCGAGCAACTTCCGGCTGGGCGCGTCGACGATGAAAAGGAAAACGACCGGCAGACACTACTTTACACCCGGATAAACTTATTCAATCGTCCGGGGGCGCTCGAGATCCGTGGTCCTCCGTTGGAGTTCCCCATCCCTCGTTGAGTTCAGGTGGTTGCGTTAACGCGGGAAAAGAACCTTTGCTCGCAAGACAGAGGGGGACCAGCATGGCTGAAAAGTCGCCTGGCAGGCTTGTCGAAATCCTTAAGAGATCGTTTGGTAATTTCCACCTTGGAGTGATCATTTCTTGGCTGAACTCGACGGGTGGGAACATCCCCACCTGGGGTTGGCTCTGACAAAGAAGGGTGATAGACTTCTGAGTTGAGCAACGAATGTTTCTTGACCACCACGTAGTTATTTCTGCAGCATTTTTCCATTATTATACTTCGTTTTCGTTAATTATTGAATCGTTTGCATTTTTTAAAGTAAATTTCTTTCTTTTCTTTTATGGAAATCATTACATATATCTAAAATATATTTTAATTATCAACGAAGTAATTAACTTCAAACGAAGTATAATATTAACGAACAGTAATTACAAAAATAATCACGAAGCAGTCTTTACCCAACTTTTGCTAAATATTAATATTCTCATGGGATTGAATTTTTGTTTTCGACGGAAATGAATATTTTCACATTTTCCGTTATATCCTCACACCAACATCGAAATTCATTCCTAATAAAAGCCCACTCACGATCTCGCTCCAATTATTTTTAATTAAAGCCCAGCTAGACAAAATTAATACCAAAGTCAGAAACCTGATCGTAATCGTCCAAAGAAAAGTCGCTATAATTATTCATTTCCTGCGAGACACTGAAACTTAAAAAGTTCGACGGTCCTAATGGCCCTACCTTAATGGCGTCGCCCTTCGTCCGTTTAACAGCGATCGATACTCGGTTCAACAGTCTTTCGCGCGTTTAATGCTAACCCGTGTTCGTTGCTTTCGCGTCGCTGGTCAGCCAGCAATTAATCACGCTGACATTCGTTGGATTTCCACGGACGTGAGGTGCTTGCCGCGAAAACGTTGTCAAGTATTTTCAGCCGTGGAAATATATCGTCGGCACTCGTCGTGCTAGATAAATGTGTGCGAAGGGAGAACATTGGTTCGTTGTAATTTGCTGTGCGGTTCTTGCTACCCGTGGGAACGGAAGATTCTTCGAGATGATGGCTGTACTGTTTCGAGTTTCCTTGATTGGATTTCGGAAAATTCAATTTCCCTTTTTATCGAGTCCGAACGGAGTCGTGTTTGGGCTCATTTTCATCAGGAGAATCTCGTCAATCCATTGCTTGTATTTCCATATACATCTTCACCTAAAAATTAACATTCTCAACAATTTTCACCAGTAGATGTAAATCTATATCATATTTATTAATCAACAGATTCGATAGATTAATAATCGCTCGCCAGTATTATTGATGTCACGTTCCACGAATTACTAATTAGACCTCGTGCATAATTGAAGATTAATTATGCAGAAAAGGGATTTGGTTAGAGGGATTCCCATGGCAAACGCCATGTCATTTCTGGGATTTCTATGGTATAAGCTATTTTCACACTCCTCGTCAATGCATCCCAGCACATTCTTGCATTCTTCCTCGCAATAAGAAGATAATGGGTTTCTTCTTATTTCAATTAAATTTCTCGTCGCTGGTAACGAGCGAAATTAAACTCTTCGTGTAATTCACATTTTCTCTTCTGGGTTCGGGAAATTAAATTGGTCTAGAGGAAAATATACAGCAGAGAAGAATGTTCTTATAAATAGAGAATATTCTAAAACACTGAAGATCTCAGTAAACAAATGTCGATAAAGGAAACTTGAAAATTCACGATGCAGCAAACAATCAACACGACGCCGTGAACAGGAAGATTAAAAGTATTCGAGGGAACCAATCGCGTTTACAAGTGTACCCACGTAGCGGGATCGAAACGCGAAGGGATGCAATGATAAAATTTTATCGGGCAATAAATCGAAGGGTGAGATACGCGCAGGAATGCGTGCTACGTAGAAATCTGAAGATTGGATCGCTGAGCTGCTTCCCTTCCTAATTTATTTGGGTAGAGTCGGAGCAGGGGCGACTGGCAGCAATATAACGTCCCTGATGCATGTACGGAACTTTCCTTCTCCTTTGGCACCGTAAATCCTAGCGAGGACGAAGCAGGAGCGTAGTTTCTGAACCCCCGTTACATGACGACCTTTTAGCTTGATGCGAATGCTGTAAATTATGCTCAAGAAGAACGACGCCTACGTCACTTTTGTCATGATTTTGTACGATGCGAAACAGAATTTGCGATAGAGTCGAGCATAGCTGCGATTCCTCGCGCAAAAGTGGAAAGAAAATGTAGGATAAACTTTTTCGAAAGGACTCCTCGTTTTCGCGAAAATCGACATTGCATATTCCTGGGTATTAGTTGGGTATGTTCGTGTCTGGTTATTGTGCACTGTTTCTACTTGTGACTGTGTTCGCAGCTTTCACAGTGGTAATCTACTGTTTGTTCTCCCTCCGTTATTGTTGTTTGAATGGGTAGGGCCAATTATCCATGTGGCATACCATTGTCAATGTTTACAAATGCCCAGCGAAGTGGAACCATCATGCAATGGTTCGACAAACGAAAAATCGTGCTATAATTCAGATTAATATATTTCTTTTTGGAAAAATAAATAGCAAGTTGAAGGAAGGGTTATCAAATTCTTACTTTGGAGGCTTTATTTTCGAGGAAATCGATTTTGGAAATTTGTCGAGCATGCGCGCCATTCCGTACGCCTTGGGCGTCTGGCCATTGCACGTTGCCTCTACTTTTGTTGGAATGCGGAAACATTGAAAGTAGCGAAGAATTGTCTCTTTTTATTCAGTGATCGTATTATTCGCTAACAGTGGTCAGACACGTAAACGCAGCCGTTTTAAATCGTACGTGTGTCCTACTGTGCTTCAAAATTGATTGATTCGAAAACAATCCACGGTTTGACAAAATTTCATTTCGTGTTTTCCATTTATTTGTGCATGAAAAATCGCTCGACTCTTTGTCCCGGGAATTTTAACTGAGGTGTCTGACTAATGCTCTTTGTTTCTACTTGTAGTGCAATTTATATATATCGATAGTAGCGTTTAGTGCGAACGAGGATTTCACTGAATCAGATACGGAAGGTTTATTTATTAGCTAGAATTATTATATTTTTCATATCGATGGACGCATATTCTCACTGTCGTAAAACGTGAAATATGCCTGACAAGGTAAACGACTCGCTACTCTTCTGCTTTCAAACTCTCGTTGCATCCTTTATTTTATCATCATCGCCGCGTGAATTCGTACGAAATTAAGTGCTCGCACGCAGAGCACGATCCAGACAGTTGATACGTTGTTGCCTTGCACGACAAGTATTATAGTTCTAACAGTCATTAGTCGAACGATAGTACTCAACGAATTACCCATAGTTGCATGATTGACGTGTCAATTTATTGCCCTCTGCCCGACGTATGACGCGCACATCAAAACAATTATCTCCTCCGGAGCGTGTATGGCACCTGACGAAATTAAACAGTTTAATTTATACGAGTCTCATATTCACGTCGAACCGTAAACACAATTCGCTCGGTTCGCGTATCGCGTTATCGCTCGAAAATCCAAATAGCCTGGTATCCTATTAATACTCAAACGTTAAACGTTTCATCGTTCCATATTTGATCGCAGTCTGCGGAACGTTTCTTTGATCCCTTATTGTGTTTTATATCATATTTCGTGCGCGGTGTAAATTATATTATAATTATTGAGAGATTATTATGTTACTTATATATTTCTCGTTAATTCAACGCGTTTCCAAGAATGTTCCCGCGTACGTGATCAGCGGAAATCGTCGCATAAATAACTTTCGCTCCTCGTCGAAGTGCGGCTGGCGCACACATATTTGCAAGCTACGCGACAACCTCGCAAACGTTCGATGGAAAACGGGGCCCACGTCGCGATACGGTTCCCATACGGGCCAGAATTATCCGCGCAGCGAAGGGGAATGATTTATCGTTGCAACAAGTCATATTAGCGCGCGTTAATTGCGAAGGGCTCCGTTATAACTGCGGTTCCGCGAACGCGGCACGATTCTCGCACGCAAGGCGCGGTAGCTTGAATATTGCAGGACGTTCGGCTCGATGTGGCGCCCTGGAATCGGGTAGACTGCGGTTTTTGGTGGAAAATCAGTCTATCGTCATCCAACGTCACGCCCTACTTCCGTCGTCGAAACGCGTGCACCGTGAAATCTGAATGAATCCGTATTACCACATGTTCCCTGCTATGATACATTTCCCCAAGGGTGTCGGGTCTCGATGAATTAGTTTTCTCCTTGCGTTCTTTTTATGCATGTTGGCCAACTCTTGAGGAATTCGTGTATAAATTTATTGACATCAGTATCATTGATAGCGTTTTAAAGCTTAATATATTCATGTATCTCTGTAATAGCTAAGTAAAATTTGTAGCAGACAAAAGCTTTTCCATGACATGACTAAATTCAATGGTTCAATTGTGAAATTATCCACTATAGATAAGTAAGGGGAAAGTTTTCGGTCTTGTTAACCTCGTTTACGAGCAAGTATTGTTAAAAATGCGCGGGTAAAAGGATGAAAATTTCGTTGCAATTATATCCGAATGGTAACAAGGTTCCATTCGAAAGTTAATTGGCTTACGGTTCCTTTAGAATTCATCTAAGAGCAAATAATAAGGACGGGGTGAATGTTTGTTCTTTTCTTCCTCTCGCAATCGCCTTTTCTCGCCAGATCGATGCTTGGCTCAAAGAAGTCACCCCGTAATTCTCTCGCCAGAGTTTCTTTCGCCCGAGAGCCCCGTTCCTGCAAATGATTTCTCATTGATGGCGAGAGTACGTTTGAAAAATTCTCGAGATCTCTTTAATAATTTCGAACCTCATGAGAACGAGCTCCGAAGATATAAAAGACTTCGTTAGTTAGTTCGATTCTTCGTAGACGAATATATTTCTTAATGAGAAAGTTAAGACGTTTAACTTATTTTTAGTTGGAAATAGTGAAAAAATAATGTTACTAGAAAAAAATTATTTCTTTGAATTCCTAGCTGCAAAAATTATTTCCGAAAAATTAATCCGAATAAGGAGTGGGAAGCAAAAGGAATCCTTTCAATTAGTTCAGCGTAGTGATAGCCTCCCTTCTGTCAGGATTAGGTTGTCCTCTTATCAAATAGCAACGGGTTAGAGCAAATAGCAGCGATAGGAAAATATTTGTTTCACTTTTTTCGAAGCACAAGCACCGCAGCTTCCCTCGTCGGATCAATATCCTGGCTAAGGAAGTCTCCGGTCCTTTTCTCCCTCCCCCCAAAATAGCAATCGCGCGCATAATACACTAACAATTTCATCCGCCGATAATTTCCATTAATTCGTGCTTTAATCGTTACAACGACGCTGGGAGGGCGACAAACGAAAACACACACCCGTTTCGTTTGCAAGTGAAATTTACTCAATTATCGAGCATCGGATTTCGATGTTTAAAACATGTAATATTTGCATTATTCGAGACTGGATCGGAAATTAAAGACAAAGCCTGTTGTTTGTTCCCTATTTTAGTACCCTTGCACTCGCATTTTGGATTTTGAATATTTACATATTGGTCGCTGTCATACGTATACTTCTGCCATTTGGCGCCCCTTGTCCCTCCTTTCATTGGAGATATGTTTAATTTAAACGTAACATTTGAATTGGCACGAAGAATTAAAATTTATTCGAGATTGGCGCGATGTGGAAATTGTACATAGCGGTCCAAACAAATTTGAGTAGACGTAACAATTGCAGTTGCAGTTGCAGCAATTGCGTTTTTAAATTAATTAATTTGCCTTTGATTCCAGGCAAATAACCAATTAATTAATTCATGAATCTGGAGGGTGATTTAATCCAGAGGGTTCGTTTACTAATTTTCAATTCGATATCAATGAATATTGAATATTAAATATTCTTCGCCTTCTCTGCGCTTTCTGTATTTTCGAATTAATTAATTTGTGTTTGATTCCCTAAGTTTCGAGGTAGACTGGGATCCTCGCAGTTCCTCGCGATAGTTCCACCTTATTTTACTGTGTGTGCGAGGGTGGAGAAGGGGTTGGGTCGATTCTTCCACGGCTGGTTCGTTCGCTTCCATGAATTCGCTTCGTCGACGATTCTCCAGCCTTTTTCTCCCCCTACAACGCCGGGCGATGATTCGAGCCGTAATTAAAATAAACGGTTAATTAGTCGTGCGAGGGCGGGAAGGGCTGGATTCGACCGTATTACTACATCCTCCTCCATAGCTACTAGAACACCCGTTGAAAGTGAAATGAATCTAAAAAAAAACGTTAGGAAATTATTCAGGTGGTTATTCGACGGAATAATATCTTCTTTAATAATATTATTATTATTTATTATGGACAGGAGGAAAAGAATAACAGAACTCATTTAAACTTGTATTCCCACCATCGATATACCCAGTGAAAAATCATAGTATTTTATAATATTCATTCCATAATAAAGTTGATGATATCGGGTGTTCTAATACTTATAGATATGGAAGTACGTGCACGATGGCGTCGACCAGTCTCCGTCTGGGCTCTCCAGACTTCTTCTCGGGCTGGGTCCACTCCGAACCCTCGAGTCGAACATCAAAAGAGCAGAAGCCATTTCGTTCGTCAGGGTGCGTCTTCATTGTCGTCGTTCCCTCGCACTTGTTGAGCCTAGCGAGTCGAAATGGATCCGATCCATCCCCGCCCAATGGATCGCAGGCCTTTCTCCGCACCGTAAATGTGTATTTTTAGCGCGGGACAATGGTCATCCATTGTCCTCGATTCTCCATTCGACAGCTGTTTCTTTGGAATTTTTAGATGACCAATTGGTGAAAAAAAGTAGATTTATCGCGAGGTCCATTTCTGAAGCACTATTCGCGTAAAATCGAACTTGTGACAATTTCAGAGGTAACATTGCGACGCTAAACGTCCCAGCAGTGTTCGAAACACTCGTCACCGGCGTCGAACAAGAAACCGCCTATCGGAGTCGCGACTTGTTCAGCGGACTTGTTCATGCAAAACAAGTTCTGCTTGTAAAAACGCGGCGTCGTTGGATGGGCGGAAGCGACACGCGCCGATCGAGCGCAGACGCGCTTTTTCTGTTTCACTTTGCACGCTCGCCAGGCTGCTTCCTATTTATTTCGCGTTTGATGGGAGGCATGATAAAAAATAAATAACGGAAAAATGGAATATCGCCGGGGAGAAATTGAAGCCCCGGTTTGGATGCACGTCAAATTTCGAATGGGGAGAGGGGAAGAAAGATGCTTCGTATCGAAAAAAAAATAAATAATAATAAAGAACTGCGATATTCAATTTTTGGTTTATTAAATAACAGCAAAGGGAAAGTTTATTTTTAATGTGAAATTTAACGATCTTCAAGATTTGTTAATAGCATTCAAAGACAGTGTTCTAACCCCATAAACGTGATCAGATCTCCCCCAGAATCATCAACAAAATATCACGAAGCTTCTTCGAAATTCCTCCTCCACGAGTTCTCCGACGTGTACGCCGCACAATCATGTTTTTTTCCCCCCCTTTTTTTTCTCGTTTTCATTTTCCCGTCTCGTATTTATTCCGCGTTTGACGAGGAGTGTGACACGACGATCCGGTACTTCGACGAACATGAATTTTTCACGATCCCCGCGCCGACGTTTCCCGGCGGCGTCGCTCGCGTGTCACGCGATGGAAATTTGCGCACGCACGTGCGTGTGCCGTGTCGCACATGCGGGATACGGTGGCGTCGCGGAATCGATCGCTCCGTCGAGGAACGATATATCCGAACGCGGAATAAATAGCCTTCGGTGGTCGAACCGGCGAGCCTCGCGTGTCTCCAAGAAACCGCACAGTCGCGCGACTCTAAACATTTGCCGTGGGGTGTTCCCCGAGTAATTAACCGCGAGCGTTTAGCGCAGAGACACGTCACGGCACCGGAACAATTAACTTGAGTGCGTTCTTTAACGCGCCATGTTGGTCAGCGACAGTCCGGGGACATTCCGTGTTTGGAGTACTTGTAATTAACGGAGTCTAATATTTAGAGATTTTTAAAGTAATTTATTGCGGAGAGGGGGATGGAATAATGGGTGCGAAATTTATTACTTTTAATATTCAGATTTTTTGGGGTAGTGTTTGGTAGGGGAAGTGCGAGGCAAGTTAATTTTTGGTAAAATTATTTGATACTGAGTTTAGCATCAACCCCTTCCCGTACTTTAGCGAGTCAGACTCGCGATAAAGATTCTGGCCCAAACATGAATATTGCGAGTCAGACTCGCGACGAGATACTTGAGTATTGCGATTGTTTACAGGCATCAGTCTGGTCTGTTTAACGCGCGTCGATGCCTAACGCTTGGGCCCGAGTTTCGACGAGCTAAATGGCACGGAAAGGGGTTAAGAAATGATTTATTAGTTCTTAGTATTAAGAATATTTGCCTAGATTAAGTCTGAGTGAAGTCTGAGCGAGGGCTAGGTCAGGTCTCGGGATTCTTTCTGTCAGACACGGTTTCTCCAACGCCAAAGAAAAACGATCCATGTTAGGTCTGAGCGAGGTCTGGCAAATCCTTTCAACGGAACATACCAACTCAAACACCAAGGAAAAATGGTAATCGTCCGAAAAAACGATTGGTTGAACACAGAGCACGCGATGGAGCTTTACATCCCAATTGCCCTAACGTACTCTTCGTCCAGTCTTTTGTTAGGTACGTGCGAGTGTTCCTATAGAGCGAAGCGTAATGCTCCCATTCATCTTAAAAGGATGATTCGACGGTACAGCGAGCCACCGATGCGTGATGAATCGATAACACACTGCGATGCATTTCTCGAAAAATATTTACATCACTCGTCGCCCCAAACTCGACGTCACTTCTCCTCTTCTCTCTTGCCAAGAAAAATATTGTCTTGAGTATATTTTGGAAGTTCGATACTTGAAAATTTTCGAATCGTGCCATTGCCACTAAAGCTGCTACTAAATAATAAATTCTTTCGAATATTTCTATTTTTAACACAAAGGAACTACTAAGTTGTCATAAGTTGAACTAATAATATTAAAATAATTTTATGCGTTTTCCCAGAACCTCCACCTCGAATGTCCCGTCAAATAACCAAGTAGTCTACGAATTGTGGCAGATGGTCTCGATCGACGTTGAAAGGGGAAATCTGTCGGGAAATCGAGGCTCGAAGTCAGACGACGGTCAACCACCCCAATCGTCGCGCACATACGCGCACGAGGCTGCTGACACGGCCACAGGATGTTTGTTCAGAACCTCAGATCGTTAATCCTGGAGCTCCAAAGGCGTGGACGATTAACGGCTCGCAGGATCAACAGATCCGCTCCGAAGGATTTGTTCTAAAATTTGTGCAAACTGGACCGCGATAGCTTTCCGCGTTAAATCGTCAAAAATTCCGCTTGGCCGAAGCTGTCGGTCGCATTGAATTTACCCGAAAAGCTTGACGACTCCGTAGGGCCAGTGGTTGGCCGAACGAGCAAACAGTGCTGCGGGGGTGATTTAAACCGAGCCTGGAGACGCTAATAGACGATTTTTCAACGTAAGACCCTCTTCTGTCTTCGTTTGCGCTATCGATTCATCTTAGGACGATTAAGAAAGCGGTAGATCCTGGGTAATAGGACGGTTGGTTTACGAACTCATTCAATTTGCTCAGGAAAGACGTGTTAATAATGAACTTGCAGCGTCTCTGTTTATTTATCTGTCTGGCGGGTGACGTTTGCGTTACACTAATAGAATTCTTTTTTTGATCTTTTCCATATCAATTTTAGTCCAAATTAACCCTAAAAATTAAATTATACTAGTACTAGAAAAACAAATAATTCAGGTCTGAAAGGGTTAATTTTAGAGAGCGGAGAGGCATTCCAGTCTAGAATTTTTTAGTTCTCGTTTAAGATAAGACTCTTTCTTTCCGCTTTCCCACGGCGTAAGCTGATTCCCGGCAAAGCCGAAATTTCCTGGAGGGCTCCGGTGTTTAACCACGGATCGATAATCTCTCGTTTCCAATGGATCTCTTCGTTATGTCCGGCGACGCGGAGTCAACGCTTCCTCCCGCCTCGGTCTTCCGCGGAAAAGAGGAGCGAAGTCGTCGATATACGATTAACGGAGCGACGAGCCAGCATCCGGATTCACCGTGTCGAAATCGGACGGTTCTACTCATTTCGGGAGCTAGACGACGTGTCCGAGAGTAGCGCCGTTGCTATAGAAACCCACCCCCGGCGTTGGTGGAGCAGGCGGTGAGCGATCAGGGGTTCTCAAGGGCGCGTCGACCTGCCAGTTTGTTTTCAGATCGAGTGTCCAGTGCGCTGGTTCCTTGGAAAACAAATATTACGGCAGAGAAAATGATAAGGATGGAAAGCACACTAGGGGTCCAAGTATTAAGTGTTTCCTGGGGTAGTTTTCTCGCTTCAGACTTCTGTGTCGAATAAATCGAACAAATTACCGTGCTGAATTGTGGACGCCAGGTCTGAAAGGGTTAAGGACAACAAACCCAGTCCGTCGAATGTTCAAAAGATCAGGAGTTTCTGGTTGAACGGAAGCACGGGGGGATAAATGGGAGGGGGGGGGGAGGGGCGTGAAAGGTCGCGGCTGAAGGCGACAAATGAGGGATAATGAAATAAGAGACCCTAGAAATTGTAAGTGGATGAAGGAGAACGATTCAAAGGGCTCCTTTTTATCAATGGGAGAGAACGATGATTTATGGAGCTGTTGTTCCGTTTGTACGCGGGTATCACAGGTTTGAATTAAAAGGTTTCATTGGTTGTTTTTCCCGGGGACGGGATACACCGGCGCAAGGAAATATAGGGTGGAAACGCGTTACCGCGGGAAAGTTCGTTGAACTTTCGAAACACGCTACTGTAGTACGCGTATGTCACCGAGAGAGATTTCCTGTCCTCGATTTTATTTTTGATGTCGAATTCCGCCCCTAGTTTGCGGCCGGCATTCGAATCCGGCTGCAAACATTCGTCAAGCTCTACTTACAACTTTCAGAACGATCATATTCGACGAATATTATTGGGATAATATAACAAATGAAAAGAGCAAAAGTGGTAAATATTTCGGCATTTCTGTTCCATAATTTTCTCAGTTGTTGCTCGACGACGTACACGTGTCCTCGACAAGAAGTGAATCGATAAACTTTGAGTTTATTTCGTCAGGGATATCAGGGGCTCGATTCTCTACCCTAATCAATACGAGCTCCACAACGCTCGCAATAATATTTCCCCACAAATCAATCTCAAAGCCAATCAGCCAAATTTGAAAAAGCTCGGAGATATCTCGTCGACTGTCTCCACAATTCTCAGACCCTGAAATCCCTCCAAAAGACCATAGAAGGTAGGTAATCAATTCCGTTCGTCTCCAAACAAGACAGATTCCTTAAATTCAATGTTCCCCTGCAGATTTCTCCTTGAACAGATGCGTTTCCAAGATGAGCGCGCGCGATATCCCCACGAGTCGAAGCTGTATTACCCCCTATCCTCCACTTTGGAACAAATTCTTCCTGTAAAATCCTTCGATCCCATCCACTCTGGGAATCCGTCAGCCAAGACGGCGTCCGATGGACGATCCGTCTCCTTTCATCTCCTGAAATTCGTGTTATTTGTCGTCCTGGATCGAAGTTGGCGCACAGTTCTTGGACAATCGGATCGCCGGGAGTTCCTTTGGACGATTTCCTTTGGAACCAATTGGCAGCTAATCCGCGTGGCGCTACGTGTCCCCTCGTGAACTTATTGTAAGGGCGGCCTTTGACCCTGCGGCGGGACTCGGTTGTACAGCGATAAACTCCGGAGATGGAAATCGGAACCCGTATTTACGGACGGCCGTTCGCTACGTGAATTTGTACCCTCGTAAAGAGCGCAAACAACGATCGACTTGCTACATCGCGGTGCATCCCCTGGAAACCCAAGCCTCGAGCTGCAATTTTTGGTGGACGCGTTTAGTACGCGGGCTGGTTTGTTAATAGAGGTAAAAGCTAAAATGGGGGTGGCTCCTGGGACAGAAGTGGTAAAATTTGAAGGGTATTGATTTTTGGTGTGCTTGTCATGGGTTGAAGTTTGAGAGCTGTTTTAAGAGGGGTTACTTGGTATGGAGAGGGAGTTAAGGGATTTTGTTGAGTGGAAGGTGTGTTAGGAGGGTATTTGTTGGAATAGTTGAGGGAAATTAATTTGGTTTATTTGGTGGAGATTGAGGTTTGGGGGTGGTTTTTTGAAAGGTTATTTAGTTTAGAGCTAAAAAGTGTATAAACTTATCCCTCGAGTAATTGCAATCAATTTGAACACCGAGACATCTCGTAGTTGCCAGTGAATGGGTTAAGAAGTGTAGGTTATTTGGTTTGCGAGCTAGAGTTATATGGTTCTGATCTGGATTTCCTGATATAGACTATCCTGTACTGCTCTTTGAGAGATTTCGTGGAATGAAGGGTGCGTTTAAGGGAGTCCTTTGGGAATAGCCTTGGTGGAGAGTATACTAAATAAAAAGCACTTCTTAATTTTAATTAATTGCGAATCGTAAACACGGCTTTTTCTTTCAATTTTACGTTACCGTTGATGGTTGAAACCTTTCTTACAATTAGGTACGAGTTGGATGTGTTCGTGTTCGTTATCCCATCAATTGGATTCCTGCGCGGGACGTCTCATTACGAGTTAGACGGTACAGCCCAGCTTTGTATCGCGTTTACATGCGTGACTCTCGGTTAATGTAGGTTAGTCGAAAGGTGCATTGAACTTGTCGCCATGATGTGAGTGTTCCTAAACTCGTACGTCGTATAAAGTTATTTTTCAGCGCAGTACGACTCCCTTTAACACAAACGTAAACGTTTCGACCCCCGAATCTGAATTATATTGCAAGCCACGTGTCTCGCTTGAAATCAAAAATATTTCCAATAGTTTTTAATACGTTTTAAACGCAAAGTTTGATTTTGTACCATACAGAATTCTCGTGGAATTTCTGACAGGTTTTTACCGTGTTCCTAATCGGTTCTATCGCGCAATAGAGGGTTAGACACACACAGAGCTGATTGTGTAATCAATATGCTGACGGTTGATTCGCTGGGAATTGACAGCGTTAAGTCTGATTACGAGGAATCCGATACAGACCGTGATGTTAGACAGGACGCAGAGGCGACCTCGATCCCTCTTGACTAGAGATAAGTGATGTATCATATCTAGCAGGAGGCTATTGGAGAGACGAGCCACGAATTATCGGTTAATTGAAAATTGTAATTGAAATGTTGAAGCTAATATAGTCGGCATAGCCTTAACGAATAAAATCAGCAAGATAGAACTAGAAGCGTCGTAATTTTTTCTCGACTCGCACTACAACGTTTTATTAATTCTCATATTCGAAGGTTTCCAAAAGTGCACCAAAAGAGCAACAGGCCCAAAGAGACATTAATTATTCCAAAATAAATTCGTACGACGTCGCTATAAAGAACCGAACAGCCAGTGACGTCAATTTACAAACTCAGAAGCGTCCCACTTAAGTGTCCAACATAACTCGGAAGCTCAGAGCTTAAGAGTTCCGACGACATTAAAGCGATCGGAAGGTAGGAAAGTTTTCCAAACTCTTCTGGAACGCTTGAGAGCTTCCAAGACAGCTGGGTGAACTTGTTTCGTCTATTCGTTTAGGTGATCGGGAACACGAGATGCGGGTTAAGGGGACGTAGGGAGAGGTGGAAGTTCTGCGCGACGCACGTGGAATCTCTCACGGGGTGAGAATAATAGAAGCACTTGGCATGAGTGACGGGATCGCTGACGTTAATTATCTTAATGAGCTGGGGAACCCGTCAACGCGAGTGACGAAACTGTTTTCGCGGGATTGAACCGCGGTTCTTCGTTCATGGACGTCAAAGAACGTCTAGGGCCATTATCGAGCGTCGTGTTTGGAAGATGAAGTGAAAGGTAAATTTGGCTCGCCGTAGAATGGTCGTTTATTGTATAAATTTGAACTGTTCCCCGTGGTGTAATTGGTGTAAACTTTGCTTGGTTGGACGAATATTGGTTTGATACTAGTAATCCCTCGATTTAAGGACCGGATTTCCCCCTCGATGTTAAGATATGAATCGTCTCTGCTAATGTTTACCTTTAATTATCGAAGGGTTCAATCGTCTTTAATTGCCAACTAGTTTTATTGGTAGTTCAGTGTGTAAATTTAGTTTGATGTGGTTAGGTCTGGTTCTTACATAACGCGTCCGACCATTACGCGTCGTTTCTACTTTCGTCGGCGTTCGTAAACACTGACGATTGACAGCGGCATGCTATTATCCGTTTCCTCTCGGTCGTGTTATCTTCCAACTCGTTAGAACTATTCCAAACGAGTAGTATTCGTGGCATCGTCGATGTTCACACATACTGGCGCAAGTAGAAATAGTGAGTAATGGGCGGACGCGTCAGCCACGTTGTACTCGATCACGCGCGTGCCCCGCGAATGTTCAACATCGATTTTCTCGGAAAACCAAGCCTTGTACGAAAAAATTGCGTCTCGTATCTTCGGTTTGTTTTTGAGTGAAGAATCACCTCGATAAATGCGCTGACTCGAACGTTTAAATTAAAGCGTTGAGAAACGATGGAAGCAGAACAAATCGAGTGAAAATATTGAAAATGCGTAGCTTGGACTCTCACTGGTAATTTTAGAGTATTTTCATATACATATATTTTTATTGATACTTCACTTTGTATTTGTTTATTTATCACAGAGAAAAATTGTCAATGTCAGTTTTTCCGTATGAATTTATTTCGAATTGGTTCGATACAATTTTCATTCTATTTTTCACGACTAGTCCATGATAAAATTACTTATTCTGATGTAAAGTCGTTGCTAATGTCACTTTGAGGAGCTGTTCACGTCAGATTTTTACTCCGGGTGATCCTGTTTTGAAGTCCGCAGACAAAACAGCGTCGTTTCATGTTTCTTCGTCGTTCAGCGCAGGTGACGAGTGCCACGTTTGCGGCCGTGCTGGTTGTATTATAATTTGACGACAAAGAAAAGAGCGAGGCTCTGACGGGAATGTGAGAGGAATAATGGCATGCAAAGTAACGATACCAAGAGGACACGTTTGAACGCGCGGAACAATGCCTCGGAGAAGAATGGCGTGACACGCCGGAGCCTGGAATTTAAGAGAGTAATCTCTGAAAATGTTGGCAGAAGAGAGCGTAAGAGTAATCAAATATTTCCTTGGGTTTTGTTAGGGAAATGGACGTTGACTGTGAATATCTGCCATTGTGTCAGATATTATTCGTCTGCCGTGACTTCTTCGCTTGAAATATTCTTACCGTCACTGGTAGCCCTTCGCTGGGTAGGTTAAAAAGTAGATAAATTTCTTCGGTAGACAATAGACGATGCGCGAATGGCTGTATATAGTATTTCAAGCAAAAAAAAATTCGATTTTTTGAAACGACCAAAGTGGTGTAACCCCTTGAACGAAACATAGATTTTTACAGACTCTCAAATTACTCCTTTCATTCGGACAGAGTTTACCACTTAATTTCCAAAGTCCCCATAAATAAGCACTGAAACGCAGTATTCTAGAAAGCTTGAGACTTCAACGAAAACGTCGGGTTCGCGTGGCGAATTTTAATCAAGAACGAGCCGAGGAGGAAGTAATCCCGCGGCCAATCGATAACCGGCGTTTATCACTTTCTGATCGTGGCGTGAAAATACTGAATTATTTCGCAGCCCGGCTACGGGTTGCCATAAATAACGAGAGGCCGGCCTCCGCGAATATATTCCCTCCCCCGAATAGAGTGCCAACGTAACTTACGCGCCCAGCTTTATCATTATTTATTACCCTAACAGCGCGAAAGACGCGAACCTGGCAAACTTATTTCAACGAGCAACTATAAAAAACCCGATGAAGCAAGGGACAGCGCACTCTGACTCGGAGGAGTCAGCCAATCCGCCATTTTTCTTCCGTAGCGTGGATTTATCCGCGCGTTTACGCGGCCACGACTTCTCGCGAGTAAATTCGCGCGCCTCTTGATCCGCGGAAGGAAACAATGCTTTCCGCGTGTAAACAGAATTCGCCCAGCAGTCGTGACGGGATCACGATCGTGGACAGTCGCCGACGAGGATTTAGAGAGTAATTTAATTTCCAGCTCGAGAGGAGAGCTCTGCGTGATCTGCAGTAAAGCATACTTAATTTTGTAAAACAGGAAGACTATTTCAGACTTTTTAGACTTCTTCGGCAGACTATTGCCAAGAAAGATTTCTCTATAAAAAGATTTCTTTATTTACCAAGAACTTCTCGATTCGTCATTTTTAACGTAGCAAAGCTGTTCCGCCACATTTCGCGAAAAAGATTTCTCCATTTTCCGCGTTTCTTGCTTTACTCATACGAAACCATAAGCAATTTCCGCGAAACATAACGATTAAATTTCCACGTGGAAGCGCGTTTTAATTTGCCGCTTACGAACAGACTTCCCGCTAATTCTCCCCTTTTCTTTTTTTTTTTTTCTTGTTCGAGTAAATTGGACCGGAAAATCTTGCGACTGTGTCTTGGTAAAAATGTAATTGAACCGGCTCGCCCGTTGGAAACGTGGCCAACGCGAAGAGTATCGGAGTTTCCTTATTCTTCCCTCTCTTAATATTCCGTCATGAAATTATTTCACATTTCGCGGTAACGCGTTATTCCTCTGGAATATTTGCTTTCGTTCGGCGCCTAGTGTATTTAAAATGATCAAGTTGCATTTGTAACGCTCCTGGGTATCCTTTTTCTCGAGAACGGCAAAGAAGATTTTGCTTAAGTCTGTTTGCAAGTAGAACGGGTTTAAATTTTGCAAGAGGAGGCGAAAGATTGTCGTAGGTGGAGAAGTTAATACCTTCTTTTGATATAATACTTTGAATTAATTATTCACGTGCCTCTTTGCTCTGTGTCTACCTGGGTTATCCTCAATTATTAGAAAGTTTCATTTTTCTGTTTTATTCCTTCTAAACCTATTATGTTATAATTTTAACAGAACCATAAATTATAAATAAATTTTCCTGAGTCGAGCAGTTCATCCCGATATTTCGCTCACTTTATAATAAATCAGACTTTTCCTGCGTCGAAAATATTTAGCTTCCCCAACGTCGGAAAATTTAGTCTCCCTGTCCTTCGTCGAAGGGTTGACTGAGAACGTTGGATGTTTCTTGAAAATGTTTTACCGTCGTTCGTTTGTTCCGCGTGGCGTTTTCCCGTGGCAGAAATAAGTCTCTCACGAAGTCAATTCTTTGCATTGCAGGAAGATGCGGGCACGGGTCTCCCTGCGAGCAGCTCTGCTACGAACTTCACGATGGAATGTACGAGTGCGACTGCAGGGACGGGTACATTCTTCACAAAAATGGGTACAGCTGCGCCGGTGAGTCTGAAACTTACTAGCCATACTCGAAAATTCTCGCGCGTCTCTGCTCCCCGAGGTTCCTTTTCCATTCAGAGGCAAATCTGTCTATGGAATTCGTTCATTGAAAATAGCGGGAGCTATTAGGTCTGGGCTTCCTCTGTTTTTAACAATGGAATTATCGATGACAATGCACACGCGTATAGTTTATTTGTTAAATTAGAGGAAAATTGAAGGGAATCAATTTCGATTCTATTTTAAACTCGGAATTAAAGAATTTAATAAGAATTGAATTGAGATTGAAATTGAAATTACATCGAGTCACTTTAAAAAGATACTAAATGATGACAATGTTGAAACGACGGACGGCGTTAAATAGGACTATGGAATATTTCTATCGAGAAACACTGTTCCTGGAGGAAAAGTTTCCCCCACGCCGTGAGTGATGAATTCGCGATTTCACGTGAAACGATTTTTATCGTTTCGGTTATAGCTCAGGCGAAAGTTTTCGGAGGTAAGAAAAGTCAGATATCCTCGCGTGACTTAGAGGTTAGTCATTCCTTTCTTTTATCGGCGAAAGAATGTCTCGCGTAGGAAGCCATAACGAAGAGAAATAACAGTAGACATCGTTTGGAAAGGATTATAATTCCAGCGAGCCACTATTACTAGGGACGAATTTTCAGTAAAAATTCGAGAAGTTTTTAATCGGGAACAAGACCTGTTATCGTTTCCTTAATAGTTGGAGAATAAAAAAAAACGAGTAGAGATTTTCATTACATTAGAAGTTAAATTAGTTTTCCAAAAGCAAATAGTTCAATTTACTAAATAGATTACTAATTCCGAAACGAGGTCTAG
Organism: Hylaeus anthracinus; assembly: GCF_026225885.1. Classification (NCBI taxonomy): domain Eukaryota; kingdom Metazoa; phylum Arthropoda; class Insecta; order Hymenoptera; family Colletidae; genus Hylaeus; species Hylaeus anthracinus. The sequence continues at coordinate 10,290,226 of NW_026535284.1, forward strand.
AGGCCTTTTCCTAATCTGGAAAAATAAAATCTGTAATTAAAATCAATAATAATCTAAAATATTTAATACCTAGATTATTCTTTTGCAAAAAATTAAAATAACCAAAACTGATAATAAATCAAGTTCTTTAAAGCGTATAAATATAAAACTAAACCGTCCACCATTCGCCATTGCAAAAATATTCGCGAGAGCCGACTCATCGTCTTCGTCTTTGTCAAACCAGAAGCACAGCCTCCCCCTCTGCGGAGAACCGAGAAATAAATCAAAGGGGCATCGCCTAGGAAGCAAAACCAAACTTTGATGAAGAGTCGTTCACCCGTGAACTGCGTCAAGCTTCTAGAACGCGGTGGCCATTTTGAACGCGGTTGAAGGACCTCGCAGGACCTCGTTGCCCTTCGGGGGCTTCCGCAACTTATCGGACCTGGTTAGACGCGAAACGTCATCGCGATCTTTGATATAAGGGTCGTTCGAATCGGGAACGAACGTGGCTGCATATGGATGTTGCCTCTGAGGGAACAGCTCAAGCGACGAGTCCTGAACGAGTTCATCGGCTCGGAAGCGAGTTCGCTTTATTTCAGTAATTGAAGCTCATAAAGTAGTTTCATAAAATAAAAACGACGTCGGTGACGGTCACGGCTGGGCTGCAGCCATTTGGCGCCGACTTGACAGCATAATTTCCCAAGTTTTCCGAGTCTTCGATTCGATCTTAATCAAAACTGTAAAAACTTCGATATTCTTTCGAACACGAGTTCAGCAGAAATTTCCCGAACGAAGCCTCGTCGGAATTTCAACCTGAACTAGCACCGAAGTCAAATAGCCTGCTTTCTCAACAATGTTCCGCAAGTTTCCTCGGGTTGGTACACCGAGGCAAGACGTTCTCCAATGGCAACGATTCCTCAAAACTCGATTACTTATTTCCAAGCCGATGAACTCGCCCTGGACTCGGCCGGGCTTCCCCCTGAGACTGCATCCTTGCAGCGAGGACGTTCGTTTATTTAGTTTTTTTTTTTTTTATTTTTTTTTTTATTCGAATAGCCTTTGCATCAAAGCACGAAAATATACATGTCGCTGATAGGATGCTATTCGAACGAATTGCGGGATCGTCGGAGACCATTAGTGAAGAAATTCTTGATTTAAAAATTGAAGGAAGGCAAACATTGGCTAACCTACAAAATTACAGATATAAATATCGAATACCTTCTTTAACATAAAGGAATCGCTTTACGTGTAGTCAAGAATTCCTTAAAAAATTCATAAATCTTCTTCCACGATACAAATACCAAATACCTTCTTGAATTAAAAAAGATCTACACTCGTACCTATTTACACCAATTTGACCAACTCATTTCCTCACAGATCCACCTAAAATGTCCTCCATTAAAAATTGTCCCTCCTGACACAGAAACAAATCATACATCGATCCATCCCATGAATTTATCTTCCGGATTTGTTCGAATGAATAACCGAACTCCAGCCCTCCCCGCTTTAAAGGGTGAAACCTTCCAGGCCGAGTTTCAGGCGAGATGGATGGATCATATTCGTGGCTCGACGCCGACGCCGAAAAGGCACTCGAATCCGTCTTGTGTTGGCGGCGGAACGCGTCAAGCTTTGACAGGGGATCGTTTCAGTTGAAAATGCACACCGTTCGTCGAGTATAAAACGATTGGCCCCCTTTTGCCACCTTGGCTACAGTTCGCTCGTTCATCGTTGCAGGTCGTATTGAAATAGCTGGCACGGGAACATGGCTGTACCATTGAAACTTACACGCGCTGAAAAGATTATCGGAAACCCGTTTGTCGCGCGCTCGGGACGAGGCCGGTTAACATTTTTCCTGACGAAAACGACGCCCGGGGAGCCTGTTTGCTGTTTCATTAGCTGGACCGTCGAGCCTCGAAGTCGAGATATCGTACCTAATTCGCATACAGGGGGGCTGTCGTTTAGATGACCCCGTTCGATGCTTTCGAATGGTGGGAAAAGGAAGAGATAACCGACCGTAGATACCGCGGAAAGCTTTCGTATTACTTTCCAAGACCGTTTTCAGAAATTCGGTTCTACGAGGAAAGAGATTTTCTTGCGCAGTTTCGGTGGAATTAAAATTTCCATGCGGGGAAATGGAGAGGTGCACTCGGAGACTCCATTTTTGTTCCGAATGTTAAATAAGACAGTTATTTTTACAGTTATCGCAAGAGGGTTACGTGGACGAAACAATGGAAGATATCGAGGAAGTGTCTTCGATAGAAATAAAAGAACGAAAGACGTATTAAAGTTTGAATAATAAACACAACATTGAAAAGGAACCACATTCGTACGTCGAGTAGAGCATAGAACAGGCAAAAAATTCGCACATCAAATTTCTAATATCTAACGTTAATCACCAAGCACGTTAATTTAATTAATTTAAGCCTCTCCTTACGCTGAGACGATCCCTAATAAAATTGGATCGTTTCGTACGAAATACCACCACATGTTTTGAACCGCGTAAAATCGCAGTCATGCAATAGGACAGATGGATAAATCGTCAGGCGTGCTGGGAATTCTATGACATCGAAATTACGCGGTAATGATTTTATCGTCTATTTTATTTTCTTCGATCAGGGGGTTATGAGGGCGCGGAGGAGGGGAGGGGGACTGGGGAGGCTCGAGGGTTAACGGTGATTGGATTGAAAATGAAATTATTGGGGCGAGCCCAGCCGAGACGTTTACGGTTCATCGTTGGAGGTGCTCGGAGGAGAGAGTCGAAGGTCGATTCTAAGTGCCACCGTATTAACGCGCGTTACTCGATTAACGCCGTCCCGAACAATCGTTAGGCGAGACGTCTCGAGCCGAGGAAGGGGCGCAAGAAACGTGAATGGGAAAAAGTACAACCACGACAGCTGCTAATGAGAGCGCATTGTCTCCATGTTGTGCTCTGCGCTGCGCTGCGGAGCCACTCGTCGTCGTTGTGCCCTGTTGTGCGATAGGAAACGTGTATGGTGCAACAGTGCAACCAGGGCTGACCTTACTTAAAGGATACTCTAAGAGGAGGGTCTTTAGAAAGGCGAAAGAATAGATGACATTAGAGCATGGGGTGTAGTGCATAGTGTATAGGACACGAAGCATATAAAATATGCAATATAAAACATAGAGCATAAAGCGTAGAGTAATAAATCGTAGACTATAGAGCTTAGAGTATAAAGCGTTCAATATAAAGCGTAGATTATAGAGTATAAACTATAAAGCACAGGGTATAGAGTATAGAATATAGCGTATGTTACTGTCTTTTTCAAATTTGTAACGCGAGTTGATGGAAAGTGCCTAAATATGAAGTAGTACGAGGGTGTCGAGGATTCTATGGTCGGCCCTGGATATACCTGTTCTGTTCGGTGTGCACGTAGCGCAGAGGGTCTCTCGCCAGGACCATGTTGTTCTATTTACCGCTCCCGCTGGACCTCTATGATGTTATTAACGTATACTTGCGAGGCGCAGCGGTGTTTTTAACAACACCAACGTTGTGCCACGGTGCGTGCATTACGCGGTCGATCTGCAAAACTCCGCTGGAAAAAAGGAGCCATGAGAGGATTACAGGAGTGAATTATAATCCTCGGAGAGCGGACGTCCTTTTTGGGCGTTCCTTGTTTTTTTTAATTGCTAATGTTAACGATACCTCTTCGATGTAGGAGGAAATATTGGCAAAAGGAATGAAATTTAAACGAAATTTATTAATTAATCTTTAAATAAAACAAGCGAATGCGTAAAATATAAAATTTCATATTAGTATATAATTAATTTAATATTAAATTTAATATTAAATATAAATTTATCCAAACTCCGTTATTACGATGAATTTTTCTCCTCGTCTGGATATCCGCGAGGACTGTTTGCCTTTTCCGTCGATCGGCCGATTGAATGAACCACCCAAGGAATATCGATTGATAAGGAAAAAGCAAGAGCCCCGAGGTTTTTGCTCGCTCGCCGTAGAAATATTTTGCATTCGTTGTTCCAGTTTCGCCGACTCGATCCTCCTGGGGATCGTCGAGGTAGAATGGTTCGTTTGATGTCCGACATCGGTTACATCCCGACTCGACGTCGCAAACGGGGCCAGAAATTATTATTTATAGGTTAATTGGGGATACGCAGTGTTTGAGGAGAGCCGTTGCTGACCGAATTCGATAAATTCCTTTCGTCGTTCCGCTCGCAAAAGTCGATCGAGTTTATATCGGAAAGTTAGAGCGGCACGAATGGAAATCAGTTTCAGCGAGTTTTTTCGAAAATGCTCCAATACGCAAGCAACCTCAAAGCGAGGAATTCATTTCGTTTCGAGGCGTTTTCAAAACCCAGTATACGCGGCGATTAGATTTGAATTTTGATTCGATTAGCGGTACATATTCCTCTCAAATTTTAAGGTATGAATCTCAACGAAAATTTTTTAAATGAGAATTTTTGACATTTCTTTTTTTTTTTTTTTTTTTTTTGAGAATATTTACTTAAATTCAGATTTTCAATCGAAACATTGAAAGGTCAACGTGTCCTTTTCTGTCTGGAATATCAATAACCCGTCCTTATTGGAGCTGAGGAGATGCTCGAATTTAGGGTGGATCGAATCAAAGTCGATGGAATCCAACGAGTGGTGCTTCAACAATCGAACACTAGCCGGTTCGACTGTCGACGAGGTCAGGGACTTTCAGTTTGGAATTCGACAAAGTCGACTCTTTGTTACATTATACAATCGAATTACCAGGGAAAATGTACACTCCGTGTTCGTCAGTCACTGGCCGACTTGGTAAATGGAAAATCAGGACGAATCGGGATTACTGGATTAAATTGTGGAATGAAATTGATTTCTATTAATTGTTTAAATTAGAGAGAGATTAAAGGAATATAGAAAATTATTAGAGACACTGACAAATGTAGTTCTCCAAAATTGTCTAAACAGCTAAACGTATCCAAGCTTTATTATCGAATGCTTATCAAGTACAGTGCTGTTACTTCTCAAATATTAGTTGCACAGATTTGGATAAAAATTGTCACGCGCTTATATTCGATACATTTTTAACGAGTTACGATGCATTGAACGCTCGACGAAATATTATTTAAAAAGGTAATCCCCAGCTGATGAAAAATGTCATACCGCTCCCTTCCAATTTTGTCGGCACACCCGTCAGTTATTTGTTTCTCACGCGCAGGTGAATGTGTTTTTCCATTTCGCAAAAGAACTTGCAATTGAATTTTTAATTTTTTTACCTCGCAGTTTTAAATTACATTTCCCGGGGAAGGTCGACAGACCGTCACGTGATTTGCTTTTACGTTTTCCTTTTTCGGGATGCGGGAGCAATCTAGTTGGCAAAAATTCCTTTACCAGACACGTCCCAAAAATAATTTCACCGACTAACCACGATGATTACGTGCATAAAACCATATCGCAAAATGTACAATTTGATAGCTAAACAAATTGAAGAGTTCCTTCTCCTATTTAATTCGTTCCTTTTTCAATTCTCCATCGTGTTAGTTGGCGTCGAAATAAATTTCGGTCGATTTGAATACTATGGACGATCCCCTGGTCGTCTTTCGGTCAATTCCAATCAATTTTCACGAATGCATCGGCGCACCTTTTACTCCGAACATTCGTTGCTCGCGTTCGAATTTTCGATGACCCAGAGTGCAGCGTTTCGTGCAGTATGAAAAAGAAGTGTTGCACGAGCTCGGGGCAACTCTGTATAGATAGTATCGTGGGAATAGCCTTTCTTGCCGCCCTCCTCCTCCTCCTCCTCCTCCCCCCCCCTCCCGTCCGCCCGTTTCGTTTCTTCGATGCAATTCAAGGCATCGAAAGAAACATGCGCGATGCGCGGAAATGAACACTCGCCGTGGTTCCCCCAGGCTTCAATCTTCTATTACTGGCGGAAGTGGCCGCATCCGGTAGGATTCCCTTGTTCGATTACGTTAAAGTTTATTTATTTATTTGCCGGGGGCCACCGTGTACACGAGCACTTTACGCGATCGGCTCATTCGCGGGGGATGGACGTGCCCCCGTGGAAAATAAAAGTAATTTCAACTTTCCTCATCCTTGGGGGCGAATAAAAATATTCCTCGCGTGCCTCGAGCTACTTGGGAGTTGGGTTGCGTGATTTAATTAAAAAATTGTTTATGTATTCGTGAATCTTAATGCACTCGAGGATATCTAGCGACTTACTTCCAGGGTGTTCGATGAATTCTATTAAATTGAATGCCGAGTAATATACTTTATGTTAAGCCTTAAGAAATAAAAATATTAAATTAGAAAAAAAGGAAACCGTTTAAACCAAGCCAAACTTTTAAGTTACAATTAAAATTGATCTAAGATTTACTTAAAATCGACGTATAAATGTAAAATCAACGATAGAAAGTAAGGAAAGTTTGAAATATGAAATTATGAAATTTCATAATATTTGAAATTATTTTCATATTCGGAGTTCTCTTATGCTTGCTCAGACCACGTTTAATTACAGACGGGTTTTATTCGCGTATTCGAAACGAGCGGTATTATTGCTCCCTTTGATGTTTAATTATTCCCATTTCGTCTGTTCGATTGCGTTCTATGCGTATCGTCGTCCATTTCGCTGGTGCGTTCCTCTTATTTTGTCTGCGCCCTTGTTGCCCCTCGGCTGGGCTCATTTGGCCAGACCTTCGGAGCGTATCTCGATTAGTCGTTGATTAATCTTGCCATATCGCGACTTCCGCTCGAATTCACCGACTACGTTTGCACCTTCGTCGGTTTCGTTTTTCGTTGGACGCAACGGCGTAATTTTAGGGAATGTTTCGTCTCCCCCTTTGCAATTAGTGGTTCGAAAACTAACAGTCTCGGTTCTGATTCACGATCCCTGATATCGTTTAAACATGGCACAGGAGTGAAGCTTTGAAAAATGTAGAATAATATTTTTTTATTCGAGGCTTCATTCCATGCAAAATTTATTTTAAAAATTCATTGGACTTGACTAGCGTGTCTGACTACTGCACGTTATTTCCACTTTGAATAGTATCTGCGAACATTGATAACACTGTAACAATATTTTTTACAGAGAACATTTCTATCTTCTATATAAATTAAACCAGTTAAAACAGATGACATCGCACCACTGTGAATATCAAACGAATAAAGAACTCCACAAGTAGAAACAGGCTGCACTGGTCGGACACGTTCCTCAAGTCATGTTATCAGCTGGTCCCGCTCTCCTCCATGGAATACGCGACTGATTGCAATTGATATCGTTGGATTCGAAATGGAGTTTTCCCCCGGAAAGTTAAAGCGTCAGCGTAAAGTGTTTGTTTATTTTTTCAAGCGTGTTTGCTCGGAATATCGAGGGAGGCTGCGTGTTGTCTAAATATAACCTAGTTCGTGTCCGTTGATTAACCAATTGGATCCGAGGGTCGAACGATAAATATTTGCCGCTGCACGAGTAGCAGTGTTTCGAACCGGCAGCTGACCGATTTAGCATTAATCACCGCAGCGATATTTGCATAGTCTTGCGACGGCAATGACGCGTTAGTGTGCCTCCTTGACACATTGGGGCGTTAATGAAATCGTTGGAACGTTGTCGATCGCATACAAAGTCGCATAATAATATAAAATAACGAACAGTGACGGTAACACAATAAAAGTTGCGATTATTATTCATCGTGCTGACGATTCAATTTTCTAATCAGGAGATCAATGGAAGCAAGTCCTATAAATATTATTATTAGAGCATCTAGTAACTTTGTAAATTCGGCTAGTTATTGTTCACAGCATTTAATTACTCCATCAATTAAATTGACTAAAGAATAAGTTGTTTTTGAAGGGCGAAAATAAAATTCGTACAGTGATTCTAAATATTCATAGGAGCACTCGAATCCCGAATTATTTATTTAAATCTTCCAGGAGTATCCCTTAATTATTATCGATTTTTTCTGAGAAAACGAGCCATCTTGCGCCGAGGTACAGCTGCAAATGAGAAATACCAACGACGTTCCTTTTTAATAACGAAATTGCGACCAGTCGTGGAATCCGCCCTCTCTGTGGGCATCATTTCTAAATCGACCCGGGGAATTGCATTCCAATCGAAATAGCTAGAGCGTCGGGCATACCCCGATCGATTGCACGGATCGTTTCCGCAGAGTCTCGGAAATTTTTGAATGTAATCATCGCGAAATTGTCATGTTTCGGGTATATTACGCGAAGTCGTTCAATAACCACCCTCGTGCACTCGTATTCTCCTACAAGATAAGAATAAATAAGGTGGAGCAGCTCCCCAGAAATATATAAAAACTTTTAGGGGGGAACTTTTTGAAGATAATTGAATAGTGATTTGTTTTTTGTTTGTAACGGATATTAAATTAGAAATGAAATCGATTTTCCTGAGCAAACGTGGATACGTAGAAAGAAGAGACACAACAGAAGACACTCACTCGCTAGAAAGAGATTTATATGTGAAAATTTACGTAACATATATTTTTAATTGCTCGAGGAACATAACCCAAGTTATTCGGTAAGCTCTAAGGAAGAGGCTCGTGGATCGGTTGAAAAAGCAGGGAACGAGAATGGACAATCGACCAGCGATCAATTGCCATATGAGGAAAATAGGAAGGACCACTTTTCCCATCGAGGGAAACTCAATAACGATCAAATCTCGGTCTATTATAGTTGCCAGAGATAAGGTCCGCAGACGGGAGAGGGAAACGAAGGGGCTACGGGGTTAAAGTAAAGGAGCTTCTGGTGTAGGAGGATGGTCTGCAGAGGTGAATGAGGGACTTAGACGAGATAAGGAGAGTCGAGGAGATGGGAGGGATGAACGTGCTGGAGGCCAAGAATAGGAACATGGGGGAAAGAGGGGGAGGGAGCAGGAAAATGAAATGTATTCAATGAAAAGATGATGGACGATGTGGAGAGCAGAATGTATCAATGTGGGGAGAAAAAGAAGGGCTGGTGTAAGTAAAGCCTGCGAAATGTTTAAAGCCACTGGGGAAGTAGTATCAAGCGATGTGGTCAGACGAGAGAGTTTTAGTCTTTAGTTATTAAAACAGAAAGCGAGGCATTGTGTGAAATATTTAGATAAAAAAGTAGATTTTTGTCTGCAACTGGTGGCGATTGAAACCGAAGAATCACAGGGAAATCACTACAATCCGAGTCACAGGAATTCATATTTTCATTACATTTACTTGAATTAATTGAAAATTAACATTTTTAACAATCAAACACTTCAACTCCATTGAATTTTAATATGATAAATGCTCCTTGCAACAAAATTAATCAAAAACACCCTCTACAGTTTCAACGAAATCACCCCTCGAATTTCACCGCCCTTAGTCTACTTCATCAACGCACAGCCAATTTCACAGCGATGAAACCTTTTTCTCCATGGAATGTTCATCATCGATATCGGTATAAAGTGACTTCGTTGCACGGTCTTCACTGTAACATCCCCCCTCCCTCTCGCATGCCCTTTATCGCGTTCCTTAGTAGCACCATGGTTCAGGAGCGCGTGGAATTTATGGCTCAAGTTTTCGTTCACGTCGAACGTCTTCCTCGCGAAATAACGCTACACTCGCCCCTCCTCCTCCTCCTCCGGCGACCAGGGATCCTTTTACTTCCTCATAGGCGCGCCATGCCTCGGCTAAGACCGTCGCGCAGACGTCGACGTTCGAGTTTCTCGCACTAGACAGACACATTTTCTTCTTTTCGACATGCCTGGCTACCAAGTTTACGCCATTACCGCTCCGTATGCTGATCTCCGTCCATTTTGCGACGTCGCATGTGTAAAATTGCACATGCTCCGTCCGAGCGTAACGCTCCCCTAACCGTTCGGTCTGCGTCGAAGTCGATGGAACGCTTCGAGAAATTTCGACGTTCGAGCTATTTCTCGCGGGAAATAGTCGCTGTCTGCTCGACCGGCGAGAATATTGCCTCGAACCGGTCAATCGTGGCTACCATCCTCCAGGTTCGTGTTTTCGTGGCCACTCGAACATCGCGATTCGATACCGTCGCGAATTCTGGAGGCGAGCTTCACGTTCGCAGACGGTGACGTAAGGAAACGTCGGTTCGTATTTATGCAGAACAATGTGTTTTTATGTAGAGCCTGTTCTGTGGTGATGTCTTTTTATAATTGTAAAGTTAGCAATAATAATATATTTTTATGGAGTACATGGCACTTACCCAACTGAATTGTATCAGTCTAAACACAGATTGAATACGAACCACCCCACTGCCAGTTTCACCCAAGGAAGAACAATGTAAGTAGAAATCGCGAGCAATGGTCAGACACGTTTGCCTTCCCGAGTTTCAACAATTTCAAAGTCGATTTTCTCCAGAACGAAACCTCGTACAAGAATATTTTATTTCGCATTTTCTATTCATTTTACCGCAAGGAAAGGCCACGTTCCATCCGTTATCCGTTGTCTCATAGCAGCGATGGAATAAAGAGCAGACAGCCGGGACGCGAGATCGTTGTTGACTCGTCGCGCGAGTTCCCGTGGAACTCAATCTGCCGAATGGGGAATTCCTCCTTCGTTTCTTTCGCATGCTAACGCGGCTCTTTCGCGTTACCTCGGCCGAGCCACTCCACGGGAATCACTACAAAGGAAATTTTCGTGTCCGTAGAACGGAAGGGAACCCTTTGAATAGGAGCTCGGTGGAGGGAGAAGGCGAGCTTACCTTTCCACGCGTTTCTAAAGGTCCTCTTTACGCGGCGAATTTAACACGAGACGCTTCGACGTTAAATTCGCCGATCGCTCGATGGTTTTGATTAATAGAAACGCCCACCGATAACTCGATGTTGGCCGAATCAGAATTTTCATCGCGACCGTCGACGCGAACAAATTCGTTTCGTCGGCGAATAAAACATGGGGCTCATCGAATTGGAAAATTAACACTGACAGAGACGGGCATTGGGCGCCAGATGCTGAACCTGTAAGGCGTCGGATTTGAATCTGAGCTGCCCGTCGTGGGGATTCTGCCGTTGAAACGGGAATAAAAGTTAGGGAATTTTATCTTACGATTACCAATTTTCCATTACCAAACGGAATCGCGATTTATCTATTTAGCACGATTACGAGTAAAAGTATGGTAAATTTATTGAACTGGGAGGTATTAAAAGCTTCAAGTAAATCATTCGAACTGCATCAGCTCTGTATTTTTGGATATTTGCGTAACGTCGACGCGAAAGTAACGAAATGCAAGGCAGCGAAACTTAATTACCGACTCAGCTCGTTCGAAAAATTTCGACAAACAGAGTAGTCGAAATGTTGCGTTTGGCTGGCAGAAAGAATGCCGAAGTGTGCTTGAAAAATTTCGACGGACGAAGTAGTTGGAACGTTGCAACGTTCGGCTGGAGAAAGAACGGCCTAGAAAGCTTGCAAAATGAACAACATAACACAAAACAAGAGCAAATAAACAATACACAAACATCTTTCTAACTGAATATTAATATTCCAATAATGACATTCAAATACTCAAATAATGAAAATTTATTCATAGCTTTCCATACCAACAAATGATTCGCATAGTCGCAGCGAATCAAACTTGATTACCGAACTCGTTCGCGCGAAATGTTTTACGAATCGCTTCTAATCTTAGCACCCTCGTGACGCGTGGAATGAATTCACTGATCCGCAGATGCAACAGCGTATCAAACAACCTCCCCCCCCTCCCTTTTCCTCAAATGCGACGTGTTGCGCGTAGCAATGCAACGTCCTGGCCCTGCGGATGTACATCGAAATTGCAACCCCTATACGTGTCTGAAAAATCGATATCACACATTTGGGGTTGCTTCCTTACCTCCCAGAACGTATGATTTCATACCAAACCAGCTGCTTTGTCAAATATTATCATTTCACCCTCAGGGGCTGTAGCTACAATGTTTGATTGTGGTTACAGTACGGGTTTAGCGATCCCGAGGTACCCGAGCTACAGGGGGCAAGTGAACCCCAACAAATTGCTGACATCAAAGGTGTCAGAGAGTGTCAGAGAACGGAGGGAATGTAATGTAACGTAAAAAAGGAAATTAATCGATATTGTAAAAAAGGGCGATGTACGATCAAAATACGTATGTTTATGAATATATATTTTTTTTTTATTTAACTTCCTTATTGTACAGACGGTGCAATGTTCTATGTACAAAGGGAAACTTTCATTAACCAAAAAGAGTGAAATGGAGCAGACAAAGTGAGCAAAAGAGTCGAGGTGCACCAGAATCCCAGTTTCTGAATTTAACCTCAAATATTGATAAAATTATTTGAAATTGTAGGTAGCAATTAAGCTTGAAATATTGACGTTACGTTTACAACCGTTTTTTCTCTCTTTGGAAATATTTACAGTTGTGCTTTCTCCCGTTTTCCGTTCATAGTTTACGAAATGTGTCTCGATTTATATTCAGGGCAAATGGTCTCCGATTTCGTTAATTTGTACCGAAAAGGAGTATGGCGATAATAAAAACTTTGTCCTTCAAAGGAATACGTTCATGTTCTTCTTGGTCCAACTGTGTAAAATGAATTCGACAGATATTTATGAACCTTTCATGGAGGAACTAAGTAGTACCGCTTTTATTTCGATAATCAAACACTTCACGAAATGGACCCAAAGTAGCTCGACGATGACCATTATCCAATCATCTAAAAGCTTCAGTTTCTCGAGTGGGATAAAGTGTCCCATGAAGGGCATTGCGTTTTTAGAATCGACTCTATCGGGAATCAATTCGAGAATGAACCTCGAATCCACTTGGAACAAGGAACGACTCTCGTACTAAAACGTCTCTAGCCCGAGCAACTCAGCTTTGCTTTCAAGCTTCGCGCATATTCAGACAACTCCGTGTATATGGCACGCGGTGCATTTCATTTATCGATTTATATTTCATCGATGATATTCTACGAGTTCATTGGGAAGTCGGGAAAGATAGATCACAAAAGTAGTTCAGAAAATGGCACATCTAGAAACGTCACGGCATACCGAGTTCAAAATACAGTAATACCCACTTTCACGTGACAAAACAGGGATTCGCTCGAAAGCGGGCCATTGATGTCTTCTTCGAATTAGAGCAGATTGCTCTACATTCGCATACACTACATTGAAGATTCACTTTGAAAATATTCATCTGAAAGCGAAATTCCTGCTCCACTAAGCTCAACATTATCCTTTTCTAATTTTCAACATTTTCCACGCAGATGAAAGTCGTGTCATCGTTCGTCTCATTTGGCAGGACAAGCTAATGGGTTCGCTTTGAAGTCACTAAATCGAGACCGCCCTTTCGCTCGAAAACGGGGTATCAGTGTTCGTCAGTAATGGACACCGACGAAATATCTCTGGTTCCTCGTACACGTAGGAGAACATTCCATTACAAACTTCAAACAAATATTGTCACTCGAAAGCTGAACATTCCTCCTTTTTGTGTAAAATTTTTACCACCACTTGCAAGAAGAATGGATTCGCCTCGCCATTCGTCTCACCTTGCAGGTTCCCTTTAAAGCGACCAAACGAAGTCAACCAATTCACTTCTAACCCCCTCAATCGATATCTACCTTTAATCAACGCCTACGCACCTCGTTTCCTCGATCCAAACACAAACAATATTAGAAACCATTCCAACCCTCAAAAATTCAACGTGAAAACAGCCCCAGCAGCACCGCTTTCAAGTGACAATCCTCCTGTCTGCACGTGTCGCGCTTAAACCATCAACGACGTTCTTTGCCCCGTTCGTCTCATTTTGTGGAACAAGCTAATCGGTTCGATGGATTCGCGGTCGTGTTAGGCGAACCACGTCGTCCACCGCGAAACGAGTACACGCGTATCCGCAAATGAGTTTGACGGGCTGGCAGCTACATTCTATTGGGTAGGGACGGGGGAAACATGTCGCGTTACACGGGCGCGAATATCGGTCGCCCTGTATATTGGCCCTGGACAACGGGGATGTGTGGTCGACGGGCTAGCCACTTCCTCTTCGCTCGCTGTTCGATTAAATCTTCCGGGAAGCGAAATGAAGCGACGCCAGGCGAAGGCGCGACCGGCGTCGCGGCGCAAATCACGCGTGCGAGATTGCGAACGCCTCGGTGGTTTGGGAATTAGTTTGTTGTCGGACGACCTTATGAATTCCGGGATCCCTCGGTCGGGAATATGGATTTTACTGAATAATACATCTCCATTGTTTAAACCAATTCCCATGGGTTGGGAGGGCTTGTGGCATTGGGAAGGCCGTTTGACAGTTTAAGCAGTCGTAAGGAGACATTTTATCAGGATATTTAGGGGAGAGTGTCTCAAAGGGTTATGTGGTAGTTTAAGTAGTCACAGGGTAGTATTTTGCAGGATATTTAGAGCAACCAATTATCGTATTTATTACCTCTATGTGTATTATTAGAATAATTATTATAATTATTAATTTTTTTTTTTAAACGCCCTAACATTTGTTCCTCAACTTTACTCACCGTCCATTATTAAGTAGAAAATTCCACCCCTTCCCTTTGATGGGACAAGCGTGCAATGATTACTTCTGGCGAAGAATGCCAAGCATTGGCACTCTACGAGGGAACAAAACGTTGGAAAGTTTTCTTTAGAGAATGGCTCGAAAATGATGTCCCCTCGAAGGGGCTAATTAAGTTCCTTCATAACGGGCGCAGGAGGAGGGTGGCGAAACTTAACGAATTACTTGGCGCAAGTAATCGCCTGAGTCTCGTCAGTTCCTTCGAACTGTATCGCAACACGAAAGCCACAGCGTTGTTAACCGAGTTCGGGTCAGCGCTCAAGAAATTCGTGTACGAAGCACGCGAAACCGACGTTCTGGTTTCTCGCGATGCAAACTCGAGCTCGCAGCCATCGGTTTGCCATGGAGATTGATTTACCATGGCCACTTATACTTCGCCCTCAAAGTCGTCTTGGTTTACCATGGGAATTGGTTTACCCGTGGAGATACATTTACCGTGACCCGTGATACGCCACGTGTGCTTTGATCGAACTGTAACAAGTACGGTGAAAGTTTTATTCGGATGATGAACGACGAATGAAAGGACTTGGGACCGGACAATTTTTCGTAGAGGGTAATTTCATTTTACGAAATGAACAAACGATCACTTTAACAACTTAGCTGCCGGTCTCGCGCCGGCGCGAGATGCCTTTAAACAAATAAACAACAAAAAAGAAAGTTGGCTTCTGACCGACTCCCATGTTCAAGACACTGGCAGTGAAACTGTTAAGCCCCCTAATTTCACATCTTCTACAACGTATATGAATTTGAACGAAGTCCGTGGAGTTGGGTGCGCGGACGATCAATTTCAACGTGGAAGCGACACTTACGCGACTTCGGGGATAAACTTGGCGCGGTGGACGACCGAAAATATTCCATTAAAGGCGGACAGGCATTTAGCCGGGCTCGCGGAGTAGTTTTGTCGCTCTGTTGAAACACAATCCCGGTGGTAAATTTGCTCGTAAGCGGCGCAGCAGTTATCCGGCGCGGTTAATTGTTCCACCTTCAGTTTCTGGGTATAATACATTCGTTTCGGGGCAAAGTAACTTTCCGAATAGGGGGGCCAACGCAAATATCGTTGATAAAATACATTTCACGAGGAACACGGCTGCCAAGCGGCTATGAAATTACGAGGAGATATTCGAAACGCGTCGTTCGGCTTGTTAAACCGAATTTTGGAGCGAATAATCGGGAAACTAGATAGCGAAAGGAAGGAGGGGGGCAGTGGAGAGTATGACGTTATCGTGACGTGTGTTTAGCTGATTGATATTCCACGCAAACCACTTAGTGGGTAATTGAAACTCACGTTCGTTGGGTTAACACCGTCGACCTAACGTTTTGGAAAGTTTGTGCAATTTTTAGGAATTTATGTTTCCTTGTATTGGTGATGAAAATGAAAATTAATGGTGTTTTTATTAATTATTGTACGGGTTAGTGCTCTTGATTCGTGTTCCTTAAATTAGAATCTTTGATTACTTGTCGATGGAAGTCACCTTTTAAATATCGGTGCGTTCGAGTTGTACGTCTTGGAAATAAAAATATAATTCTGTTTTTAACAAATGAATTCCTGAATTTGAACGTGGATGAAACTGCAAAATGCGTACAGTATGCAATGATGTAAATGAATATTAAAAGTAAAATTCCTATTTAGATTCAATTTCTGTAAATACGCGTGCAAAGATTTTATTTTGCTCGAAGATCCCCAATTCAATAATGACACATACATAACTGTTTGACTGTTGTGTGAGAAATAAATTGAAAGTCGCGCAGAGGCCACGGTTATTAGAAGGTTCCGTACGGATTACGTCGCTCGGCTAGGGTCGTGTTTTGATTAGCCGCGAACAATGTGATTGCCGCGCCCTACCCGAACTCTCGCTACGTCGTGTGACTGTGACGGGTTTAGACGTGCGATGGAACGTTCCCGAGTGAAATCTGTTCGATTAAACATCTCGATAGCGATACTGGTATCGCAAGTACTCTAATTAGTCCACATAACTATTAATTATGTATACACAATCGGTCTCGTATTAGGTTGTGCCAGAAGTTTCTTTCGTGACTTGCGCTCAGTTATTTTGTGTGACAGTGTTTTGAAAATGTATAAAATTCATTGTGAAAGTAAATAATAGTCAAAGATTAAACACATAGAAAAACTGCATTACTAAAGCGTTGAAAGTCTATCGCAAATCGGTCAAACGTTTGCTGAGCAATTCCTGTTGCTGTAAAATACCAACGGCCCTTCACGCGGAAGCATTGCTCGTCGTCGACGATACGTCGCGACTAACTTCTCCGCAACGAGTTATATCCAGGTAATCGCGTTTCGTCGAGGCTCCTTTTGTCTGAAACGTAATTCACGTTAAACTCTTGCGCCAGAGCCGAGCGAAATCGTCGCAGCGAGACGCTCGAAACCGGTCAGGAAACGTTTCAGTTGGAGGGGGTTGGGTGGAAATCGCGAATACTGTGTCGTGTTCCTTAGCGAATGGCTCACTTGACCCGGGCTCGATGCGGAACGAAATCAGATCAAGCAAGTCGAGCGATACCCGCCCTTTGACTCGAATGCAAATGCATTATAAACGAACCCCCGACGCGCGGCACACGTCGACGCGCAGCCAGAAACTTGACTGTGATGCATCCCCATTGAACGCGATGAAAACAACTCGACGTACGCGCGCCGCGACTCTAACAGCACCCACTTTGCTGAAAATATTCGTCGCGATAGCGATCGCTGCGCTTTTAATTAAATCGACTCGTTTTTAAGAAATTCCGAGGATAATGTTAAGGGTCGATAATTAATAGGATCAACTAGGGCTTAAACAATACGACTACCTTTTGGAATTCTGTTATTCTAAATATTTATTCGAAATGACTTCGCTTATTTTGATTAATTTTGTGTATTGTATTTATTCATTTTCGTTTTTGTTCGTAGTATACGATTGTATCGGGTTGTCCCAAAAGTTTCTTTCGCTTTATTAATAAGTAATACATGGCACAATATTTGATGTTTTATGTTACATTACTGAATCGTGCACGATTCATTTTGCTCCATTACTGTTACAACATGAATATCTATGAAATTAGATTGTCTATTTATAAAAACACGATCACATAAAATGATTGAGCGCAACACTCGAAAGAAACTTTCGGGACAACCTAATAATTTCGTTAATCATATACTGATAATAATAATCGAACAATATTAGTCACGTACTTATACTCGAATAACGATATTTCAATAATGTACTCCAACGATATATTGAAACAGTGTACTCGAATAGTCCTAATTTATTCGCAGCATCGACTACACGGGAAACTATGCAAATATTAAATTGCTAGACTGGTCCCAGGCCCTCGCTATCGAGGGTGACGTACGAGCGCACCCCTATTTCCCCTTCGCCTAAGCTAAATAGTAAATTTCTCCGTAAGCGACGCGCTAAATCTAGCAGATAAGTGCGGCTATCTCGACTGACGCGTCGTTTACCCCTTTGAAATACAACCTTTGAAGGCGAACGAAGCGCGCGGCAGTTTCGCGAGCGTCCGTTTCATAAACGTTTCAATTAAAAGTAAAGCATCGGGCGTGCGATGCATTCACCGTGATTTAATACCACGGCGGATTTTCGAATAAAGCGCGCCCTCGAGTTGGCATAAACGCACCCCCACGGCTCGACGAAAGGGCTGCGAAGGATAATTTTAGGTTTCCAGGGATATCCGAGAGTAGTTGAAAGGAACCAGCCCTTTCCAGAGTCGATGGACCCGTGAAAATGCGTAACTGGAACTTTGAGTCGACGCTGGATCATTATTCGTTTCTCGACTCCTGTTTGGTTTATGTTACGAGGAGTGGCGTTTTCCTGCCAGAGACAAATTGCAGGTTCTAATATTAACTCGAGTACCTTAGTTTATCGTTCTAACGCGGCAACTTTGAATAGTAATTTCTTCTAAATGTGTTTCCGCGTTTACTTTAAATAGGAATTAACTCGATGGAATTTATTTCGCGTACCTTTATAAATGTTGAGCAGTGAATTGTGATTGGCTTGATAGAATTTATCTTCGCGTGGTTTCATTAATGCTATTTGTCATTTTTAATGGGGTTCGTTAAATTTCTGTCTTTGAAGGAAGTAACTGTGAAAGTTTGAAGGTAGGATAATTCATATTAAATATACTAAAAGGAATAAATCTAAGGATGAATATTAAATGGATACGTCCACACATTTGTAATAAAGACGTTTATAATATCCCTTGGGCTTTAAACTAAGGATATTCTTCTCAGGAAAATTAATATTATGAATGACTACTGAGATTAATGAATCCAATTAGTAAAGTAAAATTGACGCAGAGCTTCCAAATTAGTTAAGCACAATCCAATTGTTCGCCAGAACACCGACTTCCTTCAACGACTAACACACAAATTAGTCTAATGAATAGACTAATGAATAGAGCTTCGTTGCTTCATAAAGGGTCGAAACTTCATTCACGAAGGATAACGAACTATTATACGAAATTCACTTTGCATAGTCCTAATACAAATTAAAGCGTTCTTTCAGTCAGACTATAATGTAAACTATATAATACCATACCACTGTCGATATTCACAAACCATCAGCACCCCAGAAGAAACATAAATAAATGATGTACACGTCCATGAAAATTTAACTCCATCTACTCCTACTTCGTTTTAAAAATTCATTTTCTCGCAACCAAGGACTCGTACGTAAAAACTTTATCACACCTTTTCGATTCCCTTTTACCTCGAGAACCACCCCTTTCACGGGTCTTCCCGCGAATTCTACCAAATAACTCGCTCAAAGATACGAAGGGGTCAGACCCGAGGAACGGAGTTTAAGAGAGTTGGAAACGAACATAGAAACGGAAAATTGAATGGAATACGAAGGAAAACAAAAAGCAAAGTCGTCTTTCCCGCCCTTTCGCGAAGGGCGAATACATGCAAATTTCACGAGGCGGTTAAACGCGCCGGGTCGTATTAGCAGCACGTTCAAATAAACGTTGGCTTATGCGTCGGACTGGCCGTTCTTTAACCCCCCTCGAAGATTATCGCTGAAACTCCCTCGCTTTGCCACCTAGAGATCAGAAAGTTTCCCGTGTTCCCGCAGCCAGGATTTCCCTAAAAGAGGTTCCAGCTGAAACACATCCACGTCTGGGGTTCTACGTTCGACCAATGACGAGACTTTCCACTTTTCGGAAAGGTCGGCGTAGACGACGCCGACGCGACGGCGAGACAGTAATCGTTTGCAAGGATATCGTCGCGAATGGATATTTCCTTGGAAGTGTTTCCTCCCTGGTTTCCTCCCTGAGCGAAACTATTCAGCAACATCGTGGTAAGCGTCTAAGAGGCGCTTATGGCAGCGGGTTATGAGAACAGCGTAGTGAAGGCGCTGGTTCGGTTAATGAAATAGTACTTGATAAGTGTGGAGTGTGGAAGTATACGAAGGTTTCTACTCAAAATTTTGGGCTAAGTTGGTTAGGTCTGGGTTAGAACTCTTAGTTTTTATTTGAAATTTTGGGACCCTCTTCTGTGTAGATGTATTTATTGATTATGTCTGGGTAGTGTAAATCTGGGTAGTGTAAAATTTGTTAAATTGCACAAGGGGCACGGAAGACGAATAGGATTCATTTTTACAGTTTATTACTGTGATAAATTACTCTAATTGAAATTTCCCTCGTGTTCTTATTAATTCATTTAAGAATTTCGATTTAGTACTATTTTTAAATTCTTAAATGTCCATAGGGGTTCTAATTCTTGGTCATTTTTTCCATTTCGCCACTGGCTCGGACACTCGAACTCAATATCTCTCTTCGTAGCACGAAAGTGTCTTGCGCATTCCACCTGGCGAGGGGGTCAGACTTTATAAATTAAATGTTCACTCGAATAAATCGAATTTATGTGGCTCGAAAGGGGTCAATGGGATCGTAAGAGCAGCAGTGTTAGATAGAAAAATCGATTGGACCAAGTCAGGCATATTTCATGTAGGTGCAGAAACATTGGAAAGAATATGTTGATGAATATAATAAATAATGAGTGTCATACATACATACACATACTACGGTCACTTTCAAAATTTGAATCCAAGTAAACGATACATCGTAATTCGCAAAACCATCATCCCTCGATTCAACCTCCAGCTGGTTTTAAACTTCAACGACTATCCTTAATTCCCCCTGCCTTTCGATGACACCATTCCAACCAGAAGTTCCGAACTCGAGTCAGACTTTGTTCCTCGAGGGGTGGGCCACCCCTTCGTCGACCAGAGCAATCCCTGTTCTTTGTGTCCGCAGAACATTGTCCAGCGCCGATCGAATCTGTGAAATTTCAATAAAACGAATTAATTCCGTAGCAGATCGGTTTCTTCGCGGGTAGAATGCGAGCCGTCGATACTTCATCCGTTTCTCTTCAGCCGCCTTCGCGCGCGGTAGAACGTTTATTATCGAAACCGACGGTCGAACGTTGGATAAAGTTGCAGGGAGCTCGCCACTTGTCGATTCCGCGCGGCCGAGCTGTTATTTCAATTTTATTGTTTCCATTGGCTCCGCTGGTCGGTGTAATAACATCTCTGAAACTAATTTAGGGGTTGCGATTTGTTAGAGGAATGGAAAGGGTGGGATATCGAATTTTGCTGATGGCTCGGAGGCTGACTAGTAACTTGTCGCTTCTTGAACATTTCTTTTTGTGGGAATCAGTTGTGATTTGTGAAAAATTTCCATCTATTTTGAAAAATAAATTCGTATACTGACAGAGTCATAAAGAAAACGTTCTTTTCGAATCTCATTTTAGAACTTATCCTAACTACAAAATAGAGAAGAACGAGTCAAAGGAAAAATGACGTGGCATTCTCCGGTTATCCATTTCGCCTCGTAGCAACGAAAGGGGAATAACGAACGATCAAACAATTACTTCCGGCGCTGTAACGTTAATCGATTCACCCTTGTGTGCGCAAGAAAGGAAAGTGCTCGCGGTATTATTTTCAAGAACCATTCATCACGAACGATAAAGCGCGTGGGGGGAACGTTCGAGCTCTCGACACACGGGACCTGTCAATAAGGTCATGAAATCGATTCTCGTTGATCGGCGAGCGAGTCGAAAGCGCGTCGATAAAAAGTTTCGCGCTCGATTCGCAATTCGACGGTGCGAGCATAACTGCGAGTTTGACGCTTCTCAATATTTCTGCCGATCCTACCAGGGAGGGAAATACCGCAATCGAGAATTTTTAGCATTTCACGTTTTTGACTATCGAGAAAGAAAAAGGGAATATATTTCTGAAAACGGTGTTTGTATTTTAATTTCGTATTTTGTATTTTTCATTCTCAATCAATCTATATGTAATCACAAGCCAATTTGTCTCTACCTAATTTCCTGACTTTAGGACATTTTTATCTTCCGCGCTTTCTAAATTCTTCCAAATACTGTTCAACAATATGCGTTTTAAAAACTGTTGCATCGTCTCCCACTAATTTTTCGCGAATATCGGAATCGTTGGGAAGATGGCGGATTAAGTAAATCGGTTGATGGCGGTACGAACAGGGTGGAAGGAGTCGAGGCAGTTGCAAATTGAAAATGACAATCTGTTTTAATTAACGTGTCCGTTGCGCGTTTTCATTAATTCAACTGCCGCTAACGCCGCGTTCTCGCGACGTTCGTTTTATTTATTGAAATTAAAACCGCGGTTTTCATTAAATATCGCGCAATTCTAAAGTGGCGTTTACCAGATGACCGCCGAGAGGATTCGCCTTCGTCTTCGCGTTTGATGTCTTTATTGAAAGCTGGCAAACGATTGCCAACGAAAACTTAAAGGAACGGAAACAACAATCGAGGTTCTAATGTATTGTAAAGAATGTTTTTGACAAAAGTTTATCAGTATTTGAGATTTTTTAAATATCACCATATATCTTGGACATCACAGAGTCAATGATGACGTTGAGAAGAGTTCAACAGTATTACACTAACTATACAATAGATGTTTCCCATATCGAAACCACCACGAACAACTGTCAAAAGCATTCATCTTTGATCAGACGCCTTCGGAATCGACATTTTTCCCCAACTTTGCGTCTTCGTTCGCCATTCTTTTCGTTCCCACTCCTTTCTCATCCGCTGGCACTCGACATTCTGTTCGAACGCGGGGCAATCGAGGCTCTCCGCGATTACCACGTCGAGTAGCCTTTAGAATGATTCTTTCCCCGTAGACTCCGAGGCGGGACGATTGTAGCAATTAGCGCTTAATTGCCGCTGCCTCGAGGCCGTTGAAACGTTTCGTAGTCCCCGATCCGTTTTCCCTTCGACAGGGTATCCCTCGTTTCGTCGTTGTTCCGTCGATTCATCGTGAGCAATATAAACGGTCCGCCCGTCGTCGATCCTTCGAACGAGAGGCGAAGACAACGCTGGTAATCCGACCACTTAAAATTTAATAAGCCTTGCGCCGCCAGATGCGACCCTAAAGCGAAATACTAATTTCGCGGAGTTGAGCGGGGACTTAGATCGTTGCTGTTTTAATCCTCGCCCCGCTGGAGCCTGAGCTTTCCCGTGCCATGAATTTAATTGTTGATTAAGCTGAGAGTCTTCGAGACTCTTCTCTTTTTTTTTTTTTTTTTGTTGCGTTCGCAAATTTTAGGTCTTAACGAAGTATTAAGTTAGAGGGAATAGGCGTCGTTCGGGGAGCCATCGGGAGTGTTTGCGCGTTTACAGAAATTATTCGCTGAGAGCTCTCGAGTTCTCAACGTGCGGAGGGAGTAAGCCCCTGAGAAGTTGGTACAAGGAGTCACTGAATACTTCACTCTTCCGTGTTAATAATTTTTCGAATGGTTAGAGGTGTACACAATCCACGATAAGAGCTTGCAAACTCTTTACGAAAAAATACTGTATTTTCTAAAAAAAAAAAATGAGTACACCAGAGAGAAATTGTCGTGTCGCGGGCAGGAAGTTTATCGTTTAACATTTTATAACAGCGTGGCGAACGAATCACGTAGCTGATCGTTGTTTGCGAACGGTGGCGCTCGTAAATCAGCCTCAAGATCAACGGGAATTAACTTGCTATTGGAGTAATGAAATACCTCTCTACCCTCGAGGAGCACGTTAAGAGATATCCCGCGAGTTTCTTCATCTTCTCCTTGCGCTTTCCAAGTCTTTTCCCCGATAATTCTCGCGGGCTCTTGAAAACTCCAGAAATATCGCGGAGCTGTCGGATTCTTTACGATGATGTTTACAGATTGAGATTAAGTCTGGCGCGGTGGACCGAGAAAAGAATTCGAGGTATTATCGTCGCATTGTTTGACGATCCCGTAACGCAGGATAATCGTTATACACGACATATTGTTTTATTTATCGTTTTACGATCTTAACACGGTGAAATGGACAAATGGAGTTTTCGATCGACGTTTCTTCGTGAATGTAAACTGGACAAATATTGCGTTTGACCAAGGTTCGATTGCAGAACGAAATATTCAACGTTATTTTTTCAACTTTTCATTTGATTCTGCTTTTTTTGTTTACCTTTTACACTTTTGACGCAGCATTCCGTGCGATCCGATGCATGAGGAATATTATCGAACAAAGTCTGCGTTTGTGAATAAAAGGCGGATTAGAGATATGGTGCATATAGTGCAGGATGTTGCTAAATAAAAAATATTTGTAGCGAACAAAAATACGTCGAAAAGTGTTTGGCATTGTACAGTAAAGGAAATCGATAATTTAACGTTGACAATAAAAATGTGAGCGTAATTCGTTCATGAACTATTATTACATAATAATAAAAATATGTTAAAATACCTTTTAAAAAGTAATAAATATTACAAATGTGTCTAGTACAAGTAGGGACTTGATAAAATATAACAAAATAAATTATAATTGTCTAATTAACCCTTCGTGCATTCAAATATAATTTTTCTCGTCGATAATTTCATTCGCTCCCTGCATTCCAATTTCGAACCACGATGTGAATGCAATTTTCTTTAGATTCGCAATCTGTTCCAGAGCTGAATTCGACGTCCCCGTCGGCCAGCGAGCTGGGCGAGCTGATCGCGGACGTTGAGAACGACGAGTTAAACAAGGACACGGATGACGACGAAGACGCGGTCGAGGACATCCTTTATATGCGCGGGGCGTCGTTTACGATACACCTGGACCCGCTACATGAGAACAATACAGTAAATTCTACGAAGTCCAACGATGAGACAGGCGCCACTCTCGATCGAGTCGAGCTGCGAGCTACGTCTCAGGTATGAGGTGTTTTATTTCTGTCCGTAAAGAACTGTTGCTTCATGGAACGGAATGGAAAGTACTATCGTAGAGGGAAATAAAGTTCCTGGGTCCGAGAGGAATGTGGTGCTAGGAGTTAGTATAATGGAGGAAATGTTGTCCTTCTGTTCGGAGGAAATCTCGTTGTATGTGTTGAGAAAGAAAACTATTTAAAGAGGGATGTATAGGGTAGTTTGATGTTCGTTGATTAAATGAATTATGAATATTAGCGTCCATGCACAACCTTTGATAATTAATTTAAGTATCAGCCTAACATGTCTGACCAGTACCGTCCAATACTACTAGCAATTTCTCTTCAGGTCTGATCTTTCTTTCTCCACGCAGTACGATTGTATCTCTCTGATGCAAGAGTGATTCATTGACCAGCTGTATAGAGAGACAGTGAATCAGAATGATGTACGATCGTACACAAAGCACTGTGGAGTCACTGTATGGTAGAGTAGTAATCCTAATGTTATCGTCGTGTATGTTAAACCTCCCTTATTTCATTCTCTGTCCGTGTGCCATATGGGACGCATTGATTCGAAT
This sequence comes from Hylaeus anthracinus, assembly GCF_026225885.1. NCBI lineage: Eukaryota > Metazoa > Arthropoda > Insecta > Hymenoptera > Colletidae > Hylaeus > Hylaeus anthracinus. The sequence continues at coordinate 10,315,444 of NW_026535284.1, forward strand.
GGGTTCGTAAGGGCAGATACGTATCGCGACTATGATGAACGGTACGCTCTGTCACGGATTAACTATATTCAGATGGTCTTAGTTGAGCAACATTGTCTGTTAAATATAAATCAAAGATGAAATTCATTTTTAATTTAAATTTTGAGTTATGTGCTTCGAAGTGTCTGCAGAACAATGAAAATTGATGGGACTATGAATATGAAATTAAGATTATTATTATTGTTGTTATTGGTGAGACGCGACGGGAGCAAAAGTAACAATATGAAATTAAGAAATAAATTAGAAATGAATTTATATTTAACCTTTACTATTGCTTGTGAAAAATTCAACGTTTCACTCTCCACACCTTTCTGTTCTTCCGACTATCTAACTTGACACATTGTGGCCTGGGTATGTCCATTTAATTGAATACCCCGTGGAGACCAGCCATTTAATTCGTTCCACCTGTGAAATACAGAACGTTCCTCCGACAGTTTTAATTTTTATTTCTCGTCAGATTTTTATTCAGCTCGGCGGCGGGTATTTCTAGATTGTCCCCTGCTGCGTTGTACGATAACAGTTGAAGGTTATTCTTACTCAATTTATTTTTACCCACTATGTCAAAAACAAAAAAGAAAAAAAAAAAAATTCCACTCGCAGTGATTCGAACATTTTCAGACATTTTGCACAATCGAAAATTTAAAAATATATTTCGCTTCCCATAGTTAAAAACTATTTGCCAACTGTTAGATTGTCAATTTTCCTCGTTGTTTCAAGGGCTGCTCTAAAAACCGGCCATACATTTTTATCTACGCGAAGATAGGACAATTCTCAATTTAGCATGGAGCAATTCCAACCCCAATTTCGTTCGCTGTTTTTATTTTTATTTTTATTGTTGTTTTTCCATCCGTTTCTCCGTCGCATTTTTTTTTTAGAGAGAAATTTGTATTTTAATTTTAAAAGTATCTCGGAATATTGGACAATTTAGATGTCGTATGGGGGTAATTGGAAAATTGCTCAATGTTATTTATCGGGCGTGGTTTCCGCTATATAATTTCACGTTGACGTGCGATCGCGAAATGCGTGTATCCGTTTCCGTTTCAGTATGCGAACCACTCGAACCTCTCCCACTTGCATATCCAGTTCACTGAAAACCGTATTCGCCGATCGTTGTCGAGAATTTTCCACCATTTTGTTGCCGGACGATACGACCAACTTTCTGAAGCAGAAATTTTATTATAACGTAGAGTTGCGAATGGGAGAGTAAATAAAAAGTTACTTTGAGGTAAAAGTAGTAGAAAGCTTAGGTTTTATTCAATTTATAATATTACTGTACTTGAATTTTTATGAATTATATTAAATACACGTACTACCATCTCGATAGTGTTTCTTATATAATATAATTCTATAAAAATCAAAATTCCTGTGGAATTCAAGTATACTAAAATTCGCATAAACACCGAAGCACCTAAATAATACCCTTTCCAGTCCTCTCCAAACAAAACTTCTTTCCCTTCCCCAATTAAGAACACTTCTCCGCTACCCCAAGGTAGCATGCCCCCACGAAATCGCTTTTGTTTTAAAAATTCCTCTCGTTTTCGCGCAACCACAAACATTCCGCGCCCTAATTCGAAAGGTTTTCCGAATAAAAACGTCGCGACGCGAGCAACAGGTCCCCCCTCCCCTGACCGAAGCGTTGGTTCCACGGTCGCCTGGGATCTAGCTGTTCCTCCCAAATTCGCGATAACTCTGCAAGAAGCATCGATCAGTTAATACCGTTCGGGGCGTTCCGACGAGACTTACGTCTTTTTGGAAGAGCATTGCAGCCTCGTCGAGGGTCTGGAGATGCGCTGATACCGTATCGAGGTCTCTGATCGACCGAACAATAAAGACCCGTTGAAGATCGAGCCTGGTACAGAATTGGAACACAGTGGAAGCACTTTGGTATGAAATGGCTTCATATAGGAAAAATAGGTCGTTCGATGAAAAGGATATAGCCAATCTAGAGAAGCACAGGACTGTGCAGGCTATTGGATTCCTCGTGCAAAGGACAGCAATTGAGGAATTAGCAGAGTATTAAGGAGGGGGTGGTGAAAAGAACGTCTCGTGACATAGCTTAGTTTTTTGGGCATGTTCCTACTATCTATAAATAAAACACTCGAAGGTTTGGGGCACGTGTTAATGTTAAAATTGAGAGGTTAAATTTTACAGGAATATTTTCTGATGTATTCGCAAGATATTTAGGGGATGCGTAACATAAGAACCACCTTAGTGAACGGTTAATCTCCCACCACCACAGCCATTGCAGTTCTCAGCATCGAATCCCCCAAAGATTCCTACTAAAAGTCCCCGTTTCTATTTCCAGGGTCCCAATCTGGAGCAGAAACTCCCCTCCACGATGGAGAGCATAGTGATCACCGAGCCGTCGTGCTCCCTGGACTGTGGGCCAGCTGGCAACTGCTACATCGAGCAGTCCAGGGGGGATGACGTCGATCTGGGGGACGACGACTCCGACAACGTGGACGACGACGACGACGACGCCTCGATGTCGATGGATCTCGAAGGGAACGACGTGGCACCGAGACGGAAGCAAGGGTCCTTCAGGCAGAGGTGTCAATGCCCCCTAGGCAGAGGCGGCGATCGATGTCAGCTAGGTGAGTGATTTTTATTTAGCCACGTAGTCGTGTTTCGCGCGGCGTTTCGCGCCATCGGGTGAAAGTACCTCGCGAAAGAGTTCGTTGGCGTCGGCCAGCACCCCTACAAGGGTGGATACCCCGCTTGGATGAGAGCCAGCGGCTCGAGTCGCGCCAGAATTCATCGACGCTCGACAACCTGATGAAATAAGACTCGGTTCGAGCCACGATAGGGCGGTGTTTAATTACAGAGAGGGATTTCCAAGAGGACTGCGTAGACGGTTCGATGAAAAAGACGCGAAGGGCGTTGGAGGACCTTTGACTGCGACGCGTAAGTGTTCGCGGGTCGTTGTGAATCAAGTTAATTAATTCGAGTAGGACGTACATAAAAAATTGAATCGAAAATGTATGATACAATTTTGTTCATATTTGTCATTCGTGTCATTTGTTGTTAAAAATTTGTAAAATTTTAAACTTGAAAAAAACTAAACAAAAGTGCCTAAAAAAGTCTGCAACCGAAACGCAAATGCAGCTCGATCCCGAGAGTCAACCGAATCTTTCGAAACCAATTACAAAATCAAACAGATCGAATAAAAAATCTACATCTGTCAGCGATCGGTCGCGATTCGTTTCGAAAACGACGTGTATCCATTTCGTTGGGAACACGATAAATTGGAATTTCCGGGAAAATTGTTTACACACTCGATGGAACGGTTGTTGCGTCGCTATCTATCGCGGGATCCATGCGTGTAGGTAAATTTAATAACCACTATATTTCGCGAATTGATGCGGATTACGCTTTCCTCTACGCGGTGGCATTGTAATCTCGATGATTGCGGCATAATAGCGACTCGATTACGGTCGTTTGCGTTCTTGTTTCGGCCATCGATCCGAACCGACCGCGATTTTTCTTTGCCCGAAAAGCAACCGCTGACCGCAAACGGATTTCGTTTCGTCCGTGCTGTAAAACGGTGTTTTGTTTCGTAATAGTTGCAAAATGTTTGCGAACCCACCGTTCGCGTGCACTGTTCGCGCGACTGTGTAAACGTCTATTTACAAAGTCTATTTACAAAGAAAAAAATATTTTTCACGTGATAATATCAATCAGAAAAAAGTCCATCAGTTATTCATGTCCCACTCGACGGTAGACCATAAGCTTTCGTGTTGCATAAACGTAAAAGTGCATGGTAAAGTTTCTAAAGCTCGGATAATCGGAGCTAGGGAGTAGCGTGATTTTTGTCCTGTTTTCTCTGATCCCGAGCACATGGAATAAAAAGAGGTCGATCCTCGAACGGAACAGAGCGTGCTGCACTACTGTATTGCGTATAAATAAATAAGCAGACGCGGGGCGAGCTTTTTTTCAATATTTCAGACCCGCAGGAAAATCTAAGAATATCCTCACGTGTGTAGAAATGGATGTCTTGACGTTTGCGGTGAATCACGTCCAGCGGGATTTATTCGTTGAGTCACGTGAAACCATCACTATCGCGATGGGAGCATCACTGTGCCTGCAATGACGATCGATTGCAACCACAGTGTGATGATTCATTGTAGAAAAATATTAGAGAACGAATAAGTCGCTTTCGGAGGATTAAATATAAAAGTGGAACAGATATTAAACGGCCCTTAATCCTTCGGAACTGTTACGTGGCAGCTCACGTGCGCGTCAAACCCGCCACCTCGGCCACAAATTCTCCAGAAGCTCGAATCACCTCGCGCCGCCCAAGACGAGCATTATCGCGTCGAGCATAATCCCCCAGACGAATTGTATCGCTCGTCTTAAAACGCGATATCGCGAAATTAACGGGAGCCAACGTCGGGTAGCGTCTTGACGGGCGGAACAGCTTTCCCAGCGAGCTCTAAGCTTGATGCACGGGGGAGGATAGAGCAGTCGAGCGATGACAGACCGTTCTAGTCGCCAAGGGATTAACGCCAGCTCGGTCCTCGTCACGATTCCTCGTGGTTTCTCAAATTCGTGCCACGAACGACCAATTGCTGGTAGAACCAATTCAGTAATGTGGGGACAGAAGGTTTGGGTTAGCTTTTTAATGGACAAAAATCCCACGCTAACCCCCAGTGATCTCTCTTTCTCCCCATAATAGCTAACATTAATCAATTGCTGTCAGACGTCGAACTCCCTTCTCGAAAGTCGAATGCACCCCGTTCGCTTTTCACTCGATGCTGTAATATATGCTGCGATGTGGACATCCCGCGAAGTTAACTTTTTCAATTTTAGAACTGTTTGCTCGCGGAACGCCGAGAAAAAGACTCGGTGCTCGAGGAAAGTATTCGCATTGGTTACGTTCGAAGTAGGATACCGCATAAGAATCGAGGGTGACGAGTCTGTATTTTATCGAATTATTCCATTCTAAATGAACAACAATTCAGGAGATGTTATTAAGTATCATGCTACTACGTTAAATCGATACGCAAGTTTGGTTCAAATAATTCAGAAACGCATTAATGATATATCCGTGAAAATTTGTAAAATATTCTTAAAATAAAGAAAAATTCATACATCGACATTATGAAATATATAAATTGGAAAATTGAATAAGGAAAATTCATCACGATATTAGTGTTTAATTAACTTTTCGAAATATTAAAATAGCTCACTTATACAAATACAACTATGGGCAACATAAAATATACAGACACGTCATTCTCGTTCGAAAAGTGCAATTGCGCTTTGCCAGACCACGCAGTAGTTCCCTTTCCTCCCATAACTTTTCCTGCCACCCACTCAAAGAAAAGCTATAACCCCGGCCCAGTTCCGAGAATCTCTACAATCGTGGAGCCATCGCGAGTGTTGCACCTTTCACAGAAAATACAATAAAAAATGAAACGCGCTGGCTTATACCCCGAGAACAACTCGCCCAAGTCGGTACAACCCCTGCGGAGACGGCAGGCCACCCTCGCGCGAATTCGCTGCCGTTGAACTTACAAGGTTTCAGACCTGACGCGTTCAATTTTTCAAAGGCAAGTTTCAAGTAGCGTTTATCCACCCCTGCGAGAGGGAAGCACGTCTTCGGGCGAGGAACGGCTAGAATCTGGCTGATTCGCCTTTGTATTTGCCAGCAGCATATATTCATCCTCGAGACGAGCAAGGGATGGTGGGAGACGAAGCTGAGAGAGCTGGCTATCTGCAGCAATTAATCTCTCTTCCGCGCGTACACAGCCCGCGCTGGCTTTGAGAGGAAATCACGGGAAAATCTTAGCCGGAGTTCATGGTCTTCGCGGGGGACATGGATTAAAAAGATCCCCATCGCCAGTTTCCTATCCTTTTGTTCGCCTATTCGGGGAGTTCCTCTCTGATTGTCCGGGAACACCTTCTCGGGATCTCCGGAAGCTTCAACCACTAGAAGGACTGATCCACTCCGAATTCAGGGCGGGAGAATTTTTTTGATTGCGTTCGATAGTAGGTTTGGATTCGAGATTCTTGGATTCGGGAGTTTTTGGGTTTATCGTGTGTGATCTCCGGTAGATTGGGAGTATGTTTAACAACAGCGGTAATTTCACTGTAAATATTCACTACTTATAAAGACAGACACATGTGACTGTAAGTATTGTAATTATTTTGCTCGCCCAAGAAGAAAAGTTTAGAGTGATATTTCCTGATACACCAACCCTTCTCGGTAAACTCTCACCCCCAGTTGCTGTTCTTTCTTTCTTTCTTTTTTTTTTTTTTTTTATTTCTAGTCGATGCAAGTTCTGGACTTGTACTTCTTCTCGACTGGAACAGTTTTATCGGTTCGTTCCAGCTGTTGACGAAACTGATCCAGAAGTTGCGTAATTGCGCTTCCTGAAATTCAACCGAGACAGCTCTCGAGTGAAATTACTCGCCACTTCTGTTCAAACAATTTAAAGAAAGTTTCGGGAATCGTACTACCCCTTGTAATTCTAATTGATGTTTTACTTTCCGCGGTAGGCTGACGAAACTTTGGTGTTGCTTAATTTTTGTAACATTTAAGCGTCTTATTTCATTTGCAATTAATGACGAAACAAGTGGTATTGTCTCGTGACAGATTAATTTCGAATAATCATTTACAGTTTTGTTACCTGTGCAAAAGGAAAAGATGTGAAAAGGATTCGAATGTCAATTGATCGTATCCATTCATTTTCTAATTACTTCGTCTACTTTAGAATCAGTTTTAACTTCTCAACTTGTTGTCTGCCATCTATCCATCACCTTAAACTTACGAACGCTGCTTCACAACCCTTAGAACTAACAAAGTACCTTACTTTAACTTAAATTTCTATCGCCTCCAAACAAAAATCACTCGATGAACTAGCAAAAATGTTTACTTTGCCCACATCTGAGGAAACATCGAAGTCAACTCAAGCCTTACCATCCCTAAATGAAAGAGATAGACCACCGTACACCGTCCGACACCCCATCTGCGCCGTCAGGTTTCATAGAAATCGGAGATTCCGAGCCAGAGAAGGTTCCTGTCGTAGAGAATCGCGCATTAAGGCCGCGAGACCGTTCGCAGCCGCGCGGAAACTTTCAGAGACCCTCGCCGCGCAGCCGTGTAATCTGTAAATCCTTTGAGATGAAAGCTTTCAAGCGGGGGAGGTAAGCAACTTTAGTCGTGTAACCTGGCAAACAGGATATTCTCCCTTTGTGCTCCGCGAAAAGAAAGGTTATGAGAACGCGCCACGGCGGCGAGTAATTAATCTTTCCATCGTGGCGCGCGCCTTCGCGGACGATGCTGGATGGTTTTGTCTTCGGGGGCGTCGAAAACACCACCAACCGCCCTCGCCTCCCACCGGATGGTAACCGAGAAGTTTCCGCTCGGTCGTCGCTTTCGGAAACCGGGATAAAATCTCTAGGGCCAAAGGGTGGGGGCAACTTTTTCCATCCCCTCGAGAAACTTGCGGAAGATTCGAGAGCGAAGCGACGTTCCCAGAGACGTCTCCTCGAGCACCGGGGAGCTCCTCGTCCGTGCATCGACCCCGTTTTAATCGCGAAAGTCGCCTCGATTCCGCTGGCCAGAATTTTTTTACGGCTGAGAATTTCTCGACGAATTTCGCGAGCTCGTAAATCTTGGGACGGGGCGAGTTTGGCGTGGTTACTTCGGTTCGAGTGGCTGATACCGGCCTGGAGTGCATCCATTATTCGTGGGTGCGGGAATTTTCGGGAAGAAGTGAAATTGATGTTTCTTTGTGGTGATTGTCAGTTTTTTTTTTTCGAGGTATTTCTGGCACGTTATTGGGAAATTTTGGGGTGAATAGTTATTGGGGAGTTTTATGGAGAATTGAAATTAACGTTTATTTGTGGTTGTCAATTTTTGCAAAGGCATTGTTGTGTCTTTCATTGGAAAATTTATTTAGGAACAGTCCTTTCTATGTGAATAGTAGATTCAGATTGCATCAGCGTTTCATTCAAGTCCCAAACTTCGCGTATACAATTAGAAACGAGGAAACGAAACGATCTGAGAAATGTCGTGCCCCCGTGTAGCGCGGAATTTAAATCAATTTGCCTCTTCGAGGATACCCTCCCTCGAAAGTCGACACAGTCAACGAAGTAAATACGTAACGCCTAACTTTCAACCCTGCGGGAAAATCCCGACGGGTTTCCGTTTCGCTGAGAGCCCGAGACAGCTTGCTGCCTTTAGCGTCGATAAAATTAAAGTTTCCTTTTTCTCGTGTCCCGCGCTCCTTTGAAGGATAAACGAGCGGCAGTAAAAAGTCCAGGCAAACGAGCAACGCTAACAATGGACCACTCTTCTTTGCGCGAAGCTAATCTTTGACCCCTGGACATCTCGAAAACACTGGACCAACCAAGTCCAGCTGTTTCACGGAAACGAATGCTCGTCGAGATATTAAACTCTGGATTTTTACTAAAATTATTCCTTGGTAATTTCAGCGTCGCAAATGGTTGACATAAATTCTGTTTCCGTTGCAGAAATTAATCTCATAGATACAGGCTCATTTGTTATATAAAATTTCATAGGTCTCGTAACTTTGAAAACTTAAAATTTACAATTAAAATTAAAAATCAAATGAATATTAATCGATGGAATATATATTAATGAAAAATCTAATAATAATAATACCAAACAAAATAATGATTCCGTTCATCATATTTAATTTACCACTGGTACCAACAGCTCGATTATTCAGAAATAAATATTCGATAACATGGCAACGAGCCAGCCAAGCGTCATCACCTCAACATCTTGCGCGAAATTAATCTCTGACCCGGGACATCCCTGAAAACAGGGAACGCGGAGATCAGTCCAGATGTCTCGCGGAGATGAAAGTTTCACCGTGGATATAACCGACAGTGTCTCGTAACTTTTGGAATTATTAAGCAACTGCATTGTTCCCGGCTAAGTATGGCCAGTCCCTGCGAAAGTTGCCCGCTTTAATTGTCCCTTCATGTCGGCTGGAAACTTTCGACATTGCGTCTTGCCGTGAACGGTCCTGGGAGACGTCTCGCGGGAGTTCCTTTAATTGGTCGGTTTGAAGGGGTGCATTTTGAAAATCACGATGTTTGGAGAGGCGAGAGATGGGTTCCCTTTGACCTGGAAATGTGCAATTTCAAAATCGGTGGAAACGTGAGGGAGGAGCACAGTCTCAACGACGAGCAGGGAATGTGGATGTGAAATATGAGGGTGAACTTTATGGAAAGGAAAATATGTTTGAGGGCTTTGAAGAGCATCCTTTGACCGACTACCTTATTTGTAATTACTGGGAAATGTCACGTTTAGTTTCTGCTGATCGATAGCGAAGGGGTAGCAGGGTTGTAGATGTGTTAAGATCATTTTAAAAAATCGTGTATGAACAAAGATGACCGCGCTATAGTGTACAAGGTACCACGGACACTTTGAAATGAAAAAGCTTTCGTCAAAGTGACGGGTATCCACGGGAAAACATCTCCGATGAAACGGGAAAATTGGCAAAGCCGCACTGGCTTGCGTGAATGGTATTTTTGTTCATGAATAGGTGGAAGTTACGCCAACGGCTGTCGTGTCTACCGCGGCCTCAGAAAAATCGGTTCCATTAGTGGTCACACGGGTGAAAGGGCAGACGACCAGACACCAGCGCCACTCGTGGTTGTTTGATTTGCGGTTGTAGGTCAAAGGTTCTATTCCGGGTCATCGAGCTCTCCTTCGATCTCTTCTTGGTTTAGGTCTGTACAAACTGATCGCTTCCGCTACGCCTGTTACTGGATTCGGAGACGAGAAATATCTTCGATCCCGTTCCTTCCACTAATTGCGTTCATTCCACTGACATATCTCACGTGCATTGATATCAAGGTCCCCTAACCGCCTCCGATTCGTTGAATTCATTCCGGAAAAAGTTTCTTAGACTCCCTCGCCCCGCACTTGCTCGGAATCTATTACGATTTCAAGGAACACCCATCGCCAAGAACTTTCTCTAATTGTCCTTTCATCGGACGAACAACTTCGGGAGCATGTCTGACCATAAATGATCCCGGGACTGGTCGGGGAAGGGGGACGTCTTCCGCCGATAAGTCTAATTCGCCGGCACGGTTTTCGGAATCCTCCATGTAGATCAGTTTGTCCCTTCCGCGAAACGGAGGTGGGGTAAACTCGATTCGAAGTTTCCTCGGCCGAGCGACCGTGTAATGTCTAACTTTCAATCCACCGGGAGCACGCTTTCAGCCGGCCATTTGATAACACGACGCTAAGCGATCTTTTAACTGCCTCACAAATTGTTTTCCATCTCGCTACGGTCCTCTAGCCCAGGGATTCTCAACGAACACAGCCTCAGAAATTGCCTAATTTCGCCTGATTTTTATTTGTTAAAGTCGAAGTGAATTTTGACAGTAACTGTGAACACAGTTGGTAGTAAATGAAGTAATCAGTGTAATTCACACTCGAGTAACGTCTAAATTCACTAATTATAGGTATGATTACTGTTTATATTTGCTAGTGGAAGTGTACGCTACTATGCTGTCTGTTACATCCATTGATAAACTTGTATCATAGTGAAGTAATCTGTCCACATTCGCTATAAGTAAAACGGTAGTAGTAGTATACAATCCCAAGTACGCATAAACTTAACGAAATCTTCCACATTCACTGATTACTCGAGCGAAGGTACACGCTCTCTAACAATAGTTTAGAATTCAATATTACCGCTACACGTACACCTCGAGGTACTCGAGCCTGAGACATCTACGAATTGCACGTTCGCACACAAGTCAAACGTCGAGGCAAACAAACCAAGGAAGGAGGCCACGAGCGAGAGCAAAGTTTGAGAGACGCTGCTCCAGCGACAGCGAAATTCGTGGCCCTCGCGGGAAGCATCGATAACAATTAAAGCCTGCGTTTCAGCGTGTTTTCATGGAACAATGCGAACGTGTAGGAAGGGACTGATTGTTTGCCATCGAATCGACAGGCTTTGTCCGGTTCCCTGTAAGTTGCCATCGCTACCTTTACGCTTCCAAGCAACGGGAGGGAACGAGTTAGGTAGGATTTTGTTTTATTTACTCGAGAGAAGTGCCATTTTTTTTTTTTTTTATTTTATTTTTCTTCTTCGCCCTGTATTGTCGAAGGATTTTAGACGGGCGCGTTTTAGTCGGCACTTACTGCGGAGATCTTTGTCTGGCCGAGGCCGTCGCGAGGACAAAGTAAAGTAGAACAAAGTGTAGAACCGAAAAAGATCTTAAGAGGATTTCGAGATCGGGGCGGAAACTTTCTTCGAGGGGAAGCTTTAGAGGGAGCTATAATACGCCCGGAAACTTCTCTGCCCGTTTCTCGCGGCTCTGGCATGAATCCGTTGCGTGGCAAGTAGGTGTAAACAGATCGATAAACGAGGGAAAGGTATACGCAACACATCGACAGCGACAAAATTGTTATGCCGGATATCGAATTCAAGCTTGAACTTTCCACTTATTGACCTCTTTGGCTGATTTCGTTGGAAGCGATGGCCGAGAGGTCACTCGTATATTTAAATGCGTCTTCTATTAATAAATTGAACAATGGAAAGCTTGTAGAGAAATTATAATACGATAGTGTACATCGTAGGTTCCCAATCGAATCCTCGATTCTCTGGAGTCCCTACACCCGTCCGCACCCCCGAACCGAGTAGTTTTCAGCGTCGCGCAAACAGCCAGAGGCGTCGCGGAAGAATGGAAGTTCCCGTTGCCGGCACGCGGCGAAAATATCCGCGGACGTAGCTCAGCATTTCTCCCGAAACGTGGCTGGCAGAAGCGCGAAGAAACCGAGATCCGAGTTTTATGGAGAATAATCCCGTCGCGAAACTTCTTGAATAAAATAGCGCGAAAATGCGTCTGGATACGATGGCGAACGCCGGGATTGCATCTGCGAGGGTGCATTCCATTCTGGACGTGGTTAGGGAGCTGTTCGTACCAACCCCTTGGCTCCTATCACGTATTTTTCCACGGGGAGACTCTGAGATACGTCTGGATGCGTCTTCGTTTATGGAATCGGAGCATTCTCCCTTTTTTCTTTGAGAAGTTTCTATTCGGTATACTATTTGGTCTAAAAATAATAGTTCGTATCACGCGGCATATGGAGAGATATAAAATAAATAATTTAATTATCGATATGATTTTTAAAAATTATATTGTAAACAGTAAAATTGTGAGACTTTGGTGAATTATTTAGCATTCAAGTATAACTAAAGTATAGCATAGGCATAACTAAATATGCTTTCTGCAGATTCATTTATTAAAACACGTTAAATATGTTCCAATGTGAAAATCGTATACAGAAAAATCACCTACACGGTTATGGTACTCGAAACGAAATTTTTTATCGCTCGTCGAATTCGGAATGACGAATTCCCGTAACAAAGAAATCGAGGGAAGTGCGTTTTAACAGCCGTTAGGCGGCAAAGCAACCCTACTACATCACCAGACGCTTTAATTTTGCAGAGTGCGGAGCACTCATAATTTTTGAACAGTGCATCGTCCGCTTTCGCAGAACGAATGTCGGGGCCCTCTAATTTACGCCGCGGTTGAAGTGACGCAGCCAAAAGAATTTTACAGCCCGAAACGGAAAAAATTCTTTATCTAGAGTGAGATTTATACCTGCACGAAATCCACCGCCTTCGTTACTAAACATTAACTACGGTAACTCTTTATTATCGCTATTACTTTACTACTATCCCTATCGCATTTACTACGGAATTAAAATTAATGCAGCAACAAGAAAAAAATTAAACGTACATACGTAGATTTGAGTGATTCACAAACACAATTACTCCTCACAGCTATCCCTCGTACTCACCCATACATGAAACGGTTGTCACCTTTCCTGGGGAACACACTTCCAGTTTCTTTTTAAAAACACGCGTTAAATTCATCGGAGGCGACAGGGAGGTACGAAAGGCGGAAGTTACCGAGGCTTCTGCTGGTGTAATCGCTGGTCCCCTCGAGTAATTGTGTTTTTCTTCCCGTGGGCGGAAACCGAGCTGGAAGTTCGCTCGAAGAGGGATTCTTTTCACGGGGCCGAGAAGATCGTCCGGAGATGGACGGTGTCCCGTGGAATCGGTCGGAATGTTCAATAAAGATGGAAATGAGAGAGGGGCTTCGAAAACTTCAACGTCCTTGTCGTCGTCGAATTGAAACTCGGCGAACAGAGTAGTTTGTCGTGTAACCAATACCTGTCAGTTTCATTTCGGAGATGGAAGGATAATGTTTAGATTGGTGGAGGGAACCAGTTCGAAACCGTAGGAAAAGAATTACAGAGAAGAAAGGAGGAAGAGTTTGGGGAACCTGTAGCCTGTAGATTCGTGTAGCCTTTTGCCTCCTTCGTTCGTACATCGGTGATAGTGGCGGGTACAATTGATTTATGGTGTCTTTTTATTTTTTGGAAGAACATAGTTTCGTCGTCTCGCGCGAAGCGAACGATCGTTCATGTTGAAGAGCGAGGCGTGACAGTTCGCCGCAAAAGAATAACGCGGCTGCGGTTACAGCTTCATTATCGTTGCAGGAAAACAGGGAGCGAAGTTGAGTTATTATCGTGTTTTCCGCGACAGGCTGTAACTGCGAGAAGACACACTGGAAGCATAGAACCGTGAGCTCCGACGTCGCGATAAATCAGCAGAATTAGGTCGGGACGAATTTATGACGGTGATTACTGTGACTGATTACATACCAATGGCACACCCGGTACGTGCATAAAGGACAAAACACGATGCAGATACTCCGCTGGGAGAAAATTCCGATGGTAATAAAAGCATGTGCAGTAACGGTGTCCTGTTTCGAACAAGACATGCTGGGTATGTTCAGTTTCGTCGCAGAAAAAAATAGGTTTGAGAAAGTTTGAGAAAGTTTTAGTTTGTTTAATTCGTAATATTCTTCTATACACTCGCCTGTTCCAAATACTAATTTTTATTCGACTAGAAATTCATATCCAGAAATTCGCCCACGTCTGGCAAAGAGTTCGAACGAACCTGACGTAGGGTTGGGTGTATTCGGTCGGCGTAAGTAACAAAAAAACGGCTGACGAAGCCAATGCCATAAGGCGTAAAAGCCAAGGAACAAACGACACAAATTTATTCAGGCATAATCCAGCGTTTCCTCTTTGCGTCTGCTCTATAGAATCGTCTTTCTAGTTCCTAGGTTGCCATTGTTACGGCTCGAGTTTACCTTCTTTATTCCCCCCGATGGGTACTTTGGATGAAGGGTCGCGGAGGCCACTCTGACGCTCCGTCTTAGCTTTCACTCGGACGTGTTTTCTTGCTCCTGTTCTCTTTCGATCATCTTCGATTCAGTTTCGATGGCTCCGTTTCCACTCTTACCTTGTCTTTGTTGACTCGTCGTCCATCCTGCTTATTTGTTTCATTGTTTCTACTGCGTTTGCCTTCGAATGCCGAAATGTTATCTTTCAGTGGCATTATTTACTAAGAGATGGCAATCTGAAGGGGATACACGTGGCTGGAAAATATACGAACGATTCTATCAGATAATAGATCAATTTGTTACAACGTTGGGCAAGATTAGAAAATCGGATCGTTGAGAATATATGAGGTACAATTTCACGGGACGTCAAAGAGTTCTTATCTAGCCGCACGTGTGTTCATATATCACGGGCAGCAGTTTCCATGTTTGCATTTTGCTTTACAAACCGAGCTTAGTAAAATTTGTAGAGGCTACTGCGACCTAGAAATTATTCATTCGCGGGGGTAGTTACTCTGTTTGAAAGATGAAAGATAGTAATGCAGCGGTAAAGTTATATTAGCAGCACTGATGTAGGATCGGTCCGGTGGACACGATGAGAAATGTTCGTGTGTGCCTTCGATCCGCAACCAAAAGCCAATTTAATCGCCGAGGTATAGTCGAATACATTTAATTAACATTTAAAGGATTATATGTACGGAGGTAAAAAATCGTCCAGTCGTATAAATCCGCAACCAGAATTCGGTTTAGTCGTCAGAATAGCTCTATATATAACTCTCAATAAACGTAGTTTACGATTAAATACATATTCCCTGATATTCTGAATATTCTAAATATATTAAAAACGTTTTAATAACGTATGTCCATACATTAAATACCTCCTGTTCAAGTTATTCTATATCTTTCATTAACGAGAACAAGCTCCGCAGTCGAAACGTGCGCTTGAATAAATTAGTATGTCGAATTTCGAGCGAAACGATCGCTAACGATTCGTCCCCATCATCGTTATTCGCCACGGTTAATAATATTTTTCCAGCATCGTAAACGGTTACGTTACCGAGTTGAACAAATTAAGTGTAATTTCTGATATATCGCCAAGCATCGACGTAAAAATCGTTACTGCCGCATAAATTATGCTCGCTGCGAGGGGAAACGTCCGTTGGATCAATTTCCATGGCATTAAATCATCGTTAAAATTTCATTGAATTTCCCGACGAAACATTACGGACTTATTACGCGCTTTTCCCTCCCTCATTTTATTATCCGAGTGTAAACCGGAATATGTACTCCGTTTTTTACGTTCCCCTGGTACATTCATTCTAGCTCTACGTTCGTTTCATCGGTGACCAACTTTCATCGTGCACCGTTACCGGGGGAGTTATAATAACGCGGAGACAATAAACCATGTTTATTACTACCCTTATTACGACGCACGCACTGGGGAAAGTACGACGCACAATGGGCTCCAACAGCATGGAAATATGGTTGTTGCCAGGGTGTAGTGCGCGATTCGTTCTCCAAGGAAACGAATCGTTTCTCCAACGAAACTTCCCTTAACTAGATTTAGACGTTAAAAAGGCAGACACTTCCATTGGGCGTTAAACGCAGGGTTGCGAAAAATGTTAGAAGGATGTAGAGTGTGTTGTATGTTTTACAATAGAATGCAGTCCTTCGGGTTGTCACAGTGTTATCTCTATAATTGTTCATTATACTGTTGCGCCGGGGGTTGGTGGCACATCGAGGAGTATTTTAAATAATCAACACGTCTTTATAAAAGGAACAAGAATTCAAAACGGTTATTAACTATAACAATAACTCAAAGTAAACACGTCTGTTCGATAGCAAGTCTAGCGACGTTCTCCCATTCAAAAGTTGCCGGTTCTCTTGGTAACCGGAACATCCCGATGATCCGCTTCCGCTCGCTCTTCAGAACGCACTAGACATCGTCGCAGCATCTTCATGCCGCCGCAACAATACATATCTCATCTTTGATTATAGGAAATTTTAAAAAATTTCCTTTTCTTGACCATCGAGTAGTCACAGCTCAATCACAATTAAATCCTAAGTACATTATTGTTCAAAAAATTTTACAGGGTTATTATCTTGGATGTTTTCCAGTAGAGTGATACCGACGTCACGGTTCAGTCGCTATTAAATCTCCCTTCCTATAGAGTTCTACTTAATATTCGTGTAATTTAACAAAACCACCAAGCCTTGAAATCCTATTAAAGGCATCTTCCCACCGACCTTTTTATTTACCAAAGTAGAAACGTGCCCTGGCGTTCCAGCACCCCTTCTCTGTAAAAGGGGTACCACCTCGAAGTCATCCGGCAGAACAGGAAACGAGGTTGCGTTCGTCGCTCGGATAACTGGTATCGTGACCCTATTAAACGCGGTTGCAAAGACCACGAACTTCAGAATGACTATTCGGACTGTTCGTGCTATCGGGAACGAGCAGGTTGCTTGGCGTGCGGCCAGAACGCCAACCTTGCACGCTAGATTACACCGATTAACCGCATTTTGCCTTCGCTAGTCGTACGCGACACCGCGTACAATTGACCAAATTGCTCCAAATGCATAGTTAAACTCCAGATAGTTACAGGTCCATCCCTCGCGATCCTATGATTAGGTTACTACGATTCGGACCAAAAATTTTCGTAATCAATTTGTGCACTTCTTTAGCGATCAACGCAATCACAAATTCTGTCGACAAAGTATCACAATTGGCCGTCGAACGTCGAAGCGAACCGTAATTGGCCAGCTTGGAGAAATTCGGTAAGCTCGGAGCGATTAAATCGAACGTGTTTTCCGTGGCACGTTTTTAACGAGAGAATGCGCCCCGTGAACCTTCTCGTCAAGTTTAAACGTTAGTAATTGCTGGTTGTTTGTCGATAAATCCAATCCTGTCGGCGGTTTAATCGGTCGTCGCGTGACCTCCGCAGCGTCGCTCGAAAACGCTGCGTCACGACGCCTCCCCCTCGGTAATGACCAGAGCGACAAACGACGTTTTTCCATTATTTCCCCGTTCGTTGTTGCAGTGGGACGTCCCACGGGCAAACTGGAACATTTCTCGAGGGGGCCAAAAGCTTCGTTTGTACATTAAAATGATAATTTCGAAAGGAAGCATATTTACTAAACGCATAATAATTACTTATACTGGAAGGAAGAAATTATATGAGGGATTATATTGTCGCGCCGGGGGGGTTGAAGCACGAGAATTCATTTTAATTAAATATAAAGTTTATTAACAAACTATAACTTTTAAACAATATAACGATAATATAACGATAATCTTGGAGACTTGTAACGAAACGTCTTCTCTCTTTGAGTTCTCGAATCGCTGTCCTCTATTTTAAAAGTTTGCCGCTTCTTGGCGACCGGAACATCTTCATCTTCATCGTCGCAACATCTTCACACCGTCGCGACGATGTAACTCGGAACTGTAGTGCGGCATCTTCATACCGTCGCAACAATATGATTTACCTAACTCATTGTCAGACCTAACACTGAAGTACAGCGATCCAATAGAAAATTAAATTTCTGTTTCGGTAGTAACGCTTGAAATTGATATCGAAGAAACGAAATTTCCATGAGGAATTGTCCAAGTCTGTATTGAAACGTTTACCCCGTCCTTCCTGGCCACTGGCAGCCGTTACTCGTTCCCTTCGATGGAACGAAAACTACGTCCAAGCTGGCTGCAACAGGCTACCCAATCCATAAATGCAATAGTCCGTGTGCCCATTCTTTTCCTCGCGTCAAACGCACTCGCGACCCTTTGCCTGTGACACGCGACGTCAGTTTTTGAACGTGTCAAAATCCAGAACAAGTCTGAAAAACTTTTACAATTAAATACGTAAGCAGTAAAAGGGAAATAAAATTTATGAATATACATATAAATCATTACAGCGGCGTGCAGTATTTACGACGAGTAAATATTTATCTTAATGAATTTTCGACTACTTGGATCGAATCATTTTTAGCATCAATATGTAACAAACAATATCTGCGTTACTTTTACAGGAAAGTTATTCATAGTTTAAAATTATTAATAGCAACACCAAAACATCATAATACAATTTTCCTCGACAGCAATTCCAATAAAACTATACATAAATTCTTACTATACTATACTATTACTATACTAATACTTTAATAATTCTTCAAGTAAGGATCTCGAAACGTAAATAAGACAGGTAATTATTCCACACAGTGATTCCACGCAGACCCACAAAAAAGGTACTTGTCAACATCGCATCTGATGCGAAAGCGAGCTAATTCGACTTGTTCAGCGAATCTATTTAAAGTGCCGACTCCTACGCAAAAACAACGCAACTCGTGGAATTATATTTTCACTCTCAGGGAAGCGTTCTGTCAAACTCTGGTATAATTTCGAGGCCGAGTGCGTTTGTTTCCAGAAGGAACACTGCCTCGAATGTCGATTACCCGCATTTGTTTCCTCCGTTCTCATTCTGTTAACAAGTCCGCAGGGCTCTTCGGCGTATTGTCGCCTCCGCAACAGGCTCCTCAATCACGTTGTTTCAAGCGGTTCTTTCGGTCCTCACCGCCTACAAAAGCGATTTAAAAGATTTAATCCGCGGGAAAATTAGGTTAAATGGAAAACATATAACAATTCGCGCCCTCAATGTTCTGGACAAATGTTACATTTTGGTATCAGGAGAACATAATATGCGAAGAGGTGACACGAGAAATACCAGGTACGTATCGAAATTCTGAGGAAATTTTACATTTTGGTATCAAGGAGCACATGATATACGAGGAGGTGGAACGTAGGGATTCCGGTACGTATCAACTAACAAATTTTAACAGCATCGTGGAAATTTTCTCTTTAATTTCCCTTCATTTCCTTATACATTTCCCTCTAATTTCCCTCCATTTCCTGGTTTAACAATGGTCCAAATCGCTCCGCTCAAAATTATGATGAGAAATTTCTAATAAGTCTAATGGGTCTGATGGGTTGCCTAATTCAAAGGGCACATTTTCGGTACGTGTGGAAATTTGCATTTGGTATCAGGAGAACATGATATGCGAGGAGGTGGCACGAGGA